>NC_079156.1:59513434-60737184 GCF_947563725.1 Argiope bruennichi | reverse complement strand
TTTATTAAAATTTTAGAACAAAATATTTGAAAATGAAATTTGTATGTTTAAGATAATATTATCATGTGAGAGCAGGATTTTGTTTTGGTCTGAGGTTTTTCAAGCCTCAAAATGTGAGGCAGAAAATAAAGGGCATACATATGTCGTCAAAAAGTCACCACGAGGAGAGGTATCTAAATATTTGTATTATATTTCATTTTCTATATATACAGGGGGTCTCAAAAATCTTGACCGCGTCTTTTATTTCTTAAATATTAATCATAGACATGTACTGTAAATTACAAAGTTGCGTAAAAAAAGGTGTAAAATATTATGAAATCGATTAAAATAATCAGGGGATAAAACATCAAAAACTGCAAAATTTAAATTTTTATATAGACCTCGTAAAAAAAAAAAAAAAAATTCAATGAGTAAAATGTGCCCCAGCCTCTAATAAGGTCATGTACAAAATTTCATCAATTCATCACAAAAGATCTCAAAGATATAAAACTACATAAAATGCTGACTTAAACCACTTTTCGATGAAGGATATGAGTTCGCAAAGAGGAAAAATCATGTCGGATGTTCGTGTTTACGGGTCGTACACAAATTAACAAAGAAAGTAATGATTGAATAAATAAATAATAATTTTTTTTGTACGGGGTCAGTATAAAAATTTAAATTTTATATTTTTTAAGGTTTAATCCCCTGAAAATTTCAATCGATTTCATAATATTTTGCACTTTTCTTTACGTAACTTTATAATTTACAGTTTATGTCTATGATCAATATTTAAGGAATAAAAGTCGCGGTCAAGGTTTTTGAGACACCCTGTATATATATATATATATATATATATATGTGTGTGTGTGTGTGTGTGTGTGTGTGTGTGTGTGTGTGTGTGTGTGTGTGTGTGTACAGAAAAGGTTTCGGAGCTCTAAAGATTTTCAGATTAAAAAAAATTCCTTTCCTAAAAATTAACGATTGCGCAATCTAATATTCTATGCATGTGAAGAACGCGCGTTCTCACATGCATAGAATAAATTCAAAATCTACAAGAATAAAGAAACAATCAAAATTAATTCAGATAGTATTCGAACAACAGCCTTCTCTAAAATCAAACGAAATAACCTTGAATAAAGTCTTTCTATAGAGTCAAATTAAATAAATCCAGATAAAACTCGCACATATGTTAAAGGTTAATAGCTGAAATACATAAAATCTATCTCATTACTGTATCTAAATTCATATTAAATGTATATTACTGTAAAACGTATCTAAAGTTCATTACATTTATAACCACACGAGGATTAAATTCAAAGCTTTTACTTAGTACATTACATGAGAATTCATCAAAGCATTTACGAATTTAAATCCGTTAACTCTCTCAAGTTGCTTTGTAAATCTATTAGCTGTGCTTTGAATGATTGTTCCTCATCCTCCTTTAGTTCCTCAAACTAAAATAAACATCGGGTATAAAATACATCAGATTAATATAAAACATGTTATATAATAATAAAGCCTTAGATACAAATCGGATAGATTATTTTAAAAATTTCTTTACTTTTATTTATTTTTTATTTGGATTTTAGATAAATATTACGTATTATGGGGAATAGTTAAATTACGTTATTACTTACACAAATGTATTGAAAAATGATTTTTCATGCATTTACAACAAATACTGAATAACCTGACACTGCTGATATAATTACATTTTAAATCAGGAATGTGAAAGGTAAACGATATGAAATAAATATCATCAATGGATTTAGTATACATTAAAGTGTTTAAAGTATAACTCTATGATAATGAGTTAATAGTTACCTATAATAGTTAGAATATTCTCCTTTTTTTGAAGCAAAAAAGATTAGAGACAGACTTGGAACTTACCTATAAAAAAAAGAAAAGAAAACACATTTAACAATCACTTGATAAAATAATAAATATATATTCTATAGATATGCATTACTGAATATTTCATAAGATTAATAACAAAACATTTTTTTATTTTCAGCAGGCAGTAATTAATTTCGTAATTCTAAGAAATTAATGTGCTTATTCTTGCTTAATTATGCAACTTTATTGTGTGTGCATTAATACTTAAAGTGCCAAAATTATTTTTAGCATCTTTGCCATCTAGCCTATGATATCAGATTTCTTTGATATGCTGTGAACCAGAGATCTATGCAAAGTTGCGATAAAATTACATGCATGTCGGTGCATTATGTTGGAATCTCCAGTATAAAATTTGTTAAGAAAAAATATATTTTTTTAAAAATGCCAGTTTAAATTTCCAGGCTTTCATTCAGCAATGAATGAAAGCCTGGAACGAAAAATATTAAGTCAGTGAACAGTGAACGAAAGCTTAAACGGAGAATATAATGTCAGTGAACAGCGAACGAAAGCCTGAACGAAGAATGTAATGTCAGAGAACAGTGAACAAAAGCTTGAACGAAGAATATAATGTCAGTCAACAGTGAAAGAAAGCCTGAACAAGAAATACAATGTCAGTCAACAGTGAACGAAACCCTGAAAGAAGAATATAATGTCAGTCAACAGAGAACGAAAGCTTGAAAGAAGAATATAATGTCCGTCAACAGTGAACAAAAGCCTGAACGAAGAATATATTGTCAGTAAACAGTAACTGAAGTGACATGAATGAAAAGTATAATACCTATGATACCAGGAACTGGTGACTGATAAGATAGGAAATAAAATATATTTTCAATTATAGGTAAATGGCATAGCGCTTAACGTGTTAATTATTGAAATTGATTAACAGAAATGAACCTCTGTATGCGAGAAATGACTAACCTAACGAGCAGAAAATAAATAATATGCAATTTATTTTATCTAAATAATTTATTACATATGTCCTTTTATATTATTTTGAATATGGAAACTAATCAAACAAAACAAATACTGTATAATAATTATTGACATATAACATTTAAATGCTACGGACTACTAGATTACGAACACAGGAAAATGTCATAAGAATGTCATAAATGCCAGAAATGTCATAAATGTAATTTTTAAACTTAATACACACTTATTTATTTTCATTTAAGAAAGTTTGAATTTATATTTGAAGAATCACCTCCGCTCTCGTCTATCTATATTTATCATAACTATCTGCATACAAAGTACAAAATCTGCAGTAGTTCGATGTATCTTCAAATTATCAATTAAAATAATGCTGTCCTCGATGTCTATAACTTCAGAAATTTGTTGGACATTCTGATGAAGATTTTTACGAAGCAAATCAATCACTTCTCTCACATGAAAATTGTCAATTAAAATTGAATGTTGCCCTTTCTTTGTAATATTCTATTTGGTGTATCATTTTACAGTTTTTTTGACTATTAAAATACTTTTTCTAAACTTTGTATACGAGAAAAAAATAGCTTTGTTTTTGTTGGTTTATTATTCACTTAGACAATGATTTCGAGCACTGAATTACAAGCAACAGAAATAAAAACGGTTAGTTAAAAATGGAGACATGTTTAAAAAAAACAAAGGCATTAGACAATTTGTCGCAAACGATGCTATTTGAATTTAAACTATGCAAAAATATTTTTCTTGATTCTTAGAACCTTATCTCCTTTGGCTGTTTTCCAAATCACCGAAGAAATAAAATCCTCCCTCCCACCTACCGCGAAGAAAATGTTTAGATTATTCTGGGAGACAATTAATTTAAAACGAATGAGTTAAAGCATTCTGACCGTTCTTATTTTAAATTAGCAAGAACTTTTTCAGTTATTACCGCAAAAAATTTGAGTAAGAGAACATAATTAGATTTCTGGATGCAGACATTTTATTTTAAGTTTTCAAATTTTTATGAGAGAGTTTGTTGTATTTCAAAACTTTTGAAAATATAATTAATTTATGTTTGGGAAAAAAATAAATTAGAATCATTTATTTGCCTGTTTTATTCGTTTGTTTTTTCACATTTTTTCTACGATCATCGGATATGATACCTAGAACAATTATATGCGAAAATTTATTCAAAATCTATAGTTAATTTTGTTTATAATAAAGATAAATGTGTGTGCGTGCTGGAGCTCTAGAGGTTAAACCGTTTGACCTTGAGCAATCAAATTTGACAGACCTATATTTTAGAAGGGGGGAATGCTCATCTCTAAGCAATTTTTTGAAGTTTCAATTCGAATTTTAATTAATTAAAAATTAAGCAAAATTTTGTCTTTTTTTCCCCGATGACATCTGGAAATATTTCAGTGCAAAAATTAAATTTGACAATTTGTAATTTTCAGCACGAATCTGTAAGATGTGAAGCAAACATGAAGTATGTAAACTTCTGTAATGATATTTTAAACTATAATTTCAATTCTAATTAATTCCCAAAGTTTTGATTTAATTTAGCCCATATTAACTTCATTCTAAAATATTCTCTTATTTACTGATACCACTCCAATTTTTTATATTTAATTAATACAACAGAAAACTCTGCAAAAATGTTTTCGTCAGAGGTTCTCACTCTTCGAGTGAAGAGAGAAAATTTCCGACCTCAACAATTTCGAAGGCGCTTGTAAATATATCGAAGGAGTGCAAACATCAAAACTGGTGACTACGTCGGAGGACTATAAATGTGAGCATATTTGACTACACCTGAAGACCATAAGTGCCAATGCAACAATAACTATATTGGAAAAATATGAATTAAACGCTGGTGACTATATCGGAGGACTGTAAACCTAAACATGGGTGGCTATATAGGAAGACCATAAAAGATCACGTTGGTGATTACATTGGAAGTCTATAAACATAAATGCTACTGATAACTTCGGAAGACAATAAATGCCTACTTCAGTGCTTTTGATTATATCGGAAGTCTGTAAACGTCAACGCTGATAACTGCATTGAAGGTCTTGAGTATCATTGTTGATGGCTACATTGGAAGACTGTAAACGTCAACTATAGTGGCTGTATCAGAACATTATAAACCTCAATACTAGGGGCTACATCAGGGCATTATAATGTCTAGTGGCTACAATGGAATACTATAAATATCAACGTTGGTCGCAACAAAGAACGATTACAAACGTTGGTGCTGGCATTTATATAGGGGAGCTATAAAATAGTGCCGATATTGTATTGACTGTCATTATGTAATTGATATTATTAAAAGTAAAACCTTCATAATAAATGCTGTTCTCAGTGACTCAGATTAGGTAATTTTATCTATTTAGTAATTGATAACAAGACAAATTGCTAACCACCTGTAACTCATATATCTCTTTTAGCAATATTGGTATTCAAAGAATTCCTGCTTTTATAATCCGAAGCAAATATAAATCTTTGCCGGTTGTCGTGTTCTTGGGCGAGTCTGGTAGGCTAAAAAAAATTTGGTGATGACGGCTTGATTTATGATATGGCAGGAATGGTTTGATGGCGAAAAATCCCTCGTAGAAAGTGACGTGCAAATTCTTTTCTCGTGCGGGAACGGAAAGCTCACGAGACCAAGAAAAAGTAGGGATGGAAAAGAAAAAAAAGGAAGTAAGGAAAAAGAATGGGCCAGACAGCTTTTGTATCATGAGAGGGAAAGATCGATTATCTGAAGTAAAACTTCAGTGGGGGTGCACTTTGTTTTGATGAATGATGTAGTACGCAAACATGTCGAATACTGAGTGCAAGCGCTGGGATTAGCTCAATTTGTTGGATAGGAGATATTTATTGCAGTCATATGTTCTTAGTGGAGACGTGATTTTTATGTATTTTTCATAATTATGGTCGATGAAAGGCATTGTTTCCTAACTCTGAGTTTTTATTAGTATATGGCAGATATTTTTTCTAAAGAAAAACTGTTACAAAATGCTCTATATTTTATTTTTATTAGTTGCTTTGACTTTTTGCCCAGATTCTATATGACTGACTAAAGTTTGCTAAACATACTATCTTTGTATAAAGACAACTGGTTTTTTTTATAAGTTTTTATGGGGGAATAATTTAGATTTACTGACATGTATCCGAAATATATTAGGATTAAGATTCATATCATACATAACTCATAGAAAAAAATATTTTCAAATTTTTAAAAAGCTCCTTTAAAATACAGAAAATACAGAAAGAGTGCTTTATCTTCACTTTTTCTTATACTCACAGATAATACAGCATGTTTTGTGTTTTACTTCAGAATAAAGTAAAACTGAGTACACATTGACCGAATACTGCCTGACTAGAGAACACATTGACCTGAGTACACATTGACCGAATACTGCCTGACTAGAGAACACATTGACCTGAGTACACATTGACCGAATACTGCCTGACTAGAGAACACATTGACCTGAGTACACATTGACCGAATACTGCCTGACTAGAGAACACATTGACCTGAGTACACATTGACCGAATACTGCCTGACTAGAGAACACATTGACCTGAGTACACATTGACCGAATACTGACACCTATAATTTTTGTGTCATGTGCCAAATTTTGCTTGCATAACAAATTTCTATTTTAAATTGTCCTCTCATTGGTGTGGTGTGGAAGTTTGGAGAGGAGGGGTGCCAGCTCAAGTGTCGTCCTAGTCATCTGAATGCGGTTCAAAATGACGAGGTCCGTCCCAAAATATCCCTAGAGTTGCTTTAAAACGGGGCGTCAATATAACTAAACTAAACCAAACTAAACTTCGATTTTAAATTATCGCATTCACAAACATACAAGCTTTCACAAATGGATTCTTGTTTTGGAATCATGGAGGTTGAAAATGTAGAGATTACATTAATATCTTGAGGTCAAATTTTTTGACATTCCGTATATTAAAAAAAAATAAAGAACAACTCAGTTTTCTGAGTAAAAGTTGGGGGTTGGATATGCAAAATTGACTTTTGTATTTTTCCAGAAAATGTGAGATTTCTTAATTAGCATTTTTAAATTCAGATGCCTTATTTTTTATTACAGCGTCACAAAGTTATTTTCTTATTGATATTTTACATTTCTTTATAATTATTAGCAATTTAAATTTATGCCATAAATGTCATTTTACTCATGAAAGAATTGCAACATATTTTTAGAATTAGAAGCACCAAAGGCCACTGCTTTTTTTCCTATCCAAATTTCCAACAGATCATGAGTTTATTAATGAAATGATTCTTAATGTATAGAGTAATTCTACATCTCCCCTTATAAAAGCTAGTACTAAACCCTAATCAACCCACTAACTACATCACTTTAATTATGCTAACTTATGGAAGATCCTACTAACTCAGAATGCAGCAACAGAGCTTTAAAAATCTTTCATTATGTTTGTCTTTATTACATAGTACAAAAGTTTATAAAAACAGATGTTAAACCGGGACTAAGATAACAAATGAGCTGAGATTTTTTTTAAATATTTTTTTTGTCACTTCAAAGAATTCATTATAAAGCTCTTAATGTCAACGATTAAAGGAGTAAATGATTTCATGATCAAATTGCGCCGGCGTCCTGGCATAGGGGTAGCGCGTCTTCCCCGTGATCTGGGCGTCCCGGGTTCGAGTCCCGGTTTGGCCATGCTTGTTCTTCTGTTGTTCTATCTGTGAGATGAGTGAATGTGCCCTCCTGTAAAAAGGGGTTGTGCAAGCGAATGAATGATGCGTGAGTGGCAAAGTCGTACTCTTGACCCTAGTTGGCTATTGCTATAAAAAAGCTATAAAAAAGAAGCTATAAAACCTATTGCTATAAAAAAGAAGAGACATTCCCCCTCAGGCTTAAATCGCTGTCTTCGTAACAGCGGGCTTGTCAGTGGCAAGTGCCATAAGAAACAAACAAACAATGATCAAATTGCTACGATTTTGTCACGAGAAACCAGATATTAATCTTTAGTCTTTTCCATTTTGAAATTTATGAATTTTTCATCTGCGAGTTTAAGCATTTTCTCTCTGTTTTGCAAGCGATAAGCGAGTAGGGTTTTATTTATTTTTACAGTTCCATTAATTAACTAAGTAAAGCGTTAAACTTAAAAATGCTTTGAGCTTGACAGTTGAAATCTAGTGTGTGATCTTTATACAAAACTTACAGATTTATATCATGTTTTGAGTAAGATCTTTTCAGAGGAAATCCGTCTGTCCTAATCTTCGAATATAACACGATTTCACTACACAAATTTAACATCTATGGTACATACACCTGTAAAATTGTGAGCAAAATTCAACTTGATGTTGATTATTTTTCGGTCTGCACTTTTACTAATATGTAAACTTTATGATTCAAAAATGCAATGACTTAAATATGTAAAATTTGATATGGGATTTTGTGACTAAACGCCCAGATTTTTTTTGTCATATTTTTATTTGAATCGGTTGAGAAAAACGTATCTGAAACAAAAATTTAATTTTTGAAAATTATTTACTTATTTCAAGGATTGATTAATCTCCGACAGATAATTAATCAAGTACGACATAATAGATTCAGTAAAAATGCAAAATTCATCCCAAAAGTTGATACGCCACTGTCATGTAAGGCGTTCTTTATTAGAGACTAGCCGCCTTTGGCGACCAGCCGGTTCGCCAATCTTAATGCTCGTTAAAATTTTAATAATTAAATATTTTATGTAATTCCTACTTTAATAGCTTTTTCATCAAATATTTTAAAGCTTCAAATTTTGATAGTCATGTAATTCACTCATAATAATATAAAGTCCTTCAGCCATAACATAATATGTATCTCTCTAATTTTTTGTTAGTTCCGGTAGAATTTATGCTTAAAATTAAAATGGAAATGACTAAACTGCAATTAATATAATAATATTTTTTACTGAAACAAAGCATTTTTTTAATAATATGATTACTGATAATAAGAGTCACTGAGCGTTTAAACTTTATGGGCACTAAAGAATATCTTTCTTAAGTTATGTAATATCTCAAGAATTTGTCAACAAAATTTTCTCAGATTCATCATGAACAGATCGATTCATTAACAATGTTTCATTTTAAATGCATCAAACTTTAAGAAAATAAAATGAATCGTTTAAAATAATCGGTCGAAACAGGTTTAAAGAACAACTTAAAAGACGTTGTACTTAAAACTATAAGCATATACAAAAAAATATATAACTAACATAAATACAATTTACTTACAAAAGCATGCAACTAACCTAAAAATAATTTAAATCATCCGTTGATAACGGTTGTCATGGCAACAATCAGAATGCGCATGCGTGAATTTTCTTCGCCAGCTCCGATAACGCAAATGCGTGAATTTTTCTACGCCAGTTGGGGTAACGCTATGCAGATTAGACATTTTTAATTTCCTTTATTCTGTGTTATTTTAATTCAAAAGTACTTCAGAACGAATCTGAAACATGGATTAATTAACAATGTTTAATTTTAAATGCATCAAACATTAAGAAAATAAACAGAATCGTTTGAAATAATCGGCCGAAAAATGTTAACTCTAGCCTCATTACTGTTGGGAGAAAAAAAAACTGAAGCCTTACTCATTTGGCGGTGGGGAAAATGGAACGTTTTTTTGGCGAAAAAGTTTTCGGTGGGGAAAATGGAAGATTTTTTTGGTGGGAAAGTTAGTTTTTAATTAATAATTAAAATTCTAATTAAAATTTCAAAAAAAAGGGACCCCAGGTGCACATTCCCGACCTCTAAGGTATACATGTACCAAATTTGATAGCTGTATGTCAAATGACCTGGCCTGTAGAGCGCCAACACACACACACACACACACACACACACACACACACATTGAGCTTTATTATAAGTATAGATTATGAGAGACAATTTTGGGAGACCACATCCTCTAATTTATAAAGTTTTTGCAAGAAATTTTATCAATTTGTTTAAAGCCAAGAAAACACAAGTAATTGCCTAGCAGCCTATCATTTATTAACATGTGAGTAATAAGAAAATAAAGTTATAATTTTTAACGATTTTTAATAAATGGATAACAGCTTTTGCTTTAAGGGCTTAATGATAAAACATAACCTGTCCTGAAATAAGGCATTTCACTCTTGATTAAGAACTGAACAACGAAGAACGGAAGTTGCAATCTTATAACTGTAAACAAGCAATTCTTGTGTATATATATATATATATATATGTACAAAAGTATTAGAATCAAGTTAATAGGAAAAACAAAAAATCAAATAAAAATTATACCAAAAAAATTATAAAAAATATAAAAAAAGAATCCGGCCTGAAGACTTTTTCAAGGGTCACCCTCAGGCAGGGATTCAAATAAAGGGATTTTTTCTGTGAGGAAATACAGACATTGTCTAGTAATGATTCCTCGTGACCCGAAAATCCCCTGAAATTATGCTCATGAGATATACCATTTTAACAGAAAGGAAATATAAAACAACAAATTAGAAGAAATTAACCACAACAAAGTAAAAATACAATAACAAAAATAACAATAAAAACAAAAAAATAGCACTAAAATTAAAAATTAAAAACGAAAAGGCCAGTACATACCATCAACAGTCAAGGAAACTTTAAACTATCGATTGTGATTCCCTGTTTTTAAAAAACTAACGGTAAATTATGTAAACAGATGTAGGCTCTCAGGGCCATCTATTGAGTGATCCAATATGCAAGGAAAGTTATATATATATATATATATATATATATATATGGATCAAATTTTATAATTAGATAGGATTTTGCTTTTTATGTTTATTTATATAGATGGCTTACCCCTCAAAAAATGCAATTTTATGCATACAAAAAATTATAATTAAATATTGGCATGCAGTTAAAAGTAAAGTGTGTAACCGTATGAGGAATGGAGTAGTGGTTAGGCCTTCGTACTCTCAGGCAATTTTCTCATGTTCGATCCAGCTTTTGCAATTCAATTAGATTTCCCTTAAAACTTTAAACGAGATATAGAACAGGACTTTATTTACAATTTAACATTTAAAAAAACTGCCAGGCGGAGATCGATTTTCAGGGTACTTTTTATAAAGCTCTTACAAGACATTTCTTAAATGTGTCGCAAGCAAATATACAAATAACTGTAGGTCGGCATTTCATCATTTATTTAAATATGAATTATAAAGAAAGAAAATTATGAATTCTCAAATGTTTCCATCAAAAACATTAATTATATTTAAAAATAACATTCTAATACAGCATATTAATGCAAGATGAATGAATTACTTTTATAATTTCTATAAGGAATTAAATTTTCTTCACAAAAAAAACTAATAAATTTTATAAATAAATTTTTTAGTAATTTGTATTTAAACTGATTCGTAATTTCTAACGACTCACTTAAAATTCTAATAAATGAACGGGTTAAAATGAAAAAAGAAATAAAATCTCAAAGTTTTCTTATATTAATAATTTTTTCACCTCGTAAATCTATTGTCAAATTTTCTTCAAAAGAATATTCTGCCGAACTTAATAATATTCATGAGAAGAAATTAAATTTCTTCTTAAGTCTTTTATTTGATGCAGCCTCCTCAGATTCATGGAGTCCTCTTTCTTCACAATCTTTCTTTATTCCCAATTCTTAGCCGATGGGTGAGTTTTATTTTCTTCTAGTTGAATAAATTTCGTTACCATTATTTGTTTTCCCTCAAAGAAGAAAGTGGCCATTTTAACTGTGACCGCGCCGTCTGCGGAAAATTTGAATGAATGTTTTCCCCCAGCGTTGTCCATGTTGTTGGGTTTTTTTTAAATACTTATTTATTTATTTTTTTAAGAAAAATTATCTAAGCTCGTTTTCTAAAGCGGTCCTGCTGGGTCTTTTTATTTTTTTCCTTTATTTTTGTGAGCAAATTATGTAAAGAAAGTGTAGTTATGAGTTTGCCAGAAATTCTCTTGTGGATTTTCTGTCTCTTCATTAGTTTTTCACTAAAGGGTTTTTCTCAAGCGTAAAGAGGCAGAAAAAAGTAAATAAAGTGACTGTTAAATGGGCCATCTGATACATTTGACGGAAATTCGTTTAATGCTTTCGTGCTGTTAGTGGATAGAGAGAAAAAGTTATTCCTTTATATTTATATTTCTGAATCATGCTTTTTTAAAAGCTTTCAGAGTCCCCCCCCCCTGTTTTTTAATCTTTAGAGTAATAAACTAAGAAACGAATTCAAAGTGAATTTGAATTTCATAACCATATTTTTTATTAAGATACTGCCTCTTTCCTTCTTTAACCGATATCTTTTGCTGTGGTTTATTGATAAAAAAGTTATCAAATTTAATTTACTTCCGTTAGAATATTAAAGTGGCATTATATTGTTTTGTGCTTGCATATGAGTTAGTATAGTTTTATTTATGTTATGTTAACTTCCTGTTTTAAAGTAACACGAGAGTTGAATCCCTGTATACTTCATATTTTAAAGCCGTGTCAGATGCCGAGGATGTTTGGTTTAGTTTTAGTTTAGTTATATTAACGTCCCGTTTTAAAGCAACGCTAGGACTATTTTGGGAAGGACCTCTTAATTTTAACCGCGGTCAGATGACGAGGACGACACTTGAGCTGGCATTCCCCTCTCTACACCACACCAAACCAGCGGGAGGATCAGATGTCAAGGAAATGGGTACCTAATATATGTAAGTTTGATTTAAATGTTTTTTTATTTAAGAAAGATGGATCTGCGATTGTTGTCAAATTCTCAAAAGAAAAAAAAAAAAAGGTTGCTTCAAACAATTTGCTTTCACTCGTTTTATTCGTATTTCATCTTATTTTACTTAACGAAAATCAAATTACTAAACTCCTTTTTCTTACGTTTTATGCTGCAAAAGGTCTCTTATATATCGACATTAAAAAGATAGGATGTAAAAGAAAGAGAAAATTAGTACCAGCTAATCTTAATTTTCAACTTATAAAAAAACAGAAAAGGTCACGCAGACTGCCTTGTTGTGACATGGCACTTTACAAGCCCGCTGACAGGTATCTGTCAGCGATTTAAGCCGAACGAGCATCTCTTATTTTTTGAGGCCAGCTAGGTCCAAGAATACGACTTAGTTACTCACATGTCACAACCCTTTTTACGAGGCAGGCTTCATTCGTGCGTTTCGTTCATTCATCCACAGATCGTAATTTAGACCTGAATCAAAGAACGGTCACCTCTGAACCAGTTCTCCTCCTGTGGTATTTTCCTCAACATGGAAGATATCGAGATCTTGGCATATTTATATGGGCGCCAGTCACCACACACGGAGATTATTCGGCCAGCGGGTTTCGAACACGTAACTCAAGGGATACGATTCCAACGCTCAACCAACCAGGCTATCCTGGCCCTTCACGCAGACTCTTTAATATATCTAATGTGACTTGGTGACATAACCAGAGGTTCGAGGATCGATGTCACAAAATTTCCGCTCTCGATGCAGATTAAGTTCACCGGTGATACTGTAGTCTTCGTAGTGATTTAAATAAATATCTCACATGTGTAAAAATAAATGATACATTTTAAAAAAAATCATTTAAAACATCAGCAATTCGTAATGATATAAAAATTGTTATAATCTTCTGAGCACCCAATTTACTTTTAATTGACAGATTTTAATGCCTGATAAATCAACTTTTGAAGAGAATTAATCGTATTATCTTGCAAATTAATCGTATTATCTTGCATTTTATTTAATCTCTGATATATTACGATTACCTTATCCCAGGAATTTTAAGAATATACAAGAAGTAACGCGAATAAGCGATTTTTGAAATGTGTTTGTAGACGAAAAAAAAAACTGATCAAGTCTTTTAGACAGTTAACAAATGTTATTGAACTCTAGATGCTCGTATATTTATCGTGTGCCAGTAAATAGTTGCCAAAATTTAGCCGAAGATCTCACGGTAATTGATTATTTATAACTATTGTCCACCATGGCATGCATTTAATGTTGAAGTTTGCCAATGATATGAGGTGAACACACAGGTACTAAATTTTATAGAATTGTTATTGCGGCCCTGCGAGTCTTGTTATAATAGTTTCTACAAAAATGCGGCAAAAAATGTGTAACAATTGAGCAAACAATATCATTTACGCATACTGAAAGTAATGAACTCGCAATTTACACATAAGCCAGTAATTACCGAAAGAATATTTCACAGTGAAAATTTTGTTTGCACAAGATGCCCGAAAACATTGCTCTAAGCTTTAATTCTTTAAATATTGATTGTAGAACTATATTAAACTAGCCGCCTTTGGCGACCAGTCGGTTCGCCAATCTTAATGTTCGTTTAAATTTTAATAATTAAATATTTTACGCAATTCCTACTTTAATAGATTCTTTATCAAAATATTTTAAAACTTCAAATTTTGATAGTCATATAATTCACTCATAATATTATAAAGGTCTTCAGTCATCACTCATAATAATATAAAGGCCTTCAGTCATAACGTAATATGTATCTCTCTAATTTTCTGTTAGCTCTCGTAGAATTTATGCTTTAAATTAAAGTGGAAAGAATTAATCTGCAATTAATATAATAATATTTTTTGCTGAAACAAAGCATTTTTTATAATATGATTACTGATAACAGAGTCACTGAGCGTTTAAACTTTATGGGCACTAAAGAATATCTTTCTTAATTTATGTAATATCTCAAGAATTTGTCAACAAAATATTCTCAGATTCATCATGACCAGAAAGATTAATTAACAATGTTTCATTTTAAATGCATCAAACATTAAGAAAATAAATAGAATCGTTTCAAATAATCAGCCGAAAAATCGTAAGCCTAGCCTCATGACTGTTGGGGAAAAAAACTGAAGCCGTACTTATTTGGCGGCGTTCCACCCCTACACCGTGCACGAAGCACATCGTTGGTGGTACTTATTTGGCGGTGGGGAAAATGAAAAGATTTTTTTTGGCGGTAAAGTTAGTTTTTAATTAATAATTAAAATTCTAATTAAAAATTCAAAAAAGGGCTATCCTATCTTTTAAGTTAGATCAAACTGCACACGGTGTGCAAATTTGATTAAAATCGGTTAAGTAGTTTAGGAGTCCATCGCGGACAAACAACGTGACATGTAATTTATATATATTATGATTACAAATCTGATCATGAGGGATGAAAATTTTTTTAAACCGAAATTGAAGATTTTTTAAAATAGTACTCACTAATAGTAGTAAGTACTGGGTGTCCTACAAGGTATGCAGCGCCTAATATTTACAGATTCGGATAAAACATGTAAAGACAGTATTTTGATATGCAACATGTGGGGTCCCCGAATATCGGGTCATAGTCTAATTACACTAAGAATATTAATTACGAATCCGACAGTTTGTATTACAAATTACGATTGCACAACATGGAAGCTTTCCTAGGTGACTATCCTTATTTGTGGCAACCTGTGATAGGAAACGCGTGTCTACAAGTGAATATGCAAATACCCGCCGTAGCATATAAGGCCAGAAGAATGTTTTGTTGAGAATGATTCTAGAACGATACTAGCCAAGAAATTATTGTGTACTGTACATAACCGTTGTGGTTCTGAAATGAGCAAATATTTGAATGAGTATCGTATTTTCATGGAGCTGACTTATCATCCCCATGAGTTATCAGCAGCTATGGTGAAAAAATTCAAGAAAAAATTCGGCAGTCACCACAACATAAACTGCACGACGATCAAAAGAACGTACGAAAGGTTTAAGGAGACCGGAACTGTGTTGGACAATTTGCCAGCGATGGGGAAAAAAGAGGTGCGTGCAAGAATAGAAGCTGATGTTCCGAAAGTGAAAGAAGTTTGCGAAGCAAGTCCATCATCTTCGGTACAACAGGTCACACGACAACTCGACATGTCCAAAAGTACGGTGCATCGGATAATGATAAGGGATGTGGCTCTGTTGCCTTACAAAATTCAAATCAATCAACAATTGATTTGGATGGTTTACGGAGGTTTGATTTTGCACTTCCACCTCCAAGGATATGTTAACAAACAGAACTGAAGGTTCTGGTTAATGAAAATCCTAATCATGCAAAAGTTCGGCCACTGTACCCAATTAGGCTCACGGTTTGGTGTGCGTTATCTGCTCTAGGTAATATTGCGACAATTTTTTTATTGAAAATGTCACCTGTGAAACTTATTTTTTCTTGTTGAATGTTTTTTTTCTTGTTGTTGATGCTGTTATCCCATTACTGAATAGCAAAGGCAAGATAAGCGATTCTTTGTTTATGCAAGATGATGCTAGACCTCAGAGCACTCAGCGAAACTTCGATATCTTTAGAATATTTTCACGGTAGACTGATCGTGGTTGGATTCCATTACGAAAACAGGCAATGGTATAAAGTGTCTACCATACTCCCCGGATCTTAACCCTTGTGACTTTTTTATGGGGAGTCGGAAAGACACAGTATATCTCATACAGCCCTCAACAGCGGATGACTTGAGAGCCTCAATTGAAACCGAGGTGAAGGAAACTGGAACAGATATTTTGTAGAAAACAATTGCGAATTTCAATTCCAGATTTTGCCATGACATTTGCTTGAACGGCCGACATTTTGAAAATCTATTCTATTGAAAGTTCTTAATAAATATTGATTTTTACTTAGTTTTTTTGCTCGTTTCAAGTTTTCATAACACAAGCTTCACATCTCAATTAGACTATGACGCTATATTCGGGGACCCCTCATGTTAGTCATCAAATACCGAATCTGTAAATATCAGACGCTGCATACCTTGTAGAACACTCTGTACTAGTAATTTAAAATATTACTACTCTAAGTACTAATAGAAAGTGTTAACTTTTTCACTATTCTGAACTAAAAAAAAAAGTTCCAATCAATAAAATATTCTTTATAAATTAATAAGCTTATGTCTAAAATGGCTGAATTTGAATTTGAACACAAATTGAGAAAACCTTACGAGATTATTCTGATAGCATCAAAAGTAATTTCATTTCACTAACTTACTATTTCTTCTTCCGCTTCTAGATGAATAATTTGAACTGGTAATTGCCTTTATAGGAAATCTCTTAATTGCAAATTACGGTACAATTTGCATTTTAGTCCTTCGATTCCTTTTATTTGCAAGTTTCATTGCAAAATTATTTATAATAAATTTAAATTTAAAATACCTTGTTAGAATAATACAACAAAAAAAAATGATCAATTATTCAAATAATCCATGCTTTTAAAACAGGAGTAGTTTTGAAATATTGAAATGTGTTCCATTTCAAACATAATCCTCTTTAAAATTTGCTTTTAAAATTATACATGTGCCTTGCAATTTTACTAATCGCCTTTTAAAATATAATATGTTTCATTTTTTATATAAATCCATCACTGTATTTTGATATATAATTTTTCTAGTAATTGATATATAATAGCATTCAAAACATCAAAAGATAAGCCAGCTTTATATTTCGCCAAACTCTTCTTTTTCTATTAAACTTTTCTCAGAATTACTTAAATATATTATCTTTCCCTTTAAGCTTTTCGAGGTTCCACCGCTGCATAACTGCTTGACATCAATTACCGAAGAACGTGCCCGTAGCACAACATCATAAAGGCGGCCATTAAAGAAGAAAGCACGTTTTGCTGAGTTGAGTTGTGCAACTCCTTTTGTAGGATTCCGGAGCTCATCCGCCTGCGTGGCCTGGCTGCAGTACAATTGTTTTTTATTATTATTTTTTTTTTTCCTCAGAAAAGTTTACCTTTTTCATTGCTCACGCTTAGAACTAGGAGTTGTAGTAGGATTATGTGGATCTTTTTTTTTTTTTTTTTTTTTTCTTCTTTCAAAACTGGCCTCTTGGGAAGTTTATGAAGATTTGTTGAATGGTCTAGAAAAGCATAAATAGTGAAGATAATGGAATGACGATTTATACTTTAGTTCTTTTGCAGTCTTTCAGTGCTTCGGAGGTGTTTATGAACAAGTGTTCAGGAAATGCCTGCGTGTAAAAGGAGCTAGAATTGATGAGAGCATTATCAATTTGATACCTATTAGAGTTTTTTTAGATGTTATGAAATGGTTATCATAAAATAAAAACGTTCTTTTATATGTAGCTCTTCTTCTTTACTATTATTATTACAAATTATTTGAAATGCTTTGCATTTTTCATTACATTTTTTTTCACAATTAGTGTCTATAAGAATTATTTTATTAGAATTCAATCGCATTAGAAAAATTACTTTAAAATATTTGTCGTTAATACTTTAAATATATTTACAACTATTGTCTATAAAAATAATTTTAATAGTTTACAATAGCACTAGAATATTTTTTTTTAATATTTGGTGTTCGTTTTTTAATGAAAGTGTGTTTAAAAGTAACGCATATAAATATAAATCATCTGAATCTTTTTTCATATTTTTGGCATAATTATATACGCTAAGATTATGACACACAAAGGAATAAAAAAGGACTATATATTTAGATGTTCATTTCAGAATGCACTGTGCATTTTATAATTGTCCTGAGTTATAGACTTTAATTGTTTTGAAGCAAATTAAGAGAATTAAGATTTAAAACCAAAAGCATTTAACTCATTTTTTTAATTAAAGGCTATTATTTTTAATGAAATTTGCATTAAAAATTTTTTTTTAATGTTTCATGAACTTTTTCTCATTAAGGATAGAGGATTCAAGGAAATAAAGTTTTATGGATCGAGCAATATACTAATTTATAAAAATGACATTCTGTTGATAGCGAGTTGTTTTAATAGCATTTGATAAAACTTTACTAAAAATCCTTGTAATAACGAGAAATCTGAACAGAAATAATAAACGTGTTTTGCCTAAAAAACAATAGTGGCTGATTAAAATGCATCTCTTTTAATTATATGGCGTTATAATGAAGTTAGGCAAATGTTAGTGATAAAAAAGGGTAATTTTTCAGCTATAATGTATGAAACCATTATTCCTATTGTGTCATCTTTTATATAAATTATGTCAATATTTAAAATGTGACGAAATCTGCGACAGCTCGTTTTCATGAAACACTACTGCATCGCAATGAAGTTCAGTAAATATGCTGCATCATTTCCTTAGTAAAACCAATCGGAGTGGTATTTTTCCTATACTTTTTAATCAAAATGCTGCTTCTCCTCTTCCCCTTCATAAAATTGTGGTCCTTGGAAAATTCATCGGGAACATTCGTGATATCCATGAATATTTCGAATATTCAGATTTCCATTTTTAGAATCACCACATGAACATTTTCTTCTACAGAAAATAATAAAGAAACTGAATATGTCTTTTGGAGGCTTTTTATCAACCATATGAAACCAAGATTTGACACAGTGCTTCAATTCAAGGAAGAAAGTCAAACACCAAATTTCATATGTTCCGTTCAGGAGTTTTCGTATTTATATGCTTGGACTGGCAGGATAGACAGAAGATAGTCAAATCTTTTATGGATTTTACTCAAAATTTTATTTAGAAAGATGATTACATTGAAAAGTCGACTTCTTATGAAAAATTCTCAAATATTTTTTAACTAATATTCTTAATTTTTGAACAGTCTTTTTCATAAAAACATTTAAATTTTGTTTGTAAGCTTAGTCTTTGGGAAATTATATTAATTTTCATATTTGCGTAATACTTGTTACGATGCTATTTTATATAGTTAAATGCGATATCCTCAAATTCTAAATATTGACAAAATGATCTCAGGTTCGAGACTGGAGGGCGGTTGGTGCGGGATTCGGTTCCACCGAAGAGCTGCTATATAAGTGGGACAAGTGCACGTTAAAATCATCGAGGCTAACAGTCGTCCTTGATGTATTGTGGAAGATTGAAGAGGAAATGCTGACGCAGTGCTGGATCAAAATTACGAAATTTGTACCGAAATATCGATTTAAAATTGCACTTAATACAACTAAAGCAATTAAAAATTCGTGAGATCCTATCTGTAGAGTTTCGTAAGAACCTTGCCTTTGAACTATTCAATAACTAAAATACCTTCCTACTCGAATATGTTCTTTTTACAAAAAAAGATAAAAAATACTTTATTTGGCTTGTTATATTTACTTAATTTCCAGGCAAATTGCGTCCTCTATTATTCTTAAATACCTGGAGCCCAAGCTTTGCTCGGCCTTTTATTTATTTATTTTTGTAAAATTATAAATAAAAATCTATCCTATGGCTTCGTTAAAGTTACATGCGAAATCTAATAGAATTGTAAACGTGGAATTAAACACGAGAAAATTGCATGTTTGTCCGAGGCCCTAATCACAACTCCATCTTTGATACGCAATGCAGGACATATATAGTCATTAAAAAATGTTCTTTTTGTGTGTAAAATAACGTTTTCTCAGGAAAGACACCTATATAGATAAACTTAAAACGCAAAGTCTTACCTAAATATAAAATTTTATTCAAATCGTTTTCGAAATACAAGAAATAAATTTATATATATATATATATATATATATATATATATATATATATATATATATATATATATATATATATATATATATATATATATATATATATATATATATATATATATATATATATATATATATACACAAGTACCACTCGTTTAAAGTTATAAAATTTCGTGCTTTACATATACTTACATCGATGTATTCTGTAAAATGAACATCAAAATGAATAATCTGTTTCAGTAAGATATCCCTAAATTCCACAAAAGAATCTGTCTCAAATAACCAACCAACCGAACTAAAAAAAACAGAGAGAGTGAGAGAGAACTTATTGGAGAAACTAAAATTGCAGAGAATAATGTTGGAAAAGAAATCGTAATATGTGGGTTATCCTCAAGCTGATCAAGAACAATCCATTTCATGACCCTCTTTCCGAAAAGGGAATTAAAAACATACTTGCGCCCCACTTAATTGAGCTCACGATGAAGGCATGCATTCTGAAATCGAAGTATTGCGTGTATAAAGGATTCTTTCTTTTTCAATGCCCGTGTCCTTCAGAAATATTTTGGGTTATGTTAAAGTGAGTCGCGTGCCTCAAAGATACTGCTTGAAATTCATATTAAACGTTTTTCCCATGAAAGGGACGGGATTTTTCGGATCTTCTCTTGCAATGTTTTTTCTCTTTTCTTCGATCTTGCGTCTTCTGTTTCAGAATATTCAAACTCGCTTGTTAGGAAACCAGGGGGTTGAGATGATAAGGATTGGAAGGCTGGGGAGAACATGCGTTAGATTTAGAGTATATTTGTTTCTTTTATTTTATAGTTGTTAGAGCTGCTCACATGTGCGATAATTCTGCATATCTTGCAAAAGATAAAAGTTCAAATAAACTTATTGTACTTGAAATAAAAATGATTAGTATAACAATCTATTAATTGTATCTTAAGGCCGTTATTTTCCTTATTTTTGTCAATTATGTATTTGTTGAAAGTATTTACCACTGACAATCAATGAGAGCATTATCTCTTCAAATTTCTGGCATATTTACATTATACCTCCTCACGTATCCTATTCATAATATTAATTTTATTATATCAATCATTCTCATCAGGAGGCGCCTCAAAACTGAGGGTGAGAAGCTCCTGGTAAGGTGGTTGGTCCTCGCCACTCTGGTGGGTACAGAAATGGTGAGGGTCGGGGTAGTAGCCAGTGTGATAACTATATCGATCACCTTTGATGAACAAGATATATAGTAATAAAAGAAAGCTTTACTTTAAATTATACTAAATATCTTTTACAATAAATAAAAAGCATTTTGTTTGATAAGATATGCTTCTAAAATGATATATTTAACTGGAGAAATTGATTGGGCTAATAGTAACCGAATATCGAATTTCTGTTTTAGATATGTTTTTTTCTCAATCGATTGAAACCAAATTTTGACACAAAACTGTACTTTTAGTCTCAAAAATCCCATACCAAATATGATATATTTAAGTCATTGCGTTTTTATGTTATTACGTTTACATGCTTCTGTAAGTACAGACTAACAGAAGGTGAACCTCTTGTTAAACCCTTTAGCAACCGCCGTGTCATATATGCATCAACAGTGGTTTTTCCTAAAGCCGGGCGTTTCACTCGTGCATTTCTGGAAATCGAACTCTTTTGACGGTGATGCATATATGTATTCTGAACTGGAACAATTTTTAAACCCCTCAAGATGGCTCCCTGTGTCCATTACTTTTGAAATAAATGTAGTTTTAGTATCCTGACCTTCAGTTTGCTCATTTTCAGCCTTTGGTGTTTTATTCATCAGCTGTCGTGGGTGAGGGGGGGGGGAGGGTAAGTGTAAGGTAAATAAACAGAGTCGGGTTTCGCAACGTTCTACTTGAAAGAATCATTAGAGTTTCTGATCTCCCTCCAAATTCTTCTTCTTCTTCACTTTTTTTTTTTTTATTATTATTGCTTTGTAACCCTAACTAGGGTTTTACCATCAGGTCTGTTTATTTTGCGTAGCCTTCTGATGTATTTTGCGTACCTCTGTTTTTATTACAGAAAACCATGGTTTCGGTTTATTACGGTAAAAAAAAAAAATAAAAAAAAAAAAAACGTGATTTGTGCAGGAAGAGTGTGATGAAATTATGATGAACTACTAATCTAAAAAGTTAGAAAAAAAATGACAACATTAGGGCTTAAACTTTAATTTTTGTGATTGTTTTCTCAAAGTTAGGCTTAGCGCCGCAAAACCCCCGTCCTGTGGGATGATTCCTTTCGTTTAAGCTTCGTCCCATGCGTGCGTCTAGGATAAAGGCCTCACGTCACGAAAGAGTTAAATTAGTCTCAAAAGTTCGTAGGTGTAAACACCTGTCAAATTTGGATATAAACATTACATATGTTAAATCTATGTACCGAATTTCATCTATTGAGCTCTCTCCGTTTTGCAGTTATCGTGTTAACTTATAATCGAATAATCGGATATATAAATTTCTTCTGACCGGATTCCTCTCAAAAATTGATTGGAATTTATAAATGGGGTATAAAGAGCGTATACCAAAAATTGTCTAACTCAAAAGGCTTTTGAGCTATATTTACAGATAGACCGACAGACATTTTCCAAAAATATGATTATCAAACTCAGGGATGTATGAAATGTGGAGATTCATCAAAATTTTGAGTTTAAATTTTTTGGTGATTGCAATAATTTTTGTACATATATGAGAAAGTAATAAAAATGGACGAAATTTATAAATTAATTGTGACTGGGTGAACTTATCAAGGTTTTTGTTTGTAAAGAATATACTGTAATATAGTGATTTCGATATTTTTCTCTAAAATTGAGGATAATAGGGAGTAGGCGATATTTGCAGAAGCAATCGCCGATCATGACTTTTCATCTATACTCATAATAAAGCTCAATGTGTGTGTGTGTTGGCGCTCTACAGGCCAGGTCATTTGACATACAGCTACCAAATTTGGTACATGCATAACTTAGAGGTCGGGAATGTGCACCTGGGGTCCCTTTTTTTGAAATTTTAATTATTAATTATTAATTAAAATTATAAATTTTAATTATTAAATAACTTTCCCGCCAAAAAATCTTCCATTTTCCCCACCGCCAACTTTTCCGCCAAAAAAATTCTTCCATTTTCCCCACCGCCAAATGAGTAAGGCTTTTTTCTCCCAACAGTAATGAGGCTAGGGTTAATATTTTTCGGCGGATTATTTTAAACGATTCTGTTTATTTTCTTAATGTTTTATGCATTTAAAATTAAACATTGTTAATTAATCCATGTTTCAGATTCATTCTGAAGTACTTTTTGAATTAAAATAACACAGAATAAAGGAAATTAAAAATGTATAATCTGCATAGCGTTACTCCAACTGGCGTAGAAAAATTCACGCATTTGCGTTACCTAACTGGCGAAGAAAATTCACGCATGCGCATTGTTCTGATTGTTGTCATGACAACCGCTTTCAACGGATGATTTTAATTATTTTTAGGTTAGTTGCATGCTTTTGTAAGTAAATTGTATTTATGTTAGTTATATATTTTTTTGTATATGCTTATAGTTTTAAGTACATCGTTTTTTAAGTAGTTTTTTTAAACCTGTTTTCGACCGATTATTTTAAACGATTCATTTTATTTTCTTAGTGTTTAATGCATTTAAAATGAAACATTGTTCATTAATCGATCTGTTCATGATGAATCTGAGAAAATTTTGTTGACAAATTCTTGAGATATTACATAAATTAAGAAAGATATTCTTTAGTGCCCATAAAGTTTAAACGCTCAGTGACTCTGTTTTCAGTAATCATATTACAAAAAAAAAAAATGCTTTGTTTCAGTAAAAAATATTAATATATTAATTGCAGATGAATCATTTACACTTTAATTTAAAGCATAAATTCTACGAGGGGTAACAGAAAATGAGAGAGATACATATCACGTTATGACTGAAGGCCTTTATAATATTATGAGTGAATTATATGACTATCAAAATTTGAAGTTTTAAAATATTTTGCTGAAGAATCTATTAAAGTTGGAATTGCATAAAATATTTAATTATTAAAATTTTAACGAACATTAAGATTGACGAACCGGCTGGTCGCCAAAGGCGGCTAGTATATAATAAAAATTTATTCTTCGGACTAGTGGATGGAGGTGAGTTTTGGATCTTTATTTTAGAGATCATTTTTAATATATAGATGGTATGCTCAAATTTATTTGAAGTAGAATGCATAGCCTCTGTACATTTTAAAATTCTTCTAAATATTCCGTTGTGCCTTAAACTTTTTGAAACTCTTACATTATTAGTGAGAAGTCCGTACATGAAATTTCGTTAAATGAGTTCTTTGCATTCATCAGTTTTCTCAATTACATGTACTTAGACAGATCATCACATATTTTCCCCATAAACTATGTTCAAAATATAATATCCTAAAATACATCAATTTTTAACTCGGTTTTTTTAAATTTCCTCTCTTTTTTGTCTTTTCGGTACAAATTTTTTAATAGATTTTAAACTAATTTAATAATATTCAATTTCCTTATAAGGGAAAGACTTGGAATATTAAACATAGCTCAGAATTATATAGATAATATACTATTAATTCGCTTTTTTGTCTGGGAATCGATTACAAAATTTCGCACACACACACAAGGCTAAAAAGCAGAAATTGATAATTTAAATAAAAATAATACACCACATATTTAGAATGAATTAAAAAGTATCAAATAATTTATTCTAACCCCATATATATTTATTTATCGATTATGTGAGTTGATTATCAATTATGATTATTAAAATTCACAATCAAAGAGTTTCAGGAAAATCTGTATGGATATAGGATAAATAATTTATACTTTTTAATCCGTTTTTAAAATATCATATATTTGATATATTAAAATGTTTCGTTTGTTTAAAATATTATTAATAATGTCATCCCTTATACAAGCAAAAACGGAAATAATTGAAAAAATTTAAGCTCTTTCTGACATTCTAACTGGTTACTAGTTTGGGAAAGCGTGTATAATAATTCGTTTGCTTTTTCTTCATATGCATTTAAATCTGCATCTAATTAAGATCATTTTACTGTATTGCAAAAAGCACAGTTTTTTCATTGTTCACAATAAATGTGAGCGAATCGTCTGAAAGATAAAAATCGTTTGCAAAAGTACTAATTATTAATAAACTGTTTTTAGATGGCCATTTTCTTTAAATTTTATTTCATTTATTTATCTGAAAAATAGCAATTTCTTATTCGTTGGAAAATAATTTTTAAAGACAGCAAACGAGTATTTTTTTTCTTTCAATATTTCGTGTATTTACATATTTTTTTTACCAATTCCGAGCGAACTTTCACAATATATGCCGTAGAATCGAATTATGGTATTGAAAAAATTCTCCAGTGATCACAATTAATCAAAGATTTAATGCATTTTTAGAGCATTGAATGTTTGGCCAATCGTCTGCATACTTTAATAGCACAGTTAGTGGTCAAGGTAACCATAAATGTGAAAAATGGTGCTTTAAGTAGCTAAATATTACTATTTACTAAAATGAAAAAAAAAACGTTGCCAACTAATAAATATTTTTTATTTTAATTTTATTTGAGTTAAGATTTATACACTTGAAGCCATTTTATCTGCAGATTGTTTTGAATGTAGAAGTCATATACAGAAATTAATCTATCTATCTTGATACTGTTTTAAAATATCATATACAGATAATACAAAAAAATATCAATAATCCTAAAAATAAATTTTTAGGATACAGACTAAAAAAAAGTGTGAATTTAATCAAAATATAAAAATTGACTATATTAACGATTACAATATTTTCGTTTACAATATTTCCTTTATAAGGAAATATATATAAAAAAAATATTTAAGTTTTCTGCCTCTGGTCTTATTTCAAATATATTATTATAGTACAGAAAAGCAATTTTCGAAATATTCCACAAGAATTTAAGGTGAAAATCAACATCTTAATAAATAATCTATTACTGGAAAATTTCCCATGAATCTTTAGAAGTCGCCTTGAAATTGCCAACTCTACTGGTCCAAAGAAAAGAAAACTTCAGGAAGCTCAAATTGCAGAGGGGGTTGTTGGAAAAGTACTCATAAAGTGTGGGTTATTCTGAGACCGATCAAGGCCAATCCATTTCAACCGGTGCCCCTCTTTCCAAAGAGAGTATTAAAACATACTTGAGCCCCACTTCTACGACGATGGCATGCCTCCCGAAATGGAAGTTTTGCGTGTGGAAGGGGTTCTTTCTTTACTTTTTCAGTGCTGGTGGCCTTGGGAAATATTTTGGGTTACGTTAAGGCAAGTCGCGTATCTCGAAGATATTGCTTGAAATTCATATTAAGAGTTTTTCCCATGAGAAGGATGGAATTTTTCGGCTCTCTTTCCCTCATTTTATTTCCCCCCCTCTCTTTTCTCATATTTTTTATTTTTGCTCTGTTTAAACATTCTTATTTGGAAACTAGTGTTTTCCAATAGTAGCGATTGGGAAGTTGAAGAGAATATGTATAATAACTGCATTATCCATGATTTTGTGATTTGTAGATTAAAGCATATTCGAAATGATTTGGTATGTATTGTCAAATATTTGTTGTGAATGTTAAGGCATTCGTTTCTCTGTATTATCTCTGTTAATTGTCTGTATAGTTACACATATTGTAATTATCGGTTTCTATTTGGTTCCAAGCCGATTTTGAATTGCAATGTTGCTTCTTTATTCAATTCTTATTATGAATTAAAGCATATATATTATTCTAAACTGAATTAATAGTATTTGGTTGTTTAAAAGCATCATTTTTCACATTTATGTTTAACTATTAAATACAATACAATGCTATTAAAGCACATGCAGAATGCAATTAAATGCCTTTTATAATTTCCATAATCGAATACACCGACCCACACAAAGGCACATAAGAAAATAAGAAAAATTTGAATAACCGGGTCGCTGCGATAGCAACACTAACGCGAACTATTGGTTGAGTCCTAAAGGCCATCACCGGCCATGATACAACCTTTCCCGTGGGATGTACGTCCCATTATCTATAGGAGGTAGCCGACCTCCATCATTTCTGTACCCATCAGAACCATCCACTGTACCGGAAACTTCTCATCTTCCTTTCTTTCCTTTCCATCTTCCTTTCTGTGGTTGAGTCCTAAGGGCTGTCACCGGCCACAGTACAACCTTCCTCGAAGGAAGTACGTCCCGTCATCGATGGGAGGAGTCAGATCCCCCACCTATTAGTGACCCTCCACTGTGGCGAGATCCAACCACCATGCCGGAAGCATCTCATCCTCATTTCGAGGTCTACCCGGGGGTCTACAGAAATAGGCATGTAATATTTCAGCAAATTGTAATTTGTCAAGATTATAAACATCAAAAGCGATTACTTTAACTTAAAGATTCTTAAAATAAGATTGTAACTTCATTTCAGATTGTAAGACATCCAGAAAATTTGCCAAAATGCTTTAAAATCAGCATTTATAGTCAGCATGTTCATTAATACCTCATTTTAATAAAGATAAAAGCAATCCATAAAAGTTATGTAAAGCATAACAACAAAGATCCTATTGATGAAAGACATAAAATTCTGGTATTTGGTTTGTGAATTTTTGGCATAATGTACTAAAAATATTTTTATTCAACATTCCCTGTCAGCATATTTTTGATGCCTTTTGTTCCGACTAATTGGAACCAAAATTTATCACGAAACGGCAGTTACAGTCAAAAACTTATACATTAATTCATTTATTTAAATAATTGACAATATATGCATTAGATAGTACAGACCGACAGACCGTCAATCTTTTGATAGATTTTGTTCAAAATTTGATAAGTATCTACATTTAAAAAAATTTAATAATAAAATATGATTTTAAAAACATGTTTTAAAATCATGTATGTTTAAAACATGTTATTTATTTTTATTAGCATAAAATGAAAAACATATATATTAGCATGAATAAAAATAAATCATATACCATTTTTTTTACTAGCATTTTTGGAATAATGTACAAAAAATATTTTAATTCAACAATCTCCGTCAACATATCGTGCCATATATCAACTGAGTATCAAAATATTTTCCACACAAGTAAGAAATGATATTTATCTTTCAACAACGCAAATGGTCAAAGTGGCTTGGTGGTAAGATCTCGGCTTCAAAATTGAAGGGTTTCAGATTCGAGACCCGATTCCTTAAAGAGCCGCTGTGTATTCGGTTCAGGTGCACGCTAAATCCGTCGAGGCCAAACGTCCTCCCGCTGGTGTGGTGTGGAAGTTTGGAAAGGGAGTGCTAGCTCTGGTGTCGTCCTCGGCATTTAACCACGGTTCAAATTTCGAAATTCGTCCCAAAATAGCACTAGTGTTATTTTAGAAAAACGGTCTGTTAATATAACTTAACTAAATTTTCAGTGACTTATTTTGCATGTATCAACATTCACCAAAAAATACAGATATTTGGTCGAATTGTCATTCACAATAACATGTATCTTAAAATATTCCAAAATTTCATGTTATATAAAGATCAAACAAATTTCAAAAATTAGCTTTCCGCTTGAAAAATAATAAACCTTTCTCTTTCCAAGAATCTAGTTGAACTTTTCCATAGTAAATTCCTCTATTTGAATAATTCGCCAACAACTCAAATCAGCAAGTTTCGGAAGAGAGACTATTTCAGTTTGAAGTTAAACTATTAAATTTCAGCTCATTTGGGATTTACAGCCGCGCATGCACTGAAGCTTTTACTCGATTGCTTAAAAGAAGATCTGCAGACGAGGATGTGTTTGTTGTGAGCTGATTAAAAATTTAACTTGTCACGATTTCGAACGAGTTTTACAATTCCAGATTGGAACGACGTTTAAATATGTTATAAGGTAAGATATTTGAAGTAAATATTTCTTGTTTATGTTTGTTGATGTAAAATATCAAAGAAGATATTACTGTTAAAGAGAAGCATTGTTTTGGAAGAAACAAAATTATTTTAATTTTTTTTAAAAAACGAAGAAAAAGAACAATAATTTAAACAAAAATTATCCATTCAGGATATTTTTGTAAAATTCGTTTAGTCTGTATATTTTGTATATTTCTGTAAAATCATGAAAGCAGGGACATTGTAGAAATTTTTGGATCAAATTATCTGAATACTTAAAAATTAAGATAAAAAGCAAAGTTTGGTTGAAATTTTTGAAAACAGAGACATTATTGAAATTTCTGTATCAAATAATTTGAATACTTAATAATCAAGAAAAAACAAAGTTTGTTTGAAAAATTATGGAAACAGAAACATTGTAGAAATTTATGGATCAAATAATCGGAATACTTAAAAATTAAGATAAAAACAAAATTCGGTTGAAAAATTATGAAAACAGAGACATTATAGAAATTTATGGATCAAATAATTAGAATGCTTAAAAATCAAGAAAAAACAAAGTTTGTTTGAAAAATTATGGAAGCAGAAACATTGTAGAAATTTTTGGATCAAATCATCTGAATACTTAAAAATTAAGATAAAAAGCAAAGTTTGTTTGAAAAATTATAGAAACAGAAACATTGTAGAAATTTATGGATCAAATAATCTGAATACTTAAAAATTAAGATAAAAACAAAATTCGGTTAAAAAATTATGAAAACAGAAACATTATAGAAATTTATGGATCAAATAATTAGAATGCTTAAAAATCAAGAAAAAACAAAGTTTGTTTGAAAAATTATGGAAGCAGAAACATTGTAGAAATTTTTGGATCAAATCATCTGAATACTTAAAAATTAAGATAAAAAGCAAAGTTTGTTTGAAAAATTATAGAAACAGAAACATTGTAGAAATTTATGGATCAAATAATCTGAATACTTAAAAATTAAGATAAAAACAAAATTTGGTTAAAAAATTATGAAAACAGAAACATTATAGAAATTTATGGATCAAATAATTAGAATGCTTAAAAATCAAGAAAAAACAAAGTTTGTTTGAAAAATTATGGAAGCAGAAACATTGTAGAAATTTTTGGATCAAATCATCTGAATACTTAAAAATTAAGATAAAAAGCAAAGTTTGTTTGAAAAATTATAGAAACAGAAACATTGTAGAAATTTATGGATCAAATAATCTGAATACTTAAAAATTAAGATAAAAACAAAATTCGGTTAAAAAATTATGAAAACAGAAACATTATAGAAATTTATGGATCAAATAATTAGAATGCTTAAAAATCAAGAAAAAACAAAGTTTGTTTGAAAAATTATGGAAGCAGAAACATTGTAGAAATTTTTGGATCAAATCATCTGAATACTTAAAAATTAAGATAAAAAGCAAAGTTTGTTTGAAAAATTATAGAAACAGAAACATTGTAGAAATTTATGGATCAAATAATCTGAATACTTAAAAATTAAGATAAAAACAAAATTCGGTTAAAAAATTATGAAAACAGAAACATTATAGAAATTTATGGATCAAATAATTAGAATGCTTAAAAATCAAGAAAAAACAAAGTTTGTTTGAAAAATTATGGAAGCAGAAACATTGTAGAAATTTTTGGATCAAATCATCTGAATACTTAAAAATTAAGATAAAAAGCAAAGTTTGTTTGAAAAATTATAGAAACAGAAACATTGTAGAAATTTATGGATCAAATAATCTGAATACTTAAAAATTAAGATAAAAACAAAATTCGGTTAAAAAATTATGAAAACAGAAACATTATAGAAATTTATGGATCAAATAATTAGAATGCTTAAAAATCAAGAAAAAACAAAGTTTGTTTGAAAAATTATGGAAGCAGAAACATTGTAGAAATTTTTGGATCAAATCATCTGAATACTTAAAAATTAAGATAAAAAGCAAAGTTTGGTTGAAAAATTATGGAAACAGAGACATTGTAGAAATTTTTAGATCAAATCATCCGAATACTTCAAGATACTAAGTTTGGTTGGGAAAAATTATGAAAATAGAGATATTGTAAAAATTTCTGGTTCAAATCATCTGAATACTTAAAAATTAAAATGAAAGCAAAGTTTGGTTAAACTCTTATTAAATATAAAGATGCTTTTTTTTTCGCTCCGTTTTTTCCTTCTACATCTTCTAAAATATTTTGGCCTCGACTTTCGGAAAATTGAACATTAAGTGTCACACGAATCGAATTGTTCAACTGCAAGATAGATTCCATTACTTGAATAATAGTTTGACCACTTATGGTCGTAAGTTACCAAGATAAACTATTCTTTCGGTTTCTCTTTATCTTCGGATTTGGAAATACATGTATTTCAATACTTTTGCTCGTCTGCTTCAGAGGAGATCTGTAGATGTCAATTTTTCACTATAAGAACTAATTTCTGTTCATTTATTATGAGCTGATTATAAATTTTACAGTTCATGATTTAGTTTTTATTTAACTTTTCGCTTAAATTCGATATTTTGAGACAGGAATAATTTTAGTATACTTTATAAAATAAAGAACTTGTAGTAAGTCATCTCTGCTTTTGTTTGTTGCTGTAAAATATCAGTGAAGATACTTATTACAGGGAAGAATATTAGTTTGATTGAAATAGTTTATAAACTTATAAGGGAGAATAAAATGTTCGAAATTTAGAGAAAAATAATAGTCCTGCAATATTAGAATATTATGTGCTAAGAAAGAAATAAAAAAATAATGCTATATCAAACTAAGAAATTATTTTGTTTATTTCGCAGAAATGTAGCTAATTCTGCTGTGCAGATATCTAATTTTATATACATGTTTTGAATTTTGGTTGATTGCAGTAAATAAAAGAGAAGGAAAATTATTTAAACCTTCAGCTAGTTGAGTTTCCTAATTTTGAGATTGTTTAGTTTTAGACAGCTTTCTTTAAATACGTGATTACGTAAAATATTCAAATTAAGAAGTGAATATTCAAATAAAGACGTGAAATATTCAAATTGAGAAAGCCTTTCAGATCTGCCAAATTTTTTCATACAGTGTCAGAAAAAAATTAGATTTCCAAATTTAATTTCTTTAGATAAATATTAGTAATTGTTTTATTTTACCCTTCCTCAAGTGCGTCTATTTTATGCTTCAAATTAGATTTGCCGATCTCTCCCCGATCATATGCTCCGTTTCTTATCTACAAAGTTTTTATAATAATTTCTTAGAATTATATATAGAAAAGAAGTTTATTTTCGTGGATATTAATTATATTACCCCAATATTTTGAAAAATAATAAATGAATGAATCAGAAATAAAATAATTTAAATTAAAAAGCTGGAAATTTACAAATTCATTAAAGATTATGAAAATAACGATAAATTAGAGGCAACTTGCTTTGATATAAAAATAACGTGTATATGTATTAAATATTAAGGAATAAAAATTTAGCATTAAGAAGCATTAAAAAAAAGTGTGGAAAAATTCAACCACCTTTATTTCATGCCATTTTTCCAGCGGCGGCAGTAGCTGGTTATAAATTATTGGCTCAAGACTGGAGAGCTGAAGACTCGAAACCAAGCATCATTCAATAACTGCTATGTATGCGAGTGAGTAATGTCCATCTTTGCAAAATGTTCTACAGCCGCGGTGGGAAGGTCTCGGCTTCAGAACTGTAGGATTTCAGGTTCGACACTCGATTACACCCATGAACCGTCGTGTAAGCGGGTCTGGTGCACGCTAAATTCGTCAGAGCCTATCGTCCTCCAGCTAATGAGGTGTGATGGGGAATCTTAGAGAGGGGGTAGTCAACTCAGGTACGGTCCTTCTCATCTGACCGCGGTTCAAAATGACGAGATCCGTCCCAAAATAACCCTACTATTGCTTTGAAAAGGGGGCCTTAATATAACTAAACTAAACAAACTAATTGCCAAAGGCTCCCTTGCAGAAATTTGGAGAGTAAAATGCCTCTGCGAATTTCTTCCTCAACAGCTGATATATATATATATTAATTTAGGAGGACGATACCAAAATACCCCAATTATTGCGGAAAAGGAACTTTAATATAATGAAGCTAAGTGAAATTTATTTACACTGGCAAACAACTAATTTATGGGTGGATTGTTTCCAAAATTTAATAAAGAACCGGTGGTTGTAGTTGAACTGTAGAACTGGTTATAGTTGTAAACCAAATGCCAAATTTAATCAATCTAGTTTTAAGCACTTTTCAGCTATCGAGTTCACATACATATGAAAAGCTTGGGATCTTGTCCAAAATTTTGTTATAAAAATTATATACCAAATTTCATTGTATAGATCTTTCAGTCTTCAAATTATCGTATTCACAGGCAGTTGGAGGAACCAACAAAATGTGAAAGTGGATTTTTATTCATCATGAAATTAAAACTAATGTTTCGAGCATAACATACTTTAATAAATGACTTGGACAGTTGAAACATGATCAAAATTATGACGAAAATGATATGATTTAACTTCAGTTGGAAAAATTTCGGATGATTGCGAAAACGCAGCTGGATTAACAAGCATTCTTCTTAAATCTTTTGATTAATCATTCAAGAAAGCTCAACAAGCAGTCGTCACGATGGTAAATTTGTCTTTCTGAAATGACAAATGAGACTTAAAATTAAATTAGTAGAAATCTGGGTTGATAGCAGAGATTTAGTGAAGCAGAAGAATGAGATATTAAATGTATTATTATTACAAATGACATTTTCTGCACAATGTAGTTGAACTTATGTGAATATGCTTTGAATATTTTAATGTTCATTAATCTTTGAAAAACAAAAAAAAAAAAAAAATCTATATTTGTTCATGCACTTTTTTATCCTGACTTTTATGCAACAATATAAAGGTCTAGATACCATTTTTTTTTACCTCTTTGGTAAGTTTTTTTTTTTTATGTTCATGATATATCCCATGGTCACCGTATAACTGAGGATGAGAAGCTTCCGGCATGGTGGTTGGTTCTCGGCACCCATGTGAGTACACAGAAAAGGTGGGGGGTTGGCTCCATCGATGACAGTACGTAATTCCTTAGGGAAGGGTTGTACCGTGACCGGTGATGGCCCTTAGGATTCAACCACACTCTCACGAGTGCTGCTGTTGCGGTGGTCCGGTCATTCAGATTTGTACGTGTGCCTTCCGGCGGTTCGGATTAGTCAGTTTGTGGCCGTTATGTTCATGACATTATTTTATAGTAGATATACAATATATGTTAGAGTTAAATTGTATCATCTTGGTCCTTTCATTGATGCTGATTAATAGGTTACTGAAATGAAATTGCTGCCCTCATGACTTGATCACATTTTAAATTAGAAAGGCTATCTAAAAATGATCTAATTCTGGTTACTAAAATGCAGCATACTAACCAACCTGCATTATCTTAAACCAGAAAATCCAAAAACTCAATTATCTGGTGTGTGAATAAAATTAGATTAACATTTCATTTCAAAAGAACATGAGAATTCTCTTCGAATAATCTTTATAGCTTTGAACCGAGGTCAGATGACGAGGAGGATACTTTTCCAAGACATTTCTTCTGAAAATTCCACACCATACCAATTATAAGAAGTTTCCCTCTAGACGAATTTAATACAACCACATTGGACCTTGAGTGAAACTCTACAAACCCGAGGCATAAATATTACTATCAGAACTGGATTCTTTTTTCTGATCAATAAAAAGTGAATGAAAAGATCAATAAATTATAGATGAACAGATAAATAGAATCATGAATAGATAGATAGATACTAAAAGAATAGATAGATTCAAGATACAAATTGAAACATTGCATTTCTTATATTTAAATTTAGTTCTTCTCTGTTTTTCTATTATTTTCAAAAATGCACTTTTTATTAGTTGACATAACCTGGCGTTGCTGGGAGTTGAAATACTTTCGTATAAAATTTCTAAATGTAAAAATAATTTTGCATAAATCATTATAAAATATAGAAACCTTTGCATAAATCATTATAAAATATAGAAGCAATTTCATACCATTGAAAAGATAACATTTTGAATTTTAAGACGGTTTTAAATTATGTTTAAAACAATAAGCTGAGATACTGCAGGAAAAAAAAGTGCAAAATTTTATTTAATTAATTCATTTACTTTTTAATTTTTGAAAGATAATTGTACTCTATTTTTGTCTTGAAAAATAAGACTCTGAAATCGTTCTAAACATATAAGAGGGTATCTAGAATATATATATATATATATATATATATATATATATATATATATATATATATATATATATATATATATATATATATATATATATATATATATATATATATATCCTCGGCGACTTTATTTACATTAATACTATAGCAACATTATAAAGAAAAAATTATTAAAATATCATGGATCAAAAAGTGCATGAGTATAAAACCAGTGATTAAAACAATAAAATATATTGTATTGAAATACAATCATGTATTTATAAATCTCTTAAAATAAAAGAATAAATTGCATGAAAATAAAATTGGCATCAATATAAATCTAATTATTTAAATTGTATAGTGAATAAAATTCATTTTTCTGTCAGTATATAGCTATATTTTATTTACTTTGTTGTTTTAGCGGATAAACATCAATATATTTTTATTTTTAATTAAAAATTTAATAATAATTTGGATAATCCAATTTTATTACCCATTTACTATTCAAAAAGTAATTATTGCTAAATTTGGTATGGATCCAACCGTTTGCCCTATAGAATTTTTTGAGCTATTTCTATATCATGCATGCCGCATTGCACATTTGGCCATTTGCATAAAGCTGTTTTTTTATGCACATCAACAACAAATCACCCCGTAAAAACTTATTTCTCTTTAAAAATGTTCATGCCATTTCTCGAACAATACATATATATTGCGAAATATTTTTCCAGTTTCTTTCTTTCAAAGAAGCAACTGAAATCATTAAAAAAAAGTGTTCTCTTTAAACCAAACAAGGCGATTTAAGGAACTAAAGGCCCTTTTTAAAGAAATTCAATCTCATTTGCGAAACGACATGTGATGCCAACCTAATAAATCAACTCTAAAAGCTTATAAAACTATTTTAAGCAATACCAGAGGCCATAAAAAAGATCAATGGTTGTCTTCGTGTTGGCTATATTGTTTTAAAGGACAGTATCAAGTCTACGGCTTTCAGGCCATGGCAAGTTACCAACTCTGCTGACCTACATCTGAATATTTTGTGATTTTCCCAATACCTTTTTTGTTATACTTTGATTTATTTTTTCTTAACATCCGGTCTCCATGGCGCCGATCCACTAATAGGCTGACTGTTGCCAAAACTTAAGAAAAAATGAGTAATCTAGAAGGTCACGAATTTTGAAATTCCTTGAAAGCATAAAGAATGGTATTCTTTGTCATTTTAAAATTTTGTGAAAAATGGCATTTTAGATTGAATACACAATTTAACAAATATGGATAATATCTATTACAGTGACATTATAATAAAAAGTATAGAAAATTTTCAACAAGCTAAAATATTATTTAAGAGAAAATTATTCGAAATATTTGCATTGATTAAAATCAGTGCAATTATCTGTTAAGGAACAGGTGGAAGTAAAATTTCGAAAACTTTGTAGAAGAAAGAATAAGTTTAGTTTCCGTTCGAAATAATTGACTTGTACAACTTGCCTTGAGTACAAGTTCAGCACTATGTTATAGTCCATTTCACAAACATATGAAGCATTGTCTGTGCTTACATTCAATTGCTAATTCGCTAATATTTTTCACACAAAGAATTTGTTAAGCTTGTCAACAAGCAATTTAATGAAATGAAGATCCAAGAAGCAATTTCAGAAAGATTAGACATCGATGTGTGGAACTTATCAGAGGTTATCAAATACACATCGTTGCAGACATTTTTTTCCAATATCCAGAGAGAAATGGATTTCTATGTGAATGTCGTCCTTTACCAATGCCAGATGGCACACAAAATCCAAACTCCTTTTAAAATGAAACCAAATGGTACAAGATGCATTACCACGAAGCAATACTCCAGGCAGGCAGGCATTAAAGAAAACTACAAGTCACTAAAGCACAAATCGGAAGATCAACAGCAGACTCATTTGTATGAAGATCCTCCGGAGTGAGAAACAGTACAGCCATATCCAACTACAAGGTCTACTTCGTCTACCCAACTGAAAAAAGACACTATCTACAAGTTCTGCAAACTGGAAACCCAACTGGAAAAAGATCCTTAGCCACACTATCTACAAGTTATTTTCATAAAAACATTTAGTTTTTCTCCAGTTGCTATGCACTTCTTCATAAATCAGTTCAATTTGCTTCCAAGTTCTTGCAAAATAGCCCTAGTGTTGCTTTAAAACGGGACGTTAATACAACCACACTAAACCAAACCAAACCAATCCAAGTTCTTGTCGATCGTGGGTATCGACATTTGTTCGCCTTAGGAAATGCCTCTACAATTAGTTCGCCTCTACAATTGTCTATTACTTCTTTGTACATGTTGTACCTGTACTCCGCTCAATTGAAGTCAAGTCGCTCTGGAGCAGAATTTGTTCTAATTTCTTCGGCCTTGTTGGGAATTGAACTGAAGTGAGATGGGCTTTGACGGAATAAAAAGAAAGGATGAGACGAGAAAGAGAAGAGACTTTGGTTTTTTGCTCTGTGTGATGGCCGGATCCTGAACTCTTTATATTTAGCGATTTTAATTTAGTTTGGTTTTAAAAACCCCAGATATTTTAAAATGTTAAACCTGTTTTTTATTTATGTTTAATTTTAATTGTGTCTATGTCAGTGAATAAATGTTTTTAAATGTTTTTGAATAAATGTTTTTAAAACTATGTTTTCCTTCTCAAGGCATTACAATGTCTACCTGCTTTTCTATATAAATCTTCAAGTCGTTTACAATTACACACAATACTGTCGAATATAATGTGCATATAGAAATATACTGTCTTAACACATCTATATGTGTTAAGACAGTATATTTCTACGAAATGAAGGCAGGGGAACTAATTTTAGTAGATGGCCACATGTATAAGACCAAATAAAGCGTATCAATGGCTGCGCAAATATATTTTCACATTGGTCAGCGCGAAATGAACTATCGAACTAGTGTTCTTCCTATGATCAAGGATACTTAGATAATTATTTTGTTTGCAAATAATATTTTAAAATACCTTCTATTTTATGTTCGAAATCTTTTGAAATTATACTTTTCATCTTCATTTCATTGGAATATATCGTACATTATGTCTCAATACTTCCTTTGCATGTAATAATGGACATATTATTCGTAAATATAGAAAATGTATCACTTGGTACTGGAATGAACCACAACATAAATGTTGTTTTGTTGATCATGGGAAACATTAAATAGTTATTAAGGACCCAAATTCCTTTTGTATTACATTCTAAATTTTCTCATCATATCTTTGTTTACAGTGAAATTATAGTTATCTGTAACTTGTACAATTGCTTTAAATTAGAATATTTAATATAATACTTTAATAGTGGCTTTAGAATTACTTATAAATATCGAGGAATCAACATCGCTTTTATTAGGTAAATAGCTAATATTATTATTTGCTAGAAAATTTTAAGTAGAGAGTTTTTTAATCTATATCAAATACACATATCCAAAAAGTATTAAAAAAATAATTTTAATATAAATTATACTTAATTTATCAATAAAGAAAACCACATGCTGAAATATTATTTCACAAACTGAATTTTGCAATTTTTTAAAACAAAAATATAGCTTTGTAATGAGAGCAAATTCATTTTTATTAATCTTTTTCCCAATGTTTAATAATTTTTAAATTGAATATTGAATACACAATTTGTAATAATGTTTATAATATTATGATGTCAAACTAATTAATTTCCATTTTATGTGAAGCATTTCAACATAGTGATTTTGCCAATGCTAAAATCAAAATTTATAAAAATTAATTTCATTGAATATTTACACAGATGTTGAATTGTGTAAGAATTCACAGAATATTTACACAAATATTTAAATTATTTAATTTATTATTTTATTTAATTATCTGATAATAATAATCTAATTAATAATTTCATTTTGATTATTTAATATACATTATTATTACTACTCATTTAATATTTTAATATTATCAAACTGTGCGGAGAAATTTTAAATGATTTTATTGCATATAAATACGTAGTTTAACATTCAAGAAAACCTATATTGTGGACGAAACAGCCAGTAGTCATAAGTGACTAATTATAAAGAAAACAAAATTTAATTTTTCCCTAAATAACACAAACTGACGAACATAAAAAATGATTAACGGCAACAGAAATTCCAATAATATTTACAAATATAGTATGATAAGTTAAACATGAAAATGTTACAAAATTGTCTTATAATCTGTTGGAATTGAAATTTTCATTAAATTATGGAAAGAATTAAACTAATATCATCATTCAATCACAAATGATCCCTCTACTTAATTTTATAACTAATTAAATTAATAAAGTACAAAACGAACCAAATTCAGTTTGAACAGACTAAAATAGAATTCGAATCCCAGAACGCAAGATAAATCACACAATTATCCCAGCTGGAAAGTTTTAATTATATTGGAGGGTCAAAACTTCCGAAATTATGAATGATTTATGAGTGATTCTTTCCATTTTTTAAAACCAGAATGAAAGGATAAAAATATTCGGAACGGAAAAGCCTGCAATCCAATTAATTAACTCTCTCTCTAAAAACCAAACGATTTCGAAATTCTAACAACCGGATGCCATCTCTATAGAGAAAATATTTAAAAGTTATTCCTTCAGCTTCATTAAGAGAGCTGGGTACATTTATGGATAAACTGCCAGAGCGCGCGACATTTATCGACGAAAACATGGAACCTCAAATCGATTACCATTACGATAGGGACACGCACTGCACTAACTGTAACCATTATCGCGGTTCTCCCATTATCGTTTGAGGCCTGCGATTGGACGATAAAGTGGTAATGGGCGTGCAATCTGCCTTGGAACTTTTTTTTTTCTTTCTCTATTTTTCTTGTAGATCGTCTCACTTTTTTCACTGTAATCCGTATTGCAGGGGAAGAAATAAAAGAATATTAATAAATATAAAGAAAATAAGTGACGTTAATGCACCGCAGTTATGAGTTATGGAAGAGTTTTTATCGTTCAACATTTATGAGTTAAAAGATAAAATTTTCAAAATATCTTGAACAAGAACAGCGAATCTGGCAGAAATCAAGTGTTCTGCAGTTTTCTTTTATTTTTATGGCTATGATAATATTAAAGAGATTGTGAAAATAAAACATTAATAAAGAAGGCATATCTATCGAAATGGCGAATATTACCAGCATTAATTTTCTGGGTAATATTTTGAGCTCTCAAATACAACTCATAAGAATGACTAAAGATTATTTTTATTAACATTTTTTGACATTACTGTCTTTATGTGCATATTCAATATTTTTTTCAATGCAATTCCCATATCTTTTAAATTTATGATGCACTTTTTAAAAGTGAATTTTATTAAATTTGGTGGAATATTAAATAAGGTTTGGAGAACAGTAGAAAAAGAAATTGAGGTTGTCAAATTTAGTTTTTACAGAATTTCTCAAAGGACTTAAGGAGACTTGGACTCTTATTCTAATTACATATTTATCTCATTGTTGCGAAGCGAAAAAGAAGAATTGTATGGAATACTTTTAAAAAATTGTGTAAATCACTAATTTTGCGGGAAAAAATATTGGGACATTTTCATACGAGTAATTTTTGGCGATTTTTTTTTTTCGTCAAAAGAGAAAGAAGAAAAGACAAACGATATGAATTATGCGTGTTTTTAATAAAACTCAAAAATAATTCTTAATATAATTTTTGTAGAAAGTTATATTGATTTTAAACAATTGCTAATCAAATTTGTATTTAAAAATTTTTTATAGTTTTTAAAAATAATGAAAACCTTTTTATATTAAAGGATATTTTGATTTTCAGATAGAAAATTGTATACTATAACAACAAAATAGTGATACTATTTCAATCAAAATGATAATTTACTTAAGGTAAACTGGTTTATATGTAGATAATGGAATATATTGTGGTAATGCTATTCAGACAAAATAATTTATTAAAAGTTCTAAAAGTGAAAAATGCACCTTCTTTTAAAATTTTAAATAGAATAGAAGAATTAAAGAATTAAGAAGAATTAAAGAATTAAATAGAATCTAATTTGTTTTTACATTTTTTTACAGAAATCGAAATAGCTACATAAGGTATAATCAATTATGAAAGGAAAACAAATAATTTGTTTTGCATATCACAGCTTACAAAATAGTTTGAATAATTCTATTTTATTTCTCTAAATAGCTGTATTGTATGTGTAATGAAATATTAGACAAAAATATTTTTAAAATGTTGGGACAAACTTGAAAATATTTTTAAAGATGAAATAAGTCTTAATTTGTTTTACTGCATGTGGTTAAATTTAATAATAAACGAGAGAAATATTTAATATGTGAAAATGAAACTTTGAAATATTTTATTGGGGATTATCATTTCTGCATATAAATATGTTAAAATTATAGGATAATAAAATAGTAAAAAGAATAATAAAACTTTTATATTCTCGAACATTTGAATAAGCATATAAAATTATATTTAAAACTGCATGTCAACGAATAAGAATTTCATCAACTAATTAAATTATTTTGCTTTATAGTATTTCAGACGATTTTTTATATGAATTCATTAAGATAATTAAGGTAAGGTAATTAATTATATTGCATCAAAGAGTTAAACAAAATATGTGATTAATCTCCTGTTATTTTACAGTTGATACTACTTTCATTAATTTATATCAAGAATTTCTTTTATATTCTTTTTTACGAGTGTATTTGTTAAATGAAATAACTTAATCTATAGTTCTTTGCAATATTAAGCCTTTATTAATTAGTATCTTAAATTTCACTTGATATATTTAGGTCATGATCTTAAAATTTACATTTATCTAAAAAAAACAATTTCATTTTCACATGTTGCCATTCGAATGTTAAATACAATTCAAAAATAATATAAAAGCAAAACTCTGCTTCTACAGAAAAACACCGGAAAATAATTATTGAAAACATTTTCAAAATAGGAAATTTAATTATTTTCATGAAATGAGAGATTCTTTAATAATACGATTCCCTTATAAAATATCTACAAAATAATTAAATGATTTTTATTGTAAGTGCACATTTGCTTTAAAAGAAATTGTAAGAAAAATAAGATGGGATGATTAAATTTTCGTACATTTCTGACAACATCAAAAGATAACTTTAATTACTAAGCAAATATCAGAGCACTTAAGTAAGGAAAAATAATGCCAAAGCAATAAATGAATGAAGATCAGAATGTTTTAGTTTATTTGATAATTCAATTTAATAAATGAAATAGTATATGTTTTTCTACACTGAAAATTAAATTAGATCTTTTACTTTGGAACTCCTGATCTTGTTGATGATTTTGCTTACATCCAGCATATATTTAATAAAAATATTTAAGAAAGAACTACGGTGCTACTCTGTATTTCATTTTTAAGGTGTTCTTTAATGTAAATAAACCTGACAAAATCTGGGTTCCATGTTTCATATTTGATGTTTAAATAAAAGATTTTGTTAGCAAAAATGAAGATGTATGAAAGTGGATATATTTAATAAATCATAAAAATAGTCATATATTTATTTTAATATTTTCTCTTGTTGGCTAAAATAGAATTTTGTCATTGATTTTTCATTCATGATATGCCAGAATTTTGGTATTTTATAAACTAGTATTTTTTTCTGGCAATGTATTCACAAAATCATTTTAGAATGTTTGTCATCATATAATTATAATTGAGTGTCACTATTTTGGAAGCGAATTTACAAAAAAAAAAAAAAAAAAAAATGAATAAAAATGAATTATATATAAGAGATAAAGAAAAGTCGAAAAAAAGTAAAATTAATAATTAAGATAATAAATTATATATTGTAGTCTAAAATATTAAAAAATAAGTAATATAAAAATTATTACAAGTAATTATATATTTGAGAACAAAAGAGAACAAAAATTAGGATATAAAAAATAAATAAACAGAATCTACTTTTAAAGATATGAAGAAATACATCCTTTTAAAATTTTATTTTATTCTAAATATAAAAATAAATAAACAGAATTTACTTTTAAAGATATGAAGAAATACATCCTTTTAAAATTTTATTTTATTCTAAATATAAAAATAAATAAACAGAATTTACTTTTAAAGATATGAAGAAATACATCCTTTTAAAATTTTATTTTATTCTAAATATAAAAATAAATAAACAGAATCTACTTTTAAAGATATGAAGAAATGCATCCTTTTAAAATTTTATTTTATTCTAAATATAAAAATAAATAAACAGAATCTACTTTTAAAGATATGAAGAAATACATCCTTTTAAAATTTTATTTTATTCTAAATATAAAAATAAATAAACAGAATCTACTTTTAAAGATATGAAGAAATACATCCTTTTAAAATTTTATTTTATTCTAAATATAAAAATAAATAAACAGAATTTACTTTTAAAGATATGAAGAAATACATCCTTTTAAAATTTTATTTTATTCTAAATATAAAAATAAATAAACAGAATCTACTTTTAAAGATATGAAGAAATACATCCTTTTAAAATTTTATTTTATTCTAAATATAAAAATAAATAAACAGAATTTACTTTTAAAGATATGAAGAAATATATCCTTTTAAAATTTTATTTTATTCTAAATATAAAAATAAATAAACAGAATCTACTTTTAAAGATATGAAGAAATGCATCCTTTTAAAATTTTATTTTATTCTAAATATAAAAATAAATAAACAGAATCTACTTTTAAAGATATGAAGAAATACATCTTTTTTAAAATTTTATTTTATTCTAAATATAAAAATAAAAATTCATGTACTCTTTCTCTATGATGTAATTTACTTTGAAATTTGTCTTTTATAATATAGGACAACTTTCCGTAGATTACAGTTTTTTTAATGTATAATAATTCATGCTCAAACTTTAGGACGTACTTCTTCCCTCTCTGAGAGTCTAAAAAAAAAAGAATGAAAGATAGAAATAATAAAAATAGATAGGGAGGAATGTGAAGATTTGATACTAAAACTGAAAACAAAGAAGAAAAGTGAAAATTGTAGTAGGATTTTCTTCCAATTTTCCCCGCAAATTATATTAAATACAAAGAAGCATTTAGTGAAGTTACAATATTATTACCTAAATATTTGATTTTGTTTTATTAAATATTATAAATTCAAGCATAAAAAACTATTTTAACTTCATTTTACTGAATTTCTATTAAATTAAATTATTATAGATATTTTAAAGCATTTTATGTATTTATCAAATTACCATTCCCAATATTTAGTTTCCTTTTACATCATTCTTTAACAATAATTAAGTTTGAGAAAAAAAGAATAGATTTCAGGTTTTAAAAAATCGTTTGATTCATTCAATAATTTTTTGAAAAAGCTCGAGATGCAACTAATATTTTCATGAAAATAAAGTTTTAGAATATCAAAGTATTTCAGGCAGGCATTTTAATATTTTATATTTTTAAAAGAATTTTTATATTTTAAAAAGAATTTTTACATTAAATTATTATAGTCCTAAGAAATATTTTCAAAGCGATAAAGTTAGGAAACCAAAATTTGTTGTTGTTGCTTCTTATGGCACTTGCCATGGACAAGCCCGCTGTTACGAAGACAGCGATTTAAGCCGGATTATTTTTTTTATTAATTTTTTATGTTAATCTCAATGCTTGATTGATTGCTGTGATCACCTGATTATTTAGTTCAGCCCGAATGCTTTCGCAATTGGAGGATAGTTCCTTTGCAATTATCATTTCAATGATTGAATTGGAATTAAGATAAGTAGTATCTAAATATAAATGACATTCAAATCAAGAAAACGTATTGTTTGTTTGTTTGTTTCTTATGGCACTTGCCACTGACAAGCCCGCTGTTACGAAGACAGCGATTTAAGCCTGAGGGGGAACGTCTCTTATTTTTTTTATAGCAGCGCCAACTAGGGCCAAGAGTACGACTTTGCCACTCACGCATCATTCATTCGCTTGCACAACCCCTTTTTACAGGAGGGCACATTCACACATCTCACAGATAGAACAACAGAAGAACAACCATGCCCAAACCGGGACTCGAACCCAAAACGCCCAGATCAAGAGGAAGACGCGCTACCCTTATGCTAGGACGCCGGCCTATAATTAGTAAAAGAGTATTATCCAAGTTTAAAAAAAGCGTTTATACAAAGAAATAGATCTAAATGTCATGTTATTAAACATATATTTCCGATGTATTTAAAATGGTTACAAAAAGAGAAAATCGAACAGAAAAAAGTATAAAAAACAAATGTAAGTCGCCAGTGCTCAAAGTTGTGCATTGGAAAATGTGCTATTAAATCATTATCAGAATTCTAAAACGTTTTTTCCGAAATGAAACAATATCAAAAGATACATGCGTAGTTCATAAATACCTTTTTATCCTGAAAAATATTTTCCGTCACTTTAAAGGATATTTCATTACGAATGACGCTTTACGGTAAAAAAAAAAAAAGTATTAACTTGAACGGTCCTTGGACGCACCTTTCCACACTAATTACTTTAATCTTGAAATGGATTTGTGATAATCGTTTAGAAGCGCTTCACTAACCCTCAAATTACTTCTAGAAAAGGATTAATTTAATATCGAAGCCGATGGTTCCGTTAATCATTTTAAGCGATTTCAGCAGAGCCCATTTTTCTTAACTTCTTGATTTTTTTTCCCTCACCTAAACCTAAACGGTTTCATTAAGGTTCGATGATTCCAGCTTTTACACACTAAAGCGCAAAAAAAAAAAAAGAAACACCATTTATGGATAAAGTTTTGTAACTTTTCTGTTTAAATGGCATAATGGTAAGTTTTATTTTGCTAAGTATTTATTTTCTGAAAGTTTTAATGTTTCGCTATAAATTAAGACTTCGATGTCCGCGAAATTATTAGTTTTTACAAAAGTTTGGCGGTAATTCACAAACTTTATTATTTTTTTTTTCATCTCTACGTTTACAGCGACAGTCAGCAGGCCGGATCAGAATTTAAAATCAATAAATTGCTACTTAGCGGAAAAAAGGGAAACCATGCCGTTTGTGCCAATAATATGAAAATGAAGGATACTTTATTATTTGTCATGAAACTAGAATCAATTTGTTATCGACTTTGAAGTTTAAATTATTATATTTTATACTGTTATCAGAACGAGCGATGTTTTGCATAAGAGGAATCAAATAGGAAACGCAGCTTTCACCCAATATTTCGTTTTACTTTATAAAGTTGAAAGGACAGATAACATTAAATCCTGTATCATCTTATATGGACCATCTTTTCGCTACCTGTTTACAGGAAGATTATCAGCTATAAATTCAATCTTGATTTGGAAAAGCAACACACTATTTTATTAGCACAAGATATAGTACGTGTTACCGCTTCGTTGGCGCTTTTTGTTTAAGAATGTTGCAACCATGCGCTGACTTGGCTTCAGCGATAAAATTTATTGTAACCCTGTTGACATGGGATCAGTTTTCAAAACAGTTTCGTACTGAGTCGTTGCGGGGTCAGTGAACCTCGATGAAATAAAAAGTTGGCTTTCGAATTGTCGTTTGATTTTAAATAAGATTACAGTTCACTTATTAAAAAATTGAAATGAACTAGCTTAAACTTACGGTAAATTCGTACCAGTACGAAATTTTCACGATATTATTCTATATTTTGAATGTACCATATCATGAGAATATAATAAGAGTATTAGCTGGGGAATTCTGTGCTCATAGATATAAAGAAATTTCATAATTGTATATGCAGTCTATCAGTTCCGATTGTGGTCTCGTTGGGATTTCCAAAAAATCTAACATATTCTTGGCTTAAGTTCATCGCTAGTAGTGCGAGTTGCTTGTTAACGACTGCTAAAAAAATGTGTTCCATTTAATGTTGTGGACTTAGTTATATTAAATAATATTTTAATTACTGTCTCATATATTTAGTATAGAGAAAGTATAATAATTGTGAAAAAATTCGAACTCGAGATGTTGAGGAATCTTCATGTTTTAGACCTCTCTGAGTTCGAAAAACACATTTTTGGAAAGTGTCCCTCTGTATGTCTGTCAGTGACAAAGAAAACTCAAAAACGCTTTGAGATAGACGGGTTGAAACTGGGTATATGGTCATTACACCAAATTTGCAGATTTCTATCTTATTTTCAGTAAAATCTGTTTATAGGCAGTCCGTCTCTCAGGCAGTTCGACCCGCTGGTGTGGTGTGGTGTGGAGAGGGGGGTGCCAGCTCAGGTGTCGTCCTCGTCATCTAACCTCGGTTCAAAATTACGAGGTCCGTCCCAAAATAGCCCTAGTGTTGCTTTAAACGAGACGTTAATATAACTAAACCAAACCAAACTAAACTCGGTCTGTTCGAATATAAATTAACACAATAATTACAAAACAAAGAGAGCTAAATAGTTAAAATTCGATACACAGATTTAACATCTATAGAGTAGAAACTTACCAAGCTTTGAGCCAAATCCATTTGTGGATTGACTATCGGTTGTTCTGTACTTTCAGAAACATTTAAACACGATAATTGAAAAACTCCCTGACTCAAATATATCAAATTTGATATGGAATTTTTGAGTACAAGTGCAATTTTGTGTCAATTTTTTTCCCAATGGGTTGAGAAAAACTTATCTAAAAAAATTCAATTTTTGGGTTCTATTAACGCATGACATGGATTAATTGTCAAATAACTTACCAAAGATGACACGATAGATTCAGTAAAGATGCTAAATTCACACCAGAAATTCCGTAACTGTTGTGCGGCAATGATAAGTAAGTCGCTCTCTGGCATGACAAATTTATTAGAGAGTATGCGAGAAAGTTTTGTTGCGACCACTCCCACTGGTATCTTAACTCAATGTATGATGTCTTGAATATAATTCTCACAATGTAACTCACTTTGATTCAAAGTTGAGATTGGGTCAACAAATGAAGTATATTCCATGTCTTTCTACGTTATTCTGTGATTTCTCTACTATTTTTTACGGTCTCCATCAAAACTTGAATAATATAATATTGTTGCAAACCTGTAGTTTTGGATTCCCAGTACGAATAGTGTCATCGTAAGAAAGACCGTTGTACGATCTGTCCTGTGCGTGCTGAGCGGATACCGCGTCAATGACCTCAGAGCTTGGCGACCATTTGGCGACGTGGCAACGAATTTGGCGATTTTGGTGACAAAGTGGATAACACTGGAAAGTTCGAGAATTTTCATGATCCATCCACTAGGTACCGAGATACACCCAGATACGCCCTGATTGGTCTGGAAGATTCTAGACCCGCTTCCCGAAACTATAAAAGACAGGCACTCTCAAGTTGTGGAGGTCGGTGTGTGTGAGTAGTCGGAGAAGTAGTGAGTCGGCAGTTAAAGCGAAAAGAAGACAGTGGAGAAGTTCAGCCGATGGAGAGACCGTAGAGCCAAGCTCCGAGGATCCCCTCTCCTGCTGGATTCTGTCTGGCCGCTTCATGTGCTGTGGACAATTACTACTTGTTGGCTACTGTCGTCTGTGGTGTGCTACTGTATGGTGCCCTGTATTCGCCTCTGTTGTAAATATCTGTCGTCTGTGTACTCGTCATCTGTGTACTGTCCTGCCTTCGTGTAAATAAACGTCATTGTTTTCTACTGAGGCCTGCTGATTTTGAGTTCTCAACACCATATCACTACCACTATCCAAACGAACCCGGAAATCCGTAACAATATAGAATCATAATATACAGCCTGGCCCAAAAGCTAATTTATAAACCGTTATAAAGTTCATGTTGGCAAAATGCTCTAAGTAGTATAAATAATAATATTTTAAGTGATTTGAGTCAGTAATGATACTAATGAAAGTAATTATGACATCTGAATAATTTTTGTAATCCTCGGATCATATTTGCCTTTTTGTAGTAAGTCATATCATTGACTCTTCGATCCGTCCGAAGCCACACGGATAAAGAATACTGAATGACCGGACCTGCGCAACAGTAACATTGGCCACGGCACAACCCTTCCCGAGGGAAGTACGTTCCGTCATCGATGGGAGGAGCCAGATACCCCACCTATTTATGTACCCACCAGAGTGGCGAGAACCAACCACTATACTGGAAGTATTTCATCCTTTTTTCGAGGTGCCCCCCGGGGGTTTGCCTTTTTGTAGTAAAATGATCCTGACCTTTTTTAACATATCATACAAAAGTACTTTTGCATTTGTGCATCCAGCTTGATCGTTAAGACAATAGTCCTCCACATTTTCATCAATTCATCAAACGACGAAAAGTCTTTATCATTCATCGATTTAAGAATAATTTAATAGTCTCTTCAAAAAGTATTGATTTCGCAGGATTTCTTCGAATGACCACCTGTCTGCTGTAAATTCGAAGTTTTTTTTTTTTTTTTTTTTTTTTTTTTTTATCTTGGCTAATTTCGTCAAAGTTAATGACCATTGATTCGACGAAAATAATAAAATTTCAATCTTTGTAATTCAATTAGTTTTATATGTAGTATTGTGGAGCTTTTTTTTTATTTTTAATGATAGCATTTCAATAATATTATATTATATATGACTCATAGAATGGACGAACTGTATAAAAATTCATATTTTGTTATTTTTCAGTTGAATATTTATTGACAAAAACAACATGAAATATTATTGTTTATATTATTTTCACCATTTTTACATTGGGAACGCGCTTATTTTTAGCTGCTTAAATAATGATAACTATAAATTAACGCTTATATTGGACATACGGATAATTTTATGTTTTGAATGCATATTTGAATAAAAATCGTATGCAAGAATTTTAGTAATCAAGTACTATTAATGAATGTATCTAACAGTTAGATTAAAGAACATATGTACATTAATAGAGTTGGCACTCTGATATGATCTATGATGATATATTTTAATTTTAATTTGATATTATTGCAAAAACCGATAATTTGCTCTTAAGTATTTGCCTTTTGTTTACTCATTACTATTTTTGACGGGTTTTTTTTTTATATTTTGTTATATACAATACTGATGTAACGTTATATTTGTATTTTTTTTTTATACTCATCTCTCATTTTTGTTCTTACTCGTACACCCTTTGGGCAAGCTGTGCTGGTGTGGGATTTTTTTTTTTTTTTTGCAAGTTTTTATCAAAATTCACCTAAACTTTAGTCATACAATACTGAATTCTAAACATTGTGGTGCAACAGCTAAAATTGTAAATTTAAATGGCAACAGAAAATATTTTCTATAGAAATATTGAAAAAGCATTTTCTATTTCCATCAGAAAAAAACAACATTGTGTACCGTTCTTCTCTTTCCATTGAAGAACGTATTATTTATTCAAACCAGTTTCAAAACTCCCAGAATATATCGACGTTCTAACTTGCTAGCATAAAGAAAAATTTTCATAAATCCTGGTCTTGGGAGCTAAGAATTGTAGGTTTTTACAGCTAACGAAAATGGTTTTCCACGTATAGCTTCTTGGAAATAAACATTTATCTCTTTTAAAATCTACCAGAAACCTATTTGCACATTATTCAATGTATCGAAATGTTGCACAACAACCCATATATAGGGAAATCATGCATAATATTCAATGTAGGGAAATATGGCTCGATATTCAATTTATAAATGATTGCATCACATAGCTATGTACAAAATATTACTAATTTGAACGGGTTAACGGGATGAGTAAATTGACGACTCCTATCTAAAATGTGTTTTATTTAACTACATGATTGCTTTAAAACCCAACTGATGTGTTCTTTCTTCAACTTCAGATTTTAGAACTCTTATTTTCTATGAATAAAGCAAAACATTTTCATTTTATATCACAGTGTCAAAAAGTGTCTTTAAAAAGCATAGACTTATTAATTTTATTTTTTACTAACTTTTAATGAGGAAAATATACAACATATATTTAAAAAAAACATTAGTTATTTTTAATGTTTCTTAAACGTATTTTCAATATGCAAAATATTAAAAAAAAAATCAAAACAGAATCTTAGCGCCAAAAATAATTCAACTCAGCTTTCTTATTCTCTTCGGTAATAAGCATATGATGACATTCAAAAATTTTCAGAGTATTTTTCTTTTTTTAATTTATCCTTATAAAAGTATAAACTATTTTATTCAAAATAATATTCTTTAATTTTTACTTCTTTTTTTAAGTAAGCAACTTTCAGAAATTTTTATATAGTTAATTTTTCTTTAAATTTTAAATATTTCATTCCTTGTTTTTATAAATTTATAAACTTAATCCTTCAAACGAATACTTTTTTTCTTTCTTGAACAACTTTATTGATATTTTACATCATCAAACACAAACCAATAAAAGTTATTACAAATACCCAACGAAATTAAATATTTAAAATTCATTTTAGAAAGTAATGACGATATTTGTCCCAAATCGTGACAAGTTAAATTCTTAATCAACTTACAACAAATGAGTCTGAATTCGTAAGAGATTTTAGGTCCGCATCTACAAGTCTTCTCTTAAGCAGTTGGACAAAAGCATTAAAGCATTCGTGTTTCCAAATCCCTAGATTACAATGAACCGAAATTTAAGAGTTTAGTCCCAAACAAAAATAGTTTCTCTCAGTAACTTACTGCTTAAAGTGGTCAGTCCATTATTTAAGTCAAAGAATTTACCAAGTAAATGTACTTCTTGATTCTTGGAAGGGTTAAAGTTTAATGTTTCCAAAATAGAAAGCAAAATATTTTAGATTTAGGAAGCTGCTTTTGTAAACACAATTTAATATATGTTTTAAAATACTATACGGAATCATTATAAAAAAAATCAAAGATTTTATCTTGTTATTAAATACGCTCTGTACTAAAAAAAAGGAATTATATTAAATTAAATTTAAAAATATTACTTTTTAATAGAATTTTACAGGTTATATACATAAAAGTAATATATAAATATAAATATATATTTGTGTGTGTGTGTTTTAATATAAATATGTTTTTTATCTTACAAATTGTAATTCTGACACAAATTCTTTTTATCATTTTCAACTTTATTTTTATTTATTTCTTTTTCTTTACTTTTATTCTTTTTTTTAAATACTACAGTGTATCAGACTTCCTCAATATGAAGAAGTATGATACACTGTAGAATTCTAAGAACTTGTACCATATCGAAAAGTTACAGCTGCTCTGAATTTTTTTAAAAAAACGGCAGAAAGTTAATTTTTTCCATTAGCTCATTTCATTTTATTTTCATAAATTCTAAAGAATGATTCAAAATCAATTATGGCCAAGAAATTGGATGTCTCTTGAAGTCGAAGAACGCATAAAAATCTTCTAACAAGAACTTAAACCTTCTATTAGAGACATCTTGTCAAATCTTTTGTATTTAGCTCTCTCCTAATGTAAAAAGGTAACACTCATTTAATATATTTTATGCATTTTTAATATTTTACAACTTAATATGTAATATTTTTTTCTATTTCTTTTCTGTACCAATATGCCTTTTCTCTAGAAGGTTTTTATCGTTTGCAAGGGTTCCATGTCATCAAGTATGGTTTGTTCCTTCGTACTAGGTAGAGTTGCTTTTCAGCGACCACATCAAGTTTCCCTCATGGCCTCTGGATAGGTCGGGGTATCGCACAGTATAGAAAATAGCAGTTTAAATGCATGTTGATAGAATGGAATAGAAGACAGTTATTTTGAACACTGTATTTACCTCCTTCCCCTTCCCTCCATCGAAATTTAAGACATAATATTGAAATTTTGCATCAAATCTTAAGTAAAAGAGAAAAAAATCTTCAAAGCAATTTTCCAGTTAAATGGCGTTTTTTCAATATTAATAATATTAAAAAAAATCTTATTTAATTATTTAGAACTCTATGAAATCTGAGAATTTAAAATTTGATTTGCTAAAAAAATGTTTAACCACCGCCTTGTTGTTTTTTTCTGCATAATAATATGCATGGGTAATAGAAACTCAATTTTAAGTGAGAAAATAATTAAACAATAAATTAATTATCGTAATTAATTTTAAATTAATTAATCACCATTAAATGTTTCAATATGCTTTTATGGTTACTTGTGAGCAAAATGAGAGGAATACTTATGCAGTAATTTGGAATTTTTTTTATAAAGGAATCACATCGTTTTCATTTATTTTAGATATTTCAAGATTTTTTAAAAAATCTTTTTATTTGTTGCATGAAATAATAATTTTCTTTAATAGAAATATTCCTTTTTTATCAATAAATTGCATTATTTCATTATCAAATATTCCTTATATCTGCAAAATGACAACTAGAGAATTTTCGTAGGAAAATAATTTTAAGACTAACCTATTAGAAATTAGTTTCAGAATGAAATTCGTAGCTCAAACCACCACCTTCCGAGCAGATAAGGGCTCTTGAATTCAAAATCGGTCGCTAAATCTCAGAAGAGATGCTTTCTTAAAATGACACGGACCACACTGATGCGGATTCGTACAATTGTGATAATACAATTATAGTAATTGCTGCCATGGTTACAATACGACGGTAATTAGAACTCGCCGAACAACAATAAACAGCCATTCAGTTGCCTAGCAACGGCCTTAAGCTTCTCTGTGCCAGAACTAAACTGATTTGCGCCAAAATAAAGTAAATGTTTAAGTAAAATGTAAGCAAATTGTGTCTGACATTTTCATTATGAGTATGAAATAAAGGAAAATATGTTATTTATATTTTTAATGGAAGAAAAACATGATTAAATCTTGGATGTTAAAAGGCTGAAAGGAAAATATAATTTATAAAAATAAATATTGTGACTTTAAACTGGAAGAAAAAATCCGTCTGAGATAGCGATATGAAATAAAAAATAACGAATTATTTCTTCAGAAAATAACTGACTAAAAATAATTTCTTCATTGCATTCATTTGATACTCTCAGAACTGCATTTTGACAATGATTCAATTATCGCTTGAAATCGCAAATCTAAAAGGAAATAAATTTCCATAAAGACAATAATTGCATGAAAAATTATTAAATTTATGTAACAAATAACTTATTACAAATGTCATCGAGATATGTTTTCACTTCTTATTGAAATTTCTTCAAAACAGTTAAAATGAGCTGATGCATTAAAGCTTAAATAAATAAATATAATTACTTTAGAAGCCGTTGCTTTATTTCTAAATCAATTCAAAATGAAATTCTTTTAAAATATTAAATAGAAATAAATGAGGTTTTCATTTATAATTCAATTTTATTGTTTGTTACAGTAATTTCTATGCTTAGTTTAGAATCTTGCTTTTTTTTTTTTGATTAATTGCATTTATATAATACAATATATTTTTAAATAAAAATGTTAAAAAAAATGTGTGCAAAAACACGAAGATAATTGAAACGTTAAGAAGGTTCTGATTTAGATTCTCTTAAATTGGATTTTGAAATTAAAGGAGGGAGAAATAAAATTTTCCTTGCAAAATTTTTATTTATTTTAATTGTGTGAAATTTTTCAAGAATATTAATCGAACAACACTTAATAAGTTAGACGCAAAAGAAAGATTATAATGCTATGCTTTCTTTAAATTGTAAAGTATGTTATAAAAATATATCAACAACAATTAACACACACACCCAAAAAAAGTATCTGTATTCAATGTATTAACAACTTGAATATGGAGTGTAATAACATGTAATAGCTAATGCTGGCATGTTTCCTGCACAAAATTATAGTGTTTATTATAGTAGTTAGCAGCAAAGCACTTTTTTTATATCAAGGAAATCCGACGGTTCTGAAGAATATTAGGAGAACCTAAATACAGCAGTACTTTTCTCTAAAGCATCCCAAACATGCTCGATTGTCTTCATGTTCAATGAACATGCTTATATACAAAATAGTTGCCTCTTGAAGATAATTTTCCTGCATTCTCTGTATGGCCTAAATCATCGTCTTCTAGAATGACGGTATCTTATACTTCACTTGCTTATGGACAAACAACTGCATCAAGATATCTTCTCTATAAAAAGAAGCATTAAAAATATATTCTAATCAGTACTACCAGCCAAAGGAGGTACCTACACATACATACATGTACTAGACTCGCGTAGCTTGATCACCCCACTCTGACTCATAGATATGATTTCGACTTTAAGGATTCTTCGACTCTGTCAAACTGATGAACTCCTTGTGTAACTTCATAAACAAAATTTGGATTCATAAGTAAAAAGTACATGCCGCCACTGATTTGCATTCCAATAGAGATGCTTGCATACCCAATTAAAATTCTTATATCGGTGTTGTCATGTGAGAAAAGTACAGAAAACCGGACATCTTGCAATGCTTTATGCATACGGTTGATCAGAATAAGAGTCATTCAATGGTTGCTACAAGAAACGATTTCATAGGGGTTGGGGTAGTGGTTCTCCTCCTTGTAATTACCTATAAAAAGGTTCACATAGGAAGCTTATATGTTCGAATCTTCCTCAATTGTACAGTCTAGAAGTTGATTTTAATGTTGTAAGTTTAAGTCATACAGTATGAACTACTAAAAAATAATAAGCAAACTTGTAAAATAGGAATTATTGTTTTTATTCACTTAATAACGTGACGTCATAAGTTTTTCAAATAAACGATGCAGAATACACATACTTAAAGTTATAAGCATTTCAAAATTTAAATATTCAATTTTTTCCTAATTGCAGAAATTACAGACATTTATAGATGCTGTTTTTTGGTAAGTTGCGTGATGACGTTAAATGACAGCCGCTTCACTAATTTCAATATCATATTCTGATGTAACATTAATTTTTTTTTACGTAAACTGCGTTAGTTGTAACAATATTTATACTTTTTATTGACACAATTATACTTATTTTTTACTTACTTATACTTCTGTGGGTATATTCAATGGAAATTTGGTAAAATATTTTAAACTAACCTCCTAAGGAGATAGAGAGTTGAATATTTAAATATAGCTCAGAAAGAGATGACAATGTAATATTAACTCGCCATTTTGTCTGTTCGATTCCGATTTTGCAATTGAATAAAATCATTCATTTCCAACAGATGGCGCCATTAACACATTGAGAAGGTAATTTAAAATCAATATCAAAATTTCATATGCCCTTGAACAAAAAGTAGAAATTAACTATTTAAATAAAAATAATTAATATTCCATATCTTTAAAATGGACTAAAACACATAAAACAATTTCTCATAACCCCATGTAGATTTATAAACTCAAATGGTGAGTTTGAATTTTTAAATTTCCAAATCAAAATTTTTCAGGCAATCTGAATGAGGATAGGGTAATGGTATGGGTAAAGAAAAATTATTATTTACCTTTTAGTCCGTTTTAAAAACATATGTATTAAATTCTTTTTATCTAAATAATTATTCATAGCACTTAACCAGAATTCTTTTGATTCTCCCTTAATTTTTATGAATATATTTTGTGATTATAAGCTATAGAGGTTATTTCCTAATACAGTGTTCTCCTTCACCTTTGTCACTGAGGATGGTGATATGTGTGAACTTTAGAAGAAGAAACAATACAGAAATTGCAACGACGATCATTTGATATGAAGGCCTAGGGTAAGTTCTCGGTGTCTGTGGCGGAGGGTTCCCCGTTTGAAACCCATTTCTACCAATGATTAGTCGTAAAGGTGCAAGTGATTCTACCTTTTAGTGAAAGTAAAATCTAATACCCAAAAACAAAGTCCTTCCGTTAGCGTGGTGTGGAAGTTTCAAGAAAGGGTTCTAGTAAACTTAACGTCCTGCTTCATCCAACAAGGATTTAAAATAATGTTTTTTCCAAAATACCTTTTGTGTAGCTTACAAGGGGCACGTTTTCATAACTAGACTAAACTACACAACAAGAGATCAAATTTCTGAAAATAGCATGATTAATAGTGAAATTTAAATAAATTGAATTTGATCTTTATTTTGATCGTTATCTCTCTTGGGAAAGAAAAAATAAAAAAGAATTAACCAATTTACAACAACAAAAAATAAGTCGTTTGCAATGACTATGCAAATAACTTTTTGTTTGCAGGTCAGGAAACTTTTTAAAGTTATTTTGTTTAATAACAAATAATTTCTACTAACCGTCGACATAATTCAATAAATTATTATTGTATTTTTTTCCGTTTTTTATACAGTAAATAAAGCTCACATTCATAATTTAAGTGATTCCGTGCATTATATTTAATTGCAAATCTCATAAACAGAAAACTACAATCAGTAAGTAATCGTCTGCAAATCACAATGGCTTCTGATTATGACCTCTTTCTTAGAATGGCAACATTTCATTTCTAAGAAAATGGGAATAAAATACAATTCAACAAAATAACTTCTGTGATATTACTTCAAATTTTATTTCAAAAACATTCATCTGTATTATTAATACTTGGAAAAGCTTAAAATATCTGCCCCTCCCCCACAAAAAAAAATAAATAAAGCTGAAGTTAAAGAAGAGTAAAATTGAAATTTATAGACAGTCTAAAATTTATATGGGAATTGCTTTTGAATTCTTAGAGCAATTTACCTCTTCATAAATTTCTTTTTCACTAAGCATTTCCCAAACAAATCGAAACACAGTTGCTGTTGTCACTCAATAAAAGACATTAAAAGATATATTGCTTTTCAGCTTTTCTTTTTAGTTCAATTTTTCGTTCGCTGTTTTGGAATATTTCATTAGAAGATGTTATCGTTATTTTTAAAGTGTGTGCGCCCCATTTTGATTTAATATATAAAGATATCTTTGCTCTTATTTTTCTGTTTCATGTGCATCATAGATGAAATTTAGCGACATATTTCCTGTTAAATAATTTGCAATTTAATTTCTTTGCTTTTTGATAGATTTAAAATACGTTTCAGTTCATTTTATATACAAATTTATATACATAGAAAATCAATAAAAATCCAGGAAAATAAACAACAATAATAAAAAGGAAATAAATGAAAGTGCCGCAAGTTATCCAAAGTAAAAAAAAAGTGCAAAAATATAAAAAATGCACAAATAAAAGGATTAATTTCATCCCCTGATTAGAAATTAATGCTTTGACTGCCTAGTTGTATGTCTTATGTTTATATATTTATCATTGATTTCTGAAATATTGATTTTATTTTTTAAATCCTATTTTCAAATACATAAATTAGCAGATAAGAAATAAATACTTTTACTATTTTTTCAATCCATTGCTAAAGAACAGTTTATAGGACCGGGATAGGCTGCTTTATAGGCCGTTGGATTCGCATTTTTTGGGTTGTGAGTTCGAACCTCGCCGGCCCAAGATTCTCCGTGTATGTTATAGCTGGTGCGCGTATAAATCTGCCGTAGCCAGAAACTCCTCCAAGTCAAGACAATAACACTGGGAATACTGGATTAGAGGTGATCGTTTTCTGATTCAGGTCTAAATTACGATCTGTGGATGAGTGAATGAAACATATGATTGAAGTCCACCCCGTAAAAAGGGCTGGGACGTATGAGTAGCTGTGTTCTTGGCCCTTGTTGGCGCTACTGAAACAGGAGACGCCAAAACTCGGCTTAAAATCGCTGATTTTGTCAGCGGGCATGTCTGTGACAAGTGCCATAAGCAACAACAGAACAGTTTATACTCACAGCAAGCATAATAAATGATCTTTTTAAATCATTTTATTAGTCGCTAATCATTCAGTACTCTTCAGAATAAATACATTTTCATTGAATATTTTACGATTGATATTTATTACAAAACTAAATACTCGTTTTTATAAATACTTTTTTTTTAATATGTTGAAAGTTTTCCAAGGTAAGTTTAGTGCAATAAGATTATTTCCCAAAAGAAAAGCTTTTCTTTTGGGAAGATGATAGGTCACATTGCAAAATGAATTGTGTACCGAATGTCCTTTTGAAAGAGGATTTTTGATAATTGAAAAAAAAAACTGTCAAAATTAAATGAAATCTTTTCTATTCATGATAGATTTTTAAACGTGCTCTAAAACAATTGGTGATAATTCATCTCGGTAATTCTAGCTTAATAGCAAGCTTTTACAAACATTTAGAAAATTATAAATTTAAATATAGATTCCAATGTTATGTTTGTCTTATTTCTAATAAGTCATATCACTGACTCTCCGACCCACCCGAAGGCACACGGATAAAGAAAACTGAATGACCGGACCGCAGCAACACTGGCGGTAACTTTGGTTGAGTCCTAAGGGCTATCACCGGCCACAGTACAACCCTTCCCGAAGGAAGTATGTCCCGTCATCGATGGGAGTAGCCAGATCCCCCACCATTTTGTGTACCCTCCAGGGTGGCGAGATCCAACCACCATATCGGAAGCATCTCATCCTCTTTTCAAGGTGCCTCATCCCGGGGGTCTCCCTTATTTTTAATTTTTAAAAAAACAAGAAAAGTCTATTATGTTGCCTACCATTTTTTATTTCAAAAATTTGCTAATTATACGTTTTTGTCCTTGTATTTGTTCGCAAAATTGTCGAATGTTTTTAGAGGCCACTTTTTTACAAGTTGTTTTAAAAACCCTTTTATTAAAACAAATTCAATTTTTTTGTTACTGTTTGTGCGTCAACGAAAGAAAAGAGGACTCAACCACGAGGATGAAAAGCTGCTTAACTTAGTCTGCCTAATCTCGCTTCACTTGAGTGCTCACTAATATTTGTGTAGCTGTTAAACAGCCCCATTATTTCTGATGGGGTGCATGTCCTACAGGAAGCGTTTGTATATATGCTTCTCGTAATGTGAGCTATTTTGGATGAATAACAATATAAATATTATTAGTTATAGCCTTCGGATTGTTCCATATACTACGAATGGAGGAGTAATCTTTATATAGTTATCATTTGTACTAGATGCTTCGAAGTTAAATGGATTATTTTTATTTCATATGGTTTGAAGATATTCTGTGTAATTCGTATGTTACAACTGAATAGAGAGGCCGAGATAGCCTGGTTGGTAGGGTGTTGAATTCGCATTCTTTGGGTTGGTTCGAACTCCGCCGCCGAAGACTCTCCGTGTGTGTGGTGGCTGTCTCAAGTATAAATCTGTCGTGGTCCTAAAGTCCTCTTTTTCGAAAGTAATTCTACTGGAGGTACTGGTTCAGAGGTGATCCTTTCTAAATTACGATCTGCGGATGAGTGAATGCATGAATGAAGCCCCCCCCGTAAAAATGGTTGTGACGTGCGAGTAGGTAAGTCGTACTCTTGGCCCTAATTGGCGCTACTGAAAAAACAAGATTCGCTCACTCGGCTTAAATCGCTGACAGATAAGTGTCAGCGGGCTTGTAAAGTGCCGTAAGTCACAACAACAGCAACTGAATAGGATATTCTTTTTTAACTTTCATTTGTATTAGATATGTTTCTTTCATTCTTTATTAATTCGTTTTGAGCCTTTTATCTGATTCCTAAATATTAAATGTACATCGCATTCTATGATTGAATGAAAGATTTTTTTTTCTTTTTTATTATTTATCCTAGATTCGCTTTGTGGCTTTTAAGTTCCTTGACTCTATATAATTTATCCAATTTCAAGATATTCGGTGCACTCTACATGCTTCAACCAGATGGGAGTATTTATATATGGTTACCGTTTATCCTAAATATGCATTGTAGATCATTTGTTCTATTAATTTATCTACTTTAAAGGTATTCAGTATATCCCTTAGTAGCCTTCTACGACTGGATAGGGGATTTTTAAATAATTAACTATTATCTAACTGGGGCGCAGACAGAAAATTTTTTATACCCTGCCTTTATTAAATCTTCTTCCCACCAACTGTATCAGAAAAGAAACTATTTTCTTCTCTGAACATGATGCTTTTCCTGCATACCTTAACAAATTCAGCCTGTCGGACAATAATCAATGCAGTTGTGGTGGGATTGGCACGGCCCTTCATTATGCTACGGAATGCTTCCTCACAATCTCAAGCACATGAATGAACGAGTATCTCGAACAAGAACGACCGAAAAAAAGACGCCAATAGGCTCTTCTCCAGGTGAAATTCCAATGGAAAATTACGTTTATCAGTGAAAATAGAGATCTCTTTCTGCCTTCCTAGTCTCGAATATCATAAACTGAATGACGAAGAAAAAAAACAGCACAATAGTTTCTTCATATTCATGTGTATCTATAGTTATATTTTTCTTGGTAATCTATTAACTGTATTACTTTGTATTAGTTTTTTGACTGCCCATTCATTTGCCATGCTATGTTAACATGTGCAATAAATGCTAAACTCTCGAGTGTTTTACATTCCGTGTATCGCTCTGTTTAATATTACTCCAGATAGATTTGTTACCATGTTACAGAGTAGAAAAATATTGTAGATGGTTACATATCTTTTTTAGAGCCAGGTTAGTCTGGTTGGTAGGGCGTGGGATTCGCGTCCGTAGGGTTGGGTGTTCGAATCCCGCAGGCCGAAGACTCTCTCTCTCTCTCTCTCTGTGTGTGGTTGCTGATGCGCGTATGGATGAATAACAATATAAGTATTATTAGTTATAGCCTTCGGATTGTTCCATATACTACGAATGGAGGAGTAATCTTTATATAGTTATCATTTGTACTAGATGCTTTGAAGTTAAATGGGTTATTTTTATTTCATATGGTTTGAAGATATTCTGTGTAATTCGTATGTTACAACTGAATAGAGAGGCCGAGATAGCCTGGTTGGTAGGGTGTTGAATTCGCATTCTTTGGGTTGGTTCGAACTCCGCCGCCGAAGACTCTCCGTGTGTGTGGTGGCTGTCTCAAGTATAAATCTGTCGTGGCCACGAAGTACTCCATCTCAAGAGTAATACCACTGGGAGTACTGGATCAGGGGTGGTCGTTCCCTGGTTCAGGTCTAAATTACGATCTGTGAATGAAATGCGTGAATGAAGCCCGTCCCATAAAAAGAGTTGTGACGTATGTGTAGCTAAGTCACACTCTTGACCCTTGACGGCACTACTGAAAAGCAAGAGACGCACATTTGGCTTAAAATCGCTGACTTCTAAAGTCAGTGGGCTTGTGTATGACAAGTGCCATCAGAAACAACAACAGCATATAATTATCTTTTTGTTTAACGTTATTGTAAATACTGTAAATACTTACCTCTATTATATCTTCTGTTAATATTCCAGTTTTTAATAAAATTGCCTTGTCAGGCCCATCAAAACAGTTAAGTGCCGGAATAGTTACGAATACAGAGATATCAAACGGCACTCAGATCTTTCACAGATATACTTCATTGTTTCTTAATTAATTAATTCTAAGAAACATATTTGATTTGAAGATACTCAATGTACTACTCAAAGACTTGGGAATACATTTATAGTAATCGTTTATCCTGGATATGCACTATAGTTAATTGCTTCTATGCATTTTATTTGTTTCGGAGACATTCAATGCATTACAGTATGTTACAAACTGAATGGTGGCTTATTTAATAGTTAATTCTTTGATCCAGATTTCCCTCGTTGTTCCTTAGTTAATTAATTTTAAGAATTTTATCTCATTCGAAGATATTCCTTTCAGTCCGCATGCTAGGAACTAAATGGAATATTTCTTTTATAGCAACGATTTGTCGAACATATGTTTCCTGGTTAATAGGTTCTATGCATTTTATCTAATGATTTGAAAAAATTCATACAGCTATTGAAACCTCTTAAGACACTGCATTATTCAATTTCCCCAATGTGTATATTTTGTTACAGTTTTGGAAAATCAAATATGTATTTATATAACTTTCATGTTTACTTTCACATATATGTAGTATAGAGAAAGTATAGTAATCGTCAAGAAATTCGAACTCTGGATTTTGACGAATCTCCACATTTTAGATCTCCCTGAGTTCAAAAAACACCTTTTTAGAAAATGTCCGTCTGTGACAAATATAACTCAAAAACTCTTTGAGCTAGATGGCTGAAATTAGGTCGATGATCTTTACATTAAATTTTCAGATTTCTATCGAATTTTGAGCCAAATCCAAAAAGGAAGAAGGGGTGACCGTCTATCCATCTGTACTTTCAAAAAAATAAAAACGCGATACCTCAAAAACGCTATGACTTAAATATATCAAATTTGGTGCGGAATTTTGAGATTACAAGTGCAGTTTTGCATCAATTTTTTTTTTCAATTGGCGGGGAAAATGTGTCTAAAACCTGATTTTGATTTTTGGATACTATTAACCACGCGGATTAATCGCCAAGAAACTCGCCAAGTATGACACGATAGATTCGATGAAAACAGTAAAATCACGCCAAAGAGTAATATTTCTTAATTTTTGTGCACCAGTGAAATGCAAGGCATTCTCTGGAATAACACTTTTATTGGAGATTATGCGAGAAAGTTTTGGAGAGACTACAACCGCTCGTTCCATATATTTAAACTTAAGGATCTAAAACATTTTTCAGCATGTTTCCTTTTTAAACAGAAAATATTCATTGATGATCCACTTCAGGGACGTGGTGGGCTGGTGGTAAAGTCTCGGCTTCGGAGCAAGAGGTTTTTAGTTCGAGAACCGTCGTATAAGCGGCACTGGTGCACATTAAATCCGCCAGGGTCAAACGTCCCCCCCCGCAGGTATGGTGAAGAAGCTTGTAGAGGGGACTCAAATGCCATTCTCGTTATCTGATCACGGTTCAAAATTACGAGACCGTCCCAAAATAGTACCAGTATTGCATTAAAAAAAGAACGTTAATGTAGCTAAATTAATCAAAACTCAAGAAACATTTCCTGCAGAAAAATATTGCTATTTCTGGCAAATTGAAAAATAAAGCCTATGTTAGTAATAGCTGCTAAGAAATATAAAGGAAGAATATTTATTAATTTAATTTAATATTGAATAAAAAAATAATTTATGCATATTTTAGTATATCTTTTGGTCAGCAGCTAGTTTTCCTCCAGACTTTCCAAAATGATTTTTCACAAAAAATTAGATATTTAAATAGAATATATTTGTTTTCCTAATCATAATACTTACATTTATATCTAACAATTTAAATTTAAACAGCCAATGCAGTGACCAAAAAGAAATCATTTTAAATATCAGACACAGAAAAAGAAACTATGCATTACAAAATAACATTCTTTCCATATCTTGCACCACTTTTCCTCATGGCATTTCTTAATCATTTTTAAACCAGAATTTAAAATATATCCTTATTCAACGTCTCACAGCCTTTAAAAGAGAATATGAGCTAGGAATTTCTTTGACATTTTTTTTCTTTTTCCCCCCTCTTAAGTTAAAAAAAACAGTCATAAATTTAGGAGTGCTCGGAATCAGTAATTACAGAAGAGGGAGAACTAGAGAGCAGTTTCCGTTTTAATAAAACAACAATCTTTTTTTGAAAAAGTCATTATAGAATTCTAGTAATTACGTCGCCGTATTAAAAAAGTATTGTAGCCTTACTCTGTAATCTTTGCTTAAAAAAACAGATTAGTTCTCAACAGTTCAGAGAATGAAAAGAGAATAATAATAAGAAAAATGAGCGAGAACTCTTGGAATTAAACTAATAAAGACCTTATGAAAATGGAGATTTAATCCCATCGGAATGAGAGCTAATTTATGCGAAAGAAATGAAACTTCAAAACACAATTTTTGAAGTCGATATTTTTAATGCATTATAATAAGATGAGGTTTTTTATCTGTTTTTGATAGGGAATGAGAATAAAATCCATAGAACAGGTTTTATTGCAGAAATTTCAAAGGTTGTTTTTAATCATCTAAACTATTAAAGATTAAAAAAGTAAACTCGTTTTATATTTTAGAAGAATTTTATAAATGACTTAGCATTATTTGATTTCAATATTATAAAAGCTTAAATACATTTATGTTTTAATGAAATGTATGTTTGTCTGTATTTCAAGTCTGATATGCAGGGTGGTTATAATTAAAGTCCCACTTAGAAATGGTCGCAAAAGGAAAACTACTGGACCAAATGTTATCAAATTTGGTTATAATTTAAAGGAGGTCATGGGAATTTCTTTTCCGCCCAAAAAAATCCAAACCTTACCACCAGGGAAAAAATGGCGCTGTATGAATATTGTTAAGCAAAGTATGACATGAAGACATCGTTTTAAAATGTGTTTAATCCTTTCTGAAAGGTATTTACAAAGCATGTTCAATGTAGCGTCCACCATTTTCAGAAGGCAAACTCAATCGCATTACTGCATTCTTAGCATATCAGGAAGAATGTTATCCACATGTATATCATATCTTTCAGTTCCACCAAATTGTTTAGATTATGATCATAAACAATGTGTTTGTGATAACACACATTGAACATGCTTTGTAACACGTTTCAGAAACAATTAAACACATTTTAAACCGATGTTTTCATGTCCTACTTTGCTTAACAATATTCATACAGCGCCATTTCTCCCCTGGTGGTGAGGTTTGAACTTTTTTTGGCAGAAAAGAAATTTACATGACTTTCTTTAAGCTATTACCAAGTTTGGTAACATTTGGTACAGTAGTTTACCTTTTAGGGCCATTTCAAAATGGAACTTTAATTATAACCACCCCGTATTTCCTAAGCAAAATTTTCTTCCTGTTTTTAGAAACCTTGAGTACAGTCGTCACATTTTTTATTATATACTCAAGATTTTCTCTAAAACTTTCAAAAGACAAATCTTACTCTTTACAAAACTTTTTAAAAATTCTTACTTTCAAAAAGTAATTAAATTAAATTACTAATCTTGTTGTAAGAAAATAAGAAATCATTTTTATGAAAAAGAAATTAAGGTTCAAAACTGAAAAACAAATATATTTCATCTAAGAATTTTAAAATAGCGAAAATATTGTTTTAAAACTTTATTTGTATTTGTAAAGATGATATTTTACATTCAGTTATATAAAATCTCCGCTCTAATCATGAGATATATATGTCAAATAAAATTTCTCATTATATTAAATGCATATACTAGTAAAAAATTTAATAAAGCCAAATTTTTGATAAAACTCCCGGGCAATAATTGGGGAAAAATGAATATTTATTGCAAATGTTATTTATAAAATATGATAACATTTAATTCCAAATATAAAAATAGTGAATTATAAAATTAAAAGTGAATATTTATAAATGACCTTCTTTGTTTCATTCTTTTTACATTTATTTATTCACATTTGAGTCAATAATATATATTTGATATAATATTGCCGCATTGAAAAGAGGCAGTTTACTCTCTATGGCTAAATGATCATAGCATTGGTCTCATAGTTAAGAAATCATAAATTCGAATCCCGCTAGAGACAATGCGATTCACAGTTTGTGTAAATATTTAATTCCTTGATTTTATGTTTCTCTTTATTTCATGTCCCAGAAGATTCTGGACATTTCTTTAGTTTACCAGACAAGTGTTCCGGACTTTTCTTACTGCCTCCAGAAAAGTATTCTGGAACTTTCCCTGATCGTAGAAAAACAGAAGATCTGTCAGTCACTGTGTTCTCAGTTTAGAGCTGAGTTAATAAATTGGTTTAGCTGTACTTCTTGCGTGTGTCATTGAGTTCCACACTAAAGAACCTACGTGACAATATTTCATTGCCATAAATCTTATTGAATAAGGCAGTAAAATACTTCCCAAATTCCTTTTTAAAAGTGTCAGTTTAATCAATTAACTGAAATTAATCCTTTAAAATAATAATATATTTTCTTGATGTCGAAAGCAAAGAACCATACAAAATTGCAGACTTCTGGTACGGCCAGCAAAGAGAAAAATCGATCATTACAAGCTTGATATAAATATGAAAAATTAATGCTGACGATATACATGAAATTTCTGTTCTTCTAAATTCCTATATGTATTTCTAGCTGTCTTTGGCGATTAACTTGTTCACTGAAAATATTGATTATATTTCATTTCATTAAAACTATTGTGCTTCGCTTGATGTTCATGATTCCCTAAAATAACACTATTAATCCCCAAATCGTGATAAAAACTAGAGCCATGATGTTAAAAAAGCCTTGCATATGTTCTATTTATTATGTAAACAAAGTTTAATAATGGAACCAAAACCCATGATATCATACCGATATTAAAAACTTAACAGTCATAGTAATCTGTCTTCAAAATGGACGTTGTTTTTCGTGGTAATGCAACTTCTCGTTCTGATTTCTTATATAAACCACGCAGAAAATAAAGAGAATTTTTCCTTTTTAGTTTTTAACAATAGAAAAATCCCATATGGCAATGAAAAGAATTTGAATTTCATTGTCAAATTGAAAATTAACGTTAAAAATATGCTAAAAAGCTTTTTTTTTTTAAATCTCAAAATTCAGAAATATTACATGACAAATAATTTGGTATTAATGCAAAGATATCTTTTTTAATTTCTAAAATGATGTAAAAAATTACCTTCTGCTATAATAATTTTAGAAATTTACAGAAATATCCTTTAATTTTCAATGAATTAAAATTTCAAAGAAATTGATTCGAGATACTTCCATTTTTTAAAAAGAGTTTATTTCTGTTTAATTTCTGCTCCAGGTTAAACGATCTGGCCTGTAGAGAGTCAACACACGCACACGCAATCAATCTCCTTTATTATTAATGGAAATTATTATTAGGGATTAAAGAGAAGAGAGACATGCATAATTAACTATCCTTCCATATTTTAAATTATAAGCTATTTAAATTTAACAATTTTCAAAGTCATTTATTTTTGTGAAAATCCCTGCAATTAACCAAAACGTTCATTCAGTATGAAAAAAAAGAAGAAAAAAAATCCTTATATATTTTACTAAAATATAAAGTACATATATTAAGATTAAGAGCCCGATCAATTAATAAAGAGTTCCTGACAACACGCGAGAAATCCGGCTATCATAGAAAGAGAAAAAATGCAATATCTCTCTGGATGCCTTTTATTGAGTGACAACAGCAACTGTGTCCCGATTTGTTTGCCGAAATCCTCGGGGGGAAGTGGAATTTATGAAGAGATAAATTGCTTCCTACAGTTTCCAAGTAACTCTGATAGAAATTTGAGACTGCCTCATAAATTTCAATTTTATTCTTCTTTAACTGCTCGCTTGTTTATTGTAGGGGAAGACATTTTGCCAGAGATTTCGAATGCAGATAAACGATTTCTAAATAAAGTTCGAAAACACTCCGGGAAGAAAGTCTTTTATTGAACTGATTTTTCTTCAATGTTTGTTAGAAAGAGTTTTTGAATTGCCAAGAGATATGTCATTTTCAGAAACGTTTTGATTTGCTGATAATACTTTAGAATTTTTTTTAATGCTCTGTATATGTGAAAAATTCTATTAATTTAGTGCATGGAATTATGAATAATTATTTTTAAAAATAAAATGACGGATCTCTTATCATGATTTTGCAAAGTTCATGCGACTTAAATTCTGAGTAAAATTCTCCAAATAGTATTTTGAAGTGAAATGTTTCTAATTATCTCTACCAGATGACGCCACAAGTCAGGAATCGAAATTTAATTAAATTCATCGCTTAAGTAATAATTAACCCCAGAAAGTATTGATATATATATTAGTATATATCAATGTCGTTGTTTCAAACTGATTGTTTTGTGAAAAAATAACCAATGCATATAAAGCTGTATTCGAAATTGATTTTAATATTATTTTATATTGTTAAGAAAATTTATTTTGAATGTGAACCACTTCGTCTTCAGATGGTAGTTCAAAGTTTGATACTTCTGATTCTATATCGGATCTTTCTTCACGTATGTTGATTAAACTTTCCTATAAATCACATCAATTAAACATTCTCTACAAGAATTGAGTGGCAAATATTTTGAAATTTATTTGGATATATTTGCGTATTGATAATATATTTATTATAATATTATTTCATTTTATTTTATTTTGTGTGTTGTCCCAGGGTAGTTGTTATTATTTTATAAAAGAATATTTATATTTTTATATGAAACATTTTTATTTCTAGAGTCATTGAATTCGTCTCTTCGTGAATGGCAACGTTCTTGTAAAAGGATTTCCGTATCCAAGGCCGCATTGTGCTGCAAGCATATATTTCTGTCTCTTTATTTATGTGTCGTCTTCGTCTTAAATGTGAATATAAATTATTGTGCGTGCAAGAACTCTCGTTTTTCAGTCCAAAGCGACTAAAATGAATCAATGCATAGAGCTAACAATAAAAGTACTATATTTTGTTTGTTGTACGAATTAAATTGTGTACCGATTGCGTCGATCTACGCAGTACTTATTACTATAGCGTGAAGTTTGAGCCCATAGTAAAGGCAAAAATGAAGCAAAAAGGGACAAAAACAGCAAAACGAATCTTTGTTCAAAATATGTATGCTAAATTTTGCGATTTCTAAATAAAATTTACGAAATTCAATAACGAAATTAATTTAATCCATAGTAGTAATTAATTAATAAACAGAATAGTAGTAATTAATTCCATAGTAGACAGATGACAAATTTTGGACAGTAAAAATATAGCACATTCATCCGTCAGAAACAAAGAAGAGGGAAGGCAAATGCGACTGTCAATAAATGAATGCACTTTTATCATGGTTAAAAAGTCTCAGAAAATCGTATTGTTATAATTTTTTCTGTATGAAATTAAAAAGTAATCAGAATGATTTTCTTTAGAAATCTAATATTTAAATTTATCCCAAAGTTTGTACAAGTAAATAAATTTTGAAAACTCTAGCACATCAGGAAATTAACAAAATGAATATAATTAATGGTTCTAAAAATATAAACTGTTTTAGATTGGCATGATATCTATAAATTTCGTGATGCAAAAAAAAAAAAAAAAAAAAAAACCCTCTCTCTATAGAACAAAGCATTGGAATTACATTCACCAAAATGAGTATACAATTACTTCCTATATTGCAGATGATCACTGTTAAAAGTTTTTGAAAATTTTAGAGTAGTAAAAATCAATAGAAATTTTACTTTCTCTTCTTAATATCGTCGGAATATAATATCACACAAAATTCATTTATACATTTCTCTAAATTTAAAGAGTTATCGTTATTCAGTAATACTAGTTTTATTTCTGCTAATTTTTTGAATTTTTGTTAATTAGGTGATGTAAAAAATTCTTAATATTAATTTTCTTTTGAAATGCTTAGTTATCTAATTAATTTTTAATTTAGCTTATATGCATTAAAACCTTTAAAAAATAAAAATTAATAAATTTGTAATTCGATAGTATTCAATATTTATCACTAGTTTACATACTTTGGTTTCAAATTTTATAAGAGTCTAGCGTATCTTTTTTTATGAATTTGTAGAATTGTTTTAAAGGCAAAGACGAAATAGAATAATACAAATATAAACGATGAAATAAATAATTATTTATAACACAGTAACCTGATCTTGCGACGATTTTCGGAGTAGATTAAACAATAACATTTTTACTATTTTTTTTCTCATGAATCTATCAATTATTTGCTCAAGGTAAGTGAAATAATTTGAAACAATGAACCACATATTTAAAATTAAAAAATTTTTGATAACATTTACGATTGTAAAATTATCTAAAAAATTATTCTTTTTCTATTTTTCCTTGAACACATATTTTTACATTTTACAATGTGGAAATAAAATAAATATCTTTAACAGTTTTTCAAGAATTTTATTTTAAAGGGGGGAGGGTAAAACATTGAGTGATTTATTAATTTTTCATTAGTTTCATTAGTTTATATTAAATTTATTAATATTTCTCAGTTTATTCCATATAATTAAAATGAATTACCATATAATTAGTTCCTGACTGATTTCACTTGATAAGAATATCAATATAAATATTAAATTTTAAAAAGAGCTTTTATTCCTAAGACATATTAATTAACAAACTAATGTTAAATATTGACTTTTTATATTAAATGGTAAATAGATAAAAAAAAAGAAAGGTAGATAAGGTAATAAATATAAATACAAAACTTAGCATTATTATTTCAAGATGTTTGAATTATTTTTAATACTTAACCTTAATCCATATTTATAATTAATTATTGATTTAAGAATTAAATATTCTTTATAATTCTTTTTTATTTAAAGTAAAACCTTTTATTTATTTTGAGGTATTTTCGGAAACAGTTTTATTCCTTACATTTGAATTGAAGGGATTTCACATGGGAGTTTTAGAAAAGTCGTAACAATCATTTCCAAAAAAAAAAAAAAAAAGATACATTTTATGAAAATTTATTTTGTTTATTCAGTTAATATACTTAGAAAAACCATAATGACAAGAATTCAGTTTTTGTTCTATACTATAATACAGATTGTTAACAGAATAATTCTCCTAAAATGAAAATATTTTCAATTGAAAAATAATATCAATAATTTCTATTTTTAAGAAAAGACAACAGCATGTTTTTTTTTACATATTGCAACTTATTTATTTTTTATTATTATAATGTAAACAAAATTTCAATTTCTTCATACTGATCATAAAAATGTCAGACACAATTTACTTACATTTTACTTAAACATTTACTTCATATTGGCGCAAATCAGTTTAGTTCTGGCACAGAGAAGCTTAAGGCCGTTGCTAGGCAACTGAATGGCTGTTTACTGTAGTTCGGCGAGTTCTAATTACCGTCGTATCGTAACCATGGCAGCAATTACTATAATTGTGCTATCACAATTGCATGAATCCGCATCAGTGTGATCTGTGTCATTTTAACAAAGCACCTTTTCTGAGATTTCGCAAACGACTTCGAGTTCAAGATTCTGTGTAATCGTGATCTTGCAAAATGATGGTTTCCGTTTCGAATTTTGTTGTCTAGAGGCTTATGAGTCTAGAAGAGATTTATTTAGAATATCGGCAGTTAAGTTCCGGAACATTTTGAACATATGGCTGGGATTTCTGGGGAAAATAAAATTATAACTATATATTATTAAATGGATATTATGATGTTATTATTAAAATTCTATTTCGTGCCAAAATATGAAATATTATTGTAAAGTTCTATTATATAAATTGGAACAAATTTTTTGCATTTATTTCTAATTATTAGTTAATAAAGTTTGACAATTAATGAATTTAATAAAAAGAGCAAAGCTTTCTATTTTAATTTTTGTGTAATCAGCAAAATTGAGCTTATCTCATAATATTAACGTGGAAAAAGCCGAGTTGTTCTACGAAGATTTATAAAGTTCAAATATACCATTTCAAATGGAATAAATTGTAAAATGTATATATAAATTTGATCAAATATACAGGGGTATTTAAAAATGCAACTCTTATAAATGATTATAAAATATTTGTAAAAAAAATAAGAAGAAGAATAGTCTTATATGCTATATAGAAAGAAGCTTAAAATTTTATTTCTATAGTTAATGATTGATATAGATGACGCAAGTAATATTTGACCTCTTGAAAATTCGATCAACATTCCTGCGATAATCAATTTCACTATCGCAATGTTGTACAATGCACACAATATTGGATAATAAAATCCATTTAACACAATATTGGATAATAATTTTACACAATATTGGATAATAATTTTACACAATATTGGATAATAAAATCCATTTTACACAATATTGTTACACAATATTGGATAATAAAATCCATTTTACACAATATTGGAAAATAATTTTACACAATATTGAATAATAAAATCCAATATTGTGTGTAAAATTATTATCCAGTATCATAAGTTATGCAATATTAACATGATTGTATAATCTTAAGAATATTATTCGATATATATGTACTTCTAGGGCATGAAGCATTGACTATGTGCACCTTCAGGCTGTTCACAGGTGTCGTCCTCGTCATCTGACCGCGGTTCAAAACTACGAGATGTGTCCCAAAAAGCCCTATTGTTATTTTAAAACGACGCATTAATATAGCTAAACTAAACTAATAATGCTTATTCACTGTTAAACAAAAAGAGGTTTTTAGACAAAGCCCGCAATAAACCTCTATAAAAAAGAAGACCAAAGAAAAAATTTCGCAAAATTTAGGCAGCCATATACAGAAAAAGCAAGTGATACATCTATCAGTGGGTGTATCAATTAGATAATAGATTTTTTTCAGTTAGCCGTAAGAGAATTCAAATTATTTCCAAGTTGCTTATTATTTGCTTTATAAAATCCCCTTAAAATTCAGAACATTATATCTTTAGTTATGATGGCATGAACATCTTATCATCTTTCTCTAATTTCTGAAACTTTTAAGGCAATTACTTTCAATTGTAGCTATCAAAATGTGAACACATATTAATTTTTTAATGATTTCGATGGAACTGATTTCAAAGCTAAAGCAAAAAATAAAAATACATATATTGCATTCATTTAATATTAACAACAGCGCGTATAATAAAAATAATTTATTTCATTTTTATTGAAATGTACAAACCAGCGGAAGTGGTCTTCATTTAACCTTTCTTTGCATACTCTCTTATAAAGGTTTTATCCTCCCCCCGCATAAAATTGTGCACCTTGGACAAGCCCACAAATGCTTTGCATAGCACTGGCGGACAATAGCTAAGAAATATAGATCTTTGGTGTGAAGATAGCATGTTTTCGGAATCTATTGTGCGTTTTGGTTACCTTTTTTACGATTTTTTTTTCAAATTTGACACAGAATTACAGTTGCAGTCAAAAAATCGCATACCTATTCCATCGACTCAAGTCAAAGCGTTTGCAAGAATGAGAAAGTACCTACAGAAAGACAGTCAACACTTTAACAGATCTCGCTACTGATTTGAAAGAATGTATATTTTAAGCGCTGAATCTGTGCACCAAATATTATCTATATAACTTCTTCCGTTTTGCAATCACGGAATTCGCTTGTACTAGAATAAGAGACTTCCTTAGAATGAGATTCATTTAAAATTTGATAAGAACCGCAACGCCATCTAGGCGAAAGAATTTGTCTGTTAGCGTAATTACATACATATAGATGTAATTCAAAAAATGGACTTTCAGACTCGGAGCAACTAAAATGTTATATTCGTCAAAATATCTGGATCGAAGTTTTTGACAACAGTCATACTTTCTCTGTCTTTGAGAAAGAAAAAAGAAACTGCTTGATCTCCCCTTGACTTTTTTATTTAATACCTAATAAACGCATCAACCTCTGCACAAAATTTGTGGATACTATTCAAAGTCAGTGAGTGGCTCGAGTACTCAGATTTTTATTGTTCTCGAAATTGAACGCCGGGGAGATACAGGAAGTAACAAAAGAATCAAAGTTTCCATATCCGAAATGACATAATGGGATGTATTTTGCTGTTCGAAAAAATAATAAAGAAAATTAAATGAGCATTTTGGACGATTTCTTTTCATTTTCATTAAAACCAAAATTGAGTAATTAACCATTTTTGAGTAATCATGTTCACTTATATGGGAATAAAAAACCAATGACCATTTCTACGAAACATTTCGTTCAAAACTTGATACATATCTGCATTTTTAATGATAAAACTGCATACTAAACGGTATCCATGGCTCTTAATTTCTTTTAGTTATTTTGTTAACATATGCTCTGATAAATAGGCTAGATTCGCTCTAGATGAATTTAGCCTAAAATAGCGCAGAAATCTAGGAATTTGTTGTAATAAATTTCGCTTACACTTTCTTAAAGTGTTCCCGTTTCGTTCAAAACATAATACAAATCTGCATTTTCAAGGATGTACTTAATGTTTCCATGACTCTTTATTTCTTTTAGTTATTTTGTTAACATAGGCTCGGACTAAGAGTTGCAGACTTGCTCCTGATGAAACTCGTCTAAAATATGGCAGAAATCTACGAATTGTATTACAAATTTTCTTTGTTTATTCTTAACAAGTTTTTGAGTTATGTTGTTCTAATTTTGTTCCAAACATGATACGGATCTGCATTTTTTAATAATAAAACTGCATACTAAACGGTATCCATGGCTCTTAATTTCTTTTAGTTATTTTGTTAACATATGCTCTGATAAATAGGCTAGATTCGCTCTAGATGAATTTAGCCTAAAATAGCGCAGAAATCTAGGAATTTGTTGTAATAAATTTCACTTACACTTTCTTAAAGTGTTCCCGTTTCGTTCAAAACATAATACAAATCTGCATTTTCAAGGATGTACTTAATGTTTCCATGACTCTTTATTTCTTTTAGTTATTTTGTTAACATAGGCTCGGACTAAGAGTTGCAGACTTGCTCCTGATGAAACTCGTCTAAAATATGGCAGAAATCTACGAATTGTATTACAAATTTTCTTTGTTTATTCTTAACAAGTTTTTGAGTTATGTTGTTCTAATTTTGTTCCAAACATGATACGGATCTGCATTTTTTAATAATAAAACTGCATACTAAACGGTATCCATGGCTCTTAATTTCTTTTAGTTATTTTGTTAACATATGCTCTGATAAATAGGCTAGATTCGCTCTAGATGAATTTAGCCTAAAATAGCGCAGAAATCTAGGAATTTGTTGTAATAAATTTCACTTACACTTTCTTAAAGTGTTCCCGTTTCGTTCAAAACATAATACAAATCTGCATTTTCAAGGATGTACTTAATGTTTCCATGACTCTTTATTTCTTTTAGTTATTTTGTTAACATAGGCTCGGACTAAGAGTTGCAGACTTGCTCCTGATGAAACTCGTCTAAAATATGGCAGAAATCTACGAATTGTATTACAAATTTTCTTTGTTTATTCTTAACAAGTTTTTGAGTTATGTTGTTCTAATTTTGTTCCAAACATGATACGGATCTGCATTTTTTAATAATAAAACTGCATACTAAACGGTATCCATGGCTCTTAATTTCTTTTAGTTATTTTGTTAACATATGCTCTGATAAATAGGCTAGATTCGCTCTAGATGAATTTAGCCTAAAATAGCGCAGAAATCTAGGAATTTGTTGTAATAAATTTCGCTTACACTTTCTTAAAGTGTTCCCGTTTCGTTCAAAACATAATACAAATCTGCATTTTCAAGGATGGACTTAATGTTTCCATGACTCTTTATTTCTTTTAGTTATTTTGTTAACATAGGCTCGGACTAAGAGTTGCAGACTTGCTCCTGATGAAACTCGTCTAAAATATGGCAGAAATCTACGAATTGTATTACAAATTTTCTTTGTTTATTCTTAACAAGTTTTTGAGTTATGTTGTTCTAATTTTGTTCCAAACATGATACGGATCTGCATTTTTTAATAATAAAACTGCGTACTAAATGGTATCCATGGCTCTTTATGTATTTTAGTTATTTTGTTAACATGCGCTCGGACAAATACATAGACTTGTTTTTGATGAATTTCGTCTAAAATATGTCAGAAAATTACGACTTTTGGTGTAACAAATTTCGCTTGTTTGTTCTCAACGAGTTTTTGAGTTATTCTTGTTCTCATTTTGTACAAAATAGGATACAAATATGCATTTTCAATGAAAAAAACTGCGTACTAAATGATATCCATGACACTTTATATCTTTTTGTTATTTTGTCAACATGCACAGGGACAAACATACCTTGACTTGTTCTACATGAATTTCCTCTAAAATATGGCAGAAATCTGCGAATTTAGAGTAAAAAATTTCGCTTGTTTATTCTTCATGAGTTTCGAATTATCTTATTCCCATTTCGTTCAAAACGTGATACAAATCTGCATTTTCAATTAAAAAAACTCCATACTAAATGATATCCATAACACTTTATATCTTTTAGTTATTTTGTCAGCATGCACATGGACAAAGATACGTATATTTGCTTTAGAGGAATTTCGTCTAAAATATGGCAGAAATCTGCGAATTTAGAGTAAAAATTTTCGCTTGTTTATTCTTAATGATGTTTTGAGTTATCTTGTTCCAATTTCATTCAAAACATGATACAAATCTGCATTTTCAATGAAAAAAAACTGCGTACTAAATGATATTCATGACACTTTATATCTTTTAGTTATTTTGCCAACAAGCACATGGACAAAGATACGTATACTTGCTTTAGAGGAATTTCGTCTAAAATATGGCAGAAATCTGCGAATTTAGAGTAAAAAATTTCGCTTGTTTATTCTTAACGAGTTTTTAAGTTCTCTTATTCTCAGGTATTAAACTAGACATTGTTCCAAAAATGCATGTTTCGGAGCCAGAAATGTTCCAAATGACACGATTAATCAAACCCCCTCAGGTCGAATTTTCAAATGATTAAAATGTTTCCTCCATACTTTGGCATGCTAGAAAATAAAATAAAATAAATACTATTCAGAGTGCATTAATGCGATGTTCTAAACTAACATCGATTTACAATTTCGAACATTTTCTGTTACGTCTCCCTTAAATTAGTCTCCGTCTCTCAAGACAATTATTTAAATTACTTTCGTAAACTATCGCATGATAAAAGATAATGAATGAAAGGCATCACTAACTATTATCCAAGTTTCGATAACTTTCCCCGCCTCCTCATCTTTACGTTCTTTTTGCGTCACAGAGGGCGTGGCCACTCAATCTACATAATAGATAACCTCCATCTACTGAGACATTTGAATTCGCCACATCAAAAGACGACTTTTCCTCAGTCTCATTTCTAAAGTTCGCCAAAGTGGAGCCTTTGTTAACATTTATCTTGGAGAAGAAGAACATCAATAATAAGTTACATTCCTTCACTGCGATTATGTTGAATTAATTTGTGTCGAACTTCAAAGTTAAGTTCTTCTTTGAAGTTTTCACTCGATTCTAGGGTGATTTGGAATTATAATAAGGTTTTCGTTCTTAGTGGGATTGATTTGATGTTATTCGATGATTTTTAATGAACCTCGCTTATTTGAAGTTGAGTTGGGGATTCTTGAGAAGATGAAAGGGAAATTAGTTTCGTTTTTACTGAGTCTGTCAATAACATTTTATTCTTTATTGTTGGGAATTTATACAGCCAATTATTTCGCTTCACAGATGTTGCACTAGAAATGACTGAATTTTTTAAAATTAAGCTAATTTAAATGCTGTACATTGAAAAGAATTTATAATTGAAAATTTGCCTTGTCCTTTCAGAGGTACAAACATAAAACTATTATAAGGGAAGAACGAGTTTAAATTTAGGAATAAAATAAAGAAGAAAATAAAGTAAAGTAAAATAACAGAGAATAAACAATACAATAAATAAATAAATACAGCTAAAAAAATAATCACAAGATTAGAGCCAGAGTAGAAACAAACTCATTCCTCCATTACATGGTTAGAAGTTTGTAAATCACATACAAATATATAAATTAAGATTAAAATTTTCACTTTGGACCCTTCATTAAAATTCTAATTCCACAATGAATCATGCAAGTACAAAAGCTTGTATAAAGTTATCTATACAGCCAATTATTTCGTTTACGAATAGTATAAATGTTTACACTAGAAAATATACATTTTTTAAAAAAAGTTTAGCTAATTTAAATGCTGTAGTTTGGAAAAAATTTGTAATTTGTGTGCTTTCAGAAATACAAACATAAAACTGTCAGTAAGGAAAGAGACGGTTTAAATTTAGGAATAAAATAAAGAAGGAAATAAAGTAAAGAAAAATAACATAGAATAAATAATGCATTAAATAAGTAAATAAAGCGAAAAAAGATTAATTACCAGAATAGAGCGAGTACAGAAACAATCTTCCCTTACATGCTTAGAAGTTTGTATATCACATTATTCGGATATAAATAAATAATTTAAAATTAAAATTTTTACTTTTAACGCTTCATTAAAATTTTAATTCCCCAATGAATCATGCAATTAAATCCCTATATAGAGTAATCTGCACTTAGTTTCATATCCCAATTGTAATGCGCTATTTTTGATGGTTAGATTTTTCATTAATGAAACAAAAGTATAGTCTATCCCTTTGTTGCCTTTCTTGTTAATAAATATTCTGACCATCTTAATGTTTTCGATATGTCTTTTAATGTTTTTAATATTAAATATTATCAGCTTTTAAATTCCCATTTCAATGGTTTACTCTTTTATTTCATGCTTATGTTGTTCTGAGAAGTACGAACACTTTGGAATATAATGTTTTTATGATTTTTTTTTTTTTTTTACTCTAATGTATTTCATGCACTTTTTTTTCTTTCGCAAGGGGAATTATTTTTTACAGCACATTCTCGAAAAAATTAAATAGATAAATAAAAATGACATACTGATTCTTTGTTTCTTGATTGTAATGAGTGTATTGATTCATTGAATCAAGTTTCGTTTTGAAGTTTTATGACCGCTATTTTGGAATAGATATCACAATTTATACAAGCAATGATGGCAACACCTGAAACAGGATTTAATCTCCGATCATTTGCATTTTACAATATGAAGACGTTATTCACTTGAGAAAGAAACGTGCGTGCGTGCGTGTGTGTGTGCGTGTGTGTGTGCGTGTGTGTGTGTGTGTGTGTGTGTGTGTGTGTGTGTGTGTGTGTGTGTGTGTGTGTGTGTGTGTGTGTGTGTGTGTGTGTGTGTGTGTGTGTGTGTGTGTCAGAACGATCACTCTAAGATGAAAAATCGTTTAGTTGTAGTTTGAATGTTAAGTAACTTTTTATTTTAGTTTTTAATTCAGAGATATTTCTTTAGGGAGATTCGGAATGTATTGATTCAAACAGGACCCGTTTTACACACACAATGGGAATAAACAAAGCAGTGGCACACAGGTTAATGGTATTCAGAAACTAAAGCAATTTTTTTCTGTCAAACTTCAGAAAGTTAGAATAAAACATTAAATAATACATGGAAACATCCATGTATTATTTAATGTTTTATTCTATTATTTATTATACATGACAATTATTATACATGACAATTAAAAAGTCTGTAAAAACACATAAACTTTTACATTCTTCTCTTGACGAATTATATAGCTTATATATTTGTAAATTTATTAATGAAAAAGTTTCTAAAAAGCATGAAATTTTTTAAAGAAATAAAGTAGAAGCTGCATTATAATTAAATTGGAATCATTAAGAAGTATAATTATTTCTCTAAATGAAAGACATCTTCTGAAAGATGTATATAAAAATAATTTTCTTAGGATAGTTATTTCGGAAACACCGAAACATGGTTTAATTTTTGTTAATTAATTAAATATCTTTTGGAATAATTAAATCTAAAAGTTGAAACTAGTACAATTGACAAATAGATGAACACCATAATGATATATGTGATTATCATGTTTTTACTACACCCTATTTACGAAAGGTTCTTGAGACAAACAAGAACAAACTTGAACAATTGTAATTAGATCATTTTATAATATAGATAAATTTCATTAGTATCTGCACTATTAAATATTTATACAAAGTACACACAGAGAGACAATTCATTCATTAGTAGTATGAAATTTCCTTAGTATCTGTATTATTAAATATTTATAAAAAGTACACACAGAGAGACAATCTTTTATGTTTCTTCTTTGCAATTAGAATTCTTTTCTATTCTTTTGATCACTGAATTCGTAATACAAGACTCCAGATGAACAATGCAACTACATCGCTCGTGTTGCCATTTTTTAAATGGGAAAGCTAAGAAAAACCTCCATGTGGTCCTGTCTGACATTTTTGAATGGAAGTATTTAAAATTTTCATGGCACATAAGTGGTAAATATTTTGAACAAAAGAATTAGAATTATTTCTATAAAAAGAACTTTTCAATAAATTCCATTCATTATATTATAACATCCTCTTATTTCAGAAATATTTACATTATTAAAATAGTAATATACTTATTATACAGGTTAAAAGTTTTAATATAAACTTTTGGATGCAAAACATGCTCCAGTACTTATCTCACTTTTTATGGAATGTTTACTTTAAATCCGATGGATTCTTATTTTATTTCAAATTCAAATTTCCAGCTTTTATGTCACTAGATAGTTGCAAGAGTTTTCTAAAATTTATTCTTTGGGGATTTCGCAGGCAGTTTGAATTCTCAGGATGTTAACCAGTTAACCATACCGAAACCATGAAATAAAGAAAAACTGAAACCACTTATTTTAAAGAAAGAAGACCACATGAATGAAGATGTTTTTAAGGAATGAAAACCGGGTGTTATAAACTAGGATTAAGAAATAGAAAAAGATATTTTGAAGTTTGAATTTTCAATATTTCCAAAGGCGGTTCATAGAAAAATATATTTAAAAATGATGTAAATCGTTACAAAAATCAGAAAAAATAAACCTATTTCTATTATTTATACGAGTTTTTTTTGCAATTAATTCTAGAAAATAAAAGAATTGATGGTTTAATTTTTCTTAATTTTTTGAAAATAATATTAGTTTGTATTTATATTAAATACGGATTGAAAATGTGCATATTTATTTAAAGATTTCCTTTTAGAGAAAAGAGTTTAATGAGCTAATTTTAATAAATTTATTAAAATAATGAAATTCTAAAGTAATTATTTCCGAATATAATCCATTATCGATTTTGAAATTATTCAGAAAATATCAGAAAAGCCTTTTTGTCTATATTTACCAATAAGAAAAAAAAATTTGTCGCAGCTAAAATATTAAATGTAGGGAAAAAAATCATGAAAATTAAGACAATCTATTTTTCTTAATTAATTAATAATCAAAAATATTTATAGAAATGACTATCGTAAGAACCTTATCTCATATAAAAAACATTATTAAGTAATGTCAAAAGGTAACATTAAAGTACCATAATAAAGAAGATAAATATTTTGGACTTTAAATACAAAAAATCATTTGATTTTGGTTGGAATATATATATATATATATATATATATATATATATATATATATATATATCTTTAATTCACATGATATATATATCTCTTTTATATATTTCTTTAATATATCTCTTATATATATATATATAAGCTCTTTAATTAATGAATCTTATAAATATTACTGATCTTGAGAAGAAAGTGGATAAATGTTAGATTAAAAAAGAAAATTAAAATAAAAGTGTTTAGATCGCCAAAACGCAGTAATAACGGTAATATACCATTAATGATTGAACATCATTACTTTTATAAAATATGAAGCCTTTTCTTTCACTTCTCCCTAATATATGTTGGGCCGCGGTGGCCTGGTGGTAAGGTCTCGGCTTCGAAACCGGAGGGTTTCAGGTTCGAGACCCGATTCCACCGAAGAACCGTCGTGTAAGGGGGTCAGTTGCACGTCAAATCCGTCATGACCAAACGTCCTCCCGCTGGTGTGGAGAGGGGGGTGCCAGCTCAGGTGTCGTCCTCGTCATCTGACCGCGGTTCAAAATTACGAGGTCCGTCCCAAAATAGCCCTAGTGTTGCTTCAAACGGGACGTTAATAAAACTAAAACTAAACTAATATATGTTTGTTTTCTTGTCATCAAAATTGTAGCAAAAATGTAAAATGTTGATGTAAGTATTACCGAATCCATATAATGGAAATAGTATCAGTTTGTTATTTATACGTCCTATTTTAATTTAGTTTTTGGATATTTAAGGAAGAAAAAATTCCTATTTTCGCTGAACAGTGTAAGGCAACATACAATTAGACATTAAATGATATATCTATACATGTTTGTCATGTGAATGTATTGTTATATGATGAATGTATTGTTTTGTGTATGCATGTTTGTCATGTGAATGTATTGTTATGGGATGTTATGTGATTCATATGACAAATATTTAATTAAATATGTAAAGCTTTAATTAGATATTTCTGTAAACCTGAAAATCTGAAACTGCAAAATGATCTCAATATCCTACTGCAGCTCTTGAGTTTAACAAGAAAGATATGTGTTGTTTTTGTAAATCCCAGTGCATATTCATAAAACGAGATGTTAATTTAAATAAATAAAAATGAAGAGCCAATATCCCTTTAAGCCAAGAAAAATACAAACCAATCTTTCGATTTTCTTCAAATAGAATTTGTAAATTAAATTGAAACAAATATGTAAATTATACTTAATTTATGCATAATATGAATTAAAAGATTGGTAGAAGAAAATTTTAGTGAAGGATTTATAACAATGAATTTAGTTATTTTTTAATTGAATGAAGAATCATATTTTTCTTTGCGCAAGCGCAGCATTGCTCCATTGGCGACATTGTAGCATCCAAGATCTGTTTCTTAAAAATAATTTGAAGTAGCCAAAGCATAGAAAAGAGAGATATTTAAAAAAGAATTATTTTATAATATTCATTTTGAAAAATGTTTCTTGAAAACCGTTTTGAGTTTTTAATGCAACTTTAAAATTCATTAAAACTCGGACTTCGTTTTTAACGCTGGATGGAAATTAAAATTTATTGTTAGCAATGCCTTCATATTACTTGTTGTAAACGTATATTCAAGTTGCCAAACACAATAGTTAAATAAATGTTGCATATTTTTTATAACTGTTTATTATTATAAGAAAAAACTTTCTGCAGTTTTTAAAAATCGTTTGGTTCAATTAGTAATTTTTTTAAAAGCTTCTTACAATAGATATTTTTAATGTAATTCAAAATAAACTCCCAAATGATATCAAGTTGGGAACGTTTCAAATATTAGTATTAATTTATATTTTTGATATCTCAAAGTAGCGAACCATCTAGATTTGATCATTCGTTTTTATATGATATATCTTTAACCTTTACTATAAATATTTTTTGCATTAGAAGTAAACCAAATTTTACTGATAAGTAATGATGTAAAAATATGTTTTAAGAATAACTGCTTTTATTTATTAATTTTATTTGAATATTTACTCTTTCAGTAGTGAAATGCAGGAAAATAATTTCATTTCCAAATGGCCAACGATATCAGCTAGTATAATAATAAAACGCATTAGACCAGATCAGAACTGTTTATTCGCAAGACATTAAATCTCATTGCCATTTATATAGAATACAAGGATAATTATTAATGTTTATACAATAAAAATTATAAGAGCTTCAATAGCATTTAGCTATCTTCTGTTATTCTAAATATGTATTACATGTGTAGAAACACATCCTAGCACTATTGAAAACATTTAAATGGTTGGAAGTTTCATGTAATAGAAGAAAAAGAATCAAATGAAAATAAAATAAAAATAAAAAGAACTAAACAAGTACAAAAAATTATCTTTAATCCTATATAAACTATTATAGCAGTTCTTTTCTATTTCTTTTGTCTTTACTGATGCATTTGAAGAAATAAAAATATTTGGATTCTTCATTTCCCAAATGATCAAAAGAACAGTTTTTATAAACAAATATAGAGCATCAATTTACTTAATTGGGGGAAATATACAAACTAGTTATCGGCAAGAAACAACTGAAATAAATGTAAAAAGATCGATGCGAAATAGTTTAAGTAATGTTATTGTCTTACTTCTTTTCTTATTTAATGTTATTTCTGTTGTGCCTAATTATATTTACGATTAAATTCCTTGCAGATTATATCAAATCAAATCTTACATCAAAGTTATTATTTTCTTAATAATATAGTTTGGTGATTTCCATGGTGACGCTTTTCGATTTTTGACTGTAATTATTAGAAGAAAAATAATATGTGGTAATTTGTTTCTTTCAAAAGAATAGAAATACTTTTCTCAAATACCTTAACAATACTTTAACCATATCCATCACTTCAAAAAGAATATTAGGCTGATTTTCGAAAGGAATTTAGGAATGTAATAAATAAATAACTCAAAAGGAGTACTTGAGGAAATAATAATTTGGTTTGTAACAAAAGAAAGATAAGCAATACTATTATTCTTCAGTTCTATAAGGTATAATAATCCATATAACTGAAGAGAATAATAGATCTTCAATATTGATAGATTAAACGAAATTAATAAATCATAGGAACTAATTTGAAACAATCGGACTTAAAAAATAATTTCAAAAAAATATACTAACAAATGCAATTTTCTAGCCTAGTAATAAATATTTAAATGACATTGATATATCTTGAAGAATAAGTTCATGGTCTACTATTTTTTAAGCTTTAGTTTATTTTTTTAAAAATTTATAAATCTATCTGATATTCATATTAATATACATAAAAAATCATTCCTTTTTTTTTTGTGAAAAAAGGATCAGTGGCAAGAAAACGTTCTAAGTTATTAGAAATATTGAACATTCCTGATGGAATAGCTAAACACTTCTTAACACTTTTTAACTTGTTTTAAATATATTTAGTAGTTACAAATAAACATACAAATATTGGCAAGATTACTCCAAAAGCGTTTCAAAGGTAGTAAGATAGAAATAAAATTAAATCAAGAAACCGAGTGAATCGGTCTGATCATAATTTAAATTTGGAAAGTACCTTTTCAGAATTCTTCTTTTCGATCGATCTTCGGGTATGCAATACCTTTAATTAAATATGCAAGAAAAAAAACTAGTAATTAGTTTTTATTGATCATCATTTTTACAAGAATTCGTATCAAATATAATTAGAAACTGCAGAAAAAAAAACTGCAAAAATTATTAAAAGAGGTTGGATCAAACATTCAATTTTATCAAGTAAATCCATTTTAGTATCATAAGAAACCAACTGAAAAGAAATGCGCCTAAAATTATAGAAGAGAATTCGAGATTTAAAGAATATAATAGACAGTTTTTGAACTTGATATAAAGACTCTCTTTCAAAAATTATTTTTCAAATTTTTCATTCAATCAATAAAAAAATCAAAATTGGTAACACTAATATGAATATTAATTTTCCTCATTCAAATTTCCTTTTCTAATCTTATCAATTTTCAAAGCATTCTTTTTAAAAAATTACCATATTTATTCCAAAACCGTTTCTAACACAATAAGAAATCGACTAAAAAAATATTATAAAGGATTTGAATAAAAAGGCAACTATGGCAGCATAATGAGCATTCCTAAAATACTTTTTCCCAACAGAGCAGAAACTCCTCAGCGATTAAAAAATGCTCTAAATTACGAATGTAACTTAAAACTTTGATCTTAGCCCTTCATTTATTTTTTTTCTCATGGATTACCATTTTTATTCAAAATCATATCAACAGAATCAAAAATAGCAGTAAGATAAATTATGATTATTAAATAAAATTGAATAGGGCAGTAACTGCTGTATTTATCTATCTTAGATCATCAAAAAATCCATCAAGATTTTAATTAAAATGAATAAATTAAAGCCAAATGCAATATATGTCTCCATTAATACTAAAACTAATCAAACAAACAATATATGAGCTTCAAAAGTAAACCCACATTTATGAGCTATTTTATGATATTTTAAAAAGGCGTAGTGAACAAAGCACCAAAAATGTGAAAATCTCTAAAAATAACGTGCGCCTTAATTTTCTCTTTAAAACCATCGTCTTCATAAATTACCATATTTCAAAGCATCGTCTCTAGAAATTACCATTTTTACCCTAGAATCATTTCAAAGGCAATAAGAAGTCAAAGCAAAAAGAATTCCTTCGGAAGTTGAATAAAATAGCGACCACAGCAAAGTGAATCCGTCTGAGCATAATAACGGCCTTTTCTGGAATACCTTTCTTTCATCCGAGCGGAAAATCTTCAGAGACCAAAAGCTTTTAATTGAAGATGCAAGAAAAAGCCTTGCTATTAAATGTTCGTTCCGTTAGTTTGCATTTTCCGTATTGATTCAACATATTTTTTTTCTTCGAATCTATAAATAGTCAAATGGTTCTTTTCTCAATTGTAACAGGATTTTATGAGGTTCCCTCATAGTTTTATTTTTCTTCGCGATAATTTTTACCAGAAGCAGGGCTTCGCGATTTAAGTGAATTTGGAATCTTTCCTTCCAGTTTTTTTCTTTTTCTTTTTTCTGATTTGGTCATTTATTCACATAAATTAATCAAACGATTTTCATGTTAATTTTTCCGGTTCAGGCATTCAAATCGTTTTCAGTAATTTAAATGCAAACGAAGGTTTTTTTTTAGATTCCAATTTAGGTAGCATTAAAAAAATTTGTAACATTCCATTATAAGTTTTTTAAATAAAACCCAAGAACGAAACTATTCATATTTGATTTAATAAATTGTGAACGTGGGTTGACAGGAATAAAATTTACTCACTTAAATTAATCAAGCGACTTTCATTTTAATTTTTAGGGTTAAGGCATTTAAATGAAATTCGTCACAACATTGATTCTGAATGAAACCAAAGTAAATTACAAAGAAATATTAAAAATAACGAAAAAAAATATACAGAAATGTAATTGATATAATTAAAAAGTTAATTTTTTGAATTTCAAAATAATGTAAAAACCATTTTTTTAGGAAATAATGCAGGTGGTTATCAAAATAATGGAAACACCTGGGAATAAAAGTGACATTTTTGAATGCGCTTCGTAAACATTAAAATATAATAATAGCCATCAGTTTTTTTTATAAATAGCATTGCATTAATTCAAGTAGCATGTGCAAGCTAATGCCTAATAAACTGATGGCTATTATGTTTATTGAAGTTCTATAATTTTTGGATTTTTTTCCAAAGCGTTAAATGTCGGACCTCTCGGATTTTCAAAGAGGCCAAATTATAGGAGCCGGTCAAGACATGAGCAAGTGTGACCGAAAAATCCCAACTTTTAGGAATTTCTAGAGATATGGTGTTTAAAGTCAGGACAGCATACACACAGCGCGTCAATACAAGCTCGGCAAAGCAAAGTAGTGGGCGGAAAGAGAAACTCAATACAAGAGATTGACGACTATTGAAACGGATTGTTGTCTAAAAAGCGAACAACTGCAGCAAAAGTGACAGCAGAGCTCAATACCCATCTGTATTCTCCAGTGTCAGTGATTACAGTTACAAGGCACCTTCATAAATAGAACAATTATGGTACATCAGCAAGTCCCAAGCACTTGTCACTGATATTAATGGTATAGTGGTGTCAGACTCAAAAAACCTGGTCTATTGATAAGTCAAAGAAAGTAACATGATCTGACGAATCGTGCTTCACTCTTTTCCCTACAACAGGAATGGGTGAACGTTTGGAGGACACCTGCACAAGCGTATGATCGTGATTGTCTCCTTCCAACTGTCAAGCATGGAGGTGGATCTGTCATAATATGAGAAGCCATGTCGTAGTTTTCTGCTGGACCAATCGTAACCCTGAGAGGAAGGATCATTGGGGAGAAATATAGAGACATTTTAGCAAACCGGGTCAATCCTATGATGCAAACTTTGTTTCCTGGAAGAGATAGAATTTTCCCAGGATGATAATGCAGCTATCCATGTAGCGAGACTTATCTAATCATGGTTTGATGAACACGAGAGTGAATGAAACATCTGCCTTGGCCCGCACAGACACCCGGTCTCAATATAATTGAACCTTTCTGGTCTATTTTAGATTGTTCAATACAGAATCGATGCCCTCCACCGACATCTCTCCCTGAGCTTTGACAATATGTGCAGGAAAATAGTACAGTATTCCTCTAAACACTATTCAACACTTGTATGAATCTATTCCTAGGCGACTCCAAGTTGTATCTCATGCCAAAGGCGGTCCTGCACCATACTAATAAAGGATTATTTATAAATCTAAGGTGTTCCCATTATTTTGATAACTACCTGTTGTTTTGGAATATATGAATATGAGTTTTCAGAAGTAAGTCATAGCAATTATCACAAACCATTACTAGGCCTCTCGTGCTTAATTAAACTTTGATGCTTATTTCTAACATTTTGCTTTCTTTTACATATTCTTTCTTCTGATTAAATGAGGTTTCTAGTGACACGATATGTCCACACTCGAGAATTTCAAATAACATTTTGCAATTCCATTGATTAATTAAGCGATGGGTTGAATTAAATGTAATTAATAAAAACGTTAATCCAGCAGTCTGAAACATGTTCTTTGACGCTTTGTTTACTTTTCACTGTTGCCATTCGACAATAAGTTATAAAAGCGATGTCTGTGACACGTACGCTAGCATTTTATAAATATAGATATGGCCTCAATAAAGTGAAGAACGTGAAGATTTATCAAAATCTGGGGAACGAATATTGACTATTGTATTCATTCGAATTCTTAGTATACGATAAAAGGGGAAAAAATCAAAAAGCAGTCTAAAATACTTGGTAAATTATTCCAGAATACTTCAGAGATCTTTAATGCACTTAAAAAATGCATCTAGAAAAGAAATTTCATGAAATAAGTTAATGGAAAATGTTAAGAAATGAGTAAGATTTGAAAGTAAAATGAGGAATCACTAAAATATTAGAATAACAAATTTTTCATTCCCACAAAAAAATATTTCACATCTGAAAGAAATAAAAACTGTTCTCAGAATTTCTTTAAGATAAAACCGAACACTCGAATTTTCTATACTTAATCCATTTTCTACATCAAAATAATTTATAACTTCTAAGGAATTCAGAATGTTTGCAACAAACAGAAAGAAAATATATTTCTCTGCAATGCGATAGAAAAAAAATTCCGAGAATAATATTTTCAGTGCTGAATAAGCAGACGATACATATAAAATGAAATTTGTTTATACATCGATAAATATGCCAAATCGTGTTTTGCATAAAACCGATGTCCTTTTTTGTTTTCAATAGAAACTTCTGCATTCTGTTGGCTAAATTTATTTATTTTGATATCTTGAATGTAAGACGAAGGATAGTTACGATTAATTCAGTCTTTTGATGTTAAAAATAGAAATATTCAGTAATTCTCTAATGAATTATTAAACCATATCTTGTAAAAATACATATAATCCTAAAAGAGCAGAATTTGAGGATTTAACATGTTTTTTATATGAATTTATAGCACTAACATATCGATACAGACATTTTCAATATTTTTTTCCTTATATAGATGGGCAAACTATTAGGCCTCAGCTTTAAGGTTAGAGAATGCTAAATTCGAAATCGATTCGATTAGTGTGAGTTGGCCTGCTGTACATTAAATATGCTGTCCAGGCGCTCTCTTGTTGGATTTTTAAAGAGGATATGCAAACTTACAATCATTCTCGTCCTCTTATCACGTTCCAAGTAATTTTTACATTTTTACCAAAGTATTCTTCATATTATTCCAAAATGGAAGACAAATATAATTAAATTAAACTAAATTTCTGTTATACTGAGGCGGAATGCTATAAGCGAGGATAGAACCTGGGACCATGTGGTTCACAGCCGAGTAACAAGACCACGAAACAAAAGCAAGCGCCCGGGTTCCATAGCTGTAAACTGGCTTATAAGCTCTTCACCATAATCAAATAATGTTAACCCACCGTTACAAATATTTTAATCTGGTTTATTAGTTGATAAAGTTTAATGGTTTAAAGGCCAGACAAAAAAAATCTGTTCCAAATCATTCAGCCATATAATTAATTATCTTTTCAATAATTTCTATGCTAGTGTAAAGCCAAATGTGGTACTAGTTTATTTTTTTGGCTCCTATGATAAGCTGCTAAAAAATGTTAACCACTGCTAACTTTGCGTTAACGATCTTGGCGTAATCTGAAAATCCCGAAGTGAACCGGGGAATGCAAACATCTTGGGGAAATCTTGGCATCTTATCTATAATAGAGATTGGTGTTCTTATTGAAATCTAATAATTGCCAAGTAAACCCATTATCTTGGCGTGCTTGATATAATTTGTAATTCTTCAAGGAAGCCCAGACTAAATTAACTCGTAAGTCTGCATATTTTTGATATAGTTTAACATTTACGGTTAATATAAAAAATAGTTAGCTATGGATCTAATTTTAGCTATATTAATGACCTGCTTTAAAGAAACATTAGATCTTTTTTGGAACGGATCTCGTAAGTTTGAATTGTGATTAGATGACGAGGACGGTACCTGAGCTGAAAATCAATCTCAAAATTTCCACACCATACTAGTGGGAAGACATTTGGCCCCTACGGATTTATCGTGCATCAGAACCACTTGTATGACGGTTTTTCGGTGGAATCGGGTTTCGAACCTGGAACCCTCCTGCACCGAGGTCGAGTCCTCACCGCCAGGTCACCGCGGCCTAACAAAGGCTTTAGGAACAAGAATAGATAATTTATAGCATAATAAATTGCTTGTAAACAAAACTGATTCTAATTTTTTAGCCAAACATTATTATGTTTGAAATACGTCAATTTTAAACTTTTACATGACTATTATCAATACGGCTTTGGTGAGAATTAATTTTTTTTTTTTTGACATTGCGCCTATTTTTAGCTCTAATATTAATAGAACTAAACATTAGTTTAAATGCAGCCATTTACAAAATTAAATATGCGAATTATAAAAAAACGCTTCGACTAAATTATGATAATTACGTTCACTAATTCATTACTAATTTTATTATTTATATCTAAATTGCAAAAATTCATATATTCACAATTAATTTCTATTATCTGAAAAAATAGATGCGCGAATACTAATGAAATTTTGCCAAATAACGAACAGCTGTCGCATTTTAAAAAGAGAACGAAGAGTTTAACATATAGCATCAGTTAATTTTTCTTTATTGCTGAATGTAATTTTTACAAAATGCACCAGCAGATGCTTATATAACCATGCTTAGACGAAACTTGATTTCATATTGTTACAAATCTGTAATTTTGCTACCCGGCCCGAATAGTGTCATCGTAAGAAAGACAATTGTACGATCTGTCCTGTGCATGTTGAGTTAATGCCGCGTCAATAACCTCGGAGCTTGGCGACAAATTTGGCGAGCATTTGGCGGTTTTGCGATGAATTTGACGAGTTTGGCGACTAAATGGATACTACTGGAAAGTTCGAGAACTTTCACGATCCATCCACTAAGACCCAAGATACAGCCAGGTACGCCCTGATTGGACCGAAGATTCCAGCCCCGCCTCCCGGAACTATAAAAGACGGGAACTCTGAAGCGACGAAGTCGTATGTATCATCAGAAGTGTGTGTATCGGCGGAAGTTGTGTGTGTGAGAGTGGTCGGAGTCGCCGACACGTAAAGAAACTGGAGGATGAGACAGCAAGCAAGCTGCTGAACTATAGCAATTAAATGTGCTGCGCTATTGCAATTGATTAGCGGTATTTGTTGTAGAAGAAAAAATTTTGTAACAATATTCTGATGATTTTAAAATTGTGAATATTTTTAGTTCTTATATAAATGGAATTTAACCTCAGTTTAAGTTCTGCCATTTACAGAGTGAAATGTATGAATTATATAAATGACCTTCGGTTAATATGTAATAAATATTAGTAATTAATATATTTCACTTCATTTTAGCTTACTCATTTACTCACTTTATATTAGCTTACTCAAACTATGCAAAGCTGGCATGTTACAGAGAGAAAAAAAAATGGGAAAAAATGAAATTGCACTATATAAAAATGGACAGAAATAAATAAATAAAAAAAAAACAACGTAAAAATAACAAATAATATTTGCATGGCTCAGGAGCAAAATTTAGCATAAGGTAAAGTATAATCAAAAAAAGTTATTGTGTATAAAATCATAAAAAAATAAATACATACAATTTATTATTATATGCTTTATAACAAGAGGTAAAAACCAGATAAGTTAATAAAAATACGAAAACTTTAAGAGAAAAGATGGAAAATCAATGCCTGTAATCCAATTTTGAAAAAAAAAAGAAGTTAGAAAGAAAGTCGTGCATTCAAGAAAGGGGAAAAAAAGGATAAAAATGAAGGTTATGTATCTTAAAAGAAAATTGAAAATTTGGTATATGTATCTTTAGGATATTCTGTTTCATATTGGAATTATTGATTTTATACCTTCTGAATTTTAAAAATAGAACTTTTATAGACGCTAAAATTTGAAATATTGTTTTTTAAAAACTGTTTGAAAGTTTATTTAGATGAGATATTTCCTTGCGATTACAGTTAATACATTATAAATCAAAATATTTTCATTGAAAAATAAAATAATTTTCTTCCTTAATTTATACTAACTTGAGATTAAGAAAATATATTTGCTAATAATGTTTTGCAGAGTTGTGGAAAAAAGTTACCTTTATGAAGAACAACGAATAGCTAAATTCATCGCAACAGTGATTTAATTTCATATTTCTCAGCAAGCGTACTTTCTATTGATTACACATCGTTGTAAAAGCAGGATTGCGGTTGTCTGGTGGGAAGGTCTCGGCTTCGGAACCGGAGGAAACCAGAATATTCTATCAATCAAATGAAATTAACTGACATCATTTTGCTGCTACTTAGTTATAGCATTAATTTAGAATATTTTTAATTCATTATCCTATTTCAACCATCAGATCTTAATTGACAATTCAGATCGCAATCTCAGTTGCAGTGTGATTTTAAAAGTCGTAACTTATGGCTTAACTTTATGCAGAGTAGAGTTGCGGTGGCCTTATGGTAAGGTTTTACGTTTGGAATCGGTGGGTTTCAGACTCGATACCCGATTCCACCGAAGAACCGCCGTGTAAGCGGGTCTGGTGCACGTTAAATCCGTTGGGGCTTCCCGCTGGTGTGGTGTGGAAGTTTGGGGATGGGGTTCCAGCTCAGGTGTCGTCCTCGTCATCTGACTGGCCTTATGGTAAGGTTTTACGTTTGGAATCGGTGGGTTTCAGACTCGATACCCGATTCCACCGAAGAACCGCCGTGTAAGCGGGTCTGGTGCACGTTAAATCCGTTGGGGCTTCCCGCTGGTGTGGTGTGGAAGTTTGGGGATGGGGTTCCAGCTCAGGTGTCGTCCTCGTCATCTGACTGGCCTTATGGTAAGGTTTTACGTTTGGAATCGGTGGGTTTCAGACTCGATACCCGATTCCACCGTAGAACCGCCGTGTAAGCGGGTCTGGTGCACGTTAAATCCGTTGGGGCTTCCCGCTGGTGTGGTGTGGAAGTTTGGGGATGGGGTTCCAGCTCAGGTGTCGTCCTCGTCATCTGACTGTGGTTCGAAATTACGAGATCCGTCCCAAACTAGCTCTAGGGTTGTTTTAAAACTTGACGTTAATGTAATTAATCTAACTAAACCTTATATACACAAAATACGGTTATATATTCAAGCCACAACCTATCCAACTTTCTTAATTTGAATCATTCCAAATCATGAGCGTATCATTGAGAGTCATTTAATTATAATTTATATAAAATGCCTGCATTTAAATCAATTTACAGTTAATGAATGAAAAGACCCTTCAACAAAACGAAGAATAAAATCTTTCCTGTCTGATTAAAACATGAAAAAATATCGGATACTAACCCCATGCCTTAAATGAAACGTTAGATCTGAGGAGATGTCAGGGAACAATTCATTAAGAAAAAGCAAACAGAAAGGGAATGAAGCCGTGGACTTTGAGGACTGAGGAGGAAAGAAAAGTAATCTTATTTCTGCTCTCTCGTGGCTTTAATGACTTTTCTGTTCTAATTGAAAGCTTCAGTGAGCCTTAAGCCCTGCCTTGTGCCGAGAAGATGAAAAGGCATCGAAGTGGAGGCCGACGAAGGATTATTGGATACTTGGGTTGAGCCGAGGCGGAGGGGAAAATCAATGTAATGGCGTGAAAAGAGCTCTCAGTTGTTTCGATTAGTGTCCAGTGTTAAAACTGATTCCCCTTTCATTTTCGAAGATATAATTAACTGACATTCGTTTGACCAATCAAACTAATGTATTTGACAAGAGGAGTTGAGTGTGTGTTTATGTAAGAGCCCAGAGTTAAATTTGAGCCTTATCGTTTTCGAGGACATGATGACAAATATTTTATCAATCAAGGAGAGAATAAAGGATGGATGCTATACATTTGGTTGATTGAAATGAGAGTGAGAATCAGTGGAATGGATGAAAAGAACTATTAGTTGTTTCGATTACTACTGATTATTTTCATTTTCGAAGATATAATTAACTGACATTCGTTTGACCAATCGAACTAATGCATTTGACAAGGGAGTTGACTGTTTGTTTCTCTAAGAGTCCAGGGTGAAATTTGAGTATTACCGTTTTCGAGGACATGATGACAAATATTTTATCAATCAAGGGGAGAATAAAGGATGAATGGTATACATTTGGTTGATTGAAATGAGAGGGAGAATCAGTGGAATGGATGAAAAGAACTATCAGTTGTTTCGATTACTACTGATTATTTTCATTTTCGAAGATATAATTAACTGACATACGTTAGATCAATCAAAATAATATATTTCAAAAGTGTATGTTTCGATGGGTCCTGAGATAAATTTGAGTGTGATCGTTTTAGAGGACATGATGCTGAATAATTAATAATACTAATACTTTAAATATACTAATAATTCATAATACTAATTAATTAATATCAATTCTTTACATTTTTGAAGACCATCAACTGACGCTTATTTGACCAATCAAAATAATGTATTTATTTGATAAGGGGAGGTGAATGATAAAGACCAGAGTTAAATTTGAGTTTTATCGTTTTCGAGAACATGATGTTAAATAATTTATTAATTAAATAAAGAATAAAGGATGAACAGCACATATTTGGTTTTGTTATCCAGTTGAGAAGGAAAATCAGTGGAATGGCATGAAACGAACCAGCAGTTGTTTCGATTGAAACTCATTCTTTCAATTTTTGCAAATATTTATCTGATATCAGTTTGACCAATCAAAATAATGTACTTGAAAAGAGGGGTTAAGAGTACATTTCGGTATGAGTCTAGAGATAAATTTGAGTTTTATTGTTTTCAAGGACATGATGCCAATAATTTATCAACAAAAAAAAAAGAATAAATGATTGATGGTACACATTAGATTAGTTATCCAGTTGAGAAGGAAAATCAGTGGAATGGCATGAAAAGAACTATCAGTTGTTTCGATTAAAACTCATTCTTTCAATTTTCGAATATATTTAACTGACTTTCGTTTGACCAAAAATAATGTATTTGATGAGAGGAGATTGATGAGTGTTTCGGTATGAGTTTAGAGATAAATTTGAATGATATCGTTTTTAAGGACATGATGACAAATATTTTATCATTCAAGGAGAGAATAAAGGATGGAGGCTATACATTTGATTGATTGAAATGAGAGGGAGAATCAGTGGAATGGATGAAAAGAACTATCAGTTGTTTCGATTAATACTGAATATTTTCATTTTCGAAGATATAATTAACTGACATACATTTGACCAATCGAACTAATATATTTGAGAAGGGAGTTGAGTGTGTGTTTCTCTAAGAGTCCAGGGTGAAATTTGAGTATTATTTTTATTATATAAAGGATGGATGGAACATATTTTGTTGACTCAAGCTGAAAGGGAAAGTTCTGTAGAACGACATAAAAAGAACTATCCTTTCGTTTAGAAAAAATTTATCATTTCCCTTTTCGAAGGCATAATTATCTAACTTTTGTTGACCAATCAAGATGATGTTTTGCCAAGGGACAATGAAGGAATATTATGATTTAATTCCAGAGGTAAAACTGAGAATTTCTGCTTTCGAGGACTAATGAATTGAAATATATCTTACTAATCAAGGAAGAAAGAATAAAAGATGGATGAATTTGGTTGAATCTTACTAAAGGTCAATAAATGGAATGGTATGAAAAGAACTCTTAAGTTATTTTGATTAAAACTTTTTTTTTCATTTTCGAAGGGGAAATTATCTGTCCAATCATGTTCATGCCTTTGACATGGGACTGTTATTGAGAGCTTCGATAAGAGTCCAGATGTAATGTTGGAGTATTTTTATTTTAAATCGTTGTAACTGTAATTAATTTTAAAACTTAATTAAATTAACTAAAGCTAAAATCCTTGTATCATTTAGCAATAAATAAAATTTGGGAAAAGGCAATAGAATTTAACCAAGCATGCATTCAAAATAAGAATTAACACAATATCGCGAGTTGCCAAAACTCAAACCAAATACGAAACGTTGCCAGTTAGAGATTCGAGCACGTTTTTTGTTAAAGTATTTAAAAATGTGACATTTGGGACATTTTTGAAATCTACTAAGTCTTCTGATTTTTTTTTTTTTGTTAAAACTGATGTTAGTTGTCATAGATCAATTTCACTAGAAAACCTTACCAGATAATGCCCTCTAGTCAATATATTATAAGTAGGAAACCCATGACAAAGTTGCAAGTTCAGAATTCCATTCTACCTAATATCCCTCGCGCATATTGTTACAATGCAATTTGAATCAAGTATCGGGAGTCAAACACCCCACCTCCTTCCCTCATTGTTGGGTAAATGCTGCCTTTGTTATCTGGCCTCAATTCAAAATTACAAAGTCCATCCCAAAATAGCCCTCGTTTTGTTTCAAAAACAGCTTTAATAAGTTTTAAATATACTGAACTGCATCAAATAGAACATGATAGTTTAAACATTATACAAAAGTTAAGTTTTTGGAAAACTTCAGATTCCGAAGCTGCCCGCAGCCAGTGCGACTAAATTTTCTTAAAATGATTACCTAATTTCGAAGAACTGCAGAAAGTTTAAACATAACGTGTCAGAATATTATATTTCAATATGTACTAATTCAATGTAAAAGTAAAATATCTTTGAGACTTTAACATTCAGCAAAATGTTTTTTATTTATATTTTACAAAGGAACTTATTGATTTATTGAGGAAATATTACGTATTTATGATCATTTTCATGTATCATATATCATTTGCTTGATTACAGCATTCATGGTAAAATATAACATACTATCACTCATGATGAATTACGTCAAAATTTATTTAATAAATATTTGGGTTTACATTTTTAAAAAATTAATAAAAATGTTTATTGACGCAATATTCTTAGCTTAAAATAGAAATTACATTTTTTATTTTAATTATTTGACACTTTTTATTTTTTAATTTGACACTTTTTATTTTTTAATTTATAGTCATTCGTATAAATTAATGTTCATATTCATTATTATAAATAATTCTTCATTTCCGAAATTATAACTTTTAATTTATATCCATCATTATAATTGGCATCACTCGTATGGAACCACTATTTAATTATATTTATTGATTAACAGATAATTGCTTTCGAAAATACTAAAATGGAATAATTCAGAAGTTTTTCAACATCTAGCTTATCAAAACGTGATTGAGAAATCAATGACATAATTTAATTCATACAAAAATGAAACAATTTATGTTAAACAAAAGCTTATGAGACTGCGTTAATATATGATACAATATCACCCAAGCAGCATTATTTCAAAAATTTTCCACAGAGTAACTTAGTAACCGAGGAATTTCAAAGAAATTTATTCAAGTATGTTTGATAGAAAAGGTTTTTCAGTTATACATAAAGTTTCTTTAAAAGTCAGATCGTATTATTGATTATCTGTCAGGTATGGAGCAAAACTTATTTCCAGTCAAGAGATTTCAAACATAGTAGCAAAAAATAAATATTTACTTTTCAGAATAAACTCATATAATGGGAAATAAATGGAAGCGTTGAACCCAATCGATATGCATAAAAGTGTTTTACGTTTATTTTCCAGATTTCTTAGCCATTTACCATGAATGCCTAAGAAGATAAAGTTTCTGCAGTTATTCCAAAAAAAATTTCATAATACGTATATAGTATCTTTACAGAAATAAAAGCTAAATGATTTTGTTTGCAGCTATATAGTAGAAATTTTTTGTCTTTACTTGTATTCCTATACTATTAATCGAATATTTAATTGTTAATTAACGTAGTCACAGTATCTGCACTTATGAGCATGGGTAATTTTTTTTTAATATTTAGTGACAACATAGATCTAGCGTCACGATTTTACCTTGGCAACAATTGGCGGTGTGCAAGCCAAAATTAATTATAATATTAATATTAATTATGTCCTAATATACATATATGCCAATATTAATATTATGCCATAAAGCAGTAATTCAACGAATCACATTTTTCTCACGGAAAATGAAAAACTAATAGTATTAGAGCAATTGCCACAAAAGTCATCATGATATACTGACTACTCCAACAGGCCCGAAGGCACATGGAAAAATTTGAATAACCGAACCGCTGGTACAGCAACTCTGGCAAGAAGTGTGGTTAAGTCCTAAGGTCCATCACCGGTCACGGTACAACCCTTTCCTTAGGAAGAGCGTCCCATCATCGAGGGGAGGGGTAGCCACCCACTCTTTCGTATACCCACAAAAGTGGCGAGAACCAACCACCATGCCGAAAACTTTTCATCCTCAATTACGAGGTCTTCCTCCCCCCCCCGTGGGACACCACAAAAGTCATATTTTCTAAAATAATGTTTAAAAGACTATATTTAATATACTGACTTACAGGTTAGAACCACAGCCACAAAAATCCAATTTTCGCCAATAATGTTCAAATGTATTCTATCTGATAAAGTGGTAATCAAAATTACTAAATCCAAAATGTTTAATGAGATTCACACAGTAACTTGATTTGAACCGTATAGCAAATTCTGAAGCCGAATTTTCTATCAGTCACATGAAATTAACTCAACTCACTTCATTCTGCCGCTACTCAATTATGACATACACTAAGGAGAACTTTTAATTCAGCGTCCCAGCCCAGCCGTCAGCTCTTATTTGGCATTCACGCTCGCTTGCAATCGCAGCTGCAGCGTGACTATAAAAGTCGATTTTCCTAAATAGATCAACCACTCCATCTTGTTGCGAGGACACGAAATGCAAGGTTAATAGAGTTCTCGAGTTTCCGGCTGCTCAAATGCAAAGATCAAAATGTTCGCTCCGGATTTTAGAATTCCTAACAGGATTTCCCGAACGCTTGCCCGAGGCTTTTATCGGCAGAGATATTGTAATGGTGGCAGATCAATAACTGAAGCTCTGTCCGTGCTATTCCTAGCTAGAATATTAATGCACAGATGCAGGCATGTCTTTGAATGAGGAATGAAATGATCCTCGGATTTCTTCCTCATGAGTGGTGAGGTATATGAGTGGGGAGATTTGATCCTTGATTCCTTGTAATTTCTCAGACTCAGAGAAAGGGAAAACAAGCTGGTTTAAACAAATTGTTATGTATGGTATTTATCTAAATAAAATTGGTGCAATGAGTCATCAAATCTCAAAACTATACCTTTTTCAAAAGCCTTCCACCATTTTACTGTGGAAGCCTACTGTAATACTACTGAAATTTGAAATCAAGCTATGCAATAAAAGTATTAAAATATTTTTAATATCTTGAGTCCTTATTCTTTGAATACAGTCCAATTTAATTATACTTTTAATAAAGAATTTTTATTTTTAAACTTTAATTATATTTTTCAGAGCTATGCAGTATACTAATTATAATTATAAAATTTATTACTTTTTAATAAATGTGTATTAGTAAGCTTATAATAAACTAAATTGTTAATTAAAATTTTGATTATATATCTTTATATTTGTAAATCGTTTTCAGCCATTTCCTTAAATAATATGCAAATGGGGCTTTATAGTACTTAGAAATGCATATAAAATGCACCAAATATAGTTTGTGCTATATTTGGTTATTTACAGTAGTTATTACTTACCAAATGTAGCACATAATAAATGATCTGATAATCCAAATTGTTGATAGATTTCAAATTATAAATCCAATCAGTCTACGTCAAGATGCTCAAAGTGCAAGCGTGCTTTAATATCTTTACACTCGTTTTACTACGAACTACAAATCGTGCTCATATTGTACAATTATGCCAAGAAGTTGAAAGGAGAACTTTTCAGTTGATTGTTAAATTGCTAATTTATTTTATGAAGTCGTATAAAAATATTTTGAAGTTTTTTCTGAAGATCGACAACAAATAGATACTTAAGGCTGCAGTCATAGTGATCTGTAGGATTATCTATAATAACAAGACGATCAATTCCTGGTGTGATACAGCGACAAGAATAAATTCTTAAATATCTACAGGGTGTTTTTAAAGTCACGAGATAAAACGTGGGATATATCAAAGGAACAGAAACAAACTATTTTTAGAGCAGAAATGTTTTGCTTTTCTTTTGCTTCTTTATCCTTAGTGGTTGTACAGCACTTTATTTCAGTTTCTACCTGGCGTCGGTATTCTTAATGCTGAAGGTATTGTTTAAACGTCATTTATATACTTTCATTATGAATGCTACTTTCTGCCAGAAACAATGCTGAAATTTTGTCATTATAGTCATAAATGAGAGATCACTGACTACTTGTTTCTCATAATATTTTTGACCTCATACCTTAAATTACTTTTAACGAAAATTTCATTTCATTCCCTTGGACAGTATTATATACAAATACAATTGTTGCCAGATTTCTAAAGATTTTTTTCATAATAATTTTTTGCTGAATTTTTACGATGTATAATTTCCCACGATTGAGATCTCCATCTGCATTTGATGTCGCAGGTTCTATGAAAAAAAAAATGGCTTATTTAGTCCCATCTTTAAAGTTTGTTCCATTCTATATAACATTGCATGCTCAGGACTGTAATATATTTTTTTAATTCTACAATATTAAGTTTGATTTCTCATACATTATTGAATAAATCACTAACTCGGCAGATTTCTCTTTCTCTCAAGATTTTGTATTATAATGAGAAGAATCTTAGCTTTATGGAAAAACAAAAGAAATATATGAACTCAACAGTAGGAACACATTAAATTGTTGCTTGATATTTTATTTTCTTAATGGAAAAAATATAGAAATATAGAAATAATATATAAAAACAAAATAAAAATTATGAAATTGATTATTTTTTTTTCCTTTAAATATCAATGCCTAGCTTTCAATAGGTTACTAACCGTCAAAAATACACATTTATTTAATTTTTATTTTATCTCTATAACACTGTATTAAAAGAATATTTATTTCATCAGCATTTATTGGCTGCTAAAAGTAACTGCACACGTACCGTATAATAAACCGTTTTTTTAATAAATGAAAAGATATCCTAATCAACATTAAACGCGGTAAAAAGTTTTCAAGAAAAGGATTCATCTACAAAGAACTCTGATGTTCTCAATGAGGTTATTTAAAGTAAACATTTATATAGTAATGTAAATTTTTAACGTCAGTTCTAAAGAAAAAAAAATTATTAATGTAATTTTATTTCAGTTCCTAAAGTTGCAAATTCTAAAGAGAATTGGCATTCAAGAAATCTCTCTATGTTGATCCTGAAACCATTAAGGCGAAAACTTTTCTCTTCCCACAGGCTCCAATAATGTGAACGAGAAATGAAAATAAAAGCGCGAGAACAATCAGAGACAGTATTGGAATTTAGTTTAAAAGGAAAAGAAGGAGCGGAATCTAAAACTGCAAGCAGTAGAGGTAAAAGCAGGATAAAAATACAGCAGACTATTTCTGGAGAGAATAAGCACACTTAATGCAATTTATATATAGAATGGGAATTAGAGAAAAACTGTGTAAATTTATGTTGGAAATTTCTAAATATATTATTTACTATTATTTTTATCAAAATACCGGATAGTATTCAAATATTTAAACCACTTCCGATTGCAAAAATATGCAATATAGTAGCATTTCTTATGTCTATCACCAATCGACAGTAATTTTGTATACTATAGAGATGAAAGCAGTGAAAAAATGTTTCTTCCATTCTAGATCAATGGCGTGTTTTTTTCTCCATAGAAGAGAATGAAATATATCAGAGAACATCTAGTATGTCTACTACTTGTTTTAAACTCTCACAGAATTTTCACAATAATGACAATTTTGATACTTTAGCATTGATAAAAATAGTGTTTATGGAACGTTTCTACACTATATTCCAAATGTATTTTTTTCTATAAAAATAATGAACTATTATGCCAAAAGAGTTTTAATAAATTCATTAATTGCTTTGAAACTTTGTATAGTTTTCATGGTGATGTAATTTCAGATGTTTCAACGACTTAGATGATATGAATCTCCTATATTATTGTTCATGGAAAATCTTATTTCAATGAAAAAAATTGATTAGTATTCCACAAAACTATTATGGTATCCTCTACTTGCTTTCAAAACTTAATAGAACTGTTCAAACATATGAAAACTTATAATGATAGTGAGTAAATTATTTTAGATAGTTGCCTATTGTAACAGCTTCTTTAAAAAAGGAAACAAATATATATTTCAAAAACTTAGAATAATTTACCGTTCACTAGTTCGAATATCTAAAAAAATTAATTTCATTATTATCGACAAAATATTTCATCTTCTATCAAGAATATGTCACATGACATCGAACAGAATATCGTGGAAAATGTTCATTTATTTCAGCCAATGCTCAAATAATTATGGATTTTACATTCATATTTGTGGGAATATTGAACTTCAGCTAACTGTGTACATTGCTTTGAATGAATCTTGACTGTGTTGAAATAATCAGTTGATAAATCTTTGCTTCTTTCAGATTTTTAATCCACATAGATGATTTATTGATTTCAAAACACTTTTTATCCCGAAGTGATATATCAAGAAAATTGTTCGAGATAATTCTAGAAGGACAGATGAAAAGAATGCATGCACTTATTAAGTTTGAACTACGTGTCACAGTTGTCGAATGGTGTTTATATGCCACACATCCAGAAGTTAATCCAATTCATCCCATCTGTTTGATACCGTGTGTGCCAGTCAATATTCGTTACGATAACAGTGATAAGTTTTCGAAGTTTCCAGTTTCTGTAAAGTAGCTCCACATAAACTTGAGGAGTATATGAATTTTTCATACATCATCCGTTTTTGACAACCCTTAAATTTTAAATAACAAATCATTTTGATACTCAATAAAGATATTTATAGTATTAATCTGGTATTACTGTATTCCAAAGAACTGGAGCTTATTTCATTCTGAATTTTAATTTTATTCATTTAGAACCCATTTCTTTGGAATTTTCCTTGCACCATTATGTCTTCTTTTCCATTGTTCAAACAAAGATACAAAAGCTGATTTCTTTTGCCTCTTTCTCCAATGCTATAAGCAATGTACTTCTTCGGAACTTGAAAATCGTAATATTTTAACCAAATTCTTCACCCAAAAAAAAAAAATTACAAGGAGCGAGATCAGAGTGATATGCTAGTTGTGAGAGAACCCGATGATGTTTTATCATTTAATTTAACAGGAGAACCTTATTCTGGAACTATATATTAATGGAGTTTCCTCGTGGTCCACCCACTGGAGAATAATTTATAATATATAATTATAATCTATAATCATGAGATTTGAGCATATGCCTTAGGTTTGAATTGGATAATATTTTTCTGACAAAATCTGTCACAACACATCCTTTGTTTAGTCTGTGAGAAATAATATAGTCTATTCAGGATTGAAAATTATTCAAAAAGATTCTGAAAACTGAATATAATAGTATATTATTCCTTAAATTTTTTTTTGTCTGAGTAGCATTTCTGAAAGCAAAATTATTTTTGTCGTAAGTGTGATTAAAGCGTTCTTCAATAATTTATAAGTGTCAAGGAAAAGACATTTAAGTAACTGTTTTTTTTTTATTTAAATAGCGCTTCCTGGTAACTAAAAATAAAAACTCATACATGGTAGAGTAACTTCTTTCAGCTGTCTTCAGAATACAGAATAGGGCGTCCCAATCAACATTCAATGCAAAGAAAAGTTTTATAAAAAATGATCCACCTCAAGAGAACTCTGTGTTGTTAATGAGGTTATTTAAATAAGGTTTTTCTAACTCCAGTTATGTAGGAAGAAAAAAAAATGCTTTTTTCTTCATTTTTTGTTGAAGTTGGAATCTGAAACGAACAATGATATTCGAAACGCGACAGCGTGCTGATCTTTATGTCATTAAGATAGGGAATTTTCTTTTCTCTTTTTGTCTTCAATATTCCAAAGGGAAATTAATATAAGCGTACGAAAATAATCATAAACCCTGTTAGAAATTAGGAGAAAGAGAAAAATGAAATTTACGCAATACAGGTGAAAACCGAATGAAAACACACCAGATTTATAAATATTATATAAACAAGAGCTAACATTACATAAACAATTAGGGACGCAAGATTATGTATTTATACTCTGTATGAAAACCAATTATTAGTAAAACGCTAGTTAATATGTCAATTGAAAAGGAGAAAAAGTAAATGCAAAAAAAAAAATTAAAAACCGATAATGACTGAAATTAAGTTATTTAAATTTAATTTTTAGCCTAAAGATAATGATTGAATTAGAATATTCACTTTAAATTTAGTTTAAAATTAAAAGTAGTATATCTAACAAAGATCATAGTTTACAAAATTAATTTATTTACTTAATTATGTTTGTAAAATTATATCTTTGTGAGGTATTACCTTTCATTTTATCTCAAGATTTATAATTGCCTCAGATGAAAAGACTATTTTGTTATGGAATATTTACCTTACTGCTCTTTACAGTATAGAAAGTGAAGAAATATTAATTAATTGTTAAATTATTTGTTTGAATCTTCTACAGAAGATAGCTTCTTACGACCCTGCCCCTTATTGGCCAGACAGGAGAATCGGACTCATGGCAGATATTCCCTCCAATTTCTTACTTTTTGATGGAGATAAGTCGCCAAATTCTACAATTTCCTTTATCATTTTCTAATAACCTTAAAAACAGAAAGTTGGTGCCTCAAAGGCGATAAATCGCCAATTTTCTATCCGTGCATTTTGAGGTTTCAAAAAAACAACAAATCAAAACAACTTCATGTTGTCATACGATAAAAAAAAAAAATCAGATTTGCTCAGATTTGGGTTCAGTTTCTGCTGATGACAAATTTAGCGGATTTCTGAAATTACTACCAAAAATATGTATTTGGCATGTTTTATTGTGAGATTCTTAGACTGAAGCTCGTTTAGTATATATATTTTCTTATTTTCATGTTTGAATCAAGGATAATTTGAGATGAAGTAGTTAAAAAGACAAAATATCCTCATCCTCGTTGAGTATTAAATCTAACAGACTGAAATTAGGGAAAGGAGAATTTGACATACACGAGAAATAAGTGAATAAGTGAAATAGTATTTATCTACAATTAAATCAATTATGGATGAATTATTTGAAATGTAACAGCAAAATTATCAGTATCATGTTACCTTGATTGAAATTATACCTAATTTTATCATTTCCTACGACTTTTAATCATTTAATGAAGGTTTGGATAATAGCTATCTACATTATTTCTTCTATTCTGGTTCATAATTATTCAATCAAATAAATCAGAAATGTCTTTTCATACCTAGCTAAACTGCAATTTGATTTCAAGAGTTATTCGTTCGAGTTAAAATAATCCAAAGAAATCAAATAAATAAAATCTTTAAATTTTATGCAAAATTGAGAATTTAATTTATCCAATAATCTTTTATGATTAATTTCATTTATAAGTATTTTTTTCATAAACCACAATAAAAACTTACGAAAGAATATTGCTTAATACAACAATTATTTAAAGAGTATGTATTTGAACGGCAAATTAAATTACATTAATTCCAATATAAAAATGAACTAGCGTATATTAAACCAATCTAATTAATGATTTTATTTCACGGAATTAAATACCTTCTATAGCTTGGAAATCAAAACTGTAGAAAATATTGAAATGATAAGAACTGTTTAAGGATAAAATTCAACTATTTTTCTATAAATCAGAATTATACTGTATTTACAGATGTTTATATCTTTAATATAATAATGTTGCCATCTCTCATAAACATTTGTCTCTCTAAAGTTAAAAAAATATCTTCCGCTTTCAGAAATCGTTTGCATGAACATTCAATAAACTCTATCTTTCAAGGAAGTAATTGTTTTAGTTAAATTAATAAAACCTTTTCATATAATAAAATATTTGTTCATATAATAAAATATTTTAAATTAATAAAACATCAATAATACATAATTAAACATTTATATTTCAAACTATTGTTGGATTTTAACTTATGTTTGCTTAACTTTGATTTTGAAAAAATAATGAAATGTCCGATTCAATTGATTGGCTTTTCAAAGCATTCGTTCCTTGAATATTTTATATGTATATGATATAAACCTTATAAATCAGATCTAACATAAAGAATCTTTCTGTCCTAAATATTATCCTCTCATTGGCTACAAATATCGAGAAAGACACATTTAAATCAGAGCATTTCGCATTTTCTATTCAGTTACTACGTTCTGCCTTTTGGAAATCATAGCACAAGAGAAACTTAGTATAATAATCCGCTCCCAACTACATATAGAATACATAAAAAGAATATTCCAGTCAACATTCGGTGCGACAAAAATTTTGAAAAAAAAAATGACCCATCTCAGAAGAATGCTGATGCTGTTAGAGATATTATTTAAAGTAGGATGCTACTTTCTTTTTAGATTCTGAAGTTGTGAATTCAAAATTATCATTGATATTCGGAAGGCGTTTCTGCGCTGATCCCTTGCCATTAAGGCGAAAACTTTTCCTCTTTTAGTTGGCTCCATCGGTGCGAAAAGAAAATGAAAGAAGATGTGCGAAGACAATGCATAGTATTGGAAGTTAAATTAAAAGTAATTAAAAGATGCATCGTATAAAACAGCAGACGATAAAAGTAAAATTAGGTTAAATTTAATAAATGCGGTTTTTAAAAGAGATTTTTTTAACATGTAAAAATCATTTTATTTTAATTATTTTTTGCTTTTTTAATCTTTAATTTATAATTTAATATTATTCATATTGCAAAATCTTCAAAGAATTTACTTTAATATTATTAAAAAATGTAAGCATACTGTATACAGTAGCATTTTTCAATTCACATAATCTTTCTAAAATCAACCGCATTCTTTAACTAGCTCAAACTGCAAATAAAAATTAATGTTGTCTTTTTCAAAACATTGTAGAACTTTAGCAGATGCTTGTGTTAAAAACTTGACATGTTGCTTTTCTTTTTTCTTTGATTTTTTTAAAAAAATTATTAAAATACTATTACCTAAATGAAATTAATCTTGCTATGTAAAAAGTTAGGAATTAATGGAGTAAAATAGTTATTAATAGAGTGAAACTATTTGTGCAATCGTAAGCGTGAAATTAATTTCAGGCTGTATTTTAATATAGTATTATTTACATTTTTGATAATTTTTGATATTTTTTTAAATTATTTTTCTTCGTTCGATAATTTAATTCTTTGTAGAATAATTCATATGATTTAATTATCAAAAATATTAAGATTCATATTAATGTATATTATATCAGATTAATGTTTTGTGTACATTACAATAACTGATTCATTAATACGAAAGATAAATTGAAATTATTATTTATTTTTCTGAAAACTAAAATATAAACATTTACTCGATTTTTTTATCTACAATATTATAAATTAATTAGTTACCTTTCCAGGAGTTATTTGGTTTTTCAAAAATACCGGTGTAGCATATAGAGATAGGTAACTTACCTGAAAATGAAAGAAAATCAATTATAATCAATCACTTTAAGTAAAAGACAAAGAATAAAAATTACAGGAAAGAAAGATTAAAATAAAAAATAATCAACAGCAATAAAGCTTTTAAATGTACCTGGCATTAAAAATAAATTAAATCTTAATACTTCAGGAAATCTGAGCAAAGATTACTACACAGTTTCCTGCGATTTAATACAGTTCATGAAATCATGCAAATTCATTTATTACCAAATTATTAAACATTAAGTAAAGTAAAGTTTTCAATGTAAAGATAATGTAATTTATTTATTTCTATTGAGATAAAATTATAAAAGACTCAAAATACATAAAAAAAACAATAAACAAAAAGAGCATGTTTTGTAAAAACACTTTATGTTTATGTTAAACGTAATGTTTAAACGTTTATGTTATGTAAGATAAAACACGTCATTAAAAATTTCATATAATATATATTACCACAATATGTTTTAATAGAATAGAAAATATTGTCAGCAGTTGATATGAAGAATTAACTAAATCTACACTTTCAATACAATCAAAAAAATTAACATTTGTTTTTAAAAAGCAAAGTAAACACCCCTTCCCCCTCAAAGTACAAAAAAAAAAGTGGGCAAAGAAAGCATGTTTTAAATAAAGATAAAATACGTCATTGGAAACTTCATTCAATCTTTATTACTATAATCTGCTTTAATGAAATGGGAAAATTTCATAGTTCATTTTACAATTATTTTCCACATTTTTACACTAAAATCTGCCGTGGGGGCTCCTTTTTAATCATGGAAAACCTTCGAAAGGAGTAAACTGCTATTCAAATAAAATAGTAATTATTTAGACCATTTTATTTATAGAATATTTTTTTAATTCTTATAAAATAATTGACGAGTTAAGTGCATAATATATTTTTAATTTACTTGTATTAGTATTGCATTTCAAATCAATCTAATATTGCTACACCATTTTAGAAGAAGGCTGCAGTGGTCTGTTGGCAGGGTCTCGGCTTCAAAATCAGAGGGTTTCCAACTTCGAGACCCGATTCCACCGAAGATCCGTCGTGCAAACGGGTCTGTTGCACACTAAATCCGTCTGGACCAAACGCCCTCCCTCTGGTGTGGCGTGGAAGATTGGAGAAAGGAGTGCCAGCTCAGGTGTAGTTCTCGTTATCTGACAGCGGTTCAAAATTACGTGGTCAGTTTCAAAACAGCCCTAGTATTGCTTTAAAACGGGACGTTAATATAACTAAATTAAACTAAACTAGAGATCAATTCAAAAGCAATTTTATGTTTAGAAATCTTGAGCATAAAAATTTCCTACAAGTTCGTTTACTTGTTAAAGTTCTTTCAATGATTTATCTTCACTCAATTTCAGTTAAGGCTTGTTATAATATTATTAATTGAACAAAGGGAAGCTTTCTTATTGAGATTCATCATAATTAATTGGTTGTTCAAACTAAATATCCCTACATGACTTATGAATATTATTCCTGCATGAGTTATCTCCTCCTTAGGGATTCATCAAAGAAAGTTTAACTATCATCTATATCGTCCTGCTCTCTAAAGGATTCATCAAAGAAGATTTAACCCCGCTGTAGCGTCCGATTCTCTAAGGGATTCATAACAAAGATGAAAGTTGGTTCCGATGAGTAGAAATTTGTGAATAATCTTTCATTTAAATCAATTCAGATAAAATATATATTTTAATGACGTATCCCACTCTATCCAAAGGTGTGAAGGGAGAAGGCTATTCTCTCATATAATATTTGTTGTCAACAAATGAGCACTATGGTACCGAATTTTAGCAGAATATACCGTTTGGATCTTCGCATGATTTTTTTAATGTAAGGATAAATAGAAAATTAACTCTAATAGAAAATAATACTTGGATTATTTTGAAGTTTATTTATATTTAAAATAACATAATTGAGTTTTAATAAAATACACTTCAAAGCAATTACGTCTATCATATAATTTTTTTAAAAAACAGAAACCCCTAATTTCTTTAAGGGGACGGTGGACTCTGTTGGGCATATTTGTGAATTATTCACTTTCGGTTATGAAATTTTTTATGCATATATATTTAAAATATAAATGAGTCAACTTTCTTAAAAAAAACTTTTAAAAACAAAATATTTTTTTAAAAATTAAAAGATATATGATTTTTTAATTTCAAAATATTCAAGATAACTAAATTTTTATTTATTTTTTCCTTATTACCCAATATGAATTTAATTGGAATAAAAGTGTGTATGCTTTTTTAACTCCAATTAAATGCTATTTTTTAAGAAATTATTGAATTTTCATGAGAATTCTATGTTTTTTGGATCAAAAATTGACTTTTAATTATCTAAACAAATTCAAAATATAAAATGAATACCTTATTTTCTTTTAATGCTTAACCAAAATCTTTATTATCATTTCTATTTAATTTCTTTAAAAATTAAGACACCTGGAACATTTCAAAGATAGTTCAATCTAATTACAATATCATTTTGAGAAAAGTCATTGAGATGTACTTTTTTCTCTAGACCTTTGAAATATTCATTTTATTGAACAATATATCTTATAACACAATTTTAATTAAATATAAACATGTATTTTGGTCAGGAAACGATGAAAATAAAATTTCATGTCCCTGTCTATTTTTGTTTGTTTCAATGCTCACTGTCCCCTTAAGAGCAATTAAAGCATAGATAATTTTTCGTATCTGAATTTAACATCAATTCATAATGAAGACTGCAAAATATTACCTTTTATGCGCTTTATCAATTTTTATATAGTATCATCATATATGATAATAACCGTGTAGTCTTAGTTTTATTTTTTTCTGAACCAACATTTCATACCATTATTATTCATTTTTTTTACATTAACTCGTTTCATTTGCAGTTTGTGTTTCATTTGCATTAATTGATTTCTGAGTTTTGGTCTACACTGAAACTTCCAATAATATAAACAATCCAATTTAAATAACAATTTATGATTCAATCTGAACATTTTAAGGTAACAACAAGAAAATCATCGGGAATGATTTCACTTATTATTTCTCAAATACTGTCAAGTAAAGGCGTTATCACTGTTCCTTCTTATGTAAAGACGGAAGGCAAGGTCATTAGCGGCTTAAGTGCTCAGATTTACATTTTCAGAGTTCTTGTGTTTTGGAGTAAAATAAAGAAAATTAAATTTGAATTTTGCAATGTTTTTGGTCTACCAATTAAAGCTAGAATTTGAAAGATATGTATAATTTTAGCAATAATATCTTAAACTAAACTTTATTTATTAATGCGTTGCTTTTACGAGTTATCAAGTTTCCATATGTGTGATCTACAGTTTGATAATCGATCAATACGTTGCCATATTTAGTTCGAAATTTGATACAAATCTGTCTTTTAGATATTAAAGCTGTGTACCCAATTTTAATCATCCAGCGTTTTGTCTTTATTGAATAAACTTATTGAATTAAACTTTTCGTCAATAGACTTCAGACAAAATTTGATGAAAATCTAAAAATTAGATGTAAAGACGATATAATAAATTTCATTCATCTAGCTCAAAATATTTTGAGATATTGTTTTCTTAAGCAAACAGAGCGACATTCAAACAGATTTTTAAAAATGCATTTTTTTTGCAAGTCAAACGTGGTGGTTTTTCAAAATTTCACGTTCTATCTCTTTGACAATTACAATATATTCCATTTTTTTTAAAATTTCAAATGCAAAAAAGTTAAAAAATTATAATTTTATCGTTAAATTCTTTCAATAAAATTTTTGCAGTAAAGTTTAGCCATACAAGTTTTCCCTCTGTGGATATATCCTATTTTGCTACTAATTATGAAACAGCGTAAGGATAATATATAAATGAAAACAATTATACCCATACTACAGTCATATATCGCTTTCTCTAAAAAATAATTCCATCCTACGCATTTAAACTATAGCTGCATAAATTATTTATTTTATAGCAGAAATATGTATTAGGATAGTATCTAAGTTATCAGTCAGACAACAGTTAACATTCGTCTATTCTCTTCTAATTTAACATTATAATAGAGTAGCTAAAAGTAATAAGCCCATCTAACTAAAAAAAAAAAACAATGTGACAGAATATTTCTATTAAGTAATAAAACCGAATAATTAAAAAATAATTTAAGCGCACGAGACAATTGCCTTACTTGAAAAATACTATATAAATTTTCATTAGATATATTTGATGCAATGTCTTAACATTCCGTAAAGAATTAAATTGTTTTGGAAGCAATATCCTAAGGTTCTTTCTGAATTCTCAGGACATTTGAAAAATTGTTCGAAAACTCTCTTTTTTTTTTTTCTTTCCACAAGAGGTTTTGTTTGTGCGAGGGATTGTGTTATTGTATTCTTTCAAGATCCTTTCTACTTTGAAGATTTATTTAAACACATTTTTTTTTAATCATCCTAGTGTATATTTAAGCTAATCATTCTTCTTCCTTGAGATAAAAGATAAGAAAAAAAAACACAAAGCAAAAAGGTCAAATTCTTCATGATAAAAATGGGAAGAAGAAGAAAAAATCTTTTTGTTTCTTTAGAAAAAATTAACTCTTTATGAAATCATTTGTTTCCATAATATAAAGAGAATTAATGCGTTTGGAACAAGAAAAGAATTAAAAGGAAACGAGTTTCCGAAACTGTAACATAAAATAAAGTTTTTATGACATGTCTTTTCTTTTTTCTCTTGACTAATCGAGCAAACGTATTTTATATCGTTGCATCATTTAAATGGAATGAACTAATTTTGTTTTTCGCAAAGATACACGTTTAATAAATTCTGAAAGATAAGTTAAGAAAAATATAATTTATTGTATTGATCTATAGAGGCTGTTTATTCTAATCGTGATCCAATTTATAATTTTTAAAATTACTGATAAGCATGTATTTTTAATTGTATAACTGTTTTTAAAGAGGAGAAGTTACATTTTGTGTTCTTTGATTCAATAAATGTATTTCTGTAAAAATTACGAAGCTCAAAATTTTTATACAATTTCTCGATCCTATATGTCATATTTAGAGAAAAAATTTTAACAAGAAGAAGAATTATATTTTGTGCTGTTTGTTTCAGTACATGCATTTCTAAAAAAATTAAGTAACTTAAATTTTTTATATAATCTCTCTATCTTATATGTCGTATATAATAAAATATGTTTGATATACCGAAATTTTAAATAAAATAAAAATTCCATTTTAAAATTGACTGATTTATGTAACTTCTAATTTCCTAATTTTAGTCAGTTCGGCATATCATATGTGAATGCCCTAAATACCGCTTTCTAAGAGTAAAATATTTCGGCAGTGATTATCCAAATTTGAAAGATATAATTGGCGAACCTTTCCATATTAATGTATTTTCATTTTTACTTGCCATCAATTTCATGCATAATATCTAAAATTCTATTTTCACTTTGTTATTTTAACTTTACATCCCCTTACTGTAATGAGCACTTTTTTTGAATTTTAAGTTAACTCGAGTTTGGCACAGCTTGGCCAGTATTGGTCCTTGCTCCATAAAAAAATAATCTAATCTAATCTAATCTAACCTAATTTTAGACTAATTAACGGTTGCCTAGAGAAACTTCCTGTGTTGTAGGTCTTCCCAGCGATTCTCTAAAATAGTGATGCCCAAAGCTTTATAATTCAATCAGTTTTCATCCAGAGAAGTAGAATTTTATTTTATTTAAAATGCTAGTCTGTCAACAATATCTCACTAAATATGATAAGCAGGATCGAAAAAATATTTTTAAAAAATTTACAGTTGTAACTGTTTTTAGAATTTTTTTTATTTATTCTAACGACATATATTTTAAGCTAATTTTGAACATTTTTTCTAATTGACAGTATCAGAGGGAAAAACCTGTATATGGAACTAATCTAATATTCAAGCGGTATAGAGTCCGTAAGTGCGAATACTGACTATAAGTACTCTGTGATGAGACCTTAGGGAGCTGGAAGGCCTCGGTGGCCTGGTGGTAAAGTCTCAGATTCGGAGCCGGAGGGTTTCAGGTTCGAGACCCGATTCCACCAAAGAACCGTGGTGTAAGGGGGTCTGTTGCACGTTAAATCCGTCCTGACCAATCGTCCTCCCGCTGGTGAGGAAAGAGGGGTGTCAGCTCAGGTGTCGACCTCGTCATCTGACCGCGGTTCAAAATTACGAGGTCCGTCCCAAAATAGCCCTAGTATTGCTTCAAACGGGACGTTAATGTAACTAAACTAACTTGAAAGCTGGAAAGCATGTGCCTTCTTCTAGAGGAAGACAAAAAACAGCGTTCTTCTTTTCTCACCGCCGCAAATAACATATTCACACATTTTTTTCTGACATTTGTTTGCTTTAATTGCAGCTGTAAATTTTTTTTAACTTTCAAAATGTCATTATTTGGTTCGTTTATTTAAAAGATAAGTTACACATTTATACATCTTAAATTTAAAAAAAAATAGTTGGATCTGTAGCTTATAACGTTTACGGAAAGAACCAAATTTTATTTTTGAACTTTCGCTTGAGAAATGGAATTGTGTTTCCAATTACTTCTAATAATTTTTAGAGTGAGGTAATTAGAAACATTTAGGCTTTTATAAAAATAAAAAAAAATCTGTAAATTTCATACGTTGAGTTATTTTTTTATATGATACCGACATTAAATCTAGAAACGTAATCGCCTTCTGTTCTGCCCAATAATTGATTAATTTATATCCAACAAAAAAGCCGCAATTTTAAAAAATCTGTTATGTATTATATCTACATATTACTTTTCACAAATGGTGATTAATTATTAATAAGGATTTGATGCTGCTTGATGTCAAGTATGAACGAAAACTAACATGTAGCAAGAATAAGATGAATTAGATCTTGGTTTGATTCTTTACAGTAAGAAATGGAGACTGTGGAGATAGAGAAAGTAACTTATCTTAAAGCAATAACGTTTGATGCTTCAGCATATATGTATAATATAATCGATTACTTTTAATGTATCAGATAAAGACCTCGTATTTGTAAATCGATGGAATTGATGAAATCGACTGAAGTCAAGTTTGAGGAATATATATTTTAACAAATATTTTTTTATATATATAGATAATGGTAATTTCCGATTTTCGACAATGAGATCAAAGATATTTAACTGATCCTATAGATCAATTAGAGTTTTTCAGGTAAGTAAATGTTAGAAAAAAAATAAGTTCAATAGGAAATTTAACGTTCTACTTGAAGTGGGCGTTATATTTTCTATGACTAGATTTATTAGTTCTTACCCTTTTGTAAATGCGTGTTTAAGTCTTCCTCCCAGCGCCTCATATATTTTATAAAGGTTCATTTTCAACAAGATTAAAGAAAAAATAATAATAAATTACTACAAATTAAAAATACTGAATAATTATGATCGTTTATATGCAATATACCATGAAATAAAATAAATTTTAATTGAAAACAGTAAAAAAATCATGATTTCGGATAGTTTGAAACCGGCAGTAAAAGGAATTTGAGTCAGCTAGTAATATTTTCTTAATACTTCAAATTTATTCTCTTCAAATCAGTTCGCTATTGTGATCATAAGCTTAAACAGGTTTACCAATTACCCTTTGGTCTCTGGGGTAATTGGAAATATACCGGAGGAAATATGAATATCATCGCAACTGAGATTGATTAAATAGTAAATTAATCTGAAAAGTTGCATTGTTTAATAGGCAGGCCCTCTAGAACATTATTGCGCAGATATTTTCCATTTCTTGTTTCACACCTCATACGGTCATTTCAAATTGAAAAAAAATGACAAGGTCTGCAAACTTCGTTCTTATTTCACATTTCACACCTTTTTCCATCATTTTTTTATTAATATGAGCAACATTTTTTTATCTGATGACTTCGATAAAAAGAAAGAAACCTTTATATCTTTATAAATTATATCTTTATTATAAATTATATCTTATAAATTATATCTTTATAAATAAGAATTTTCTTTTCATACTCATATGAATCACTGATATTCAAAATCACTGGTATATAATCACTTGTATTCGATAAGGGTAAACACAATTTGTTAATGCATCAATTGCGAATTTCAAAGAAACTTTGAGATCCTTTTATTCTAATGATATTGTATAATCGCAAGAAAAAGAAAATAATAATATATATATATTTGTAAACTTAATATTTATTTCTGCTGTTTGGTTTAAACCGAAACGAATAAGTTTAAAGCGGAACAATAAAAAAAAAGGAAAACATTTGCAATTAGAAGCAAACCATTTTGAGTTTAGAAGAATTTAGTACTTTACACTGAATTATAGTGCTTTCTGTAGTCGCTTCTTTTCTTAGTAATATCAACAAATTTCTAGATTAGGAGATCATATCTTGCTTTTACATTCATTGACAGTTTTTCTCACTTAAGTTATTGAATAAAAACTCTAAACTACCACGAATTTATTGCATTTGTTGAGTAAATAATGTATTTACAAATATTTCTGTTACAGTTATATGACTTTAGGAAAACAGAAAAATGTTTTGCTTATTCTAAACTGAAAAAAATAAAATTATCTTCAAATAAAAGAGTTACACAAATTGCTTGTTTGGAGAAAAACAGTTGTTTATCTTCCATTTGCAAATAGACAAATCTCTTAAAAGAAAAGTATCTTTCTCAAAAAAAACTATATACACAAAATCAATAGCCCTACAGTTTATTCAATCCCATTATTGAAATGGAAATGGTTGTTTTTACATTTTCCTATGTGAGGTATACTAAAATAATACAATGTAATTGTCTAAAAATTAGATTCCAATATTTGGGTGAATTTTACGATTTAAACCACCTTAATTCTGATAAAACCATTTCAATAATTATGTCTGTAAGTCTAGACCCACCTAGCAAATTGTGCGTGCACGAAAACAGTCTAACATAAGAGGACGTATGAGTAAGAGTAACGTAATAAGAGGACGTATGAGTAAGAGTAACGTAATAAGAGGATGTAACATAAGAGTAACGTAAGAGGACTCGCGCAGTATCTACTACATGCAGACACTGCACGAGTTTTGCCATTTCTCGTCAAATGTCGTAACTTGTTTAAAAGAATAAAAGTTAATTCAATACATGAACTGAAGCATTTCAAGTATGCAGCATATAAATCCAAAGTTTTTCTAGCTTCAGTGTTTGTTTCTATGATCTTTTTGCTGTTTCGAATTAAAATAGAAAGTATTATGATCGTCAAAACATTCAAATTCCGTATTCTGATGAATCTTTACGTTTCATATTTCTTTTGGAATTATGTCTGTTTGCCTTCTCTCTACAAATACGATAACTCCAAAATTAATTTCACTAAATTCATAAAATTTAATATGTAATCTTTACACCAAATTTGTAGATTTCTGTCGAATTTTGAACGTAATACATTCACAGAAAATTTGACTGCCTTTTCACTAGAACTCGATGACGGGGAGAGAGGCTTAAAGGGCTAAACGAATAAAATCTGGATACAGTTTAAACAGTTAAAATTTAAGTGCTTAATAGATTTGAACAAAACTTATAGACAGGTTGACCGTCTGTCGGTCAATACTTTCAAAAGCATTGATTTGCCCAAAATTTTATGCGTCGGAGAGGGTGGGGTGGGGGATTACGCATTTATTAGAAAATATGTGAGAAAGTCTTATGGCGATCTCTTCATCTGGTTCAATAAAGGTATTCGCTTATGCATGGTCAAGAAAAGAAACAAGACACAAGCCTATAATATTGGTATAAGGACCACATACCAAATTTCATTTATTTAGTTATATACGTTTTTGAATTATCGTATTGACATACACACGGATAGAAAGACCGTATAAATAGAGAATCAACTACTGTACAGATTAAACATATGCAGATTTGCAATTTTAATGATGAAATTAGAAATACCAAATTTCATCCAAATAGTTCTTTGAGTATTTGATTCATCTGGGTTCACAAAAAGGCGAATATGACTTTGACAGACTCAAAGGAAGTGTAAAACGGAAGATTTGTCAAACTTTCGAGCTAATAACGACTTTTTTATAATAGTAATATTTTCTCTCTGTTTAACAATATATATGCAAAAGCAGCAAGAACCATTATCGTTGAAGCATTCATTAAATTTTAATATATATATCCCTAAATAAATTAGCTTGCCTATACATATCTTTAACAAACAAAATATTATAGCCCTAACTTACCATCATATAAACGTTGCTCAATCAAGAAGCTAAAAATCCAAACCGACAACTTTTTCTGAAAAGAATAACCAAATAGTTCGTTATGTTAAATTTAATCCAAATAGCTGGTTATATATTTGAGTCCTTGAGTTCACAAAAAGACAGATGTCGCTTTGACAGACTCGGAGGAAGTAAAAAAACTTGAGATTCATCAAACTTTCAAATGAATAAAGAGAAAATAATAATATTTTCTCCTTGTTTAATAATGCATATGTAAAAGCAATGAGAGTCATTCTCGTTGAAGCATTTATTAAATTTTAATATATATTCCTAAATAAATTGGCTTGCCCATACATATCTTTAACAAACAAAAAATTATAGCCCTAACTTATCCCCATATAAACGTTGCTTAACCAAGAAACTAAAAATCCGAGTTAACATCTTTTTCAAAGGAATAACTTTAATATTACATCAACAACAACTCGTTCCATAATGCATAATCGCCGCTAACCAAGCAACTATCTCACCAATCCGTTTAGAAAAATACGCTAATTGCAAGCTTTTGTTTCCTTTTTGACATTGCAGTCGAAACACAAGTCACGGCTGGGATAAAAGAGAATTCTTCGCTGATAACCCAGTTGCTATTAGTTTCTGGAGTCTCTTACTCATGGCAATGAATAAAAGATACCCATACATTACCCAATAACGTTCTAAGAATAATTCCCGAATAAATAGCTAGAGAGAATCTTAAGAAGCAAGGCTGCCTGCCTCTTTCGCCCCCTAGCTCGAGTAGGAGGCAGCAACAATGGATGCTAAGAATTTAAAGCATTGTTGTCAAGAAGTCTCGGAATGACACAATAAGTCTTTTGGCTTGTTTTATTGTAGGTTGCCTTTTGTGGTTGTCAACGACTTAGGAGGGAGAAATGGAATTTTTGAGTGCGAAGATCTGTTTTGGTGAAAGATGTATGCTAAGAGATATTGCAGGGGAAAGGAAATATTTTAGGACGTGTGAAAGGGGAATATTTTAAAAAAGATATGATATATGTGTTGCATTTTTATCCGCTTACGGTTTTTAAATTTTAGAAAACACGTATTCTCGCATAAAAAAGAAGTTAAATGGTATTAGAAATTCTGCATTTTTATACAAATAAATATTTTTTTAAATATATAAATCTGGATATTTTTATATCATAGTTTTCACTAAGGCATGTGAATTTATTTCTTATGTCAGCGATAAAAATATCTAATGTATTTTCATTATATTTATTTATTATTCATATCATTGATTACTCTAGATAATTGAACATTTGTTCTAATAGACGCTAGTTTTGTGAATTACTACTTGTTAGTTTTGTGAATCAAATTGTTCTAATAGACACTTGCTAGTTTTGTGAATCAAATTGTTCTAATAGACACTTGCTAGTTTTGTGAATCAAATTGTTCTAATAGACACTTGCTAGCTTTGTGAATCAAATTGTTCTAATAGACACTTGCTAGTTTTGTGAATGACTCCTTGTTAGTTTTTTTAATCAAATTGTTCTAATAGACACTTGCTAGTTTTGTGAATTACTACTTGTTAGTTTTGTGAATTAAATTGTTCTAATAGACACATGTTAGTTTTGTTAATTTAAAATGATTCCATTGTGTAAAATGATCTCATTAACTGCACCTTCATAACTTATAAACTGAATTATCCGAAAGTGTAAATCACAGTTGTATATTTTATAATTTGCAGAATGTGCTGGAATTATTAGCTAAATATCGAAAGTTTAGTAATAACATGCTGAAGGTAGCATTAATATTACGTTTGACTAGTGTAGTTTTTTTTTTGTGCGACTATTTTAAGCCAAATTTTTGCGAAGTAGCTTCTGAGGATAAAGACCCTGAGCACCCGAGGGCAGAGGTCTGACTTCTAGCTCAAATGAAGATAGCACACACACACCCACTCGCTTGCGCAACCCCTTTTTACAGGGGGCTCATTCACGCACCTCACAGAGATAGCACAAGGAAGAGAACAGCCATGCCCGAACCAGGACTCTAACCCGGAACGCCTAGACCACGGGGAAGACGCGCTACCACTAGGCCAGGATGCCGGCTTTACTATCATTTTAAATGCTTTTACAAAGATGGATTCGATGAAAAATGAAACAAACACAAATTTTTTTTAAATCTATTTGAAACTCAGATACCCAGAATGACAAAGTTTGTATGCAACTACTATAACGAGTTTTTATGCAACTGTTTGTGGAATGAATACGTCTAACATCTGCCAAGATAACAAACACATTTTTTGTTGCCAATTTTCAGTTTTAAAATTAAAATATTATAATACTCTTCCTAAAATAGGCTGATTTCCTTGAGAAAAATTAAGGATACATCAAAATATACTTTTTTACAATTCTTAGTGTCCGAGTCAAAGGATTGATTGTGCTGGTGTAAGACTGATTTAAGTTTAATATTCTAATAGATATATTGATCAAATGGCAATTTGTTGAAGTCGAAATCAAATGGTTCAGGTTCGAAACCTATTTTTACGAAAAATCTTCGCGTTTGTGGACATGATGCTTGTTTTAAATCGAATTGATTATCCTCTCTCTGTTGCGACACAGTAATTCAGAAAGGCGAACAATAGTAGTTCAAAAACAGATACATCATATGGTAAACTTTAATTAGTAAAAATATCTCCAAATAAAAGAGAAATAAATACATTAAAAATAGAGCTTATTTCAGATATTTTATTATACATAAAAATACATTTAAAAAAACAAGCATCTATTAGATTTAAAGATACTTCCCAAGTATATTTTTTAAAAATCGAAAACCATATAACATTCATCTTGTATTATTTATTACTTTACTTATAAAAAAAATACTCTTCCGTCGCTAATGGTACGTAAAACCAAAGCAGCAGCCTTTAAAAACCTCAATCAGTCTTGAGAAAAAATGATGCTGAAACGATCAATCATCATCATCTTTGCCCATTTATGTGGGTTGAACAAGAAATGGTGGATCAATGGAGAAGAAAAGATGACTCGGAAAAACGATGAAGATTCAAAACATATACAAAATATCGTATTTAGCAAAGTTACGGAATCGATTTGATTTCAATGTTACGGTAATCGAGGAATGAATAATTTAACGAAATATTGTAGAAAACAATTTATAAATTTCTGTCAGTGTGATAAATTATCTTATTTCATATTGATATAGAAAATATTTGTGCCTGCAAAACTAACAATTATGGAGTCATGTGTGAAAAAATATAATATATTCTCAATCTTTTTTGAAAATTCAAATTTACTGCATATTTAGTGTATACACGAAGCTGAGTATTATTTTCAAAATAAACAATACAAAAGATTTTAATCTCTAATCCACAACAATTTATCATGATAATGTTTTATGCTTGATTCATGTACCTTAATTTTATTTTTTTAAATTATATTATTAAAAATAATATGCATACAGAAAATGTATTTACTGTTATTGCAATTTGTAGGTTCATGAAAGTACCCCAAAAACGGGAATGATCCGACCCCATAAATGGAACGATTTGCTGAAAAATATACATAAAATCATTTGAAAGCATTTACTAAAATTACAGAAAATTGTTCGGAAAAGTAAGCTGGTATAACTAACAATATCTTTTTTTTAATTATTTTAAAATGATTTTTGGGTTATAATATGCTCCGAAATTATTGATGATGATGTCATGTCCGCGTTACCACGGAAAAGGGGTGCAGTAGCTTCTGAGGGTAAAGAGCCCTGAGAACCCTAGGGCAGAAGTCTGACTTCTAGCTCATATGAAAATGAAACTCACACATTCGCTTGCACAACCCCTTTTTACAGAGGGGCACATTCACACACCTCACAGATAGAACACAGATGAAGAACGACCATGCCCAAACCGGGATTCGAACCCGGGACGCCCAGATCACGGGGAAGATACGCTACCCCTATGTATCCGAAATTATTAAAGGCAAACTTTAAAATGTCGTTAAATCCTTAATTAAAAAATATAATAAAAACTTATCTCTTAGAGAGAATCTACAACCCAAGAAGTAAGTACAAATGCGAGATGCATTTAGTAGTTCTAAATGGTAAAATTGATTTCATATAGTATTTTAAACGACGTTTGCATGATGTTTATCGCAATTTATGGAAATAAAAGCAGTCAATAAGCATTATAATGTTAAAATATAAATAAATAAATTTAAAAAAATGAATATCACATTAGAACTCTGTATAATAATAAATCTTATATTAACGCACCAAATTTTATTAAGATTATAAAACCTAATTATAAATCATACATAAGATATCCTATCAGATTTTTAACTTATACAGGATAGACCTAAATAATTGACAGTACTTGAATTATTGTTGAATCAAAGAAATTATTATGAAATTAATAACTTTCTTTGTCAAAATGGGACTTTTATTTTAATTTATTGTGATTTACAAAACTTTACTGTTTACATTGTGTAACTTCATAGCAGAACTCTGACTAAAGTTCATTGCCACATTTACACAATTATCAATAAATAGGTCAGTCGAATTATGTTTTGGGAGGGGAAAAAATGCACAACAGCAATTTTATTGTTTTAAATTACTGAATTCGTTATCCAAAATAAGATTCTAAATTTGTTATTAAATATGTTATCGGATGAGCGAAGGGGGAAAGAGGAGGAAAAGATGAAGCATCGATTTATTTACCACCGAATAAAAAGCTATTAATCTGTTTAGAAGGATTTAAAAAAAGTTCGAAATATTTAAGTAATGAATATTAATTCTGAAAAAGAAACAAATCTGCTAGATCTCTGAAGATATTGGTTAATAGTAACCGCGAGCGTAGAAATCATCGGAAGTACTGTCCAAGCTTAATAATTAAAATAAAACTTTAATATTAAATTTAGTTTTTTTAATTTTTTTTTAAATTTTTTTTTTTATTTTTATTTATTTATTTATTTATTTTTGAAAATTGGCCGTTATTACGCTTAAAATGTAGGTATACAAATTTTAGTCGATTTCTGCATTTTGATTTATAGAAAAGTACTTACAGACATTACAGGCCTTATATTTTTATGATAGAATTGAATATTTCAAAAAATGATGTAGAAACTGATGTGAAACTTTTGCTAACCATTTCTTTTTCTGTAACAATACTTAGTTACAATTCCAAAACGCCCGCTCATATTAATGAGTAGATATACAAATTTGCGTTATTTTTTAAAATTTACACTTGACCTAATTTAAATTATAATATCTTTTGATACTTCCATTTTATAGATTATTTAAACACTGTGTAACTTTCTTATTTATATTTTTCCACACAAATTAATATTTTTTTTTTAAATTTAGACTCGGGAAATCAATGTTGGAATTTTTCTATTTTATCTTATCTCATAATCGGTTGAAAATTAAAGGTCTTATTTGGAGCTCCGACTTTCAATTCAATTTTCAAACAACTTTTTCAACATTTTCTTTTTATTCATGCCTATTCAACTGAACTATAAATGGCGTGCACGTAAAGGATATATACAGGTTTAATGATGGAAGAAATACCAAATGAAATTTGCAGATAGACAGCAATGTTGCTTAAATCAAAGTTGAGAGAACGGCTTTCTTGAAATTAAAAAAGGATATATATATCATAGACAGTTTTTATTGTGTTTAGATAAGTTAGTTTTAGGCTCTAAACTTCAGATGCGAGTTTTATTCTTTCTAATTTCGTTGCTTTTTTATTGAATTTCTGATAAGCTTCATAAATAAATTATTTACATTTCTGATTCTACCTGTTATTATAAGATTCTATTTATAGTTAACAAGACATACTGTTAACAAAAAATTATTTATCAAAAAGTACAGTATTTGCATATTTTTATTAAAAATACAAAAACTGTACTGAAATTTATTTACTAGGGAAAAATAAGATGAATTTTCCATATTTTTATCATCAACACTGAGAGAAAAAGTCGAAGCGAAATATTAATAGCAATAATGGAAACGATTTGAATTTTTTTCAACAGTTATATAGTATATTATTATAAAATATGATAAAATATCTTTTTAAAAATTAATTATACATAGAAAATTATACAAAAAAATGGATATCACTTTGAAGATATTCTTTTTAATTTTAGGATAATATAAAAATTACTTTTTTTTCAATATTTTCAGAATTCGTCGCAAAACTTTACCAAAAAAAAATCGTTTTATTTTTAATAAATCAAAATTTGAAAATAAATTTTTCCAGGGGCTCACATTCTCACACGTCAAAGAATATATTTACTAACTTTAGCAGATCTATGGAGAACGTTCTAGATTGCAGAACTCCAATACCCGCACAGACAGACAGATACACAGACGTACATTCTTCTTTATTAGTAGTAGAATTTGGAGATTCTGATAAGATTGCAGTAAAAGACTTCAAACAAAAGAATTCAGTCTTAAATATTCCATCAGAAATTATTAGAGCTTGAAATAGAATTATGTGATTTTCTCTGTGCATTTCGAATTTTAGAATGATATAAAAATTGCTTTTGTTTTGCAATATGTTTCAGAATCCATCGCAAAAATTCGCTTTATTTTTAATAAATTAAAATTTCAAAATAAAATGTCCGTAATGGTACACATTCTCACCCTCCAAAGAATATATTTATTAACTTTAACAGCCCTATGTACAATACTATGGCCTCCACTATGCGCATAAAAACACACACACACACATGTATATTCTTTTTTATTATTTGTAGAATTTATATATATATAAGATTGCAATGAAAGATTTCAAACAAAAGATTCAGCTTAAACATATATCAAAAACCATTGGAGCTTGAAATAGGATTATGTGATTATTAATGCCATGTTTTGATTAAATACTTTCAAAAATAATATTTCTCAAACAATGGAAACTGAAGAAATACTATCTTTTAACATGAATATCTTAATTCTTGGTTAGCATTAAGAACTATGAATAAACTCTCTACTTATAATTATCCTCTTCTCCCAGAAACTAGCTTATATTTAGAAAATGAATGTCCTAATCCAAATAAATGTCGCCAAAAAGACCAAAAAAGGCGAAATCACTTAACTGGATTTAAACGCCATTACTTCCATGCCAAGAGCCGCCTCGGAGTCAATGAACGAGGGTGACACATAAAGACCGAAATAAACTCAATCGAATGTGAAATCAAAGAAGAATTATGCGACGGGAAATGAGCCCACATAACGCATTTAAGCTAAGACCAAAAACTGCTGCATAGCAACTCGGTTTCCCGTTCACTTGACTGCAGCACTCGGGGCTCTTTTGGCTTGATTAATAGGAATCAAGAAGCGCTGTAAGACGGCTGCCTCCTCAGTAGAAGTGATTTTCACGAATAATTAAAGAATTTATGGGGTTGAGTTCATTAAACGGTTGGGACGTATAATCCGTTTTCGTATGCATGGCAACGATTCAGGGTTTATACATGCAAGTAGTTTTCTTTTCAACCAGGGCATCATTTACAGTGGGATGAGCGAAATCAATTTTTAGAAAATCGTCACACGAGAAGTTATTCTTATATGGAAATATAGAAATAAGGGAAATTTAGGAAAATCAGTGACTCAAAAAATACTCATCCAATAAATATATTATATAATTTTAAGAATTATAATTTAATTATGCAATTATGAATCTTTTCCAATTTTATGACTTATTATCGCCTTTGATGATTAGCTGTTTCAGTAAAGATAGCAAAAAAATCAATAAATATTTTATATAGCTTGTCTTAATGACTTCCTCGGCAATATATTGAAACTTTACATTTCGATTGACATATGATTCATATTATTTTAGAACACTTATATTGTCTGTTCACTCTGCTATGCATTTCTATAAGATTTTCTTATAAAGCTTAAAATTTGAATAGTAATTTGGAATGAAACATATCAAATTTCAACTAATGTAGTAAATTCCTTACTGTAATTAACCATGTTCATTAAAAATGATAGAATAGAAAACAGAACGGTTCAACGCTTACATTTTGTGTGTATTATTGAATAAGCTGCATAATTTACTATAAAAACGTCAAAGAATTATTAAAAAAATTTAGATAAAAATATTTTTTGTTCAGCGAATAAAACTGAGTATGCTTTAATAAGCAAAAGAAATCAGTATAAAAATCTTTAATAAATATTTATAGATCAAAATGACAATTAAATCAGTGTATTTAAAAGAAAATATTTTTACATTTAAGATATTAAAAGATAATTTTTTTGCTGTAATAATTTTGCATCTATAATGAAAAAAATGTCAAGATTTCACTTAGTTTTTAATAATTTAGCGATTAATCGAAATACTTTTTTTTTAAAAAATTGCGGAACTACAATTGTAATGAGAATGTTTAAAAATCCTTTCACTTATTACTGCACGTAAATAATCAGTATTCTCACATCTTAGATCTGAACTAAATTATCTTTATTATTATGTGAATTAATACCAACTTGAGTGCTACCTTAATAATTGATGGATAAAATGAAAAGAGGAATACAGATTTTTTCTTTAATTAATTTTAACTTTTAATATTCATTAATTCTTTTAGATTCACACATTTTCTATTGGTATAAGAATTTTAATAAAAACTTTATTTTCATTATGTTTGGCATTGAGATTTTAAAAGATATTAACTACACAATCGTTATACAAATGTAGTGTCATTTCTTATCGGTCTTAATTTTTTCAACATATTGATTTTGGATTATTTTTGTTTATTTTTAAAGTTCTTGTTTTGAAATCATGCTTTTTAACTGAAAAAATTATGTCAATTAATGACCATAATTTGTTATTGCTTATTTCTTTATAAAATACAGCGTTATTAAAAAATTAAGACCAAATTTCCAAATTTATATTATTTTGCAGCGATATTCAAAAATTAGGGAACCAAAAATATTTCTTTCTAATGAATGATATTAGATAGAGAAGTATACATCACTGGATAGAAGAAAGTTATTTTTTTAATTCAGAAAAATAACTAATATCAACATGGTTGTTTGGTTACGAGAAAATGACAATGTTTGAAAAAAAAATGTCGCTTTTTGTGCTGCAAATTTGCAAATACTAGATCCATTTTTTAATTGTAAGTTTAGTTTCTGTGCCCACATTGTAAATAACAATGTAAGCACACATTTCATTGTACGTTTAACAAGTAATATGAAAAAAAAAAATTAAGTCAATTCCTACTTTCGCAAAAACTGAACACGCATTCTCCACCTTCACGTGAAAAATACTGAAATCCTTGCATTTTGCCGATTGAGCTATTTATTGACTATTGATTTCAATTTTCGATACAATCTACTAAAACTTTACTTAAAGAATTAAAAATTAATTAAATTTAATAATTAATGAGTTAATATTTAAAAAAACTGTGTTAACATCAAGTGTCATCCAGTACCAGTTTTAAAAAATGTATTTGAACTTGAGTGGATGAATAAAAAGTATTTTATTAACAAGATATATAAATTTGAACAAGATATATAAATATATACAGGGTGTTGCCGAATTCGACCGACAAACTTATGGGGGTGATAGTAGGCATCAAGAGGATAAAGAATCACCATACAACATAGGGTGCCAAAATACGTTTAGGGGGTGAAAATCGCAAAAATATAGGGAGTCAGAGAACTGTTGGAAATGTAAAAAATTAATAAAAAAAATAACAAATGGGGTTTCAAATATGATTTTTTTTAAGTGAAAGCACATTCTTAAAGGCTGTTTTTCATTTAAGTAACATGCCGATTTGATGAACCAGGGGGTCGTAAATTATTAAAAACGAAAAAGTAGTTTAGAACCCTTATCTTCAAAAATATTTAAATTTTAAGAAAAATAAAAGCTTGGAAATATGAAGAATTTTATACTCTTTAATTTGATATAAGTCTGTAGTGTGAAAATTGAGGAGGTTTTAAGATATTCAAGAAAAACTAAAACGTTTACCGGGAAACATCGCAGCAACATCGACACCGTTGTTTACAGAAGGTATTGCAAATTCTACCGAAAAATTCTGAGGAGTGATAGTAGGCAAAAAGGCGATAAGAATTTCTAAAGAAATAAGTATAATGTCGCAAATGATGGTGAAAATTAATTTGGTGGAATACAGATACAGCATACATTTACAGCACAGACATTTTAATATAAGAAAAAAGACGTTGGGAAACTTTTATAAAAATTACTCAATGTTTTGGCCGCGAAGGTCATTACACAACCGACACCGATGTTTCAAGGACCGCCGGACGAGCTCAAACATACCAAGTGTTCTTGCGATTTCTCCAGCAGCGACGACGATCCGTGCTACGAAATCTTCCACTGTATCCAAAGGTGTCCGATAAACAAGAGATTTCATGTGGCCCAGAAGAAATCCGAGGGATTGATGTCCGGGGAACATGGGGGCCAATTAACAGGTCTGAGATAAAATCTGTGAATAAAATACTTGCAGAAAACAGTGCATCTTCCTTTGTGACACCAAGCATCCAGTGTACCGAATACCCAATTCAGCTGCAATTGATCGCTTGCTTGTCGATGGGGTACCGGCAAAGCGCTGCAAAACTCGGTTTTCTGTTTCAGGTGTGCGTTCTTACCCTGCATTTGGCCTCGTTATTTAGAAGGATCCTGTATCCAGAAACCATCGATCAATATTTGCAAAGATGCTGTGGTGTGGATAACGCCTACTTGGATATTGCTCTTTTTTGTGCTAAGCGTCCATTACCATCCGCTCGACCGTAAATTAAATGCATATCCACATATTCGTCATTCTTGAAATCTGACATGCTGTTTACTAATGAAACTTATCGACTATCAATTCTACACTGCTCTTTAATGAATACAAACTGCTTTTATACTTATCGAACCATCAATTCTGCAATGCTCGCTGCTTTTATATTCCTCGAAAGCATGGAAAATTTACATACGAGAAAACTTCTTCTTCTCTACTACATTGTTCCAAATCCTCGCATTCATGGGGCCATTCTCTTTGCCAGGCTAATTGTCTCTTCGATGTCTGTTTTTGAGAGTTTCACAGAATACAAGTCTCCTGCCACCCTATGTTTTATGATAATTTTTCATCTCTTTAATGCCTACAATCACTTCTCTAAATTTACCTTACGAATTTAGCAACACCCTCTGTAAACATCGGTGCCGATGTTGCAGCGATGTTTCCCGGCAAACATTTTAGTTTTTCTTGAATATCTTAAAACCTCCTGAGTTTTCACATTACAGACTTATATCAAATTAAAGAGTATAAAATTCTTCATATTTCCAAGCTTTTATTTTTCTTAAAATTTAAATATTTTTGAAAATCAGAGTTCTAAGCTACTTTTTCGTTTATAATAATTTACGACCCCCTGGTTCATGAAATCGGCATGTTACTTACATGAAAAACAGCCTTTAAGAATGTGCTTTCACTTAAAAAAAATTCATATTTGAAACACCATTTGTTATTTTTTATTAATTTTTAACAGTTTCCGACAGTTCTCCGACTCCCTATATTTTTGCGATTTTCACCCCCGAAACGTCGTTTGGCACCCCATGTTGTATGGTGATTCTTTATCCTCTTGATGCATACTATCACCCCTCTGAGTTTGTCGGTCGAATTCGGCAACACCCTGTATATATTTATATATCTTGTTCAAATTTTCAATCGTCAAGGTATCAATGAACTTGGAATTTCGCAATCAGTAGAATGACTTGTGCTTAAAACTTATTCCTGCTACTCTTCATAACTGTGAAAATCGAGTTGGTAAAAAAAATGTGTTCAATAACCAGAGATCAGTTATTTCATTTGTGGTAAGAAATGGACTTCCGATTTGTCATCAGTTGCAGAATAAATGGAATGGAGTTCGTGCTGAAAGCTTAGAAAAAACAACGGGAGTGATTTCCCCAAACCTTTTTCTCATGCTCTCCAATAAATATGTCATGCTGGAGAAGACCTTACATGATACTGATGAAAAATAGTTACGAATTATTAATTTTCAGCGCGAATTTAGCATTTTTGCTGACTCTATCGTGTGATCCTTTGCGAGTTATTTGCCGATTAATTCCTGGCATGCATTAAGTTGTACGTGAACACTAGAAGATTTTTTTTTAAATTTTAACTTTAAAAATTCAGTTCTTTCGCAGTAGGTCATTAATATATCTTTAAACTCATTTCAGTGAGAAAAAACCATATTACACTAATTATTAATTAATTAAATAATATTTAATGCGATTATTCGTCTATTTTTTTAAACATGATATCTTAAATTCAAATTTGTACAGACACAAAATTCTAGTTAAAAATGATGCCTCTTCATGATGTCTGCCTCAATCAAGTTATAAAAATATATAATTGTTTTTACCAATTTTTTTATCAACAATGAATAGAAAAAACGAGATTTTTTCTGCAATTTTAACTTTTAATTAGCTATTAAAAATTTATTTCTATAAATATAACTTTGATTGAGGCACAAAACCCCACTGTTTCATACAGATTATTTTGATATATAAATAATTGTATTTGGTTCATTTCTTGTTGAGGTATGATTGTTTGAATGAAGCAACATAGTGGAAAAATATCATTCTTCATAAAATGAGTTTAAAAAAAACTGAAACTAGAGTTTTTAATGAAAGTATCCCAAGAAAAATAACTATAACTCGAGAAACATTCCGAAAAATGACACCATCGTGGTATTGTTTGAAAGCTAAAGAATCAGAGAACATTTTGAAGCAATAAAAAAAATATTCGATGTTTTGAACGATTTTTGAACTTCCAAGTATCTACGTATACCTTGATAGTATCCAAAAATCGAATTTGTTTTTTAAACCAATTGAAACAAAAATTTGGTACAAAACTGCACTTGTAGTTAAAAATTCTCATACCATATTTGATATATTTAAGTCACAGTGTTTTTGAACTATCACGTTTACTTGTTTCTGAAATACAGACAGGCAGATGGTCATTCCTTTGTTATATTTGGATCAAAATTTAATCAGCGTCTAGACTATAGATTTTAATTCTGTGCATAGAATTTTATCTACCTAACGGTCTTTGTTTTGTAGTTATCGTGTTAAATTATATTCGAACAAGAAGATACATTTGTTCCCTCTCACGGATTTTACACGAAATTTGATAGAAAACTGCAAATTTGGTCTGTCTACCAAATTTAAGGGGACAGTAGTCTTTGAAATAAGCAGAAATGGACGAAAACTTGCAATTTCATTTCCATTTGTTTCAACACCAAAATATATGTTTATATTCAACTAAAATAGTGTTATAAATTGTATTGTTCAATAAAATAAATATTTGGATGGTTAAGAGGGAAAAAAAGCACATCTTAATGATTTTCTCAAAATAATATTGCAATTAGATTTAAATATCTTTGAATATTTTTCCAGGTGTCTTAATTTTTGAAGAAATTAAACAAAATTGGTAATAAAGATTTAAGTCAAGCATTAAAAGAAAATGGGGGGGGTGCAGTTTATGTTTTGAAGTTTTTTTTTAGAAAGTTGTCACTTTTAGTTCAGAAAAACATGAAATTCCTCTGAAAATTCAGTAAGTGCACATAAAAATATTTTTTTAAAAAATTAGCATTTAATTGCCGGCGTCCTGGCATAGGGGTAGCGCATTTTCCCTGTGATCTAGGCGTCTTGGGTTCGAATCCCGGCTCGGGCAGGGCTGTTCTTTATCTGTGTTCTGTCTTTGAGGTGAGTGAATGTGTCCCCCTGTGAATAGGAGTTGTGCAAGCGAATGTGAGAGTGTCATCGTCATATGAGCTAGCAGTCAGACTGCTGCCCTCGGCTGCTCAGGGGTCTTTACCCTCATAAACTATTGCGCCCCCTTACCATGGGAACGTGGATACGACATCATCATCATCATTTAATTGGCGTTACAAAATCATACATAATTGAGTTCAAAATAAATTTACATTGGGTAATAAGAAAAAGTAACAGAAAAAAGTTAAGACTCCTGGAATATTTTAAAAATTATATCGTTTAAATTTTTAAAAAATTATATATTTCACTTTAAAATGTGTTTTTAAGAAAATTGAAGTATTTATATTTCAAAGCATGTGCATAAAAATTTTCATAACCCTAACTGAATAGCTCCTAAAGGTGTCTAAGAGAGTCCACTGTCCGCTTAAACCGTCTAGCTTAAATCGTTTTTAAGTTATCCTTGTCGCAAACAGACAGATGGACATTTTCAAAAGATCTATTTTTTGAACTCTGGGTGGCCTAAAACGGGGAGATTTGTCAAAGTCTCGAGTTTGAATTTTTTGACTATTATTATGCGTTAATACTGCGCATACAAGAATGAAAAAAATGGACTTTCTTCTATCCAACGATGCATTGTAAGTATCTCTATCCCTTATCATTCTTTACAATTAAGCTATTTTTTGACTATTATTATGCGTTAATACTGAGCATACAAGAATGAAAAAAAATGGAATTTCTTCTATCCAACGATGCATTGTAAGTATCTCTATCCCTTATCATTCTTTACAATTAAGCTATTTTTTGACTATTATTATGCGTTAATACTGAGCATACAAGAATGAAAAAAAATGGACTTTCTTCTATCCAACGATGCATTGTAAGTATCTCTATCCCTTATCATTCTTTACAATTAAGCTATTTTTTGACTATTATTATGCGTTAATACTGAGCATACAAGAATGAAAAAAAATGGACTTTCTTCTATCCAACGATGCATTGTAAGTATCTCTATCCCTTATCATTCTTTACAATTAAGCTATTTTTTGACTATTATTATGCGTTAATACTGAGCATACAAGAATGAAAAAAAATGGACTTTCTTCTATCCAACGATGCATTGTAAGTATCTCTATCCCTTATCATTCTTTACAATTAAGCTATTTTTTGACTATTATTATGCGTTAATACTGAGCATACAAGAATGAAAAAAAAATGGACTTTCTTCTATCCAACGATGCATTGTAAGTATCTCTATCCCTTATCATTCTTTACAATTAAGCTATTTTTTTACTATTATTATGCGTTAATACTGAGCATACAAGAATGAAAAAAAAATGGACTTTCTTCTATCCAACGATGCATTGTAAGTATCTCTATCCCTTATCATTCTTTACAATTAAGCTATTTTTTGACTATTATTATGCGTTAATACTGAGCATACAAGAATGAAAAAAAATGGACTTTCTTCTATCCAACGATGCATTGTAAGTATCTCTATCCCTTATCATTCTTTACAATTAAGCTATTTTTTTACTATTATTATGCGTTAATACTGAGCATACAAGAATGAAAAAAAATGGACTTTCTTCTATCCAACGATGCATTGTAAGTATCTCTATCCCTTATCATTCTTTACAATTAAGCTATTTTTTTACTATTATTATGCGTTAATACTGAGCATACAAGAATGAAAAAAAAATGGACTTTCTTCTATCCAACGATGCATTGTAAGTATCTCTATCCCTTATCATTCTTTACAATTAAGCTATTTTTTTACTATTATTATGCGTTAATACTGAGCATACAAGAATGAAAAAAAATGGACTTTCTTCTATCCAACGATGCATTGTAAGTATCTCTATCCCTTATCATTCTTTACAATTAAGCTATTTTTTGACTATTATTATGCGTTAATACTGAGCATACAAGAATGAAAAAAAATGGACTTTCTTCTATCCAACGATGCATTGTAAGTATCTCTATCCCTTATCATTCTTTACAATTAAGCTATTTTTTTACTATTATTATGCGTTAATACTGAGCATACAAGAATGAAAAAAAAATGGACTTTCTTCTATCCAACGATGCATTGTAAGTATCTCTATCCCTTATCATTCTTTACAATTAAGCTATTTTTTTACTATTATTATGCGTTAATACTGAGCATACAAGAATGAAAAAAAATGGACTTTCTTCTATCCAACGATGCATTGTAAGTATCTCTATCCCTTATCATTCTTTACAATTAAGCTATTTTTTGACTATTATTATGCGTTAATACTGAGCATACAAGAATGAAAAAAAATGGACTTTCTTCTATCCAACGATGCATTGTAAGTATCTCTATCCCTTATCATTCTTTACAATTAAGCTATTTTTTTACTATTATTATGCGTTAATACTGAGCATACAAGAATGAAAAAAAAATGGACTTTCTTCTATCCAACGATGCATTGTAAGTATCTCTATCCCTTATCATTCTTTACAATTAAGCTATTTTTTTACTATTATTATGCGTTAATACTGAGCATACAAGAATGAAAAAAAAATGGACTTTCTTCTATCCAACGATGCATTGTAAGTATCTCTATCCCTTATCATTCTTTACAATTAAGCTATTTTTTGACTATTATTATGCGTTAATACTGAGCATACAAGAATGAAAAAAAATGGACTTTCTTCTATCCAACGATGCATTGTAAGTATCTCTATCCCTTATCATTCTTTACAATTAAGCTATTTTTTTACTATTATTATGCGTTAATACTGAGCATACAAGAATGAAAAAAAAATGGACTTTCTTCTATCCAACGATGCATTGTAAGTATCTCTATCCCTTATCATTCTTTACAATTAAGCTATTTTTTTACTATTATTATGCGTTAATACTGAGCATACAAGAATGAAAAAAAAATGGACTTTCTTCTATCCAACGATGCATTGTAAGTATCTCTATCCCTTATCATTCTTTACAATTAAGCTATTTTTTTACTATTATTATGCGTTAATACTGAGCATACAAGAATGAAAAAAAATGGACTTTCTTCTATCCAACGATGTATTGTAAGTATCTCTATCCCTTATCATTCTTTACAATTAAGCTATTTTTTGACTACTATTATGCGTTAATACTGAGCATACAAGAATGAAAAAAATGGACTTTCTTCTATCCAACGATGCATTGTAAGTATGTCTATCCCTTATCATTCTTTACAATTAAGCTATTTTTTGACTACTATTATGCGTTAATACTGAGCATACAAGAATGAAAAAAATGGACTTTCTTCTATCCAACGATGCATTGTAAGTATCTCTATCCCTTATCATTCTTTACAATTAAGCTATTTTTTGACTATTATTATGCGTTAATACTGAGCATACAAGAATGAAAAAAAATGGACTTTCTTCTATCCAACGATGCATTGTAAGTATCTCTATCCCTTATCATTCTTTACAATTAAGCTATTTTTTGACTACTATTATGCGTTAATACTGAGCATACAAGAATGGAAAAAAATGGACTTTCTTCTATCCAACGATGCATTGTAAGTATCTCTATCCCTTATCATTCTTTACAATTAAGCTATTTTTTGACTACTATTATGCGTTAATACTGAGCATACAAGAATGAAAAAAATGGACTTTCTTCTATCCAACGATGCATTGTAAGTATCTCTATCCCTTATCATTCTTTACAATTAAGCTATTTTTTGACTATTATTATGCGTTAATACTGCGCATACAAGAATGAAAAAAATGGACTTTCTTCTATCCAACGATGCATTGTAAGTATCTCTATCCCTTATCATTCTTTAGAATTAAGCATGTTAAATCTTCTCCTTTCTGAATAATAATTCTGGATAATAATTTCTTTGATAACATACAGTACAGATATTTTAGTTCAAAGTCATTAATAATTTCAAACAGAATAAATCATTTTTAACAGAGTTTCAAAACAGAACATAACATTTTCGAACAAATAAAATACAGCAATTACATAGATGTTACTTCTAACTGTAACTTGAATGCATTGTTCACAAACAACAGAAATAAATTTTTCAACATAATTTCATGAATGCATCAACAGCATATATTATTAACAAAATTAACTTCCAGAAGCAGGACAACAGTACCATAAACAACAACGAGGCAAAATATAGCCGAGTAACGAGACTAAAATAAATGTCATTACTTCCATGCCCTAAACTGCTGCTTCTAACTCAATGAACGGCGGCGACACATAAAGACCAAAATAAACTCAATCGGATGTGAAATCAAAAGAGAATTATGCGACGGGAAATGAGTCCATATAACGCATTTAAGAAAAGACTAAAAACTGGCGCATAGTAGAACAAGCAACACTCAGGGCTCCTTTGTGTTGATTAATAAGAATCAAGGAGTGCTATAAGCTGAATGCATCCGTGGAGGAAGCGATTTCACGAATAATTAAAGCGTTTATGGGCCGGAGTTCGTTAAATGGTTCGAATGCATAATCCATTCTCGCACGCATGGTAACGATCTCAGGCTTCTGCAGCAAGTGTTCCCTCCCTCTACTGGAAGGATTACGGAAGGTCGGCTTAATACCTTTAGAGAAAATGCTCCGAAAGGAAACTACTCTTGTCAGAGAAGTTCGAAATGATGCCTAAAATGTCCTGAGATGGTAGGCACAAATTAAATAAAGAAGGATTTGTGTTTGGTAAAGTTGTATCGTTTTGAAGTGAAAGTTTGTAATTTTCTTAACGAAATTTGGTAATGCTATTATCAGTTGCAGTCAAAAAGAATGGTACATAACAAAAGCAATAAAATTGGCTATGTAAATGCAAGATTAGGCAAAATTAACGCAAGATGTGAATTTTCGACCATTCGTGTAATAAAGTGCGGTCGACCCTATTATAAATGGATTTGACAACCGATAGCTTAGAATTAGTAAAAATGGAATTCTTAGATAATAGTTACACTCTAAGATACGTTTCACATGTAATGTTAAAAATAAAAATGAAAAAATGTAACAATTTGTATCTCAAGAACAATCTTAATATTTTGTAAATAACTGCCGAAATTTAAATCAAAATACGCCTTTTTTTTCAAAAGGTACTTATATTTTGAAATAATTTCCCTTTTTACTTATATTAATATATAAATATCGTATAAACAATAAAATATTTATTCTTTGGAAAGATCCTCTCCAATCTTAGCCAGATACCTTAAATAAAATAAACAGAAAAATATTCTAAAAGGCAAATACATTCGCATGTGTGTTTCCTTTAACAAAGAATAAATCATCTGACAGCTTATCATTCAAAACTCCTCATATTTATTTAAATAATTCCAAGTGCAATTTCTAATTCCTAAAAATATGAACACAGACAAATACATGTCCGAAATTCAGAAAACTCTTTAAAAATTCTTTTCTCAACCACTTTTCATATCTTACTTGAAGATATATTTATTTATTTTTCTACTAATGATACTTACAGAAGCAGGGAAGCAAAATATAATTTTTTTTCCGTAATCGCATCGTTTCGTTAACTTCATTAAACCATGATGAGTTCAGCAGTTTTATTTGATTGCAAACGATATATTAAATGAATTCTTTTGGAGACCTAAGTGGCAACGAAATGACGCTGTTAACTCCGCACGTGCACTCGCAGGTTATAAAGTACGCAGGTTCCAAACACCATCAGATCTTTATGGTACTTCCAACTTTCAAATAACTAGCTAGCAGCTTTCATTAAGGGGTTCGATATGGCCTTTTTGTGGGTAATAACAATATCGGCGAAAAGTGAATGGAGATGAGATCCTATAGTTTTGGCTCTAGTAGTGATTACTGGAAATTTGATGTTTAATGCCATGATGCTCAATATCTATGCTGGCATATTTTGCTTTATAGTTAATTTCCTTTATTGAACGTAGAGAAGCTATTTCAAACTCTGATAAGAAAAGTGTCAACAAAAACGAAAAATGCATATAATGTAGGAAATTAAACTTTTAAGTGAAGCTTTAGATTAAAAACTGACACTTTACTATGCCATATTTATTTGGAATTTTTAAAAATTCTAATTTTGAAAGGAGTTTATATTTTACCTTGCTTGACATAGATGTTCGTTTTAGTACCAATAATAAAGCAATAATAATAATTATTATTATCATTTTAATTTTCTCATTTACGCTGTATATAAACAGGAGACATTGGCCGGCGTCCTGGCATAGGGGTAGCGCGTCTTCCCCGTGATCTGGGCGTCCCGGGTTCGAGTCCCGGTTTGGGCATGGTTGTTCTTCTGTCGTTCTATCTGTGAGATGTGTGAATGTGCCCTCCTGTATAAAGGGGTTGTGCAAGCGAATGAGTGATGCGTGAGTAGCAAAGTCGTACTCTTGGCCCTAGTTGGCGCTGCTATAACAAATAAGAGACGTTCCCCTCAGGCTTAAATCGCTGTCTTCGTAACAGCGGGCTTGTCAGTGGCAAGTGCCATAAGAAACAAACAACAAACAAGGAGACATTGTCATTGTCGAAGAATTCAAACTCGAGATTCTGACGAATCACCTCGTTTCTGACCTAAGAATGAAAACTATGTTTTGGATTACGTATATCTGTTTGAGAAAACGATTTCTTAAAAACACTTTGATAGATGAAATTTGGACAGGAAAAGATGAAAATGCTAGACAGATGACATTTGGTGTAAGGACTTTACACTGTGTCTGTAGATGTTAAACAAATTTTGAATGAAATTCAATCAGATGAAGTCTGTCTGTCCACAGTCAGAATATAAATTAGGTCGATACATAATTAACAAGAATATAATATCATTAACATAATTAGTACAAAACGAAGAGATCTAGATCAACAAAATTTTGTACACACATTTACCATTTAAAGTGTCGGTACCTACAAAATGTGAAACCAATCCGTGCAAGGGTTGACCGTCTATCTGTCTGTACTTTCACAAGCATGTAAATGCAATAACTCAAAAACGCATTGACTTAAATACAGTACACTCCTGAATATCCGGTTTGTGACTATCCTGCTTCTGTACAAGCCGGCCTAATTAACTTTTATCGAATTAAATGAGAAAGGCAAGGCATTGCATTGGCAACATTACAAAGACATTGGAAGCGGCCGACTACTACGATCCTCCTACGTGTCGTGTGCAAAATACAAGTTATGACAGGAAAAGAGCAGCGTTCTGCTAGTTGTTCATTGTTTCTTTAGTGCATAACGAACCTCAGTTGTTGCCGCTGTTCCTGATTAAAATTACACAGTAGTACGTATACTGTACTTACGTACAGTATTCGTAAATTGTAATTAGGATGTGCTTAATGCTTTTTTTAAGTACATCACAGTGACGATTGCAGAATTTATGTTAAAATGTGAACAGTTTATGCCTTTTAATTTATTTTTCTTCTAATAAATTCTTGAAACGAGTAGTCTATAAACATATATAAACTACATCTGTACAGTAAAGTAAAGTATACAGTATATCAGTACAGTAAACTCTATCAGTACAGAACTTCTATTTTAATTCGACACTTTATCATCAACTTTTATGATTAATTGGGCCGTGGCCGCGTTTCACATTATAGGTGGCTTGAGATAAATGGAGGGATGTGTGAAAATAAGATTATAACAACGGGTCTGGGCATAAAAACTTTGTCTTCTGGTATGGGTGGGGAAAGAAATAAGTTCACAGAAATCCGGCCAAACCAGCTTTTTTGTTATCCGGCCGACCCTTCCGCCATATTAGGCCTGATACTCGGTAATGTACTTTATATGAAATCTGAATATGTCTTACAGTTATAGATTTGTGTCAAATTTTTGTTTCAATCGGTTTTATTAAAAGCCTCCGAAATAAACATTCGATATTCCAGTACTTCCACATTAACCTCCTCCCAGAGATTAATTGCCAAATAATTCGCAAAAAATTGCTAGTTAATAAGTGTTTTTGTATTTATTGTTAACCAATGACATGTTGTTAATAATACACAGGTAAATTTATTATAGAATATAAAAGAAAGTTTATGGGAAAGCACTACCATCAATTTAAGGAATTGTTCCGGAAGATCCCGTTCCCTTAGAGATCTACATGATCAAAAATCCATTGTTCTTTTTGATCCCTCTACATGATCAAAAATTTATTTTTGTCATTATATTCAAACATTTATAAATTACAACCTTAAAAGTTCCTTTTCAAAAACGGTTGCTTTTATTTTATCAAAATATATTTAAACAAACAATGTTGTTGTAAAACAATAACATTTTCTCACAAGAGAAGCATTCTAAAGAATTAACTGACTAACTTGAAGTTTGTTTCAAATCAGTGCTAATTACGTGTGATTGATTGCGTTAAATGAGTAGAAATGAGAGCCCACTTGGTATTTGTTAGCTGTCTTTAAAAATTCTATCTAAATACTATTATTAAATCTTATTAAAGGTAATTGTTTTTATTCGAGAAATAAATTTAAGTTTGCTGTATCTGATTAAGTGAAAGTTAGGATATCATGTTAATTACAATATGATTGCAAAGCTTACTATAATATATTTTAATATTTTATTAAATATTCGGTGAACTCGGTGAATTTATTAACGACGAGGTATTTTTATTACATTATAAGATTCACTATTGAATTTGCATTATTTTCTCCTTAAATTAACTGCCAGTCGTATATTTATTCTTGATACTTTGAACCCAAAATAAATTTTAAAACATTGGATTTTTCATTATATCATGATGAATTATTGTTGAATGTTGGTATTTAGAAACTCGACAGTCAACATCGTTAAAAGAATCACAATGAATGCAAATATTTCGTATATTTACATAATATAAATTAGTCAATTCTTTTAAAAACTATTATAAACAATAATAATAACAATAAATAATAGCTTTATTTTTCGATCAACTTTTTTGTATATTTACAAATTATGACTCCATTCCCTTCTTTATATTGTGAATAATTTCAAATATGCATTTCAGACCCTTTCTCTTAGATCGATTCTGCTTAAAATGCTTATTGGAAACACAACTTCGATGGCAAGACGATATATTGAATTTATTTTATCCAGATTGTTGAGTTCATTAATATGAGCCTGTGAACATACAGCGAAACTTTCGAGATTAAAATGTTTGAATGATAAATTAAGAAATAATCTAATACATATCTAAATTTTACTCCTTTTAAAATTTCTGTGAGTATCTGCAGCTAAAAAATAAAAGTTTGTATTTTTAATTATCCACTTTTGTTAAACAGTAGGTTCATCAAAAATATTGTTGATTACATAAAAGCGTACATATGAATTTTTACTTCCAATTAAATCTCTAAGACATGAGGTGACGTTCATGATTCCCTCAACAAAGAACTATTAAGAATCAAATTGTAACAGATTTAAAAATCGTGTTAATTTTATATCCTTATGCTTGTTCTCTATATCGTGTACATGATTCTCATTATTAGAGTCGCGTCTAATGGCATCACTGTGCCATTAAAAATGTAACAACCAGGATAAACTATTTTCTAATTTCACATTGTCTTATGAGGTACTCTACAATTATTTCTAATTTCTGAAAAAAATTGCTGTGGTGAGAAACTAATTATTTGTTTAACTTTCAACGGTAAAAAGGAACCATGAGATTAAATGCTTAATAAGGCAATAAAAATGGTTTGAATTTCATTCAAATAATAACAATGTAGTTGAAATTACTCAAAATATCTACACAAATATTATTGAGCAAATGCTTTCATATTGCATTAAAAATGGGCATATCTGTAAAATCTATTTCAATTTGCCTGTCATTTTTTTTCGTTAATTATCTTATATAATATCTCTTTCTGTTTTCGCATGCAAACTGAGCAGCTAACAATCAGAATCTTTTTAAATTAGTTTTCAATAATAAACGTAAAATATGAGATTAAATATTTCAAGCTATTATGAAAACGGCTCGAATTTTTATTGTAGCAATAAAATCAACTGTTAAAAATTGTACAAATTTTTTTAATTGTCCACATTTATGAAGTATTGGCACAAAAATTGAATTGCTATCATCACAAAGACAATTTTAAAATTTTAAAATGACACATGAACCTGATTTGTACATTAATATTTTTGAAAGTTATGGAAAAAAAATTGCACTTTGTTTCATTTTTAATGATTAAAATTTCAAAAGAATCATTCCATTCATACCCTCTAAAAAATTTATGTACCAAATTTGGTATTTTTGGGTCAATCATCCATCCGTTAGAGCACTAAAATTCATATATACTCCTTTATTACAAATAGGGAAGAAAATAGTTATTGTCATATAAATCCAATTGTTTATTCAAAATCTGTAAAGTATAAATGAATAAAGTACATGGAAAGAGTTCCTTTGAGAAAAAAAAATATCTCAACTTTTAAGAAACAGAAACTTGAAAACTCCTTCATCAAAGAATTCATATTATCCTATGTTAGTTTCAGGATTCTATAATAAAAGTTACAACTTGTTTCTTAAGAATCTTCTAAGCATAATATTTGTAATATAAGGAAAGAAAATCTTCATTCTCTTTTAGAATTCTTTAGTAAATGTAGAATCTCCTTATTATTGCTTTACAATCTCCAAAATGAAATATTTATCATATAAGTGAAAGAATAATGCCCAGCTCCATTCCAAACTTTAAAACAAAAAAAGAAATTATCCTATGTTAGTTTCAGAATTCTATAATAACAGTTACAATTTGTTTCTTAAGAATCTTCTAAGCAAAATATTTGCAATATAAGAAAAGAAAATCTTTATTCTCTTTTAGAATTCTTTAGTAAATGTAGCATCTCCTTATTACTGCTTTACAATCTCCAAAATGAAATATTTATCATATAAGCGAAAGAATAATAGAGGGCTCCATTCCAAACTTTAAAACAAAAAAAGAAATTATCCTATGTTAGTTTCAAGGTTGTATAATAAAAGTTATAACTTGTTTCTTAAGAATATTCCAAGCAGAATATTTGTAATATAAGCAAAGAAAATTTTTATTCTCTTCAGGATCCTGCAGTAAATGTAGCATCTCCTTATTACTGCTTTACAATCCCCTAAATGAAACATTAATCATATAAGCGAAGGGATCCCCAATATGATTCATTCCAAAATTTAAAAGGAAATTATCCTATGTTAGTTTCAAGATTGTATGATAAAAGTCATAACTTGTTTCTTAAGAATCTTTTAAGCAGAATATTTGTAATATAAGCAAAGAAAATTTTTATTCTCTTCAGGATCCTGCAGTAAATGTAGCATCTCCTTATTACTGCTTTACAATCCCCTAAATGAAACATTAATCATATAAGCGAAAGGATCCCCAACATGATTCATTCCGAACTTTGAAAGGAAATTATCCTATGTTAGTTTCAAGATTGTATAATAAAAATTATAACTTGTTTCTTAAGAATCTTTTAAGCAGAATATTTGTAATATAAGCAAAGAAAATTTTTATTCTCTTCAGGATCCTGCAGTAAATGTAGCATCTCCTTATTACTGCTTTACAATCCCCTAAATGAAACATTAATCATATAAGCGAAAGGATCCCCAACATGATTCATTCCGAACTTTGAAAGGAAATTATCCTATGTTAGTTTCAAGATTGTATAATAAAAATTATAACTTGTTTCTTAAGAATCTTTTAAGCAGAATATTTGTAATATAAGCAAAGAAAATTTTTATTCTCTTCAGGATCCTGCAGTAAATGTAGCATCTCCTTATTACTGCTTTACAATCCCCTAAATGAAACATTAATCATATAAGCGAAAGGATCCCCAACATGATTCATTCCAAACTTTAAAAGGAAATTATCCTATGTTAGTTTCAAGATTGTATAATAAAAGTTATAACTTGTTTCTTAAGAATCTTCCAAGCAGAATATTTGTAATATAAGCAAAGAAAATTTTTATTCTCTTAAGGATCCTGCAGTAAATGTAGCATCTCCTTATTACTGCTTTACAATCCCCTAAATGAAACATTAATCATATAAGCGAAGGGATACCCAACATGATTCATTCCAAAATTTAAAAGGAAATTATCCTATGTTAGTTTCAAGACTGTATGATAAAAGTCATAACTTGTTTCTTAAGAATCTTTTAAGCAGAATATTTGTAATATAAGCAAAGAAAATTTTTATTCTCTTCAGGATCCTGCAGTAAATGTAGCATCTCCTTATTATTGCTTTAGAATCTACAAAATGAAATATTTATCATAGAAGCGAAAGAATCTCACCCTGCTCCATTCCAAACTTTAAAATGAAATTATCCTTGTTTAGTTCCAGGATTCTAAAATAAAATTTACAACTTGTTTCTTAAAAATTTTCTAAAAAAATAAACAAAGAAATTCTGTATTCTCTTCAGAATTTTGTAGCGAGTGTAGCATCTCCTTATTACTGCTTTACAATCTCCTAAATGAAATATTTATCATATAAGCGAAAGAATCCCACCGTGCGCCATTCCAAACTTTAAAAGCAAAAAAAGGAAAAACATTGTGCCTGCCCTGAGTTTAAATTCCCCATTCCAATGCCGGCGAATTCACCTTCCTGGAAAAGAAGTGAACTAATATTCCTTCCCCATTCTTGAGCATTCATTTCACATTGAGTATCAAGTTCTCAGTCGGAAATCGGACGGAAAAAGAAAGAAACCCCTATCAAATATTTACTTTTCGGAAGTTTCTCTCTCTCTCGTTTTGAAGCGCATACCCTTCCTGAAAAATCAACGTTCATCGTCCCAAGGGGGTTCCTTTTACACCGGAAACACATCTGCGAAAACCCGGAAACCCAAGAAAAGAGTTGGGGGAAAAAAAGAAGGAAACTGCTGTTTCCTTAACACAAAAGAAACAGATACCAATGGAAAAGAAGAAATCTAAAATTGTACTTCGCTTCTCTAGGTGGGTGTATAACCCTCAAGAACTGGAAAATTGCACTCTTTTTCTATTTATTTCGATCAAGTGCATCAATGGTTTCGGTACAGGAGGCCGTATATAAAGAGATCTAATTTTCGATATCCACCTCTAAGGTGATCAGGGTTTTTTTTCGGTGCTGCTGTTGTTGTAAGGCCATTTTTCGAATTTCGGGTAATCCAAAGGAATCCGAGGAATGTGTTTTGTATTTTTCTCGAAAAGAAAAATCTGGGCAATACCAATAGAAATGGAGGAAAAAATTTTTAACAGAGGTGTGTTTCCTGTTAGATTTCTTTCTGTTTAATTTGGATGCAATTCAATTTTTCTGCCGGGAGAAGTGATTTTCAATCCAAGAACGATCTTATTTGGTATCGAGTGAGAAATTGAATTTTTTATCCGTCATGCTTCTGTTGATTTCAATAGGAAGACTAATTTTTCTTATCAAGGATTCGTATTTTCTATATTTGACGTATTCACTTGAATAATACTGTGCTTCTGAGAATTATTAGGCACATTACAAATTTATTTAAACTAGTACTAGGAATAAAACTATGTATAATTAGATGCTACTTAATACAATACCACCGTATTATGCTCCTAATATTTGATTTCACAACGTTGTTGTTTTGAAACAACATATAAATGACGCTGTATTCTACAAGATGATGATTTAACGAGAAAATTTCACTTAGTAGTATGATTAATTACATTTGATTTTCAAATTCAAACTTTAAATAGCTTATATTCTTTTCCTAGTGCGATTATTAAAAGAGTGTGTAACTAATGTTTTGCAGTAAATTGCACCTGTTATTCAATCCATACTCCTCAAGCGCTTGTCAATGCATAGCATAAAACTGAATGCTGTTTGGATATATAATGCGCAATCAAAGAATCTCACAATGAGAATTATTAACTTTATCACTTCTAATGTAATTAATTAAAAGCATTTTTGTTTCTATATCTTATAATTTTTTTTTGCATAATTCTAACCTGCTCAAGATTTCTCGTACAGCTTGAATATAGTAAAAGTAAAATCAGAATTATAAATTTCATCAACAGAACTAAGCCTTTTGAAAATGTAATTATTCTGTTAATTTTTTTGTTAAATTTCATTTTTAAATATAAAACTCTGTTACCTCTTATCATTTCCAAACTTATATGATATTGCATCTTTATAACCTGAATCCTTCTTGTATTAGATTCACAATCACTTGATATAAGGCAATTATTTCATAAAAGTAAAAATCGAGAGATGAAACTTTTGATTTGAAAAAGGTTTGGTTTGAAAATAAAGTAGGTTTTAATTTTATATGAAATGCTTTTATAAGATCTAACTTTAGAGACCGGCTTCTTAGTTAGAAATTAAAACTTTTGTATCAGTCTTTCACTTCTATTTTCGTGCGAAAGTGACTTCAAACTCCAAAACAGTGTTTGACGCAGTATCCATAAAATTTTATATTAGACTGAAAAAACATAATAATAAACTAGTGCAATAAAAATAACAAAATCTTTTTTGAATTAAATAAAAAGTTTATAAATTAAACGAAGAGAAGTCTTTAAGTAACTATGATGTAGTAATTGACTGCATTGGAACGTAGTTAGAAAAACATAAACAAAATCATTTTTGATGAAAAATAAAGGAAAAAAAATTTTTTTTAAACATATTACTCCGTATCTATGCAACGAAATTAAGATCGGAGATAAATTTTGAAATTTATATTCGCAAAAAGAATTTTTTCATAATCGTTTTAACAATGGAAATATAATGTGAATGAATGATTTGATTAAAAAGTGGAATTATTTAAATTTCGCTATAGCAAAAAAAAAAATAACAGATAAAACTTAAAATTATTTAATTTCAAAAAAAAATCAGAGTTAAATGTACAGATATCGAATGGGTAATGTTTCAAAACTAATTCTTAATAATAAAATTGTATATGGCGTAGGCTATTGTTATAATTATAATTACCATTTTACAACTATTACTATAATGTTAGTTACAATATTACATACTAAATTTTATTTACCAAAGTCAATATAATTTTCAATTATCATTATTGAATTCAAATCGCTTATTATTATTATTATTTAATGAAAAAATCTAATTTGACATTCGTTTAACTCCCACTATACATTTACTACAATAGTTAAATCCAAATCCTCTCATTCAAGGTCCGTTAAGTCGAATTAATTTTACGTATTAGGAATCTAATAAATCGTTTTTCCAGATTAATCTTGTATCGGGTTCCTGTAACTTGCAGCTCCTGTAATTTTCCTTGTTTCCTTTAGCCAATCCTGTTTTTCAAACTTTGTGACCTACCTCAATGTGTTAAACACAAAAACACTTATTTGTGTTCAACACATTTGGAAAATCATTGTTTTATTTGGAATAAAAAAATCAATGCTTTCTAAGCACAAATTTTTTTTTATCAAAGATCACAATATTTTTTAATAGTTTTTATAAAATATTGAGAAGTAAATTAAGAATTTAAACCAAAAATATTAAAACATTAGTAAAAACAAGCATTCAGAAATATCTACACAAATTGTTTGATTCAATGTACTTTACAGAGCAATGTCTTTATAATAATAATAACTACTTTAAGTCAAAATACTTGTTGCAGCAGGTGCTATTATTAACGTGATCAAATAATGATTAATTTTAATTCTAATTGAGACTTCCTTTCAGAAATCAACTTTAGAATATTTCCCATTAAAACAGAATTGGCGTTATTTTCATACAAATTACTTTTAAGAAAAAAGAATTTAACATATCAATGACAATTCTCCAACAATTATCCTTTCAGGTAACTCCTTTGTTACTATCGTTATCGAATAAATAACACATAAAAAAGACTTTAACTATTGTTTGATACAGCTAAAAAGCCTGCGGCAACAGCGCAAATTCCTCCCTCTAGGAAAACTGGGACACAAATAAATTGCAATGGTGGCTTTGTATTGGAAAAGTACATAATAGAGATATATACCTCATGGGCCCAACTAGCGTGTTTTCTTTTCTGATATTCTGTTATAACCCATTACTTACCTGGTAGGTGTCATTAAAACAAGTTTCTTTCTTCCGGTTTGGGTTTTTTTTCCTCTCCCTCTCTCTCTTCTTTCTCTATACAGTTTAAAACCGCCTTTACTGTTTTCCAATAATTTCTTTTTGTGCCATATGTTTCCGAAGATAAAGTCGTTTTAAAGACTCGGGGAACTGTATTTCTTTATTGTATAGTTTATTTCATTGCTCGTTAAAGACTGGAAGGTGTCGTAAAAGATAACGCTGCTGCTGCATTCCGTAATTGCGTGTATATTTTTTTTCGGAAATTTTGTGCAGCTTTCAAGTAAAGATACTGTTATAAGGTTAGATGGGCAGTTTTAATTTTACTATTACCTCCTCCTCCTTATATGTAGTTATAGTAAAAGCAGAAATGAATATTAAAAATATTTTTAAAAAACAAAAAAATTTCATGAAAATAAAGTCTGCAAACTAGCAAATTCCAGAAGAAAAAAGATTATTATGTAGGTATAATAATAGTTTGCGATAACTTATTTAATATAAGTACAAACTTACATAAATGTACAAATATATATATACTCATGTAAATATATAAACATAAGGTAACTTATTACTTTCTTTAGGACAGGTTCGATATATTGAATAAAAACAGCAAAAATAGAAATTAATTTATAGTAGTTATTTACATATATTTACAACTAAGCAAACAAAAACAATCCGATAAATTATAACTGCAATATACTAGCTCGCCTCACAGAGTATGGAACAATTAAGACCGTTATTCTAAAATCGGCTTTTTTGGCAAGGTTTTTGGTGCTAAATTTGAAAAATTGTGACATTTTGGCGACAGACATGGTGATATATTTAGTCTCTAAAACAAATTGCATTGATTTAAAACTCTGAAATTCAAATGTATCTGTTTAAAACTTTGAAATGCAAATGTATAATTAATGGTAATTAAAAGATAAAGAAATAAAAATATCTTAAATATCTATAATACTTTCACATCTGTAGAATATCATTTAAAAACATTTTCACGATTATACAGAATTATTAAAGAATAAAATGCATAATTAAATTATTTATGTTTAAGAGACATATTCGATACATAGCTGTATATAGGGAAATTCAAACTTTTATTGTATGTATTCAAAAGCAGCTCTTTTATTCGAATAAACATCGAATCGAGTGCTTATTTCTCACCTCACATGAAGCATCTGCCGTTGATTTGTGAGTTCACTGTTGCAACAATTCGATCTCTCATTTCTTGAAGCGGAATATGCAAAGTTGGCACACGATGCTAAAATTAGTATTTCCATATAGTATAGGGCTAAGCTCCCTAGAGCTACTTTCAACAACAGTTCGAATGTGCTCAAGATTTTAATGTTTTAATTTAGGATGATTAAAACATTTTCATGATTATACAGAATTATTAAAAAATAAAATGCATAATTAATTTTTTTATGTTTAAGAGACATATTCGATACATAGCTGTATAGAGGGAAATTCAAACTTTTATTGTATGTATTCAAAAGCAGATCTTTTATTCGAATAAACATCGAATCGAATGTTTATTTCTCACCTCACATGAAGCATCTGCCGTTGATTTGTGAGTTCACTGTTGCAACAATTCGATCTCTCATTTCTTGAAGCGGAATATGCAAAGTTGGCACACGATGCTAAAATTAGTATTTCCATATAGTATAGGGCTAAGCTTCCTAGAGCTACTTTCAACAACAGTTCGAATGTGCTCAAGATTTTAATGTTTTAATTTAGGATGATTAAAACATTTTCATGATTATACAGAATTATTAAAAAATAAAATGCATAATTAAATTATTTATGTTTATGAGACATATTCGATACATAGCTGTATAGAGGGAAATTCAAACTTTTATTGTATGTATTCAAAAGCAGCTCTTTTATTCGAATAAACACCGAATCGAGTGTTTATTTCTCACCTCACATGAAGCATCTGCCGTTGATTTGTGAGTTCACTGTTGCAACAATTCGATCTCTCATTTCTTGAAGCGGAATATGCAAAGTTGGCACACGATGCTACCATTAGTCTACCACGATGCTACCATTAGGGGCTAAGCTCCCTAGAGCTACTTTCAACCACAGTTCGAATGTGCTCAAGATTTTAATGTTTTAATTTAGGATGATTAGTGCTTTTCTGTTTTTATATGTAACTACCTTCTACAAATTTATTATATCAAATGTAAATTTTTTTATGAAGATGTGGTCCTTTGTTCATCGTATAACGAATTGTAAGATGGTCTGCGACAATGGGTTAATTCCTTGTATACTGCAGCACTTAAAATGATTTATACTAAATCGTCGTTTTTTTTTTTTTTTTTTTTTTTTTTTTTGTATACGCACAACAATTTTATTATGCCGGATTTATCTGAACCCATAAACAAAACTTTGAAATTTTTGTCTCTCTCAAAGACAATTAACTGGAAATAGTTACTATCGTGAATTCGTTCCTTTTTTGCATAATACTGCACAGAGAATGATTCTTAAGGTAGGTGATTACATTTAAATGTCGATTTTTTGAGAAATTATGAAATTTTTATTTAGTATTCTTTGAAAAAGTTTACAAAACCATTTGATTATTTCTATGTAGATTTTTTGGGAAGTTACATTGATATTTATATTTGAATTTATAACATTTTAACGCTACTTTACATTTTTTTGATACTGTCAAATTCTAATCTTTGGTAGAATTTTCTTTCGAAAAACATTATAAATTAAAATCTAATACATAAGTTATGTTCAAATTTGGTATAATAAGTTCTTGTTGTATTCTGCTGTTACTGAATTAAAGAACAAGTAATCTATTCATTAATTAATATTTAATAGTTGTCTTAATGCTTCATAATACTAAAAAATTGAAAATATATATTATTTGTCAATTGAATCATACCAATACTTACAGAGTGGATACAAACAAAGCTTATTTTTAGTTCAGATACTAGATTATATTTTTTTTAACTACTTGCAAAATTTTAAGCAAATCATTTGATAAATCTCTAAGAAAATTTTTGCTTTATAACTAAAAAAAAACTTTTTAGCTTGTTTCTTTTAAACTAAAAAAACACTTTTTTCAATTTTTAAAAATATTTTGCCAATAAATAGGTGCATTTTGGTTTCTTACAGGTTTTTATAAAATAGTTTTTTAATGCAAAAATTTAAAAATATACGTATTTTTTTAATTCAAAATTCATTTCGAAGGTTGTCATTATACCTTAAATATAATAAAAAAGATGTCATATTTAAATTCCTTGCACAGCCTCGAAAATAAAAGAAAAAAAACACATCAAAATAACAAATTTCTATATTTAAAATCTCGCTAATGGCTTATATATGTCAAAAAAACATTTTTAGGTCTTTGGGAATGCATATTGACTTTTCAGGCAAAAGAAAAAAATTGTTTCTTTTATATTAACTGTATTACACCAAAATAAATAAAGACACGGTGGAATGCATTTGATTTAGCTACTGAATTAAAATGCAATTATCCTATAAATAAAACCCAGCGCATTGACGGGTTAATTATAATCAATAAAATATCATTGTATAATGTAGTATGTACTGTATAATCAGTATGTGATGGTAATTTAATTAAAATCATAACGAAAAAAATTATATATCGCTAGAATATTAATCTAACAATATATATGCATTAAGTATGCATACTTTGCATATATATGCATTAAGTATGCATTTCTCTTGCAGCAATATTTATTAAATTTCCAATGAAATTATTTATTCATTGCTTGTTTCCATATGCAAAAAAAACTTTAATTACTAATTTCCGTTATGAAAAAAATAGATTTTTTATTTTTAGCTTCAAGAGTACCCTTAAAAGATAAGAGAGCTCAGGTTCGATATTAAAATACCAGCATTTTTATTAACAACATATTTATTTCATAGACAATATGAAAAAAAAATCGTCAAATTCGCCAAAAGGAAAAAAAATTACCGCTTCAGCGCGTTGTTTAATTATAAGGAAAGGAAGCACCGCTTATTAATTGGAGCATTTTTATTCCGCGTGCTTAGCAAACAATTAGGATCTATCTGATAAAATTTCATATCAGGTGGCTTAGTAGAAGATCACCTTTTGTTCGTTCACTACTTATGATTCTATAAGCGCTTGAGGGGAGAATTTAATAACAGAATTCTTATGTGCGCAGGTATTACACAGAAGAAAAAAATTATTTTTGGAAAGGTGAAACCAAAAATGGCGGTGAATAAAAGAAGGTGGCGTCGAGCTTGCTAAAGCTTAGAGTTATTAAATAATACAAGTAGAAGCTAAATTATTAGTTTTAAATTTCAGAAATTTTTAAATGTATTTTAGTTACAAACGCAAAAACATGAACAATGAGAGGAAATTTAAAAAGTAAAATATTAAAATTGTTGTGTATAGAAACGAATTTTAATTAATATGAATTTTAAAAAGTCTAGATTAATACTAATATTTAATTCTCAGTTTTATATTAGAGGAGAAAATATCGAAAAAACACATGTCAAAATAAAGTAATGATAAGGCTTTCAAAATTATTATTTATATTTTTATTATTTATATAGTTACTATTAATATCAAAACTAGTTTCATAGCTAATTGTTAGTACTGTGAAAAATATCAATTTCAAAACTCCACTTTATTAGTGCCTTCACTAATTCAACATGTAGTGAAATATTATTTAGCAGTTTATTTTATTTACTGTGTCACTTTTAATCATTATTAGAATAAAAAGCTAAACTTTGTAACTGCCAAAAAATTTAGCCTCGAAATTATAAATGTTTGTTTCAATCTCAGATAAATTTAATCCTAAAAACATACTTTCTATTCCATTTGTCTATTCTTTGTCTCACTGTTTTTGAACACAGTAACTCAAAAACAAATTGAGTTAGAGCGATAAATTTGATATATGGTTCTAACATCAAATTTTATGTTTCTACCAAAGTTTTGACGAAATACGACTAAGAGATTGTATATGGTGTGATCGTGTAAATGAATAAAATTAATCAAAAATGCAAGAAGCTAGCAGTAAAAATATATTTTCTATTCCATTTATCTATTGCTTTGTCTCACTGTTTTGAAACACAGTAACTCAAAAACAAGTTGAGTTAGAGCGATAAATTTGATATATGGTTCTAACATCAAATTTGTATATTTCTACCAAAGTTTTGACGAAATACGACTAAGAGATTGTGTATGGTGTCATCGTGTAAATGAATAAAATTAATCAAAAATGCAAGAAGCTAGCAGTATGAAATTTTTAAAATAGTTTCATCATCAAATATGTTGACATGCATTCAACACTGAACAAAATTTATTGAAAAGATTAGTCGGTTATTAGTCGGTCGAACCATTAGTCGGTTTATATATTCGTGTTATTGGAATAATTTTAAAGAGAAATTATTTAGATGTATAAAAACTGATATGATATCGTGTGACCAAAATTTTCAATATGTGTATCGAATTTGGAACCAGTTGTTTGAAAGGATGTCCAGATTTCATAATCAGTTTTCTTCATTATACATAAAGAAAATGCGATATATTCAGTTACAACACGAATAAGATTCATGCTTGTAGACTCTGCCATAACTTAGAAGATTTGTCCCTCACCCACTAATTCACTGCAATGAAAGCTTATAAGCCAGTTAACAACTACGCTACACGGACAATTGCTTTTGTATTGTGGTCATGTTACTCCGCTGCGAACTCCAAAGTCATAGGTTCTATCCTCGCTCATCGCAATTCACCACATTTGTGTGAAGGTTAAAGGTTCATCACGTCCGAGTTCCGAATGGTTTCACTACATCACCATTATATATATACAGGAAATGAAATTTTTTATAAGAAGAATCGAAAAGAAGATGTTATATCGCTTAAATATACAAGAAAATCGAGATAACACTGCAGTTGGTTCTTGGTTGTTGTAGTTAGTTCTTCAACATATTTATCACATTGTTGAAAATAATCAAAAATTTAAAATTACTTTAGGTATAGCATAGCCAAACAATGTCAACCTTTTATTTTCATTCATTTTTACGTTGCTCATGTTTGATGCTACAAAGAGAGAGAGAGAGAGAGAGTACAGTAATTGTCAGAAGATTAAATTTCATGTAACGTTTTTTTTAATAGAAATTCTGAAATTACACCTATTTGTCTGCAAAAATGAAACAATAAACCTAATGCTTAATGTTTGTGAAACTTGATACGCTTACGCCAAGAATTTACAGAAAATTCGTGGAAGAAAATGTGTTCCGTCATGTTCAAACAGTCTTAATTCATGAAATTTGGCATAAGATTTAATCTATATTACTTTATACTGTTTATTTTCAAAAATTTTGAACTATATTACTTTTTTAATCATCTTCATCCATTGAGTAAATGTCGGTAATTAAATATGATAGTTTTAAAAACTCAACAATCCAGATAAATGAATTTTGAAAATCTGTTTAGATTCTCAAGTTGTAAATATGACTTAAACACATTATGCAAAAATTTAAAGATTCTTCATGCATGTTCGATTTTCTTCATAAATCAGGAAGCGTAATATAAAATATACCATATTGTTGAAAGCACATTTTCTAAAATATGACAAAAAGTTGAGCAGTAAAAAAATCCCCGTTGACTTAATTAATATCTGTAAACGATACGCATATTTACGATTTTTATTATTGCTGTTATTATTTATAGGCACAACGAGCAATTAATCTTAAGAAAAGAAATAGATTTTTGATACGCAATAGGAAAGTACGGAAAATATATGATATTGGCACAAAAGTTGTAACACGTCACAAGCATTAGTCTTCTAGCTTAAATAATTATCATTATGATAGCTATATCGATCAATAAATTTTAGTCACAATAATATAGTTATAACTTTTTTCATCTTATATTAAGTTTTAAAAATCTTATAAATTATATAAATCGTTGTTGTTTCTTATGGCACTTGTCATAGAAAGGCCCGCTGATAAAGTCAGCGATTTTAAGCCGAGAGAGCGTCCCTAGTTTCAGTATTGCCATCTAAGGGCAAGAGTGCGTCTTAGCTACTCAAGCGTCACATTTGCTTACACAACCCCATTTTTCATGGACGCACATTCACGCACCTCATAGATAGAACACAGACGAAGAGCAACCATGCCCGAACCAGGAGTCGAACCCAGGACACCGGGAAGACGCGCTACCCTGTGCGAAGACGCAGCAAATTATGCAAGTTATCTATCTTATATAAGTTTTTACTTATTCACATCGAGTTCTAGATTATTCTAATCGTTTGAATGTACAGTACGACTCATTTTTCATTTCGATTCGTTACTTCTAGTCCGATGCAAAAAGGCATGATAAAGTTTCGGACTCTTTATTTTATTTTTAAATTTTCTCTTAATTAGAAGCTGTAGCATGCAGACTAAAAGCCTTATTTAATATTATCGTAACACCCGTATGTAGATAAAAGTTCATAAGATTTGATAAAATACATAATAGTAGTAAAATTTGAAATTTAAAATGGAGTAAAAATGCTTTTTTCTGAAATAATATGTATTGACTTTTACAAAAAGACTGCAAGTAAAATTATGATACACCTTTTCTTTAATAAGCAAGGACTACTACCCAATTAATTACTGCAAACCAGATTTGATAGTTCTAAGCAACAACCCAGATTTTTTTTACATACTTTTTTCATTTTGTATATCCCAATTTATAGGTAGGATGTTAACTTTTATCTTAGTTTAATAAATAAATAGTTTTTTTTTCCAAATATAAATAGTTAAGAAGGTTGTTCTTTGAATTGAGTATGAAGGGATGTTCCGTTTAGGTTGTTCATATTGTAAAACAAGCTTTGTTAGACCGAAAATTATACAGCTGATTTATTAAATATAAAGCCAATGCGTTGAGTTTCTGATGTAAAAAACATTTACTATTAAAAAAGTACGACATGATCATTATTTACCTAAAATTTTGCTATTTAAATTTCAAATTTCGCATTCTATGATTTACGGCAAGTAATATTTTAAATAATTTACATTTCCGATTTCACTAAGTTAATTATCAATAATGTTATGGAGTTAAATTGTGTTATAGTATTATAATATTGCACTTAAATAAGGATAATAATATTTGAAACTATTAGCAAAAGCTGCATCGATTTAAAATATTAGCAGTTGACATAATTTATAAAACTAATTATCTTCTATTAAATGATATATATCATTTCTATATCAAACATTTTCTAAAAATTTTATTTAATATGATTATGATAATCATATATAATCATTACTTTTTATGATTATCGTATATATTTATCTAAATAAACACTTTAGATAAATATATACAAAGAATATATTTATCTAAGTTTATAATGTAATGTTTGTAAATATTACTTCATTTATAATAAATATTACTTAATGTAATATTTATCAATATTACTTGACTATAGGTAGCTGAATAAAATTAACACACATTAAAAAGATAAGATGATATTTGATTAACTTAAATAACATTAAACCAAATGTAAGTTATATTGTTTGTTTAAGCTTATCTACAATTGGCTTACATGAAATCTTCCTGTTTGTATTGCTTTGTCTAATTGAACTTGTTCCTAAACATATTATAACTATTACTTGACCCATTCCCTCGACCCCCTAACGACTATCTTCCTAGCTGAGAATAAAGTAGATAACTACATTAAAACGGCTGCAGTACTTAAGTCCCCACAGGAGATTTCGGTTGCTTAATGAACAGGGGAATTCCGTGCAATCTAACAACGGAATCTTAATACAAATGTACTTGAGAGCATGAAAGCTATAAGAAGAATAGAAATGCTTAAATTCCAATACCATTTTAGTTCGAGGCTATTAGATAAATCAAATAAACTATTTAGGAAAGGATAAGGTCTTCTCTTGAGGGACGATAAGTTTGTTTTACTTATTAGTTTACTTATAGATTTCGAAGCTGATGCTCGATAATTTATAAACTACTGCAAACGAAACGTATAAGTAAATTAAAGTGTTTGAATAAAGTGAGTTTGGGAAATTGAATATGTTTATTAGAATTTTAGACGGATTTTTCTGGAATAAAATATCGGTAACAGAATCAGTCGAAGTTATTTGTCTGTTTAGCTTTTGAAATTCTTGTGTTGATAATTTATAAACTATTATAATTGGAATGTTTAAGTAAATTAAAATATAGAAATAAATTGAATTTGTGATACAGGAAATATTTAAAAAACTGATTTTGCAAAATATAATAACATTAATTATTATATTTTAAGTAATTAATGAACTAACAATAATAATTAAAAATAAAAATTTAATAATTGTAATTAATTAATAAAATTAATAATAATATTGTAATAATTTAAAATAATAAGTTAAAATGATTAAAAAACTAATAATAATAATCTCAAAATAATAATTCAATAATATAAAATAATTAATAAAAACTATAAATAATTCAGTGGAAGAACTATCTCTCCGTTTTGATGAAAATTTAAACGCGATATTTTGCATTTTATGTTTAGTTACGTTATGTAGCGCAGAAACATAAGAATTTCAAATTGTATTTAAATTTTTCATGACATGAGCATTTGTATGAAAAATGAGATTTTCGAAATAGCACATTTTCTATTTTTGATCAAATAACATTGAATTTTGCATCAAATTTTGTTGTATTGTGAAGAAAATTAATTAGTAATTAGAATTCTCATTTGAATTTGGTATATAATGAAAAATTTATTTATAAGAACCGAGTATTTTGAGATGGTAATTTTTCTTTTTAACAAATCAGATCATAATTTTTAAATACTTAAACACAAGATTTTACATAGTTGTATTTTTTTTTAATTTTCACATTGGCTTACAAATTGTAAAAGGGATAGACAGATAGACAAATTTTAGATGAATTTGACTCAAAATATGATACTCATCTACTGCTTTTATTGTAAAACTCCATTTCGAATCCCATTCATCTAGTTATCTGTATTTCTCATGCATTTTGATCATATTCTCATTGCTAGACAAGCAGATTTTCATTAAAAGAATTTTATATGGATCTGTATTTTCTTGGGATCATTATCTATCAAGTTTCAAGTTTCTAACTTATTGCGTTTGATAGTTAAATAGATTGACAGATGTAATAGCTTCCAGTTAAGACAGAAAACATTATACTAAAACAATGTTTCTTGAACTCATACAGGTATGAAATAGGGGAACTCAACAAGATTTTTGGACATATGCTATGCTTTATATGCTAGAAAGTCAAAATTAATAGAAAAATAAAATATTTTACTCTAATTTTGTGAGAAATTCTGATTAGAAAGATAGCTCTTTGTTTTAAATCAAACATAATGAATTATTTAAAACATGCAATGAAAATAAAAAAAAAAAATTACATTTTGAAATTTAGAAAACGATATTTATTTGCCCTTCCAACTTCCTAAAAATTAAGAATTGAAGTATATTTCTAACAGAAAAATATCCATGATGTTTTAAAGTTGACTCAAACGCTATATTAATTCAAGGCGCACCCATCTCATACGTAATGACAAACTACAAACTTTAATAACTAACTTCTTCAAGAAGCACTTCTCAGAATTTCCTCGACTTTGAGATATCCATAAAGCACTCAATGCATCCCGGCACACACTTTCCTGTCCAAAACATGCCCGTCAGCCCAATAAAGTTAATAAAGTTGGGAAGACCCAGACACATGTCAAGTATATTTCAACATCACCGAAGCAACTTCGCAAGATTACTGTGTTGCAGAGGATGTCATGGTAGATATCTTCGGCGAAAAGCCTACGGGGAAGACTTCTAATAATTTCTGCAGCCTCTATACCAGCTAGTGCACGGTAAGTTAGAGGAGAAAGTTTTAAAGTAAAAAGATAGTAGGATTCATAAAGAATGCTTGCTTGTTTATCCAGATATTTCTTTCTTTTTTTTTTTTTTTTTTCCTTTAAATGGATTTCTGAAAATATGGTAAAAACTGGCTTTTACTTTGTTGTAAATTCTGTACAATCAATAAAGGCATTACTTTTTTTTTTTTACTTTGCTACATAATAAATAAGTAAATACTTTGTAATTGTTAAAAAAGACAGAGAAAATAATATTATCATGAAGAAATATGGGCTTTAAATTTTTGATGAATCTCTTCCACCCAAACTTCTTTGAGTACAAGCGCTTATTTCTGGAATTATGTCTGCAATTGTTTATGAACACGATAACCGAAAATTTCAAATAACTATAGACGGAAAATTCAAAATTTCACTTTTACAACAAATTTGCAGATTTTTGGACGAAACCCTTGTATGGTTTGTTGGGCTCAAATAATTCAATGGATAAAACTAATCTCATTAGAATTGCAGACGAGTATCAAGTATTGGAGCCTATTCGTCAATGGATTGACTTCCAGTTTGTATATATATTTTAAAATATTTCTAGTAGCACACATGTATTATAAAAATTATTTAAGATTTAACAATGTTCTCAACATCGCATCGCATTATTATTATTGAATAACATCTATACATTGTTCATTCTTGGACGCGGAAACCTTCCGTACAGACATAAGGAAGCGTTTATTTCTTCTAGAAAAGGATACCCGAAACTTCTCGCACAAAAAACGAGATTCATATTCCGAGACCGGAGTGGCGAACCTTTATGGATCAACATGCCATTTTTTCTAAAGAAATGTTTAATGAGGTATAAACGTGCCGCCAAAAAATTTTGAGCTGGGATTATTGAAAAGATAATAAAACTAAATACTAACAACTCAAAACTCTTTATTTACTACGAAAAAATACGTTTTACACTGTATAGTAGTAGATGTTTGAGTTAACTCGTAACTCAAATTAAAGTAACATTAGTGTGACTTCTGTTGTTACAGATTAGATGACAAATAACCTATATTGGGATTGTAAGATATTACTTTTGTCAGAATGCATGCTGAATTGGAGTCATCTGCCAAATGTTTTCGAAGCTAGTATGTAATGAAATTTATCTCTAAAAATAATGACTCACAGGCATTGGTAGATGAAATTATTGTTAAAATAGCGTGATACAGCTTCTTCAAACAGTTAAATATGTCTGGAATCGAATTCCATGCTTCCAAAATTTCGTTCCTGGCATTTTTACTTATTTTGCTTGTTAATCTTTTTGTTTCAATCAATTCCAACTTTTTCCTTGTTTCCAATAAATTTTTGAATCCATATTGAACTGGAATGGAAATCAATCAGTTGCATTTCAAGTTATTCAATTTCCAACCAATCGAAATGGGAAAAGTTCAGATTATCAAATAAAGTCACATGCAAACCTTTTGATCGGTGGTGTGTCTAAAATATTGTGCCGCGTGCCATTAATTGCACGCATGCCATTGGTTGGCCATCCCTTTCCTAGAACATCTAGCCACTCAAAAAAAGGGTGAGGAAAGATGAAAAGACGAGATATTTACATTTAGCAATAGGATGAACTCAGAATATTCGCGGAAGTAAGAGGCGTAATAATCGTTCATTTTTCTGCGCACCATCTCGTAAAGAAATATAATTGGTGAAAAGTGATAGTCTCGGGATTCTAAATTGAACAGTATGTATAACGTTAACGTACGTGACACAGAAAGGCACTTATTGCTTATTATCGAATGGCAAAGTCAACTGTAAAGAAAGAGGCTTTAAGATTTTCAGACTACTTCATTAAACCTCTTTTATTTTTTATTTTTTTTTTTTTTTACAGTTGCGTTGAATCCAATCCTTCTTTTACCTAAATAATGAAGCTTCAAAATATTATAAGAACATTTCTGGGATTAGTTTGCTGTGTCACCAAAAAGTGCATTCTGTCAAAGGAAAGAAATCAAGAAATGGTCTTAAAATACAAAATTTAATAGAGCAGAAAAATAGAACTAATCGTCGCCATATGTAATCTTTATGAATTTCCTAAAGAAACGTGACATTCATATTTTCTAAAATAATTATCTGATAAAAAAATAGTAGTCTGTACTCAAAAAATTACCATTTTTAATGACATCAATTTCATTCATGAAATTGTTTCTTTAATTTTAATAATATATTTATTCAGTTAAATATACTATCCATAACAATGTTTTTAAATGCTGATGGAATTCAAACTCCTCCACCATAATCCTGAATTGGGTGTTTTTACCAGTAATTCATTTGTAGTAGGATTTTCACTTTTGCTTTTTCCTGCAATACATACACCTTTTAATTTGCAATAAACGGACTCAACTGGACTCATGTTTTTCAATTGTATCAAAAAACAAGATGACTGATTCTTTTAGTGCATTCTTTACCAATCATTTGGCAACGTAAAAGGTCAATAATTTGGTCGAATAAACTGGTCGCCAACGGTGGCTATTTTTCACTTCCGTAATAGAGGGCTTTTTTTATGTTAATCTCAGTGCCTGATTGATTGTTGTGATCGCCTGTTTATTTAGTTCAGCCCGAATGCTTTGGCAATTGGAGGATAATACCTTTGCGATTATCATTTCAATAATTGATTGAATTGGAACTAAGATATGTAGTACCTAAATATAAATGACATTCAAATAAAGAAAACGTATAAATGGTGTATGTTAGAATGTGTTTTCTGTATGTTAGAAACAGCATCAACGAATAAATTTGAAAACACTGATGAAAATGTATTATATTTTTATGTCGTGACGCTGTAATATTTTCTGTCAAGAATATCGAATATCCAAACCTTATAGTTACATTTCATCCAAAGGAGCCTTGATTATCCGAACTGATAATCATTTGATTATATTGTCTAGACTAATTATATCTTGACATCATACCTTGTTTATTCAACGCTCTCATGCCATTAGTAACTCTGGCACTTAAAGTTTGAGCTCATTTCTATCATTAGCTTATTCGAAATACAGGATTTCACCAACATTTTGATACGTGTAATTCCATGTATCTGTTAATTAGTGTAAATGCACGTTACTACCGAACATGTGCGCAATGTTACAAACTAATTTCTAATCTGAAAATCATTTAAGCCCTACAGATGTAGTTCGAAACAAATTTATATAATGGCTGATAATCGTAATAGAGAAATTCATTTAAATTCTACAGTGATTTTCTCTGGCATTTAATTTTCATTAATAGATTCATTATACCTAAAATATTTAAAAAAGCTTTAACAGTTAATTTTGAGCTATATAACTATTTTTAATATTGCAGTTCAAATTTTGTTGAAGAATTTTTAGAACGAGCTCTTTTAATATCATTTCTTATAACTGCGTTATGAAATTTCGGCATAACACGAAAAACAACTCGATAATTGATAACAACACTTTATTTTATTAAGAAACATGAAAGAAAGTATGAAAGTATTTTATTATTAAACAAAGCGTACAAAAAAGATAGCCCTTGCAGAAACCAACGACACATGTAGAAGCAAGAACCGTTAACTTAACTACAGCAACAAAATAATAGGACTTGGTGCCCCCACGAATATGATAAAACTTCAAAAAGAGGATGGATTCCAGTGTATCAGCGCTTCTTTTTTTATAACTGCCCCCCCCCCAGCTAGGAATGTAATTTTTTTAGAAAAATCACCATATTTCCTTTCCTATTGGGGATATTGCCATAATTCTTGTATTTTCCGGAATATTTATATTTATATCCAAATGGTCCTAAGTTTGTCGGCAAGTCGGGGTACAATGCCTTGATATTCATTCAGCATCCGTTAAAAGTATTTATAAATCCCTTGTTTTTCCATAATAATACAGGAAAGCAATATTACAGATTCGTAACTATACTGTTGGCATGGCATGTTAACTCTGTAGTAAGTGGAATTTTTTTAAAGTTATTTAGAAGCAAAATTTGCTAACGGACTTAAATATTTCTAAAACAAAGCGAATCGTAATTTATATGCAAAACTTTAATATTACAGCATATATCAGCAGGAAGGAGTATACCAACTTAGGATATCCAGGTATTGACATTTGGATGGCTAAGTATCATTATGGTTAGGAGGAGATAAATAGCTGATAAATTATTGTAATCTTTTCTTTTCAATCTCATTTTATTTCTTACAAGGGGAGGGCACGGGGTTGAAATCTGAGATCGGGATCAGATTTAGTATAATCATAGTATATATTTAGAATGTTCATTCATGAAAATATTAAAACGCAATGGCCAGTCAATTTCGAAAAAATTGTCCTCAAACTTTTGGTAAAGCTTATATGCTGATAACTTGACTCCCGTCCCGATCTTCCCGATGGCATGGTTGTCTAGGTAACCGTCTCGTATGCGGAAGGTCAGGGTTCGAACCTGGCTAGGAATTTTTTTCTTTTTTAAGAAATAACTTTTATTGAATTAAAAATTTACAAATATTCTTAATTAATATGTTTTTAATTTTTTTCATCCAAACTAAATATTTATTCTTTTAAAATTTTAATTTTTATTATTATATACTTCTATAATAAATATTTATTTTGGATGAAAAAAATTAAAAACATATTTATTAAGAGTACTTGTAAATTTTTAATTGAATAAAATTTATTTAGAAAAAAAAGAAAAAAATCCTAGCCAGGTTCGAATCCTGATCTCCCGCATACGAGACGGTTACCTAGACAACCATGCCATCGGGATCATCAGGAGGGGTATCAAGTTATCAGTATATAAGCTTTACTAAAAGGCTGAGAACCATTTTCTTGAAATTGACTGGCCATTGCGTTTTAATATTTTCATGAATGAACATTATAGATGTATACTATTATTATACTAAATATCATCCCCATTTCAGATTTCAACCCCGTGCCCTCCCCTTGCCAGCTTAAAAAATTTGTCAACAAATAATTTGGTTTGGTTTAGTGATACATTTTCATTAGCCAAAACCCAAACGAGTATCCTGACAGATTGCCTTAAGATAGTGGTGAATTTTAACTAAAAGCGGAATAACACCACCATTTCAGCTTTATGAGATTAGGATTAACTCTGTTAAAATATTAGTTTAGTTAAAATATTAGTTAGTAACTTGAATTTTAAGGGCAACATACGAATCACTTTTAACTTTAACTTTAAACCGTGGTAAGGAGGAAAATTGAAGAATATTCATTCCTTTGCTCAAATTTAAATGTGTCTATGCTTTTAGAATTAAATTATTTTATGCAAGTCTACTTGTAACTATGTTAATTAAATTTGTTTCAGTTACGAATGCACAGAATAGTGAATGTCGTTATAGTAAAGCATTTTAACATTTTAAAGCATAATAGTGGTGCAGATACTCTTTCCAAACATTTTAAATGATTTTATTATAATATAAACAATTCTTCCATTATATTGAAAAACAGTTTTTGTTATTACTTAGTTTTCTACGCTTTAATTCTCTGGAATTGTTAACAAAAATTTATTGCCATTTTTTTGGCCCAATTTTTTATAACCCTGCTTGAGCAAATAATTAATACAAAAAAAAAAAACATCAAGCAGTTACTTATATATTTCTTTAATAAAGCCCAAAAATATGGAAACTACATCTGAGAAATCAAAATAAAGAACATTTTCTTCTCCTGTAGAAGATAGTATCATTATCTTAAAATTCAAATTCTTGCTACGAAATTAGAATAAGAAAATCTTAATCATGTTTTACGTCGTCCAAAAGAATTTTTAATCATTAAATGCATATAAGATTCGATAGCTTTAACTTCTTTCATTTGCATTATACATGCAGAAGAAAGAATAAGAAACTTTGTTCAACGTTAATCATGAGAATACTGAACCTAATCGAATCAATTTGAATGTATCAAAGAAAGCTTTTAGAATATGATTATTTTTACTTATTATTAAAAATGATATTTTCCCTTTCTTAAAATATTCCTATCACATGTTTTCAAGAATAGCTAATAAAAATAATTTTTTAAAATGAAAGCACTAGTTGAAGAATTTATTTCATGTTTTTTTAAACTGCATTTGATAAAATCTCTTCAATTCATTCTACTGAAATTAAAATTAATGCAATGAAAGAAAATTTCCAATCTTCTAAAGTATTTTTATCCACTGTTCTTTGATCTTAATGTAATTTTTTCCCCTCTATCTTCTTTAGTGATGTGGACCTATCAGATCAAAGGTATTTTTTTTTTCTAATATTAGTGGGGGGCTTTGGGAATATAAAAATTTATTTGATAAAAGAAATGATTGGCAATGACTTACATATTCTTATTCAATAAACTTTTTAGTTCTGCTATCATAAAGGTATGATATACACTTATATAGAAGAAAGAATAAGAACATTGGTACAAAGCTAATCACATAAATATCAAAACTAATCGAATTGATTTTAATATATCTAAAACAGGCTAAGTCATATCTCCCACTCGCCTCGAAGGCAGACAGATTAAAAAAATGAATGACCGGACTGCCGCAACAGCAACACTGGCGGGAACTGTTGTTAAGTCCTAAGGGCCATCACCGGCCACGGTACAACCCTGCCCGAAGGAAGTACGTCCCGTCATCGATGGGAGGAGCTAGATCCCCCGCCTTTTCTTGTACCCTCCAAGATGGCGAGAACCAACCACCATGCCAGAAGCTTCTCACCCTCATTTCTCGGTGCCCCTCGGGGGTATTATAAAAGGCTAAAGAGTATAAATATTTTCGTGTTCTAAAATACAAATTTCAATTTTTTTTTCATCAAAATAATCTTAACTCGTAATCAAAAAGGGGCTCAAACTGAAGAGTAAAAATATTTTAAGTTTGACTTACAAGTCTCGATTTTTATTACAAACTAATTGCCTATGATGACAAGCTTGGATGTCAGAGATATTTGGTATGTTTCATTTCAATTAATTTTCTTACTCTTTTCATATCTAATGTATTCAAGAGCAAAGTATTTCAATTTTTATATTGAATTAGATATTTTACTCGGATAATTTTAGGAAGTTTGTGCCTTTTATGTCTGTTGCACAATGGATAGTTAAGATCTAGGTCCTATCAGAAAATATGAACGATATTAAATATATTTTATATCAATGAACAACTGTTTTTTAAGATGGAATTTCTTCTAAAATTTTAGCGTTAATCAAATTCTTTTATTTTCTTTCAGAACTCTGATTTAACCTCTGAAATGTCTTTTAAAATTTGAGTATTAATGAACATTTCTTTTCGACATGAAAACCGAAATCGAAAGCATGTACATTTCATAAAATTTAAAGATTAATCAAAACCTCTTAAATCCATACACACTCGTTTCTTTAAGATTTGAGATCTCTTCCAAAATTTAGGCCATAACACACTGACTGCCGCAAGATGCGACAGTGATTCATCTTTTTATATAATTCTATTGAATTATCTATCTAATCAGATGACATCTCCTCTATAGTAGTGACGAGATATCAAAGAAAGGGACATCAAATTAAAAGGATAGTCCAAATCGCAGGCTAAAATCATAGCAATGAAAGTATAAATAAAAAATCTCATACATAAATCTAATTTAAAGTCTGAAATCTCTCCAAAAATTTGAGCATTCGTAAAAATAGAAAAATTATTTTAAAAAAATAACTTAACAAATATAAGCTTATTATCTTATTTAAAACATGATTATATATGTCGTATTTCTGATCATAATTGAGTAATCATCTGATCAGATTATTTAATTGGGTTCAATTAGAAATAATGATAGCAATAGATTATTAACTATTATGTACATAGGAGCAAGAATTGGATCCTAATATCTATTACTACCCAGGACCAACCTTTCCCGTAGGAGATGTACAGGGTGTTTATAAAGTCCCGGACCCATTTTGATGTTTAATAACTCGTAAAATAATAAAGATATAAACAAACTTATGTCATTTATTGATGGAATAACTCATATATTTTCCTTTTCAGGTTTGAATATTTTTACTTTTGTAAATATCGTCTGCGCGTGTGGTTAATTTCAGATAATTTCATTTTCCAGTCTAAATATCTGTACTTTTCTAAATATCGTCTGCTTATTAATTGCATTTTTCTCTCTTTTGTTTTTGGCAACTATTGCAATGTTATGTTTACTTTTGATGTGTTTGTTCTATCTAGTACTTTTGTATGTGATGTTTTATTCGAGCGGATATTAAGGAGAATGCATACACCACAAGAGAAAGCACAGATTTTATGGTGGTTCATAGAAACGAAATCGATAGTGCAAGCACAGAGAAATTTCAGAAGAATTTACCAAAAAGATCCTCCATCCAAAAACAGCATCTTGCGGTGGAAAAAGAATTTTCTAGAAATTGGAAGTATCGGAGATAAGAAACGTTCCAGACATCCTTGCACAAGTGATTTTGATGCTGAGCGTGTCAGAGAGACATTTTTACACAATCCTAGAATATCTGTGAGATCAGCGGCAACAGAATTGGATATGCCAATTTCGATGGTGTACAAGGTTATTAAGAAAAAATTAAGACTGCATGCATACAAAGTTCAAATTGTTCAAGTTTTGGAACCGAACGATAGGCCTAGGAGGATGGCCTTTGCAACAGATATGATAAGGAGGATAGAAGATGCTGCTGATTTTCTGAAGAGCATAATGTTCTCCGATGAAGCATCCTTTCATGTTTCTGGCATTGTTAATCGCCATAATGTGCGCAAATGGCTCTGTGGATGCCGACATGCTTGTCGCTACCTGGCGTGAAATTGACTATCGACTTGATATTCTCCGTGCGACGAAGGGGGCACACGTGGAAGTTCATTGACAAGGGTCATGAAACTTTTTGAGTCTATTTAACCATTTATGTTATTAATTTTAATCTATCTTTATTATTTTATGAGTTATTAAACATCAAAATGGGTCCGGGACTTTATAAACACCCTGTATTGTGTCATATGAGCATTGTCACACCGCAGAAGAAGCGAGAGTCCGACAATTATACTTATTTACTAGGTTATATTATTTCATCGACGATTATATTCATTCACATACTTGTAAAGGCCCTACTAGCGATAATCATTGGTCATAAAAACAATAAAAATGTACGTTTGCACCTGATATAATTCATAAAGTTATTTATAACAAAGAAATTTAATTTTTTTTATTTAATAATATTATTACGAAAAAAATCTTTAAAAAAATTCCATGAATGTACAGTGAAAATGTCATAACGTATAACAGAGCTTTATTATAAACGAAAAAGCGAATACATTGTTACAAATCATTATTAAACAAAGGTAGCAACGCAAAGCACCCAGAGAAAACTCGCAGGAGATCAAAAGAGTGCACTTCTCTCAACTACTTGAGTATCTCAATTCGCCTGACTGCTAAATCCTTTCAACTTTTTATACCTCTCGAGATTGATCATGGAATGTTCTAGAACAAACATTGGAATCCTAATGGATTCTCGTTCTTCAAGATTCTCGTTAAATTTGGCACCAGATTTGTCGCCAAGGCCGGGAGATTGATTGATTCTGAGTCATTCAGCAGCCAATGCTTTATTTGTAAAGCCTTCTTTCTTTCTCGGAGACTTAATGCTCAAGGAAGCAATATGACAAATTTATAACAATATTTTACCTCACCGTTCATCCCTTTTGAAATAACAAATAAAAATAAGATAAATTACTTCAAAATTATGTAACTGCAATTTTTTTTTAAAAAATGCTTTATAGACAGATTTATACTAGAAGCAAATGGTAAAAAGGATAATTTACAAAATGTCATTCAATATGAAATGGGTCAGTTTTATAAGATATATTTTACAGCATGTATTTGCTAAAAAATGGAAGAGAAGTAACAATTACAGGAAAAAGTATTTTATCAGAGCTTAACGATCGAAATAATTTCATTAAATAACCTGATTAAACAGTAAAATTCATTTGAATTTTAATTCAGCAATAAAAAGCATTGTTCCAAATTCTGTACAAGAATTTTTTTTAAAAATCCAAGAATTAAGAAAAATTTTCACGGCAATATAAGAGGAATTAGTGAAAATTTAGTTGTTTATGTTTTTTTAAATATCTACTGTAAATATTATTTTTGAACGATACTATAATCTAAATTTATTATGGAAAAAAGCCATACTTTAGTAATGTTCAGACCTACGCTCTTGCATTTGTTTGTAGTAGAGATATTTTCTAAGTTAATTCTGATAAAATCTCTAAAAGAATTTTTAGTTCACTGAAATCAAGATTAATCAAATGAAGGAGATATTTTAGTCTCCTAACGTCAACTTATTGTACATAAATGTGTAATGCTGCATTATATTTTTTGGGGGGAGTAATATCTTTGCTCAGAAAAATTTCCAATTCCTGAAATTCTCTTTCCACTTCCTTAAATTAAGTAAAAGTTTCATTTGTGAATATAAATAAATTTAAAACGTTTAAATTTCAAATAGTGAATGTTAAATTTTAATAGCTTTTTAAATAGTATAAATTTAAAATTTTTTATTCTGTCAGTACAATCCTCACAAAACGAACTACCCACTTTATGCTGTAGCTTCCGGAGTAATCTTAACAATCAGTTACCGGGACATTTAATGAAGCAGTACGATGAACGCAGAATAGCTCCCTTATCAGTTCAGCTCTTATATCCACTTCCCCCTTAAGGAATACGGTCCGCTACCGATATGAAAACAGCTCAACACTAAATCACTACTGTATAAGCCAGGAAAACCCATCTTACTTATACAGTAACTTCTGATTCCCATATTTGAGATGCCCACAATGGGATTGATTGAATCATAAACACAAACTATTTAAAATACATTGATTCTTAATTGGGAAATGATTTTATGATGGTGTATATATCTTAAATACTTTTTAAGATAGTACAGAATTTTAAAATCTTAAGAACCGCTGTTCTAATGTATTTTATACTGTCTTCTTTGATCCTAATGCCGATTCTTTTTATAAGATTTTCTTTAAGATTGTGTATCTATCAGATCAAAGGAATTTCTCTCTTGCATTAGCTAGAACTTTTTGAAGAAGATATAAAAATCCATTCGATAAACGGGACGACGAGCAGTGAAGTATATATTCTTGTTTCATGCCACAGTAAATTCACTAAGGCATTAAATCGCCGGACTGTAATATTTTCAAGAACATAAGCTCACTGTGGGCCATTGAATATATCTTATTCCATAGAAAGATGTCGTAAATTTCTTTAAGTCTGTTTCACTGTGTATCTCGCTTAAGACCTCTTCCGTCAACGTTAGAAAGCATAACATAAAAATGTCTCGCAAACACTCCTGTTTATTTTATAGAGCATATTTCTGAAATATTTTTTGAACGAAAAAAAATCAATTTCTTCATTTTTTTTACAGGAGAAAAGCATTGGGAGCACGTTCCTACGGAACTTGATCATTCTTTCGTACAAAGAATATTTCAGTGTTTCTTCGTATTCTTTATTTTTTTTAAAAAAAAATCACTAAAAAGAGAAGGAAAAGTAGTGACAGAAAGAAAGAGAGAATGCATTGAATTTCGTTACTAGGAAAAGCGGATAGGAAAAAAAAGGATTTAGGTTATATTTCATTCCACGGAAAGAATATATCGAAAGTTTAATGTCCTGCCCGGCTATTTGCGTCGGAATAACTTTATTTTTGTGTCTTAGATTTCCTAGCTGAATTTTTGATGATGTTGTAGAGTGGAAGGCCAGCATACTTTTGAACGAGTTAAGTTTTGTTGTGCAACTAAACATTTTCGAAATATCACGTTTCAACTCAAAAGATATCCTAGTTATATTTCTGAGAACACTATTTTCAAATTTGAAAAATATCGAATGTCACTGGAAAGAATCCTGTCCTTTTTATCAAAACTCAATTAAACTTCTTTGCTGACAATGAGGTGTTTGACCCGTGCATGGAATATGATAATATTATTAATATTTAAAACCTGTAATAGAATCAAATATATACAACATATACAATATATATATATTAAAATGCAAAAATCCCATGGACGTGCTTAAATATTTCAGATGGATTTTAGTTCGTGTATATAATAGAAATAAAAATAAATATCTCAAATAAAATAAATCATTTTAAAAGGAAAAAAAAATGAATGACAAAAGTAAGACAAAAATTACCAAAAAACAGTTGTGAAAGGGTAATAATTCCATAATCACTTCTCAATTGAATTTAATGCAAAATTCTCTCTCAAATGATGCCACAATTATAAAATATATTGGAAGGAAGTATGGGTGAAAGTTGTATGGTCCGATGTCATTGTTTACAGTAGAATATGTATAAGTCTGCGAAACGCATTCGAAGGCATATGCTCGGGGTTGTCGTTTCCCAATTATAAAGCATGACAGAGATTCATTTAATATTTGGGCAGCACACTTGTGATATTTTTTACATATACTATAAACACCTTAGAGGTAACTAGGAGGCATCAAGTGGATATTTTGGTCAACTATTTACCTTCTAATTGGAATCCAAGCGGGGGGGGGATGAGAATGAAAAGCTTTCAGTATGGTAGTTGGTTCTTGCAATCCTGGTAAGTACAGAAATGATGGGTGCAACCCCTTATCGATGACGGGACGTACTTCCCACGAGAACAATTGTACCGTAGCCAGTGATGACTCAACCACAGTTCCCGCAAGTGTTGCTATCACGACAGTCCAGTCCATCGGGCGGTGCTTAGTAGCCGGTTATGGTTACTCCCCCCCCCCCATCTGGGAAACCACATTTGTATCCAGCAATGAAGCTTTCAAAAGCAAAATTCGTCATTCCATGCAATTAAATCTATCAATACACAATTTAAAGATTATGAATATAAATCTAGTATCTCTCTTAATGGACCCAGATAGCTGGGCACAACATCACTAAACTACTGTGGTCACTTTTGAAAAGGAAAATCCGTTAACGATAATTCTTCTTCATCTTTTTGGAGTGTTTCAGTCTTTATTCACCAGAAACTGCTTAAAAATACTGTTTAACATTTAAGTAAATAAATTTTTTGGCGCGTTCAGGACATTATACTTATTAAATATAATCCAAAACCTAATTAATAAAGTTTTATGCACTCGTAACTTATGTTTCTCTGAATCCCTTCCACTTCCTTTTCCCTGGTTAAAAATACAATAAATCTTTTGTTAATGTTACTGCACCTGTTGTATTAAGATTTCTTTCTAATGCTTTAGTCTTTCTTACAGTGATATTTTAACTCAAAAGGAAAGTTTCTAATTTTTGTGGATTTAGAATGAGAAATTGTTATCATCATTTCGATGTCCAAATTTTAATTAACATACGTTTCTGATTTTTCTGAATACGAAAGCCCATTTCTGCAATCTGTTTGTCCATTGGAAAGGGGGAGGGATTGTTGTCTGTGAATGTGACAAACTCGAGGTTATTTTTAAAAAATTAAATTTAGTAAATGCTGTTTATATCTAAATTCTATATGTTTATTAGCTTTTGGGCGAAGTCACACTGTTAAATGTCTGTCTATCTGTCTGTTATCCGTATGCATGTGAACACGATAACTCAACAACTACAACTACGTGAAAATTTGGTAGGGAATTTATACTTGTAGATATATGCCAAATTTTTGTCTAAATCTACTAAGAGAAATTTAAAAATACTTTAAATTAATAACAAAAATTATTATTTTTTTGTTTGTTTTTTTTAAACCTGTTTTAAGATATACTTTTCACTTCTATATTAAAATAAGGAAAGTATCCTAAACCTGCTGATTACCAATTAGTTTATCAAATGCGAAAATAATTACCTACGGCAGTCTGTAAACAAATGTGTAAATATCAGAAAAAAAATTAAGAAAAACTTTAAGAAATTTAAGCGATGCTTCTTTTTAAACTGGTATATGTAATAATAAAAATATAACGTTTGCCATTATAAGTAGTTATTATAATTTTAATATTATAATTTGCTGCAGATATATTATATATATATATATATATATATATGAGCATTTGGCCTTCATAAATTAATCGAAAGTACAAAGTTGGATTGCCATAACATTTCTGCAAAAAATATATATAAATAAATAAGATATAAAATGTTTTGCACCCCTTGAAGTTTTGGGATTCTAAGGCAGGTTACCTACTTGGCCTATTTGATAAATTGACGTAACTATTTGCAAACACTTTTATTCATATTGAGTAGATATGAAAGAAAAAGCTGAATTTTGAATTTTATGAATAGAGGATCAGTTCGAAAAGCACATTTTCTATTTCAAGATTCAATTTAATTTTTTGGAGCAGTATAGCCAGATATTGCTTTTGCGCTATAAAACACTACAAAAAAATCTTTTTTTTAATTGATTCTTTAATAGAATAAATTAAATTTCGTTATATTTAGAAAAAATTGAGATTAATCTTTAAATGACTTAAAATCTTACATTTAGATTATGAAAATATCCTCGATATACATACAAAAGCAAAAAGAAAAAGAAAAGATAAAGGAATGATTTAATATGTTCGTGATGTTTTAAAATGCCATTCCTTTTACAGAAAAAATAGCGCATATTGATATAATGTCAGTATACAACACATACTGCACATATATTCATATACACACTCCTTTTTTTCTATGGCAACAATGACATTATAACACAGCAGCGTCACGATGACTCATTTTTCTATTTTTTAACCACTTTTAGCTGCATTCCGACGATATAGTCCTAAATCAACTATTGACACGAAGGCGATATTTTCTAAAGCGGTGGACATTTTAAAGCATATTTGTAAGGTCATAAAGCAGTAAATGATTCCAATTTTCTAAATATAAGTATTTGGCATCTGTTCCCAGACTTAGACTTTTAACAGTTTCTGTTGACGAAAGGACTGTTCTTGTTGCTATGGGCAACGGAACGGAGCCCTGGAGCTAAACACTGATTTTACACCTACAGCCCCTGCTTCTTCTAAAATTATATTTAATGCGCCTTGATAGACAAAAAAAAACATCCATTGCACAAATGAATATCACTTTTTTGATAGCTGCATTTTCTTACTAGCTTTCCAAAGTAATTTTGATTTTTTTTTCTAATATAAAAAGTAGATTTTGAGAAAGTGTCGCAATCATCTGGTTCGAAATTTATGGTTATTGTTTAGAATACTTTATGTCCAGAAAGCAATTTTTTTTTTTTTTTTTTTGTATTTGTCGATCTGTTATTCGGCTCGTGTTAATGGGTCATGATATTCTAAAAGTATAATGAGATAAATAAATGAAATTTGACATTTCCTTCTTACCTCTAATTTGCAGGAACACATAAAATTTGGACAAAGTTTGTCAATATAAAAAAATAATTCACTTTTAAAAAATCTTGATTTGTTTTGATATAAATATGTTTTGTAAAAAAAAAAATACTTCCTGCAGCAATTTCTAATATGCAAAAAGCCATCTGAATTTAAAAAGACCGTTAAGTGCATTTTTAATTATTTTATCGATTTACGTGAATGTTGCCAAACTTTGAAATGAAATACTGCATATTCTTTACATAAAGAATATTTTTATTGAAAGGATGTGATTCCGATTATTTGGATAATTTTGAGAGTTATTCGCAAATATTAAGCTATACACTGACGATTTCTGTGGAAGTTCCAAATATTTTCTAATTTGAAAATAAAATGAATTTACAGAATAACTTTATTTAAATGCACGATCTAATTTGCATTGCAAATAATTATGCTTAGATAGTATAAATTCACTCTTACATTTAAATAGAAATATTCTCTTTAAGGTTTATTTATATATCAAGAACGTATTCCAGAATGTAATGAAAAAAAAATATCTGTGAGATTATATTGAAATTTAATTTAAAATAAAAAAAAATTTTTATAAACAAAATTATCAAAATAAATAATATAAATTCAAAGTGGTTTCATTAGCATAAATTGCATTGCAATTTCACTGATGTAATTTTTCCCATATTTATTTACTTTAAAAAATAACAGCTTATTTCTTTGTTAAGGTTTAATAAAATATTTTTGTCATAATATTATTGATTGTTTAAAATACTAATAAATAATTAACAGGTAAATACACTTTGTTCAAAGTTTTATTTTCAAAATTAAATAATATCGGAGCTTTCATCAACTTTAATTCTATTATGCAATGAAAGACTGCAACAAAATCATTAAATTAAACAAAGAAAATATATTTCTATTTTCTGCTCTTTTTTTAATTAAAAGAAAGATCGTAAAAAAATAAACTAATTCGACATTTTCGGGCACACTTCTTCTTGGCAAATTTAGAATCTTTTAATTAAATTAGAAATTCCTATAATTAGAAAAAAGTAATTAAATTAACAAAATGATAAAAATTTCGGTGAAAGAAAAATTTCGTTTGCAAAATAAAATGACTTTGCGTGACTTTACTGAAACTTTTATCAATTTATCGAAGAACAGCTTCATAAAAGAGCTTTACTAATCGATGAAACGTATTTAAAGATGGTAAGAAAGGTTTTATATCCTTTAAAGAATGAATTTTTTTGACTATCTGATATCCTAATTCAAGACATCACAATACAATACAAATTCGTATCAAAGAATTTATTAGTATTTACTATTGAGAAATTTTGTGTGTGTGCGTGTGTGCGTGCGTGCGTGTGCGTGCGTGCGTGTGTGTGCGTGCGTGCGTGCGTGCGTGTGTGTGAGTGTGTGTGTGAGTGTGCATCTATTTTATAAAAATGTATTCTAGAATTGTTAAGATTTTTATTTGTTTATTGCAATATGTTGTTCGTCTTTAATTATTTGAAAAAATCTTTAATTCCTATAAAAATAGTTACTGAGCGACAGTGTAAGGTTTTCAGATTTTTTTTGTATTATTATTATTGTACTTTTTGTATTGTATTATTATTTTAATGTCAAGTGAAATTCAAAATGTGTGAAACAGTATCTCATTGAAGTTTTGCATTTATAGTATAGCGAATTGGAATGAGCGAGGATAGAATCTGGGACCTTGTGGTTCGTAGCCCAGTAACATGACCACGACACAAAAGCAATTGCTCGAGTAGCGTAGCTGTTAACTGGCATATAAGCTTTTCACTACAATAGAAAAAAATCAAGGAACTGATGTAAGATATTACTTTATCATATATTAAAGGTAATAGAAATTTTTAGAAAAATTTCTTTTTTACATTCTTGTGTATAGTATAGAGAACGTATAGATAGATAATCGACGAAAATTCGAACTTGAGATGTTGATGAATCTTTACGTTTTAGACCACCCTGAGTTCGAAAAATACATTTTTGGTGTATGTTTGCCAGTTTGTCTGTGACAAAATTAACTCAAAAATCCTTTGGGCTAGAGAGTTGAAATTTGGTATACGTTCTTTATACCAAATTTGCAGCTTTCAATCATACATTTTTTTTTCTAAAATTCGTTTGGGGGAAGTTCGGCTATCCGGTTGTTCGAATAAAAGTTAACACGATAATTACAAAACGAAGAAAGCTAGATGGATAAAATTCGGTACATAGATTTAAAATCTCTAGTGTAGACACCTTTCAAATTTTGAGCCAGATCCAACCACGGGTTAATTGTCTGACGGTCTATTACTTTCAGAAATATGTAAACAAGATAATCCAAAACGTAAGGACTTAAATATATCAAATTAGGTATGGGATTTAAAGACTATAAGTACAGTTTTATGTCAAATTTTTGTTTCAATCAGTTGGGAAAAACATGTCTAAAACATAAAATTGATTTTCGGATACTATTGACGTTTCTAAGAGATCAATCGCCAAATTACTCGCCAGGGATGACACAATAAATTCAGAAAAAATGCCAAGTTCACACCAAAAGTTAATATTTTGTAACTATTGTACGTTCTTTGGCATGACAAATTTATTAGAGAGTATATGCGAACGTTTTGAGGGATCACCAAATTGAAAAGTATCTAGTTGAAAATCTTAGTTCCGTTGACTTTAGCGCGAAATTCGGAACTTAGATTTAACATAACCATTTTCGTTCCGATAAAATATTACTGTTTATTAGTAGATGTTTTTGTTTCACAAAAGATTATATTTGATTACAATTTTTGCCTTTCTTTTGATTATTTCGCAACAGTAAATTTTCACATTCATCTTTCTTGATCATTTCTTAATTGATATTAATTACATATTTTTAAGTATACATTTTATGCTTCTTGATAATCTACTCTCAAATTTCATTAAGGAACAATTCAAATAAGTTTTATGAAGTCAGATTTGACTATTCTCAAATTATACAATGCAAATGACTGTTGAACATGGCTTAATAGTGTTTCTGTTGCTTCCAACATGGTAAACAGAGAATGGGTAAATATTCCTCAACTATCCTATCTTTCTCGATCATTTTTTAATTGATATTAATTACATATTTTTAAGTATACATTTTATGCTTCTTGATAATCTACTCTCAAATTTCATTAAGGAACAATTCAAATAAGTTTTATGAAGTCAGATTTGACTATTCTCAAATTATACAATGCAAATGACTGTTGAACATGGTTTAATAGTGTGTTCTATTGCTTCCAACATGGTAAACAGAGAATGGGTAAATATTCCACAACTATCCTATCTTTCTCGATCATTTCTTAATTGATATTAATTACATATTTTTAAGTATACATTTTATGCTTCTTGATAATCTACTCTCAAATTTCATTAAAGAACAATTCAAATAAGTTTTATGAAGTCAGATTTGACTATTCTCAAATTATACAATGCAAATGACTGTTGAACATGGTTTAATAGTGTGTTCTATTGCTTCCAACATGGTAAACAGAGAATGGGTAAATATTCCTCAACTATCCTATCTTTCTCGATCATTTCTTAATTGATATTAATTACATATTTTTAAGTCTACATTTTATGCTTCTTGATAATCTACTCTCAAATTTCATTAAGGAACAATTCAAATAAGTTTTATGAAGTCAGATTTGACTATTCTCAAATTATACAATGCAAATGACTGTTGAACATGGTTTAATAGTGTGTTCTATTGCTTCCAACATGGTAAACAGAGAATGGGTAAATATTCCTCAACTATCCTATCTTTCTCGATCATTTCTTAATTGATATTAATTACATATTTTTAAGTCTGCATTTTATGCTTCTTGATAATCTACTCTCAAATTTCATTAAGGAACAATTCAAATAAGTTTTATGAAGTCAGATTTGACTATTCTCAAATTATACAATGCAAATGACTGTTGAACATAGCTTAATAGTGTGTTGCATTGTTTCCAACATGGTAAACAGAGAATGGGTAAATATTTTTGAACAATCCTATCTTTCTTGATCATTTCTTAATTGATATTAATTACATATTTTTAAGTCTGCATTTTATGCTTCTTGATAATCTACTCTCAAATTTCATTAAGGAACAATTCAAATAAGTTTTATGAAGTCAGATTTGACTATTCTCAAATTATACAACGCAAATGACTGTTGAACATGGTTTAATAGTGTGTTCTATTGCTTCCAACATGGTAAACAGAGAATGGGTAAATATTCCTCAACTATCCTATCTTTCTCGATCATTTCTTAATTGATATTAATTACATATTTTTAAGTATACATTTTATGCTTCTTGATAATCTACTCTCAAATTTCATTAAGGAACAATTCAAATAAGTTTTATGAAGTCAGATTTGACTATTCTCAAATTATACAATGCAAATGACTGTTGAACATAGCTTAATAGTGTGTTGCATTGTTTCCAACATGGTAAACAGAGAATGGGTAAATATTTTTGAACAATCCTATCTTTCTTGATCATTTCTTAATTGATATTAATTACATATTTTTAAGTCTGCATTTTATGCTTCTTGATAATCTACTCTCAAATTTCATTAAGGAACAATTCAAATAAGTTTTATGAAGTCAGATTTGACTATTCTCAAATTATACAATGCAAATGACTGTTGAACATGGCTTAATAGTGTGTTCTATTGTTTCCAACATGGTAAACAGAGAATGGGTAAATATTCCTCAACTATCCTATCTTTCTTGATCATTTCTTAATTGATATTAATTACATATTTTTAAGTCTGCACTTTATGCTTCTTGATAATCTACTCTCAAATTTCATTAAGGAACAATTCAAATAAGTTTTATGAAGTCAGATTTGACTATTCTCAAATTATACAATGCAAATGACTGTTGAACATGGCTTAATAGTGTGTTGTATTGTTTCCAACATGGTAAACAGAGAATGGGTAAATATTCCTGAACAATCAATCCTTCAGCATCACAGTGGAATTATTCGTAAACAGAATCGCAAACTGATGAATGGGGGCTTTGATGCTTTGCAGGAGAGTGAATTCCATGCATTCGAAAGCTATGCAGCTCTTAGCATTTCCGAATTCAATCTCGATTATGTTGGATATTCAACATATTTTCTTAAGATTCGAAATTTCTCAATGCACCATAACACTGAAAATAAGGAATTGATCTACATAAATGCATCGGCATGATTTTAATTATGAAAGCAATGCTTCTTTACTGGAAATGATTAAACTGTAAAAGGTTTTTAATACCCAAGAAAATAGTTACGTAGAAAGTTTTAATTTTTAAAATCATCCAGTATAATTACATTTTATAACGTATTTTGTTTTAGATCTTACTCATATATATTTGTATTTGTATTCCAATTTTACATTTTAATATGCTATTATAATTTTAAGTCATGGGTTTAGTTATACGACCGATGTATATTTGCTCTTAATTATGAATAAGAATAATATTGAATTTATTTAATAATTCCATCTTTAACGCTTTCCTCGCTGTTCTAAAATGCGCATAAAAATTGTTTTACATTTTGTTAAAATTTATAGCGAATAAAAAATTCGAATACAATCATATAGTACTAGATCTTGAGTTAAATATATGAATTCAATTCAACAACACTATATCTACTCATTTTTCTCCAGACCATAGATTATCAATTGAGAAATTTATTAAAGTATAACTGTTGTTATCTTGAATTATGTTGACATCATCGTAATATCATTTAATATGCAATTTGTAATTAAAGTGTCATCTGATATGCATTCTATAATCGTATTCAATTTGCTTTCATTTTCTAAAAATAAATATATAAACCTCAAGGAGTTTGTATTAAAATATAAAAGCTAAAAGCAAATTTCCCCATTTATCCCAAATTTGTGCTTAAATTCAACTATTTTTATATTTCCAGCACACATTCTTAAAATATACCCAGATAATATGCATATTCAATTTATTCAATCTATTCCAATAATACAGATCAAATTTTTGATTCTTCCAACATATGTATACCATTTTTTTTCTAATAATACAAAGACTCAAATCTTAGATACTTGTAATACAGTTGAGCAGACAATTTATTCTAATAATGCTTGTGATAAAATGTTTGATGTTTCCAATACGTTATGATGACAAAAAATGTGTTCAAAAATGTGTGTTAATATTTGCAATATACATACTCAGATTTTTATAATAAATGCTCTATTGATATAATTATTTTAATTATTTCAGATCAAAGTTACAAAATTGTTTCTAAAAATGTGAAAAACACATATGTTCCATCAATAAGATGCAATGAAGGTACTTTTCCCAGGCAGTAGAATATATTTATGTTAAGTTTATGATTGAATTATAAATTATATGAATATCTTCGATAGATTTGAAAAAAAAAATATTATCTTAATAAACTTCCAAAATAAATTACCTATATTTTGAAAGGGGAGGAATTGTTCATATATTTTAAAGAAGAGCTACATAATTATTTAATTTTTATCGAAGAAGATGTTATTAGATATTCTAATTAAAGATATGTTTCTTAGAAAAGTTATTATTAGATAAAACATCATGTACGAAAATTTCGTAAATTGCTTCCTAAAATAAGCGAAAAAATAAACAAATATTACAATATTATTTTATATACTATTACATTTCATTAATATATTATGAATTATAAGTAACTAAAAATTCTTTTCGATTAATTTTTTTTTCATTTATTTGTTTGTAAATAATATTTTTTTTAATTTCTTTGGAGATAAATCACACATATCAAGCCAATTTTACTTTATGGCGCATTGTTTAAAAAATCTTTAATAATTTTAATCTTTAATAATTTAAATCTCTTTTAAAAGTACTTAAATCAAAATTAAATATATAATAATACAAAGACATAAAAAAGTGTTTGGAAAACACTTCTAGCAAATAATCGAAACTGTTGAGAATTATTGTTTGATTAATCCTACCAGTGGTCGGCAAACTCTTTAGTCAACAGAGCCTATAATCAACAGTTTAACGACTGATATCTCTTTTGAGAACCACATATTTTAAATTTATATAGATAAGTATATTGTTACTCATTTAATTACGGCACTTTTATGCTGTCTATTACTAAGTGCGTCCACAGATGGATCCTTGGCTCATGAGCCAAGGTTAATAGACCATTCAACTATATACTATTATATCACCAACCTTACAATTTGAATATCCATTTTTCAAATAATTATACTGCAACAAAACCTCAGCTGTCTTCTGGTAAAATGTCAACTTCAAAGCGGAAGGACTCTTGGTTAAAAGCCCAATTATCAGAGAGAACCTAGTATATACTAAAATTATTGTCTCATTTTTATCATAAAACTAAGAATGCTCTGCCAATAATTTAGCTCGTAAGTTTGGAGAGAGGGCGCTTTCTGAAATGTTGTCCATTTCATTCATGGCTATGGTACAAAATTTAAAATGTTTAACAGAATATCTTTCTCAAAACTTCAAAATGGAACTTAGAGATATCTAAATTATCTCAAAATCAGCATATAGTGAGAATTTCTAACCTATGAAAACAAATCAGATGGTATAAATAGAAGAATCTTATCTGAAAAACTAAAAATGTCTCGTAGACATTTCGAAATATTGAGAAATATGTAAATGGTCAAATTCACATTCAAAAAATTTGTCTTCTTAAAAATTATCTCAGCTTAAAAATTATTATTTATATTTAATTAAATTCTATGAATATAGACCTTAATTTTGCAATCTTTCCCGATTTTGAAATTTTAGCAATTAACGTTCGAAACATTAAAATTACATACATTGGCTCCCAAAAGTCTTCGTACACTAAAGAAATTTGCAGAAATTGTGTTCTATACTTCTTAATAAAGCATTTTATTAGTTGGTTTTTTTTAATTAGCATCTTTAAATAGTTCTAAATAAAACTGAACAAATATTTTTATAAAAAATCAAGTAGTATTGTTCTAAAAAATAAATAAATAAAAAATGTCACAAAATTAGAACACAAAAGTCTTCGTACATCCAAACATTATTTATTTAAATTCATCATAAAAATATCTTTTGCGGCTTATTTTTCTTCTAATTGAAAAATACACTAAAATCGTTTAATTTCAGTATTTAATATCACAATTATTTATTCTATTTACTTTATTCTTAGATATGACGCGCATTCGTAAAGAAACGAGTTTAGACGTACGAAAATTAATTATATTTCATTTTAAAGCTGGAAAATCAATTAGAGGCATTGCAACTATAACTAATCTACCTCATTTAACGGTGCAAAGCATAATAAAACGTTACAGAGAGGGAAAAAGGATTGCAAACAAGCCTCGTAATGGTCGCCCTCAAATTCTGTCTGCTAGAAGTCAAAGAAATATTGTGAGTAAATTTCTAAAAAATCCACGTCTGAATGCAATAAAGTTTACTTCACAATATAATGAATCAAATGGAACTTCTATTTCCTCTGAAACTATTCGAAGAATTCTTCGGAATGCTGGTATACATGGCCGCTCTGCACGAAGAAAATTCTTTGTAAGTCAGAAGAACAGAATTGCTAGGCTTAAATTTGCAAAATATATGATAAACCAGTCAGAGAGCTATTGGAATCGTGTCTTATTTGCAGATGAAAGTAAGTTTAACATCGTTGGGTCGGATAGGAGAATCATTATATGGAGAAAAAAAATCGAAGAACTTAATCCCAAGAATTTAGTTGGAACAGTAAAACATGGCGGTGGAGGTGTCATGGTTTGGGGGTGTATGTCAGCGGCTGGAGTAGGCAATTTAGTATTCATTGATGGTATAATGGATCATAGAGTTTATATAAATATTCTCAATAATAATTTAAAAGTGTCAGCACAAAAATTGGGCATTTTAAACAACTTTGTGTATTACCAAGACAACGATTCCTAAGCACACGGCCATGAATGTTCGTCTTTTTTGCCTCTATCATTGCCCTCAAACCCTTAAAACACCAGCTCACTCACCGGATTTAAATCCTATAGAACATATTTGGAAAGAATGAGAGGTGCGAATAAGAAGTCACGACATTAAATCGAAAATTCAACTGAAAGCAGTAATGATCGAAGAATGGAACAAGATCGGTGCTGAAGTAACCGACCGTTTAGTTAAATCTATGCCCAAACGTTTAAAAGCTGTTATAAAGAATAAAGAATATCCTGCTAAATACTAAACATTTAAAAAATTTAGAAAATTTCATATTTAGTGATGTTTTTTTTAAAGTGTATGATCACTTTTGTGTCCTATTTTTGTGCAATTTTATTTATTGTCATTTTTAAAAAAAATAATTTGCATCGTAATTAAAATTTATTCTTCACTGCTTTATTAAGAACTGTAAAAATATGCTATGAAAAAATTTCCATGTGAAAATAAGAATATATAATGGTAAATAATGAGATTTTTAATTGATTCTTGTTGGTGTACGAACACTTTTGGGAGCCACTGTAAATTTTTCAGTAAATACGAAAATGTAATGAAACAAGCTATATTTTTCGCTTTTCTGTAAAACTGTATACTGAGCAGAAGGATAGATACAGGGGGAAAGACAACTTCTAGGAATTAAAATTCCCTAAAAACAAACTCAACGAACTCGAATTTTGTGTTAAAATGTAAATTTAAATAAAATATATGATTCCAAACACATTATACTTTGCATATTATCTAACAGTATAACAATTAAGTGAAAAAAAAATATTTTCACGTATTTACTATTTTATTTCCGCAATCAAAAGAAATTTTTAACGCTATGTTTTAGATAAAAAGTATTAAATTTTTTATGTAATTTTATTCAAAAACACAATTTTATTCTCTATATAACTTTACATAATCAGCAAAGTTTTAGTTACATAAAAATATATTATTTCTTAAACTACTTTTAATAATCGGAATCACAATAAATCTTAATTTTCGAAATACTGTTTAAAACAATTTTTAAGTTATCAATAAAACTTTAAAAATAAACGAATTTTAAATATCTTTACAAGAAAAAAAATATATAAACGTGTGATATTTATAGTGTATTTCAGCATGTAATAACAATCAAATAGACCAATCTGTAATTTTCAATCTGTACTATCAATCTGTAGCTGTGATCGGTCAATTTTCAATCTGTATTTGTGATTGGTCAATTTTCAATCTATACTATCAATCTGTATTTGTGATTGGTCAATTTTCAATCTATACTATCAATCTGTAGTTGTGATTGGTCAATTTTCAATCTATACTATTAATCTGTAGTTGTGATTGGTCAATTTTCAATCTGTACTATCAATCTGTAGTTGTGATTAGTTACAAGATTTCTTTTCTTTGCATCATTTTTATTTAGTACTAGCCGCCTTTGGCGACCAGCCGGTTCGCCAATCTTAATGTGCGTTAAAATTTTAATAATTAAATATTTTATGCAATTCCAACTTTAATAGATTCTTCAGCAAAATATTTTAAAACTTCAAATTTTGATAGTCATATAAATCACTCATAATATTATAAAGACCTTCAGTCATAACGTGATATGTATCTCTCTCATTTTCTGTTACCCCTCGTAGAATTTATGCTTTAAATTAAAGTGTAAAGGATTAATCTGCAATTAATATAATAATATTTTTTTACTGAAACAAAGCATTTTTTTGAATAATATGATTACTGATAATAGAGTCACTGAGCGTTTAAACTTTATGGGCACTAAAGAATATCTTTCTTAATTTATGTACTATCTCAAGAATTTGTCAACAAAATTTTCTCAGATTCATCATGAACGGATCGATTCATTAACAATGTTTCATTTTAAATGCATCAAACACTAAGAAAATAAAATGAATCGTTTAAAATAATCGGTCTAAAACAGGTTTAAAAAAACTACTTAAAAAACGATGTACTTAAAACTATAAGCATATACAAAAAATATATAACTAACATAAATACAATTTACTTACAAAAGCATACAACTAACCTAAAAGTAATTTAAATCGTCCGTTGATAATGGTTGCCATGCCAACAATCAGAACACAGTGCGCATGCGTGAATTTTCTTCGCCTTTTACGGTAACGCAAATGCGTGAATTTTTCTACGCCAGTTGGGGTAACGCTATGCAGATTATACATTTTTAATTTCCTTTATTCTGTGTTATTTTAATTCAAAAGTACTTCAGAATGAATCTGAAACATGGATTAATTAACAATGTTTAATTTTAAATGCATTAAACATTAAGAAAATAAACAGAAACGTTTGAAATAATCCGCCGTAAAATGTTAACCCTAGCCGTATTACTGTTGGGTGAAAAAAAAATCTAAAGCCTTACTCATTTGGCGGTGGGGAAAATGGAAGATTTTTTTGACGGAAAAGTTGGCGGTGGGGAAAATGGAAGATTTTTTTGGAGGGAAAGTTAGTTTTTAATTAATAATTAAAATTCTACTTAAAATTTCAAAAAAAGGGACCCCAGGTGCACATTCCCGACCTCTAAGGTATACATGTACCAAATTTGGTAGCTTTATGTCAAATGACCTGGCCTGTAGAGCACCAACACACACACACACACACACATTGAGCTTTATTATAAGTATAGAAGATAATTTAAAAAATTTAATGCATCTTTAAATTATATTACTTCATAAGACTAAATGAAGAAATAGAACTAACATCTTTAAAAAAACAGAAATTAGTAAGCATTTTTAGTTTGTTAATCAACTCTCAGAAATGATGCTGATTAAGAATTTTATAAATAGGGATTTTAATTAAACTTCCTATTTGTTGTACAAATAATAAAGAAAAATTGGAGGTATTAAATCAGAACTGTTAAAAAAAAAGACTTGGAATAAGAATTTTTTAAATTAGAAATGATTTTTAAGATGTTAATTCAATCTCTAACTTATTTAAAATTCGAACTTATATTTTAGAAAATTCTAGAAAATAAGATTTGCCTCAGCAAAATATTAAGTGATTATTCCATTGAAATTAGCTGTTAAATCATTTAAACATTTTTTTATTTGATAAATTTGACATTTAAGAATAGTTAAATACAACGAATTCCAAATGGACTTATACTTATGAAACAATGAGATGCGAGAATAATTTATGGAAATAATGTTCTCTTTTGGCAAATTCTATTACTTTCTAAAATACTTTGAAATACTTTTGATTACATATCTAATTTTTTCTTTAAGTGATTTTGAAACATTTCAAACTCTTCCTAAAATTTTGAAACATTTCAAACTCTTCCTAAAAAGAAACTAAGGTTTTCTTATCTAACCCATTAGCAGATTTTTTTGATAATTTACAATTAATTCCCTTGCAAAAGATTACAGTACAAATTACAATCATATGTGTGGATAAACAATTGTTTTAAAAAAAGTTGTTGCTATAGTTATGTAAATTTCTTTTATGAAGCCTAATTACTTCAAATACAAAATTAGTCGTGGCATTCATCGTATGAGTAGATTCCTACGATAACGTCATGAATATATTCATACGATGCAAGTCATGTCAATTTCTCATGATTTACATGTTTTACCGATAATGCTCCCAAATTCCAAAGTTCAAGTGTGTATTTGCATGCGTGCATAAGTGTGTGTATTTGTGTATACACATATATCGCTTTGCCCATATTCAGGGCATGTGTTACCCACAATGACTAGAGAAATTTTGAATGGATTCGAAAAGCAAAGGATATATTATCAGGATGTTGAAAAAATTCGTAAATGGGCACCAGCTTAATGTAGAAGGAAATGGTAGAAGCTAAAATTTACATTTCTCGTTGCAAGTCCTTAAATATTGACAATAGAAGTTTTATGCATATTATATTCACAATAATAAACAATATTAATGCTAAAAAATTTTAATTTTCTCCTTTAAATAAAAAACCGAAAATCCTTCTCGCAAATAAAAAAAAATCTAAATATAAGCCTAAATTTTATTAGCTCACCGAAACTATGTTGATCACATGGTAGATTCTCGGTTGAGAGATGGGAGGGTTTGAAGCTCGAAACCCGACACTGTGGAAAATCCAAACCTTGCGTAAATATGAAGGAGTCAGCCTCCGTTTTACGGCTTGCCAACAGGAGTATATCTATTCCATGTATGACTCTGGGTGTTTTTTAATACCATCATAACAAACTAATCGATAAATATGTATTGCACTATAAGTCCAGAAAATTTGTTTCAATTATATTTAAAATTATAAAGAAATATTCTTGGATATTTTTTTAAAAATTGAATTATCATAAATAGAATTCTCTATTCGGTTTTCAGTTGTCTTTTTTTATTGAATGAAAGAAAGAACAAATATACACACTTAGATCATGACGCTTAGATTGAATACTGAAAATCGTTACATATTCCACTCGAAGTACACATTTGACAGCTCTATTTTTACCATTTTATCTGACCGACTTTACGAATTCTCATGACGATTTACTTGATTCGAATATTTGTCGCATAAAACCGAAAACAACTTTCTGTTTGCTGTCTGAATTCCAACGCCCACCAAATACAAATGTTTGAATCTATACATAATAAATGCGACGGAATAAATATTTAAATACGCTACCATTACTCGCTTTAAATTAAGTATTGTTTGGATGAATTTTGGAGTGATGTTAATAGAGATATATGAAAGAGTGGCATACAATATTCTGAATGCAATGTACACTGATAATTAGAAACCTCATAAATTTAATATATTTCCAAACTATGTGAAACATATATCATTTACATTCACTAAATGATTGTGTAATAGCTTTCCGTTCAAACCCTTTGCAACCATTTCATTTACATTAAATTAATTAATATTATTAATACGTATGAAAAAACAAATAAAATGCATATTTTTTAAAATCTTCAAGTTTAATCATTCGACTTCTTTACATTTAAGCTGAGATGTTTTAAGTGAAAACTTTTTTTTAATTTGTAACGATTTAATTAAGAAGGGGAGGAGGTGCTTTCCATCGATTTTCTTAAATGTTTAAACAATCCACCTCTTTTCTTTAATATTCTCCTTCTATTTTCCGCTGCGTCACCGGAATATATAGCGGAGTATGAAGATGAGATATGCGCAATGAAAAATGAGACTTCTGTGTATTGGGATGCAGTATGACGCGTTTTCTGCTTCGTAACACTATATAAAAGAAACTGAGTATCTATTTCAGATATTTTCTTTTCTACTTATAGTTATAAAATTTGATTCAAATAAAAAAAAATACTTCAGTGGCGCATTTCAAATTTTATTTATCTAAATCGGTGCTTTCATTTTTCAGTTTTTGCATCACATAGATGTGAATATGCAAACCAACAAATTATCTCCCAATAACAAATTTCGTCTGAAATTTAGAATGCATTTAGGATTTTAATAATAAATTTCTGAACAAAATTTCAACCATACAACTGAATTTTTGAACTATTTATTGTATTAGCATGCATATGGAATCGGGAAAAAAATCCTTTAATACATTTTCTTCAAATTTTGATAAAAATGCAAAATTTTGTTCTTAAAACTATATACAAAATTTCATTGTTCTTATCTCACACATTTTTGAGTTACCAAATCGATACACACAATAATTCTAAAAATATGATGGATTATGAAAGGGCGGAGGGAGTTTTTATCAAAATCATCATGTAGAAATTTTTGATAAAGATACTTTTCTTTATATATTTCGTATAAGACAAAGCAGAAAGGTTCTAATGAGCGAAAGATCTTATTTAGAATTCATATATTGTCATTTTCAACATAATTTTTATTATGGCCATCATTAAATGAAATATAATTATTTTTATAAGATAAAATATAATTTTTAATAATAAATGAAATTATAATGCAAGATATCTATGTTTGAATTCTAACGATTTTTAATTGAAATGTTTACAATCCGTATTTTTAATATTTTGATAAGTGCGGCTATTCAAATATCCACCTACCAGGATAGTTCTAAATCCTTGATTGGATTTTGCTCATTTTTCAGGATATATGAGATTGCAACCTTACATTTTTTAGATGATTATTCAATCTGTTTGCTTCATTAGATTTATCCCTCTTACTACTGATTCGGCCCAAGTGGTCTTGCTCATTCTATTCTGGTAAACTGGTTTTTGCTTCGTACGAGGGTTATAGAATGTAAAGCGAGTTATTACCAAGAATTTGATCACTTTACATTATGCATCCCTCGTTTGAAACAAAAACTGCCTTGTCAAGATAATGTTTGCACGGCCGGTTGGGCCGGACTAATAGCGAAAAGGTTAAATCCTCTTTAAGAATCCTTATGAAATATATATTCATTCAAGCCTTTTAATTTACAGCAGCGCTTTTCTGACAACAACAAAACGTATCGTCTATTTCGAACTAAAGTGGCGAATGTCAGTCTGAGCAAATAACATTTAAAAAGTTTTTTTTCGTATTGCACACCTTGCCACCTAGAGGAAAAGAGATGTGCCATCTTTTTGCCTCTTTTGCAAGACTAAAATAAATTATATAACTATCACCTGGTAATTATATAATTCTAGATAGGTGAATTGCCTAAGACCATAAATATTGGACGATGTTTATTATTATAGCGGCTGAAGTCAAATTACTTAAGATAAAGTTAAAATTATTACTTAAAGTAAATTACCGAAACGTATCCTCTCAAGCTAAATCTGATAATGAATTCTAGCCATTTTAGGCGACAGTTTGTTCTTCCAGAAAATTGATTTTCTTGGCTGGTTACTCTGCTAATATATACATTTATTTAAAATGTCACCTTACTGTTTGGTAAGACGGACAAATTTGAATTTCATAGAATCACTCAAATATTGAGCAGCCATGTAGAAAAGTATATATAATGCGAAAGAAAATAGGAAAGAAAATTTTATGTTTTGAAGCTACTGATCAAAGAAAGCAACTTTTGTTACTTTTAACTCTGGGGAAAATCGTGTAATTGAATTATTTGTTTAAAAATAATATCAATTTGAATTTTATCTTAACAATAGCGATTATTTATTTGGCACCTAATTTCCTGGGATATTTCTTTCAATGCAATGTATAAAAGTGACCCAATTGCACTTACGTTTAACACTTAACACCACGTTTCCGTTACCACTCAAACATTTTCAAGGAAGTTTAATTTACCTACATATTTCAGTTAATTAAGATTTTTACATCAGATAATTATTATGTTTTCCTGGGTCTCTTCGACTAACAAAAGAAGTTAAGTATCAGGACTCATTGTCTTACGGACGTGGATAGATATGCCAAATAAATTATGATTGGAGCCACTACTATTATTAAAAACCTTTGATTACAGAAATAACAAATTAAATAATAACATTCATGGTAAAATTTAAATACAACATAACTTTACTGAGAATCTTTAAAAATCATCTGGTATTATCTGGATTTTTTTCCCTTGGTGTTCTGATTTTTTTTTCATTATTTGAAAAACATGGAATGTTTTAACCCTTTAAAAGGCAATTTTTTTTCTAGTAATGGTATATATATTAAGATATTTAGGATTGAAATCGGCTTAAGAAAAGTGATTCATTTAGTTTATTAAATAAATTTAATTTTTTAATTAATTAATTCGGTTAAGTAATAAATCAAGGGACACCATTTTGTTTGAGATGAGGAACTGAAGCATCTAAGTTTCTGTCTTATTGAAAATTTTGTCAGAACTTATGCTTATATACATAACTTCATATAAAGACTGATGAAGTTAGTGAGAAGTATATTTCCCATGGCCCTGAAAAGGGTTAAAAAATAACTCAATATCAAAAAGGAAATTCAAAATTAGTGGGAGAAAAAAAAAACGTTTTCAATGAAATGTACATGAGCATGATAAGTAAAAAAAAACTATTTCAAAACCTAAAACATTAAACAGTTAAGAGAATAGGATCTCTGGTTCCATTTTCGATTCATGATATTTGGTTCCATGGATTCTAAGCAAAACAAACACGTAATGTTATTTTCTCTTTGCAAACTTTTTTTTTTTTTTGTTTTTACCTTTCCGGTTTCCATCGCGGTTAAACAATCCTTGACCATTAATTTTCTATTACTTTACACATGAATTCACACATTTCATATTAATTTGCAACACAATACAATTCCACGTGCACCAACAATGAAAAGCATTTAAAAAGAGAAAATTATCGCCCCAACAACTCATTCTTTCATGAGGTAGGTGAATTCCCTACAGTTGTTACTCTAAATAATTCAGCATAATATGCCACAGACATTTTCCTTTAATGCATGTTATTATGCAAACCATTCAGTTCATTGGATGGGCGTCGACGTATTATGTGTCCAGCCTTAAATAATGAACAACCATTCGTCGACACAGAGTCCCACATCACAACCCTCTGATCTTGTTATTTATTCATTATTCAAAGTTATCATCCCCTCTTTTCCATTACTCTGCTCGGCCCATTCATTCTTTGGGCTGTTTATGGAGTAATTCGTTGTTTGGCGGAAAGTTGTTTTGCTTTTGTTTTGCCCTAACCCGGGTCATTCTGAAATTACCCTCTTCTCATTAAGCGCGTTTTCATTATTGCTTCATAAAACATGGTGGAAGATCGCGAGGCTCGTAAAAATTGAACGGGAACGACTTTTTTTTTAGGGGTGAGCCTTGAATTATATTGAATATCAATCCATAATAAAGGAACAAATATAAATCTTAAGCACCTAATAAAAAATAGGGTTTCGGATACATAATTCATTTTGATAAAATCTTGAGTCGAAATTAGTTTTTATTGGAATGTATTTTACACGCAGTTATTCATTTACGTGTTAATCTTATGAATTTATCGAAATGAAGTCATTCCAGTTGAAATATTTATTATTTTCCTATAAAAAGCTTCCATAATTTTAATACATTTGGAATTTATATTAATTTTATTTACTAAATTCGTTGCGTTTAATGTTTTTGGAAAATATTATTTTATGGTGAAATTTATGAAAATGGCAGTTATGTAAAATATATATATGTAACATATTATTTTGGTTTAAGTAGAATGCAGGTTCGAAGCAGTGAAGAGACTTGGTATTTTTAATTTCATTTTATTCTCTTCCGAGCGGCAAGCATGATTATTTACAAGGCGGCGCAGTGCCGCACAAAAGCAGAAGTATGAAAAAAGCGAAATGGGACGAACAAATGATCACTAGTCTTATATAACATAGGATTTCTGGCCGGGCGCCATTCAATACATGTAGTGACCTTTGACACCTTTTCAATGCCAACCAAAGATATCACTTTCTCTTGTTACGTAGTACTGATGGCGCATTAGTTTTACAGAGGAATTAATTAAACCGAAAGTGGAATTGGATCAGGAAATAAGAGAATATTTTAGAATGAAGTTACGATGAGCTAAATCAAGATAAAATCTTGGAAATGAATTTAAATGAAATTAAGAGTTTAAAATATCATGACATGTATATATTGATCTTCTGCATTAAATAATCGAAGTTAAAGAAATCGTTAATCGTTTTCAAAGCATTAAAGTTTGTCAATCATTGTTGATTTTCGTAATTTTAATTCCATATTCATTCAATTAAAATTGATTCGGCTAAAACTAATTAATTCGATTAAGATTAATTTCATATTCATTCGATTAAAATTAAGTAATTAGATTAAAATAATTCATTCGATTAAATTTAATTAATTCCATATTAATTCGATAGAAATTAAATTTATTTATAATTGACATTTTTCTAACTATAAACTATGCATCTTATTAATGTTTTTAGTAAAACTTTATTTTACTGCTGATAGATGGAAAATTTTGAATTATTATAAAACTAATTTCGTACCAAATTGAAACCTGAAACCAAGAAACATTTAGTAAAATGTTTTACATATTTTAAAAGAAATAGTAACGCACTTTCCTTTTATCTCGAGTATTAATCTTATGCTGATTAGTTTTGAAAAAATGAGCATAAAGCCAAAAAAAATTCTACCATAAAAATTTGTATTTGAATATACTATCAGAGTTTATACGAAAATAAATTACATAAAATGAATCTAAATTAGAAAAAAAAGTTAATTATTTTTTTTTAAATTTATATACTTAAAGTAAAAGCATCCGAACCACTAAACTTTTGGAATACTTTTAAATTCGCATAATTAATTTTAAAAAATTTTTTCGAAGAAATAAGATTATTAGTAATTATTATTATATTTGCTTTTTAAATTAATATTTATACTGAATTTCAAAATAGTTTTATATATTAATGAATACTTTCATTACATAATGCGATTTTTCGTCTATATTTATCTTAATTAAGATTATTCTATTTTTTTTAATTATGTACTCTATTATCATTTTCAAACAGAAATTTATAAAAGGTAATGATAGATCAAGTTGAATTCTAAACAATATTTATATTGAAAAGTTTTTTTGTGGGGAGGGGATGCAGTTTCGAATGGTTTCTGTCTCTTGTTTCGTTTCTGTGGTATATAAAACGTATTTTCGAATAGTTTCAGTCACTTGTTTTCTCCTGCAGCTTATAAAACTTATTTTTGCTTTCTGTTATCTGTTTTCCTTTCATAGTTTACAAATTGAAAAATAAGAACCACATACTGGGATTTTTGTAATTTATTTATATGCCTTCATTCAATTTATGTTGCTAAAGAAAAAAAATTTCACTGATAACCAAAAAGAATTTCAAATTTGAATCAATTTTTTAAAGTCAGTACCAAATATTACTCAAAAATATATTATATTTTTGTATAATATATATATATATTATATATATATATATATAAATATATATATATTATATAACGTCAGTATAAAATATAAACATTAGAATATTCAATCAAATTATCTAAAATATAATGAGTGCGACATTTTATTAGAAGATATGAAAAAGGAAACATTTCGGAATGAAAAGATTATTTAATGTAAGTTTTAGAAATATTAACTTTATTTAAATTCTTGCATTAAAAACATCTTTTTTTAATCAAAAAGAAATGCAATATTTTCAACGAATACTTTTTATTCGAGCAACGTTTTGAAAAGCTCTCAATTCAGAGTAATCCTTCAGAGAGAAAAAATTGGTTCCATTAATTCTTACAATTTAATTTGTATTTTAAGTACCTTGTTTTGGGAATTCACTTCTCGAGAAAATTCTTATTCAGATTCAGACTATCCAAAAGATTTTTCTGGAAGTATATAACAAAAAATAGTGTGATACTTATTTTATCATATTTTTCTGCAGTTTTTAAAGCTGAAATATATTTAAATTTTAAAAAAATTCTCTTAGATAAGGAAAAAGTAGTAAGAAATGCATTTTTAGGTAAATTAATATTTGAACACACTATAATTTTAAATTTCTATAAATATATTTTTAAATACAATTCTAGTTTATGGTTTTCATATTTTAAAATGAAATGCATAGCAGAAATTCATTAGTTTATATTTTTAATTTGATACTTATAAAAAATGGATTTTAGTGAGTGCCTAGAATGAAATAGAAAATCAACTATTACCTTTCTTTTTCTCATTTTAATTTTAAAATTTGATGTTTCTAAAAATATTGTAATTTTTCCTTTTACCAGCTTAGAACCAAAAAAGATATTTCCAATCTTTTCAGGTCACTTAATTCAAAATCTGTGATTTGATAATATAGTGTTTGAAGTTTCTAATTATTTTATTTTATTTTTCATTATAAATCTTCCTTTCACGTATATCTTAATCTTATTTTGATACAACTGCACAAAACAGTAATGTTGTCTCCATTAAGATTATCGTCACATAGATTACAGCTAATATATTGAACCGTATGCAATGAATAAAAACTATTCGTAAAGATAAAGGTCAAAATACTATTAAATAAACAATTTTAACATGTAATATTTTATTTAATGATAACTATGTCTTATTTCTACATCCAAATTTTCAAAAATTGTCCTAGTATATACTTTCGCTTCCTAAATGCACAAAATGGCAAAAAAATCATATGTGCATTATTTCTTAAAGTAGAATAAGACGCCATACGTACAATAAAATATTCTAAGTATTATCAAGATTGGAACAGAAATCGAGACTTCATTTTGGAGTCAAAATTAAGAGTAAAAATTAGCTTTGACTTTGGTAGAGAATTTGAGCACCAATATAATGTAAATAAAATAGCATAAAATGACAAATTTACAGTATAGTTCTCTTAATAAAAAAATTATTGTGTCATGTAGCCTCATCTACTCTTAAACAGCTGGACTAAATTCAACCAAATTTTATACGTTTACTATATAAGATAATAGAAAGGATACCATAATTTTTTTTTCAAAATAGAAAAATTAATTAAATTTTAATTAATAAAAAGTTTTTTTTTATACTTTGAACTATTTTAAAATTACTTTTTATAAAAATTTCTCTTTTATTTTAATACGCCTTATGATAACACTTTTATTGATGTTTAAAGTGATCAGTATGATGTAACCTTAATAAAATTAAGCTTAAGGTGATCGACAGTTCAAAGCTAATTTTCCATTGTGCTTCAGCATTTGTGAACAAAATTTTCAGTATTAATACAACAGCTATTAATAACTTTTTGAGAAAACTAATGGTGACTTTAAAAAAATCGTCTGGTTCAACTTATATTATAGTTTAATTAAAAGCAGACGATAAAAGGATTTTGTTTTTTCTAATATTTTATATAAAAGTAGTTTTTACTTTAAAACTATTATACTTGAAAAGATTTTAATCTTGAGCGACACCAAGTATGTCAACTCGTGAATATATAAATAACATAAAGTAAGTAATGTATTAAATATAGTACTAAAAACTAATTCATTTTCCTTTTAAATTTCAAAGTTTGGATGTTTTTTGCAATTTCGAAATTTGATTACAGTTGAATTTTTGAATTTTGTATATATGCTAGCATTCTCCCAAAACATTTAAGGGAACTAACTTATATGTTTATCAAAAAAATCTGATTGTAAAATGATGAGGAGAATGAAATAAAGATTTCTGTTGCTTCACTATAATTTGAATTAATTTTAAATTTGGATACCCATGTAAATTTAAAATTCATGTATCTTCAGAACTTCTTTAAATAACTTTTTTTTTATTTTCTTGAGCTTTTTGTGATAGTCTTTTCCTAAAATTTAAAAGAATTTATTATATTTAAAAACGCAATATTCTTATTTTCATGAGAATATCATAAATTTTATTACAGAACTAAATTAACATTGATATTATTCAAATTTGCATAAACATTCAAAACAAAACTCTCAATTACACTACCTACTATACATTCACAGTTTATTTATCATAGTTATTGCCAGAGAACTCCGTGTTTAATAACTTTTTATCTTTCTTCACGACCCCTTTTCTGCTAGTATAATCGCGCCATCAGTAAGCAAACATTCCAGCAGCTTTCAGCAAATGAGGCATGGGTATTGTCTTCAATCCCAGTTGTTTGCAGTTCAGCGCAGAAGACCCAATTAGAGTTCTTATTCGTTGCTAAGAAAGCTATGATAATCACAGTTGCTATAACACTCGTTTGCAGTTTTCGTTTCTTCGTTCTTGGAAATGGTTAGGGCTTGGAAAATATAATCGGATGAAAAAGGATTATTATAGCATTGTTGCTTGTATACTACTAGCGAGTTTTGAATATAAACATTTGTGATAGTTTTATTTTAATTCAAAAAATGGCAAATATAATATAATACGTTTCTTTAAGGCATTAGTAGGCAAAATATTTTGCAACCGTAAAATTTTTAGACAGTACAAATTTTGTAAACATGGAATATTATTTTCATCCCGCTTTATTTTATAAACAATAAGAATGGTGAATTTTAGACAGAATTAGATCCCTTTTTTGCTAGAAAGCTTAAATATCTCATTTCGATAGTCGCGTATATTATTTTATTGCAATAACAAGGATATTGTTACGAATTTTTAATAAGCTTCATTGTGTAGTAGTCTAATTGCATTGCATTGTAGTCTAATTACAAAACGAGTTTTACAGACAGTTTTAACAAACGCTGAATGGATGCCGGGATGATGATGCCCAAACTTGGCGACTTACTGACGAAATTGGCTACATAAATGAAGGTTTCCGAATTCGGAAATCTTGGTGATATCTTTATTAGGGCTAGCAATTTTTAGATTCTTCTCGAAAATCGTATTCCCTGTCATTGGAGCTATAAAAGTGGTGACGTTTAAATACGAGGAGGAGTAATTGAGCGAATTCTCACTTTGAAGTGGATTTTCAGAGTACTCACTGAGGGCTTTGTGCTGTTGCGGTTGTACAATTAATGATTCGTTGTTTTCCTTTGCGTTGATTGAGTTCTACGTCTTCTTGTGAGGCTTAATTTTTTTTTCATTCTGTATTTTATGCTTTCTTGTGGTATAAACACAGTAGCCACTCAAACCTGGGAAATAAATTCCTTGTGTTTTCCCTGTATGTATAAGTGGAAACGCATGAATAGTACTCATGCGTTAATTACAATAGAATAATATGTAATATCCCTTGCTTTTATCAGTGAAAAAAGGAAATAAAAATAATTCAATATTACTTGGAAAAAATATCATATAAAATGAATGTTTATATTTGCATAGTGAAAAAAAACCCAATTTCCCTTGATTATTGACTAGAATTCTGCAAGGCAAATTCACATGTTAAGAGGGGGGGGGACTGAAACACAAAATAATTTGCTTACTATCATGATGCAAATCTGTTAAGTAATTTAATGATTACTTAACAGAAGTACATTATAAGTGGGGTTTTGCCCATTCGTATATTAGAGCATTAATTTCTGCAACTTGTGGATATTCTTCAATCACCAATTTAATATATTTTATTGCAACAATTTAATTTACGTTTGTTGGCTTCTTTTTTTCCCCCTTGCTTGGATTCTTTTTTTTTTTCTTTTCTTTTTTTGCTTTGCTTTGCTTTTATAAAGCTTCATAACATCTCATATGTGCTAATTTTGCATACTGTGGCAAATGTCTTGAGATCGGAGCATTGAAAATACTTCCTTGAATGTTTATGGTATCTTACAAGTTTCTTATATTAATCAAAGAATCTTCTTTTAGATTTTCAACAAGTATATCCTTGTCAATACTAAATCCATTTACATTAGTCGCATTGTCATGTGACAAAAAAAATTATTTTTGCGACTTCCCAAAATTTAGAAAATGGTTTGCATCTCAAAACATTAGAATAGAAATCACTTAAACGAATTTTTTTATTAAATAAAACAAGCTATTCTTTGTAATAATTTTTTAAAAATTTTTCAGAGAAATTTCAAATTGGATCTTTTTACATTCTGAACATGCAGTCAAAATTGGTATAAAGAAGCAAATCAACCATTGGCTTTTCACATAATACTACTGAATTGTTATTCAATAAACGTAAACTTTTACAAGGTAAACTTTTATTGTCGCAAGATGTTTGGGCAGGCATTCATATATTTATAATAGTATCCTTCGAAAATATAAAACACTGTACTAAAAAAGTCTTTGTTTAGTTTCGGTAGCTTCACTAGTATTCAAGTAGTTGTAATCACTATTCCAATAACGGTATTTTTTTTTCTTAATTCCGGAAATTGTACTAATCTATGCAGAAGAAGAAAAAAAGAATCCATAAACAATGTTGTTTAGTTTTAGAGCTATTGCGACGATATTTTATTCTGGCGATATTTAAAGAGATTGGTATTAGATAAGAAAAAAAAATACTAAGATACTTAAAATTTCCTGTTTTTCCTGTTTCATAGATGATTTTTAAAATCCCTACTTTTCCCTTTTCTCCCGATGCCTTAACAATCCTGAATGAAGTATCGCCATTCGTCATCAAGCTTGTCGGTTTTTCACCTTATACCTATCAGAGGGATTTTTCCATAACAATACACTACTTATTCATATCAATAATAACTACTTATTCTACAAATTTCATAACAATATACTACCATGAAGCCTTTTTCTGAAAAAAATTATTATATTCTATATTAGAATAAAAAATACTGCTCATGTTTATGAAACTCGTTTTTATTATTATTATTGGGCTGCTTACTGCTGCACTCATTGCTAATAATTTGTTTTTCATGCTCGCGACATAAAACTCCTTCTTATTATAATCATACGCCATCCTCATTAATGCATAGGAAAGAAAATCATTTTAGTTTCAATAATAACCTCTTTCGTAAATGATGATGATTTAAAATTCTTATGTAAAATATTTATATAAAATGCCTGTTTTTCTCTAAAAAGAATTTAAAAAATATTACAAATTGAATAAAAAATATTATGTTCATGCATCGCATTCGAATTAAATTTTTTAATGATCACATTTCCGCCAAGTTTTTCCAACAAATGTTTTGCATTTCTGTGCAGACAGTAAATATACAGAAACCTTTAAATTCTAAAAAGTGTCTTTGAAAACACATCCTTTCTAATGAAGTCAAAGCAAACTTAAATGAAGATGTTATTAATTTATATACAGTCATGTAAGTTAATCACATTTAATTTTATTTACTTTTTTATTTTATTATTAAATATCTTGTTAATTAAAAATAATCATCTTATTATTTTTTTTCCTCTCACCCATACAATCTTGCAACTTATGAAATAATAATAAAAAGGACTTTGCAAGCTAGTTGCTACATAACAAGTAATATATATATATATAAATATTTTAAGCCAATTCCTGCTTTCGCAAGAATTGAACTCGCATTCTTCACTTTCACGTGAAAAATACTGAAATCTTTACATTTTAGCGATTTAGCTACTGCCTGCTGATTTCAATTTTCATTACAAACTGCTAAAACTCTATTTAAAGTATTAAAAATTAATGAAATTTAAAAATTAATGAATTAATATTTGAAAAAAATGTATTAACATCAAGTGTCATCCACTACAAGTTTAAAAAAAATGTATTTGAACTTGAATGGATGAATAAAACGTATTTTATTATCGATTGAAAAATTGAACAAGATATATAAATATATATAGGGAGAGTGTGAACTAATAGTTGGAATTGAAAAAAAATGTGATCAACTCTAACTATCTTAGATACTACAACAAATGCAAAAAAATTACTAAATCGCTAAATTAATTCTGAATATTTGATGAAATCGAAACTTTGCGTTATGAATGTTTTAATACTTAAATTTAAATTCAAATGTTAAAGCCTTCATTTAAATATCACTGGCAAATTATTTTTATTTCAAGCTATATTCCTGATATCAGTTTCGAAAAAAAAACTGAAATAAACAGGATGATTAGAAATAAAGTGTCCAAGCTCAGAGTGGTGCAGAGTGAAACTAGTGAAAGGGATACCAAATGTTTATGAATTCAGAATTTCAGAATTCATTTCAGAATTTGTGGGAATGAATACAGTACACTCTCGAGTACCCGGTTCACGACTATCCGGCTCCTGTATTATCCGGCCTGGTTTTTCAAAAATTAAAATCTGTAAGTTTTGGCTCTTATCGTATGGTTATACCTTTTCATATCTGTATATCGTTTATCAGTGAAAAATAAAATAAATTTCAGTCAATTTTCTTAAGAATTAGGAAAATCATTAGCATTAATGTTTAGTTTAAGTTTCCAGCATTTAAGTTATACATTACAGAACTTATGCTAAAATACGAGCCTTTTATATCCGTTAACTTTTCCTCTAATAAATTCTGGAAACATGCAGTGAAGTATATAAACATATATAAACTACAAATACAGAGCCTTCTATTTTAACTCGGCACGTTACCAGCAACTGCTTCTATGATTCACCAGGCCGCGGCTGCGTTTACATTGAGATAAATGGAGGGCTTAGTGCTCAATAAGAAGTTAGAAAATATGTATTTGAACAGTGAATTTTGGTATCAAAACTTTGTCCTCTGGTATTCGTGAGCAAAGAAATGAATTCATAGAATTCCGACCTATCCGACTTTTTTGTTATCCGGCTTGCCCCTCCGCCACATTACGTCGGATACCCGGGAGTGTAATGTAATGGGAAAAAGAAGAAATTTTTTTAAAGAATGGAGAAATATCTGAAAATTATTATTTTTACCTTAGAATTTTTTTATTTCGTTCTCCATTTCAAATTTATTTAAAAACATTAATATTTTAAAGATATTTCTCAATATCTATTACACTCTTATACTATTTGGAATTAGTCAGTATACATCATGAATGTACATTACAGTGGCTATTGGATTGCGTTTATAGCAGAAATTGTTGTACTTTCGAAAAGGAACCATAATTTTTTTCCACATCTTCAAATTCTACCAGTAACATCATATTTTTTTAACTAATTTTTCTTTCAACAGTCTGAAAAGGGATACATTAGGGAGAAACTCAGTATATATATATATATATATATATATATATATATATATATATATATATATATATATATATATATATATATATATATATATATATATATATATATATATATATATATATATATATATATATATATATATATATATATATATATATATATATATATGAATGATTGATTATATCAACGGAGGTATAAATTATGCCAGCGTCCTGGCATAGGGGTAGCGCGTCTTCCCCGTTATCTGGGCGTCCCGGATTCGAGTCCCGAGGTTTGGGCATGGTTGTTCTTTCTTTGTTCTATCTGTAAGATGCGTGAATATGCCCTCCTGTAAAAAGGGGTTGTGCAAGCGAATGAGTGATGCGTGAGTACCTAAGTCGTACTCTTGGCCCTAGTTGGCGCTACCATAAAAAACAAGAGACGCTCCCTCTCAGGCTTAAATCGGTTGTCTTCGAACAGCGGGCTTGTCCGTGGCAAGTGCCATAAGAAACAACAACAGGTATAAATTATAAAAATTCATTGAATTTATTATAAACTGAATGAAATGATGAGCCTTTTGAGTTTAAACATTGAAATCATATAGATTGAATTTCATATAGATTGCCATTGGATCTCTTAAGAAAAAAAAACTAGACACTAAAAGCTTGATTTCATGTGAAATTCACTGAGCTTAATATTTCATTCAGCTGATAACAAATTCTGTGAATTAGTGTAAGATTATTTTGAATTATTCTATACTGCATCAGTAAATGAAAATTTCTGAATTTCTCAAACTATTAGTTAAAATAATGTTAAAATTAATTTCATATTAAAAAAGAGATCTTACATGCCTTGTTCAGTACCCACCTTGTACCCACTATGTTACCTTCATTATTTAAGTAATGTAGGCCAATTTTGATATAATAGCTTTATCATCCTAATGAAAGTGTTGTTTTAAATTATACTTGTAATTTTTGCAATTTAAATTACACTTGTATTCTGAGTGTGTAGTTAACTGCGTGCAAAATATCGAAATTAATTAGTGAAGTCGATTTAGTTGTTGTGGCTAGGAGTGTATTAAGATTTCATTTTACGATATCTTTCATACTTGATAGCCAGAGGAGAGACATATAAGCATTAATGACATATCTAAGGATCAAGAGCTTTCATATGAAATAAGAATTTATGAAAGAAATTTAATAATTAGAGCCTGGAAACTCTGGAATTGTTTTTTTCCGTAAAGAATTATAGTGAATTAATGTTTTTAAAATTTCTCTCGAAAATGAAGAATGATTGAATGTCATTGATAATTTTTCTAACGGTTCTGAGGAAACAAAAAGTGATGAAATCGGACTAATAGTTGGGCAGAGTGATACGTTTTCTGGTTTTATAACTATTTTATATAGCTATAACTATAGCTTCTTCGGTACTACAATCCGCATCGTTATCTTTTTCCTCCTTTCTAAACGAGATTTAGTAAATAAATAATATTGTGATTCATTCGTTATTTTTTTCATGATATAAAGAAAAATTTTGAAACTTTTTTTATGCATATCAGTTTTTTTTTTTTTTTTTTTTTGCCGTTTATAAAGGAATTCGAATTTATTAAATTGCATTTGAAATCAGCATAATAACAGTATTTACAGAGGCATAATACCTCATTTGTAAAAGAGATGCTAGTTTCGCATACTTATATGTTTGCATACCGTGAAAGTGGTCTTAATTATTCAAAGAATACGAAATTCCAGAATATCTAATATCTTTCCTCTCTTTAACAAACAAATGCGTCTTTCTCACGCTACAAAATGCATTTCCAAGTAATTCCGAAAGACAATATTGTCCTTTATGAGAACATATTTTAAAACTGCATTTTTAATGTATAATTTGGCTAGCATTCATTATTTTTAAATGAAAAAAAAATTCTAAATGTTTAAGAGTACAGAGTTAGAGAGGAAAGTTATGACTGTTTTTATCCACGTAAAGCACTCTACTAAACAGATCTTATCTTATAGTACGATGCCAACTACAATTTACAATATTAAGATGATGAAATGTTGTGCAGTATAATGTAAAATATGCATTTTACTATGAATAAACAAACAATCATTGTTTTCAACCGGTAGAAATTAACGTTTAATTTCATCATCTAACGCCGCATGAACTGTTTATTGATGCCAACTACAGTTACAGTTATTGGGAGATTATAAAATGTTAACAGCAGTTACTACAAGTCATGATATAGATTATTCTGTACTATTTAATTCGAAATTTTCTAAACTAAGCAAATACTGATTGTTTTGATTGTATTGAAAAATAACATTTTATTCAGTGATTTTGCTGCTGTTAAAAATAATAGATCCTATTTTCCTCGAAATAAATTTTGTCTAAAAATAAATTTTGTCTGGCAATATCGATTAAATTATAAAAATTTCTGAAATTATTGATAGAGAAGAAAATGAATTTCGTTTTCAATACTCCTAATTGTAGAAAGTATAGTTGAAGAACATAGTAAATATTTATAGGTTTTTGATTTAATATATTTTAGTCTCATAGATAAATTTTTAATCACACCGAATTAAAATTTATCTAGATAAAGGATATAAGCAATTCAGAAATCCTTTTTCAGATAAAAAATTCTTTAAGGTTTCAATTAAATATTTTTTCTTGAAACTTTAATTATAATATTTTCTATATAATTTAATTATATTTTAAATAATTTTAGTTTTTTTAATAAAAAATTTCGATACTTTTCATTAATTATAAAAATGTAAGATTTTTTTTTTTTAGTTGAACGACTCAGTAAAATATTTCATGATTTTGATCACTTTTGAATTTAAAATTTTTTATGAAAACAATTTTGACTAAACAATGCTTTTAGAAAGTGAGAAATAATAGGAAAAAATTCGCAAAACTCATGAATTATTTCTTTGTTAATTATACTGTTTCAAGTTTACTGGTGAGCTAAGTAAAGATTCATTTCCTCTAATTTATTAAATTTACTCTTCTTGAAATAAAAAATAATATTCTAGACAATTTCTTTTCACTCAAACATGAAATTTCAATATTCAAAATGTTTCTTTATTATTAATTTTTAATTCAAAAAATAAAATATAATTAATATTATAAATTATGACAATTTTCAAAATGTTTTATCATAATAAATTATTTTTGTAGAGGCTTTTCAAACTACGGTTAATAGTTATTTAGCATTTTGCAGTATTTATCATGTGTTTTCGATAGGTATTTATGCAACAGGGTTATGTAGTTTGGTATAAGAAACGCATATTTTGATGCATATTTCTACTGAAATATATATATCACTTATATTTAATAGTTATATGGAATTAAAAACTGATTCCTATCTTCTTCTCTTCATTAACGATTCCACGATTTTCAGATGTCTTTGATAAACTTTCTATCTGTTATTAATTAGTTCATACAAAAAAAATTACTACCTAAAAAGTTTGTATTATCTTCTACTCTAGAACAGAATCAGAGCAACTTCGAAATTAGATTAAAATTCAGAATAATCCTTTTGACTTTGTAGAAATGCTGCTGAAAATTAGTTTGGTAAAACAAAAAGATTTAGATTCTAATCTGAGTTTCGAAAATTTCATGTAACCTAATTGGTCTGTGGATCTGAGAATTTTTGACCATAAAATTTTGAAAAATGTTGTGATAAAATACAAAAAAAGCCAGAAAAAATTACTTTTAAAAGTGGACAATTTTAATATATTAAGATAGTTTTCAAGGCTCTAAGTTTTATTTTGTCATTTAAAAACTGCAGTCCAAATCAGTCCAAAAAATATTTAAAAAAAGTTTTAGTGAAAATATTCAACTTGCAAATATTTACCCGCGATAATTTTATATTCTGAAATAACTATCTCCCATTTTAGATCATATTCTTTTGTTTATCTTTGCAATCATATAATGTTTAATAGTAATTCTTTATTCCAATTTTCTCCTAAAAGATACACAATATGCAATCTCTCTCTCTCCCTCTCTCTCTCTCTGTATGTATATATATATATATATATATATATATATATATATATGACAAATTAAATTTTTCGTTTACTTATTTCTTAATTTATATAATTTCAAGAATTTTACTAATGGCAAAATCTAATATTTATAAAAGTATTTAAAAAGAATTGTTTATATAAGATATTAATATATTCTTTTAAAATTCTTCTGACAAAAAAATTCTGCTCAGCTCAAATAAAAAGATTCTTATTTAATTTGCAAAAATTTTTTACTTACCTCTTCTAAATCTTCGTTAACACCAACACTCATGTCATAAGTTTATCCAGTAAACAGTACACATAACTGAAACTCTAAATCTTCTTTGCGGGACTTCCTTCTATCTTTTATCCATATTTCCGAATGTCACAGTTTTCATTTCAATTTGTCCGATGCACTGTCACAAAAACATCAAAAATCCATCTTTAACAGACGATAAAATATGCTGCCATTTACCAATACTTAATTTTAACTTTTTTGCGCCGAAAGGTAGATGAAATCATTTGTCAAACTTGTCGGCGTTTCAGAATTCAGCCTCAGAGACGTTTGAAGCTAAACCTAAAATAAAAACATAAAGAATGCGAAGAATTATGCTTTGAATACAAATTTTCATAGAAATGTTCTATCGAGTTTTTATTCGAAAAGCAGAGGAATTTATTGATTTTCCGCAGGTGCTTCAGGGTATCAAAGTAAACAGCAATGAGTAGTTGGTAAGTGTGGTTCGCCCAAGTTAATTATTCTTTCCGTTTCGATCGAACAGATGGAATTCGAAAAAAGAACTTGGAATTATAATGAATTCCGAGTTCGAGAATTCTGTTCAGTTGAATGTGGGGACTCATTACTTTTATTTGATCTTTCCAAAATGTATTTTTTATCGATGTCAGGAAGAATTTTATATTAAGTTTCTTTGATATTAACTTTTAAGATTATTGTAAAACGGAAATATTTTTGATTTAAAGATCCAAAAGCTTCGATGAAGAGTTAAAAGAACTTTTTTTAATCAGTGGTATTGGAATTATTTTGTTGTAAGGAAGAATGGAATAGTTAACAAAATTATTTATCACAAAAGAAAATATAAAAGCATAAAATTCCAATTAATTCTAATTTATATAAGGATTTTTAAAGGTTTTGCATAGTAGAATCAGAAAATGTGAAAATTCATCGAAAGTGTTAAAAAAAAACTAAAGAAAATAGTAAAATTTAAAGAAAATGGTAAATCAAAAATCCATTACATTATCTCACAAAACTGAGAAACATATTTTTCAAAATTATATCATTTGATACAAAAAGGCAGAAAAATATTTACCTCCACGTTTTTTGGAATATTTTTTCGTCCACTCTAAGAAAAAGCAAAAAGAATCGCACTGCATCAAAATAGCTTAATTTTTAAAAAAACCCAACACGTTTGAATTCTGAAATATTTATAGAATTTGTCCTCGAATTCTTTACCGATAAAAACAATTCAATTTAGAATTAAAATAAAAATTCGATCCGAAAACAGCACTATCTTTATCGTCTGCTAAATCGAAAAAAATAAAAGTTTCCGAAGAAAATCAGATGAAAATGTCTCGTTGCAGTCACAGTTATTCAGAAATACACACTTGGTCAATTTTCGAAAAAATGTCGTCTGCAATAATAAAACTTATTAATAGCAAATCATCACAATGACAAGAATCGTCTGACAAGAGATGAGCTATTGCACATCACCTGCTCCCGCGAAAGCAGACAACGTGCATCTGTAGATCTAGCAAGGTTAGATAATTTCGACTGATGGCCACATTGCGCGCCACCTGGCGGTCGGAGACCGACATAAATTCAATCAAGGTTAAAATGTTGCAATCGGCAGCTCTCTGTTCGAATAGCAAAACATAAATATCTCTTTTCTTTGCTCTCTTTCTCTTTTGAATATAATTATCTTATTTTTGAGAAAGAGTAGAAGTAGAGAAATTCTTATTTTATAAATGTACCGTTATCTTGTCGTGTTGAAGAAAAAAAAAGTCTGAAAGGCTCAAACTGTGTTTTAGGTAAACCATAAAATTTCCCCCCACATAATAGAGCTAAATGTTTCATTAGAATACTTATATGTAACCCAAATATATATTTCCTTATTTAGTTTTTTTTTAATTGAAACTCCGCTTTTAATACTTTCATGTCGATTTATTTTATTTTCACAATTCAATTTATTCCACATTAAATTCCTCAAGTGGATCTCTTTTCAAAACTCTCCAAAGCTAAATCAACTCAATATATTTCTATAAATAGTATAAAAATCAATAACGTGTTTCTTCTAAAAATGAAACTTAAAACATGAAAACATATTTCTCTATAAAACTCCTTTTCAAAACGACCATTAAAAATAATCCTTTGAAACAATCCACTTTCAGAGTAAATATTACTCTTACATTCGAGACTTTTTTTTAAAAAAATATTTATAACTCAAAATCATATTTTTCTCAAAATAAATACAAATAATATATAAAATATATAAATGTAAACTATCTCTAAATCAAAAATGTTTATATATATATATATATATATATATATATAAGCTGATGTGATTATATTAAAAAAATAGATTTGTTCGAAAATTAATTTAAAATTATATGAAACCGGATTCGAACTACTAGTAATTTTTTTAAGCTAAAAAAGTTTTTTTATTCATATAAATTTATCAATATTAATAAATAATACATAAAAATAAATGAAAAATAGTGATATTAATAAAGAAAATAATGATTCTTATAATATAGAAATGATGAATGATTTTAAAAATTAAAAATATATAATTATATTTCATAAGCAATGTGCAACACATTGGATGCAACAAATGTGCAAAAAAGGGCTTCAAAATAAATAGCATGATTCGCATCCAATAAATTAATATTTTAAAAAATAGCTAATTTTTATTATTTTATTTTATTAAATTACAACAGAAAATTTCTTTTGACTGTTATGACATTCATGAGACTGCCACAAAAATAGAGAGTGTTTTTTTTTGTTTTGTTTTTAGGCACAGTGAAAACAAGATATAAATGCTTTAAACCATCGGATGCAATTCAGAAATTAAAACAATTTTTTGCAGTCTTTAATTTTGATCTCAAATTTCCCAAAATAAATTTAAATTATAAACAGTTTTAATGATAAATTAAAAGAATTATCGAAAAAATTTACCAGTTGAATAACTGGTAAATTCCGAGTAAAAAGCGTAAGAATTAGTGAAGTTTCAATGCACGTAATTTTTTAAGTTTTTCGAAATATTATATTACAGTAAAAAAATGTGGAACCATGAAATGTCGTTCCAGCATAGTAATAACAAGATTATAAATTATTTTTAATGAGTAGAATAGCATATACTATGAATTAAAAATTCAGTTTTATATAATTTTATGATGTATATTCAACTTCTACGAACCATTTCAATAAATCCTAATAAGGACATTTAATGGGGAAAAAATTTCAAATTTTTATTTATGTACTTTTATAAATTAATATTTAATAAATACATTAGAAGCAATTTTTAAAAATATACTTTTAATGGTGCACCAAGAAATAAATTTTATCTATTTTAATTATTTCTGCTTTTCAGTCTTAGATTAATATTTCATATATTATGGAATCTAGAAATGAACTTTTAGCCCATTCACTACCAGATGTCGGCATGCATATGGAATACAAATTTAATATAATTAATAAATAAACTGTTAATTAAATTATAAGGATATAAAAACAATGTACTTTTGGTTGATGACATGCAAATATACGATGTTTCAAAACTCTACCCAATCAGACAGTGGATGAAAAATTGATTTCATTTTCCAAACATAAAAGTTTAATAAAAGTATTAAAAATACACAAAAGAATACACTCAAATTAAGCTTTGTGCTAATAATACTTTATGGGAGAAACCTCTGACATTTCAAATGCAACCCCTTGAAACAAAAGTTATAATTAATATCTCACAAAAGAATTTTGGTGAATGTAGTTTATTAAGATCTCCAAAGAATTTATTTTCCACCAAAATTTTAATTAGCTGTTTTATACAAACATGCAGGTTTATCTATTAGCCTTCTATGGCATCGGTTTTAGTCGTTTCAGATATTATTTTAAGTACTTTCTGCTGATGACACAGTCTTTTATTTTATTTTTATTTTTTAATTTTCTACACCACTCAATCTGGATAGCGAGGATATGTAGTTACGGTATGTTATATTCCACTGTTTTAAAGAAAGGTAATAGTGCAACTGATAGTGAAAACGAAATTAGTACCATTTATGAAAGCGATGCAATGACTATTACAATCGTCTACAATTGGTTTAGAGCTGGTAATTTTTAATTGAAAGATTTAAAAAAAAAAGCCTCGACCATGGATAGGGATATTATTGAGGTCATGTTCGCTGAAAATTCGTGATATAGTGTGCGAAGGATCGCAGTTGTCACGACAACTTCCATAGGCTGAGAGAGCCGGGTTGGTAGGGCTTTGAATTCGCGTCCCTTGAGTTGCGAATTCGAACCCCGCCGGCCAAAGACTCCTCGCGTGTGTGGTGGTTGACGCGCGCATAATTCTGTCGTAGTCAGAAAATCCTCCATGTCGAGAGTAATACCACTGGGGGAACTGGATCAGGGGTGATCGTTCTCTGATTCAAGTCTAATTTGCGATCTGTGTTTGAATGAATGAGATGCATGAATGAAGTCCTCCCCGTAAAACGGGTTGTGACGTGTGTATAGCTAAGTCGTTCTCTTGGCCCTAGATGGCGCTACTGTAAAAACAAGAACCCTTGGCTTAATCCGAAAATAACTTCTAAAAGTAGTGGGCTTGTCTAGAACAAGTGCCATTAGAAACAACGATAACTTCCAGAACAATGATGCATAATTACCTGATTAGGAATGAGATATATTAATTGATGTAAAGTTTGTGTTTCACACTTATTGACTGACACCGGTCATATATACAGTGTCTTTATGTGTGATTTGCTTCTCCAAGTACATGAAAGAGATCCTTTCTTCAGAAGCATGTCGTAGTTGGAACTTATATATATTGTGCATCGGAAACATCCTTGGTCTAAAAACAGTAGACCTTCATCTATCGCCAAGCTTGCGCTACACCCGAAGAAAGTTCATGTATACATTTGGTGGAAATGGGAAGCTATAGTTCTTTTATTAGATGAGACAAATTTTACCTTCGGCTTCTAAAACTGTAAGTCGCCATAGCAGAAAAGTAACCAGAATTGATGAACCTACGGGGCGTCGTTTTTCATTAAGACAACGCAGAACCACGTGTTAAATTCGTTCTTAGGAAAAAAAAAAATTTCCGCAGTTTAATTAGGACTTTCACTTTAAGTTTTGTACTCTCCTGATTTTGCTCGATACGACTATTAACTGTTTGTTCTCCTTTTGGAAGGGCGGCACCTCAGAAATGAGGATGAGAGGCTTCCGGTATGGTGTTTGGTTCTCGTTATCTTGGTGGGTACAGAAATGGTGGGGATAGGCTACCTCCTGTCGATGACGGGACGTAATTTCCAAGGGAAGGGTTATACCGTGGCCGATGATGGCTCTTAGATTCACCAATGCCATTAGATTCACCACCCTCATTCGCCAGTGCTGCTATCAGGGCGGTCCAGTAATTTAAACTTATCCATGTGCCTTTGGGAAGGTCTGAGTAGCCAGTTATGGTTATGGAACTAATTGTTTTTGTTACTTAAAAATTATTTCCATAAAAAGTAGTTTCAATCTGTAAATGAAATTCCCTCAAAGATTATTTTGCAAATAAGTCCAAATAATTTTGGCAAAAAGAAGATTAAGAGGCTTCTCCAGAAATGGAAGAAAATGATAGAGTAAAAACGTTCATATAAAATATAAAAAATTAACCTTCAATATCTAATAACGGGTGCTCATTTCGCACCAAAAAAAAAGAAAGAAAATTATGGAACAAACTAATAAATTTTGTCAACAAAGCAGGGCATAAAGTTAAATAATTAGACTTTAAAATGCATTAGAAATATTTACTTATCCAATTTTCAGAACTCTGGATCGGCCTTCCCTCGATTTTATTATACTTCCACATATACAAGCAGGTCACCGTAATCAAACTAAATATGACAATGTTTTATTCACTTTCATGCCACAATGGGAAAGGATCAGTTAGAGAAAAAATACCTCTCTCTTATCGCAGATTTTTAAAAAAATTTATAAATTTGCAGTTTTGGCAGTAGATCTTCTATCACAATAGATATTTTCAAGCTAAGATACTATTTGAAATGCTATATTACATTTTCTGCAGATATTTTCTTGTGGTTTCCTCAAATGGCATTTACATTATGCATGAATACACAAATAGAATTTGATCTAAAATTTGATAAAAATCTACAATTTTAGGGCATAAAAGTCAAAATCTAGAATATAGCTCTTCTAAACTATCATATTCCTGAACATATGGCTAGACAAATAGTCCTTCCCATGATGAACTATTTTTAAATTTTATGCACATATATAATTTTTATATAAATACAACATACAAGATTTCCCCCAGGTTTTATGCCCCGTCTTTATCAACTTCACATGCATATGAATAGGCAAACAAAGAGCCAGAAAAGTAGACAGATAAAATTCTAAAGCCGATTTGGATTCATGGAGTACTAGAATACTGACGATTCGTCAAAATCTCCAAGTCACATTTTTTTTAGGAATAAAACACTTTCTCCAAGTACGTTTTTTGTACTTGAAAATAAATATTCGAAAAGAATTCAAAAACAAGAAATTCGAAGAACGGAATATAAACTTGCATTCGATTTTTTTCAGCTAAAAATGGCAATTAGAGAGATATAGTAAATCAAGGTTGATAGTATCATGAACAATTTAATCTTATCCAAATCTGTCGTATTATCTTTCTCGTGACGTTTTTCTCCAGTCTGAAATTAAAGCACCACTGCTTTGAAGAAACTCCGTTATTTATTGATAAAAATTGCTTAAAATAATTTGAATATGTACATAAATAAAGAGTCAATAACCTGGGAAAATTTATTTTTTGCTTCGTGAAAATTTTCAATTATCAGTATTTTTAGAAAGCGATTTTTGTATTCACGGTTCTTAAATCAGCTAATCTGATTGACTCTTAATTATAATAGCAAATTAGTATTTAAACAAATATTATTGGTGAATGCATTGTGGAGGGGGAATATGGATTGATTCCACCACTTAAATGTAAAAAAAAAAGCCAATACGGTATTTTAACAAGAACAATGCCCTTTGACAGGTCCTCCTACGACGGGCCTTGTAGGTCTACTTGAGAACTGACAAATTCTTTATACTAAACATGTATATATATATCCGAAATTTATTCTCTATAGTGAAGCAATTACTTTCCCAATGATAATTTTGACCCCCCCCCCCATCCTTTCCTTCCTCTTTGAAAATGAACAAGGGAAACCCTAAAATAAATTTTCCCATTAAGAGCCGTCTACAGCAAAAATAATAATAATAATCAATGGAATGAAACTAAGTTTCACACACAAACTATACTAAGCATAATAAAATGAATTCGGTTTTAAAAAAATTGAAACTGAAGTTGATCATAAGTTAGATGTTTACACTTTCTGGACGAAGTATTTCGTATAATTACAATAAACATTTGGAAAAAGGATTAAATAAAATTTCAGCAACATTCATGTGATTACCAGTGGGAATGGCATTCCAAAAACCTTATCGCATACTCTCTAATGGCAAGTCAGAGAACGTCTTGCATGGCATTGGCGTTCAATAGTTATGAAATATTAACTTTCGGCGTGAATTTGGCATTTTTACTGAATCCATCGTGTAATCCTTGGCGAGTGTTTTGGCAATTTATCTCGATTAATAGTATTCGAAAATCAAATTTGTGCTTTGGATTAATTTTTCTCAATCGATTGAAACAAAGATTTGGCTCAAAATTGCACTTGTATTCAAAACATTCCATACTTAATTTGATATATTTAAGTCATTTCATTTTTGAACGATCACGTTAATATGTTTTTGAAAGTACAGACCGACAGACAGTCAACTTACTGTTTTCTTGATCTCAAACTTGGATAAATGTTAAATCTGTGTACCGAATCTTAGTTATTGTGTTAATTTATATTCGAACAGGTGTTTAGATGAAATTCTTCTAATCAGATTTTAATCAAAATTTGATTTTAAAAAATTGCAAATTTATGTAAAGACAGTATACCAAATTTAAACTGTTTAGTTTAAAGTATTCCTGAGGAATCTTTATCACAGACAGATAGACGGATATTTTCCAAAAGTACGCTTTTCGAATTGAAGAAGATTTGAAACAAGGAGTTCGTTCAAATCTAGTTTTGATGAAGCATTTTTTGGTGATTACTATATTTTCTCTATACTACGTACCTGAGAAAGTAAAAAGTTAGAAGTTTGGGTGTGTGGGTGTGTACAAATATATTTCAGAGATTTTAGATGTGCCTCTTGATTGATTTTTTAGATTTTAATTACAAGGGGTGTTTAAATAAAAAGGTACGAAACAACACTGTGGGTGCAAATGAAGACTTTATTCAAAGTATACACCATAGGCATGAGCACAACGATCCCATTGATTACCGAGTCAAAGGATTCCTTGTTCCCAGAATTCATGTGGACGTGTCGAACTCCAGTCCTTTACCGTCCTTGAGTTCGCCGTCCGAATTGAAGCGCTTCCCTTTCAGATGTTTTTTCAGGGAACCAAACACATGAAAATCGCAGGGCGACTAGTCCCCTATCTAGGCTGAGTAGCCCCGGTCTTTTGTTCTTGATGGACCTGCGTAATCTTCGGAGTGTCTCACAGTACACATTGGAATTAATGGTTCTTCTGTTCTCGAGGAATTCAACATGTAGCGGACCTTATAAGAACCTCTGCTCTCTCCTGCGCATGCGGGCTCCCGTGCATTCTCTAATCTACGCCGGAAACTCCAATCGTATCCCTAGATGTCTCACTATTTTCTCCCATAGCGGCATAGGCAAATATGTTAACGGTTTCGTTGTTACGAAGTTTCGTACCTTTTCATTTGAACACCCATTGCAAATAAATATTAAGCAAAGATATTTTTTCGCAATAACTTCTGAAAACATTACAGCACAAAAGTAATTTTTGAATCACATTCAAATTCAAAGAATTATTTTTAACATTTATTTTTTGATTATTGTTAGAAAACATTTTAATCATATTTTGCAATAATGCATTCCAGTGTTGAAGTGAAATTAAAAACGTGATTATTTTGAGCTTGTTTGCTCAAACGTTTTCATTGCTGCTATCTACATTTCATTTTGGTATTTTTTTTTCGTTACTATTAAAATAATTGGGAATAAAAACCAGAAAAACGAGAATTCCTTATAATGTTTCTGCTTTTAATTAAGTTTAATAAATATTTTAAGTATATTTACCAATAATATATTTTAATAGAATAAAGAAAATTGAAATCGTTTTCATTGTTGCTAGAAATACTTCATCCTTGATTTATCTTCCATTGCTAATGATAATGTAGATAAGGATTCAAGACATGACTTATTTTTTCATGCCGAATAATTTTCAATCTAATACCTGTGTTGATGTCTATGGCGCCAGAGCTTTCAACAAATAATTCTAAATGCAACTGCGCCATTCAAATTCTATCATGTGGTTCAGGGGTTTTAATTGTCTATGATCTAATATCTAAAATCTACAATTCAAGCTCACAAGAATCAAAAACAACATAAAACACAGAATGACATTTATTGAGAACGCGAAAACCAAAACGAACACAAAGATAGTCACCGTTACATCTCTAGTTAGACATTACAAATCTGAAATGCTAAGCATAAAAAAACGTATCAAAGTTCTACAAAAACTGCGCATGCGTCGGTTTCCATGGCAACGCAGCTGAAAAGGGGAAAAAGACGTCTCTAAGACAAAACAACTTGCTTTGAATAAAATCTTTGAAATTTTGTTATACTTTCAATTAAAATTTAAATTCAGAACAAATTTTTATTTAAAAAAATGAAGTGCGACCATTTTAAACACTAATTTAGTTTCCCCTGTGTTATAATTGGATGTGTAAGAATATGTATAAAAAATAGGTAAATACATATCACAGTGAACAAAACCATGCAGGGCTTCTAAAACAAGAATAATACAGGACTATAAACAAAATATCTATTTGCATTTTTAGCAGGCATTATTTCTGCAAAGAGCTGGTCCTAAAATCGGTTGGTTTTATTAAAAAAGAATTAGACAAAAGTGGAAGAACATGCACTGTGAAAATAACACTTCCGTATCTTTTTTTGTATAAATATATAGATAAACTTTCAAATACTTTTATGTCTATTCAAATAATAACTAGCTTAAACAAAATGAGTAATAGACTTTTAATTTAAAATTTCAAAATAATTAATCTCAGTGGATAGAAATTTCATTTCGAACAAGTTTTCAACGCTCGCAATTTTTAGAGGCACCTCTTGATCAAAAGCTTTGAAAATTCTGTGTATATTATAATACATAGCTACATATCTTAATTAGCCTTTCATTAGATGCTTTAGAATATCTGATTCAAAAATAAAATTTTCTTTACCATACAAATTTCTACATCTTTCACCATAATTTACAGTAATAGTGAGAATTCTATTGAGAATGCTTTGATGTAACTTAATAATGTACCGGATGAAAAGCATCCCCTAAAGCGAGCTTTACGACGCGTCAGTATTTAATAAAGTTTTCAAAAAGGCGTAGTGATTATTGTCGCGATCCGTTCCAAAAAGTAAATTTTTGTTCGTTGTTAAAGAGTCAACTTAAGAATTTATTGAAATGGGTATTTGTAAAGAGAATATATCAATGCTGCTTTCATGAAATCTAATTGCTGTAAGATTTACATGTTTAAAAGTTTTCATGCTTTTAGTAGTAATTTTGTGGTAAAGTTAAAAAAGGAATGGAATATTCGCATTTAAAAGTTTGTAAGCATTGACGATTTTCTGATCATCGCATCCTTTTATTGGCCTGTTGATAAGATTGAAAGAGATATTCATCAAAAGATTTTTAGCATTTCATGTCTGTGAAACGAAGTAGCTGTTTGTGTTCTTTTGAAAAGAATGCAGTTCTTATATTACATTTTGATAAACATTGCGTTGTTTGGGATGAAAATATTTTCATGACTTTTATTAAGAAAAATAGGCTGCTTAATTTGTTATCACCATATCTTCCTTTAATCCTTCTTTTAATAAATAAAATGATAGAATATAGAATATAATATATATTACAGTTTTTCCACTCAAATTTTTGAACAGGAGGCGTTTTATGTACAAAAAGAGTAGTAAAACTGATTTCAACCTATATCGCGGAACAAGAGTAGAAGAGCAAAGACGAGACCAAAATTTTCCCTTCAGTGATTTTTACAATGAGATTTTGATAGATATTTCTTTGACAGGTGTAGATTTATGATAGGGACATTTAGGTATCTTTAAAAGAATGTTGCAAGCATTAAGGATTGTTATCCCTTCAGTCGGAGAGTGACAACCTGTTGAATTAGCCTTTTTGCTGAGTATGTGTATAATTAATTAATAATTTATATGAAATTAATTGATATATATGGCATCGCTCGAACTTAAAGTTCTTAAGTTCAATTTTGCCAGCAAAAACTATTTTTGTTCTAGATATTATGAAATGAAAAAAAAATCATATTATCGTCTGGAATGGTTTTTAATTAAAATTGGAATATGAATTAAAATAGATAATTGTTAAAAATTGTCGCCAAGTTATTAAGATTTGTTACATTTATATACGTACATTTTGTTCACAATTCTGAAGTATGAAAAATATTTTAAAAACATTTTAAAACCATTAATCAAATAGTTTTTTTTCATGAATAAAAAAATGAACCTCAAATTAATAGTTGTTCTAAATATAAAGTGTCAATAGTTTGCTTTTAAAGTTCAGTTCTTCGTTAATATATATATATATATATATATATATATATATATATATATATATATATATATATATATATATATATATATATATATATATATATATATATATATATATATATATATATTCTTGTTTCTAAACAATAAAAATCTTTCATTTTCATTCGAAAGCTTTACGCTCCTTGCTCACTCCTCTTTTCAGTTGCATGGTATGCAAAAGTTCGAACATTATTTTGAGTGATAAGCATGACATTTATCTCATGATTATTATGATCATTAATATGCTGAAATTTTATTTCCACTCTTTCCTCTCTTAGCAAAATTTATTCCTCTTGTCATAGAATAAAAGGAGAAAGTGAGCAGCATTCAACATGGTGAATTATTTTCTCTTTCCTGATGAATATTTTAAGATTATGGAATCCAATTAGCTTCACTTGCATGACTGTACTTACCTCCTCCGGGAGAGATTGTGTCTTCGCAAGTGATGGCCATTAGAACTCAACCTTAGTTCCTGCGTCCGTGCTCTTGTGACGATGACAATTCAAGATGCTTCGCACGCTCAATTAGATCGGTGGTAATTCTCTTAAGTATATAGTATCTATATATTTAAAACAACCAGTAAAACGAAAGAATTAGTCTTCCAATATAAACCAATAACCCGTTTTCACCAACTTTCATTTTATTTTATTTGAACTATCACATCCCAAAGAGATATCAAATAAATAGTCGCTTGCCCCTAGTCACTCTTTCATTTTCAAAAGAGATGTCAAAAAAAAAACTATTTTATTGTGTATACCCTATGGGGAAAATTTTGCTAAATCCGCAAAAGCCACTACCACCGTACCATTTTCGCCAGATTTTATTTCTTAAATAAACTCATATATGGTAAGATATGACAAAATAAAATTTTCGTAGCCAGATTACCAATCACAATATTCTAAATTTATCAGGCATTTTAAGACAATGTTTATTATAATAAGAAGTAATTTATCAAAGTAAGTTGAAATGACTAAATGAGCATTATTAATATAGTGGTCGAACAGCTGGTCGCCGAAAATGGCTTTAAATAAATGACAAATCCCTTGTTAAGCATTTAAAAGAATATTTAACTGTATAGAATTTTAAAAACATTTCATTATATTCATTGAAATTAGAATTATTTTTTCTGAATACAATTCTTATTTCGGTATTTCATTTGGATTTTTTTTTATTTATTTATAATCATACTTCTTTAATCTATTTTAATTAATTTTTATTTTAGTATACTTTTTACAGTAAAAAAAAAAAGACTGTCTAATCCCATTTAGTTAAATAACTTTCTCCTGCAAACGCCGAAATTTGCGGATAGACAGAGTTGTTAAATTCAAAAAATAATTTAGATTAGATGAGACAGCGTTTGTCTCGAGAGAATTAAATTTCTCGTCCAGTTAATTGAATTCTTCGTTTTAAAATTGTAATTCTAGCTCATTGCTGTAGTTTCATGGGCAATAAATTTCGATGCAATGGGAAAATGTCTCTTTAAAGGGCAAAAGAATGAACTTTTAAAGATAATGCTCATAGTCTCGATTGTTATTTATTTTAAATTAAAAGATGACTGATACACTATTATCTGATGTTTGTTTGCAAGATATTTTTTTTTGCTTGTTATTTATACGTCAAAAATAATCTTACATAAAGCTAAATTTCTTATTAATTTCTTATATATGAAGAAGATTATAAAGATCTATTGATCAAAAAATTCAAAATCGAGGTAAGATAAGTTTTTAGGTTCAGACCTTTCTTAATCCGAAAGACATATTTATGGCATTATGTCTATCTATATTGAAACACAACAACTCAAAAGTTCTTTCAGCTAGATGTATGAAATTGGGTGCGAGCTCTTAACATCAAATTTGGGGATTTCTACCCATTTTGCATAAAATCCATATATGCGAAGCTTGCTTGTGTGGTTGTCTGAGTACAAATGAAAATAATAGCTACAAAACACGGTAAGCTAGATTACTAGTCAGAGCAACAGAATCGTATTTAATATTTCATCATATCCATCAAAGGTTTGACCGTTTGTCGATGTGTACCTGTATGCTTGAGGAATGGCAAGGATATTGGAGCAATGGTGTCACAGGCAGAAAAATTTTTTAATATCCTGCCTTCAGTCAACCTTCATCCCACTAACTTGATTAGAGAGGATATTATTTTCTTTTCAGAACACGGCCCTTTTCCTGCCTACCTCAAAAGGTTCAACCTGTCTGAGAGTGACCAGTGCAGTTGCGGCGGGATTGGCACCGCACTTCATTATGCTACGGAATGCATCCTCACAATCCCTTGGCATATGAAACAACCATCGCCAAGCCATGAACAGGAATGGCTGAAAAGAGTCACCAGCAACTTCCTTTCCAGACAAAAAATCCACAGTATAATCAAATGTATAAGTGAAAATAGAGACCTATTCTTGCCTCCAAAGCTCTCAACATCAAGTCTCATACCAAAAAAGACTAAGGGAAAAAACAAGCACCGCAGTCTCCTATCACCCATTTCAATCAATCAGAGATTGTCTTCATTTCCATTTCTCAAATTATTCTCCATCTGATTTTTTTTAACTGTATCCTGATCTACTATATCATAAAAAATAAGTGAACACAGATTATATGTATATTTTTACACATTTTATCTCTCAGCACTATATTTCTATTACTACAAATTACTACAAATTATATTTCTAAGTTGAAAAATTATGTAAACGGTCTCATCATGATATAATTTCTTATATAATTGTAAATTCTGTATATAATTATTTTTGTTTCGTTTCCCTACTGTAAATATTTTGTTAATTAAATAAAATTCCTGTAACATGCCCACCAAACCGTTCAGTGACCAGAATGGTCATGGATACGGGGACATGAGACGGTGTTCTGTTCTGTCGATGTGTACCTTCGGGGTTTAAACATGATAATTAAAAAAAAAAACATTTTACATCAATAAAATTAGATATATAAAGTTGTTACTAACATTTTAATACTTTGTCAAATTTTGGTTTCAAATAGTCTTTAAAAAAACTGTGTACAAATGAATATTTGGTTTTCTCCACTGTTATGAAGTACAAAATATTCAGCCAAATTTTATCAAAATCGTGCAAAAACTGTATATTTATATGAAAAAATTACACAAACAAATATTTACCTTTATAGATGATATTTTGTAGAGAGAAAACGATGGCCTAGTGGTACGGGCTTGGATCCCACCAAGAACCCTACTAAAGATTCAGACTATTTGCCAGCATGATGCATGTTAAATTTGATATCCTGTGGGAAATGTCCTTTAGTTAATGTCTTTGCGAAATCGGAGACGAAATATAGATTCAGGTGTCATCCTTCTCATCTGACCACCGCTCAAAATTATGAGGTTCGTGCTTTAAAATAGCACTTGTGTTGCTCCGAAAAGGAACACTATTATAACTAAAACTAAATAACTTAAAGAGATCGATTTCATTTTGATTAACTCTCAGTCATTAATATCCTATTATGAGGACTATTGACATATCTTCTTTTTATACAATTTAATAATGAATTTAATTGTATTTCTTTATTTTTAAATAGACATACATAGTTATAAACATATTCTAGAAAATATTTATTCAATACTTGGTCTTTAAACAGGTTTCTAAATGTATGAGTCGCGACTGAAGATGAGTCGTATAACAAAATCAGGAAACAAAATAGGAAAGCCTCTCTATCAAATTATTTTAAAAAACTATTGAATAAAAAAAAATTCTAAAAGTGAAAACAAAGTTATTTTTTCTCCGTTTTACAGAGAAATCTAAAATATCAATATTCAATAATACTAAATAACAAACAATTTTGATTTAGAATATTTCAGATAAGTTTATTAGCAAGGTTTTATTGAATCAAACTCTTAGACACTCTGTTTTTTGTAAATATTTTTCAAAGTATTCTGATACATTTGTACATTGTATTTTCTTATTCTTATGTTTACTTTCAATAATAGGATAAAGAAACTGTGGAACGGAAATTAGGTCACGAAAGAAAAATTTTCAAATGTTTTCTATTACATTTGTTGTAGTTTCTGAGTCATTTAGAATCTGTTCTAATATCAATTTTTTTTCTGAATTATTTATAAATTTTATTTGCAAAAGAATGAAAAAATGCATTGGTATCAATATAATTATTAAAAGTAACTGAGAATACAGAATTAAGTATACTATTTCATGAGCAATAATTTGTATAAATTCTGTCTACTTCATAATCACATAACAAATGGAAACTATACATGCCATCTAACATCTAACTGCTCATTGTCTTACCCTGTGCTTTGATGTCACGTCCTTTATACTCCTGCAAGAGACAAAAATGAATTCCTAATAATAGGTATGGGATATTTGGCTATTGTAACGAGAATATTAGTACTATCACACTCAGTCAGTTCATGATGCCATAGTCATATATAAAGCATGACTTCTCTGCCTGATATTCAACTACATAATATACCATACTATGTTCTGATCAATTGTTGCTTCTTCGGGCCCGTAGTATACAGAAAGTGTTAGGTAAGCATGTTGCCCCGCCTCTCACTTGTAACGCCCTCTAGCGGTATATGAAAAAACCCATCAGTCTTTGTAACATCATCGACGTAGCAGCACGCCAAAAGGCAAAGCTCAACCAAACTCCCGAAAGCGGAGAAACAATAAAATCTTTAAAATACAAAAAAGGTCCGTCATCATTATTGAACCTCTCCAGAAAGTACTGCAATCTTCAAAAAATTCGAACTTGAGATTTTGATGATTCTTCACGTTTTAGACCTCTCTGAGTTCGGAAAATCTATTTTCGAAAAATATCCGTCTGTCTGTCTTGCTTATGATAAAAACAACACAAAACTGCTTTGAGGTAACGGATGAAATTCGATATATGATCTTTAAACTAAGTTAGTAGCTTTCAAATTTTGAGCAAAATCCGCTCAGAAAAAGTCTGTCCATTCAACTGTTCGAATATATGCTAGCTCGATAATTACCAAACGAAAATAGTTAGACAACAGAATACGATGCACAGATTAAACATCTATAGTGTAGATATCTATCAAATTTTGTATTAAATCTAACAAAGAGCTGACCATTTTGTGGTCTGTGCATTAAGAAACATGTTTACACGATAGGTCAAAAACGTAGTGACTTGAATATATGAAATTTGATATTGGATTTTTGTGACTTCGAGAATAGTTTTGCGCCAAATTTTAGTCTCAATCGGCTGGAAAAAAAAGCATTTAAAACAGAAATTCAATTTTTGGATACTATTAACCGCATGCTAGGCATTAATATCCAAAAATATCGCCAAGCATCGCACAATAGGTTCATCAAAAACACTACATTCAGGCCAAAGTTGAATTGCCTTTCACTATATTCTACGGTGGTGATTCGAAGTGAGCAGTGAACTGTACTTTTGTTTAAACTTCTTTATTTACACTATATACACATCTTTTGCAGTGAGTAGATCATATAATACATGGCTAATTGCGGTATTGCATTGCGGTTGGCTTTGTTAAGCCTTACAAACTGAAGTTGTTTACAGCTTCTGCGGGGGCTGGGAAGCCAATGTGGGTCAACGTTCTAATGAACCCCTGAAAGACTCGACCGGAAGGGCGGGTAAAGGGGTTGCCGTAATTTTAAGATTGCCAAGTTTGCGTTAAGCGATATTCGAGTGAACATATGGGATATCCCTTATTAGAGAGTATGCGAGAAAATTTTGAGGAGACCACACCAGCTGGTTTCTTTTGTAGACTGTGAAAAGTTTTCAAATTAAAAATTGGGGAAACTCTTTTTGCTGCATGAAATTGACGCACTGCCTTGTAAGTACTTAGACTTCATGCATTATGTGATTACAAACTGATTCAATAGAGAAAAGACCGGATTTGTTATACATAACTATTCAAAACAATTATACTGATTGTGAATGGCTTAACTTTCTTTTAAACAGCAAATCGGAAGAAAATATTTGAACACAACACAAAAGAAAGGTTAAAGGTTAATTTGGAAGTATAATAGCTGCTCTATGTGAACTCTCTTGATCTCAAGAGCGACATTCCTTCACCAATACCATTTCACACTACACTGACCAATGCTCGATAATCACACGCTTTTGGCTATCTCAATCATCTGAAATTATTTTTGGACCTTTAATTTATTGGCATATGTCGTAGAGTCTATGGTAACGCCTCTTTCTCATGCAGCAGAGAACGAATTGAAGTTATAGAGAATAATTTACATAGTAGTGGAACGAGTTTTCACATAGATACTGCCCCTCTGACCCATGCGGCAGTCTATTTTACTCCAGACACCACTCGCAGCTCAGATATAAGGAAGAGAAGCTTCTGGCATGGTGATTGGTTCTCGCCACCCGAGTGAGTACATAAATGGCTGCGAATGGCTACCTCTTACCGATGACTGGGCATGCTTCCCACGGGAAGGGTTTTACCGTGGCCGGTGATGGCTCTTAGGACTTTACCTTAGTTCCTGCCAATGCTGTCGCGGTGGTCCGGTCATTCAAATTAAATCCGCATGCCTTATGAGTAGGGAGGTGGAGTAACCTTATGTGGTTATTCCAGGCACTGTGAAATATATTCACAACCCTCAATACATGTTCGATATTCATAGACAATGTTTCACGTAGTACTGAAATGGATTTCAGCATAGATGTTGCCCATAGTTGCATAAATCTATTATTACGTTTGGAAACAAAACTGCAAATTTCCTCCAATCAATTACTTAAATACTTTCTTTCTTTTAGTTGTTGTTAATAGGAAAGTTGTACCATTTGCAAATTATAATGTATAATTGTTTTGTATATAGTGATGTGTTTTGAACCCTTGAAATCGATAAAGAATAGATTACAATTTAGCATACATATTAGATTACAAATAGCATTAAAAATGAGAATTAATTACACTAATTTCGCAAAAAACAATGTAACCTAATTTACATATTATTGGCATCCCAACTTTATTTTTTTGCAGTGTCAAATAAATTACACATAAACCTTATATTTTTCTTCACTGATTTCTTATAGTATTATCCTCTCTAATAATGCAAGATGAAGCCAAATCATGGATACATTGGCTTGAATATAAAGAGCTTAGGATGCATAGCAACAAAGGCTGTTATCCTCTGATTATGGGTGAACTATTATTTTTTACAAAGGCTTCCAAATAATAGACAAATCATACACTTTGCACCACCACCACCCTTTTATATTACCCTCTCGAATTATTCAAGAAGGAATAATTCCAGAAAAGGGAAATTAAGTTGGCGATGTTCCACTGAGTTTTTAATACATTTTCAATGAGAATGGCTGTCATCTTTTACGAAACACAACTCGAGAACTCGCCAAGACAGCTTATTAACTTATTAACGTGCCGTTAGCGAAACGGACAGATACTCTTATAAAAATAGATGATGCTTGACAGCAAAATAATGAGCACAGAAAATACCAAATAATGACTCTTCGCATTATATCGAGATAAAAAGAAAATATATCTTCCCCGTCTCAAGATTTATGGGGCCTTAATGTAGTGTTTCTGTAAAGAAAGATATATTATTTTTATTTTTAATTCTTTTATGAAAGCAATAAAATCATAATAAGGTTTAGTGTTATAGATTTAAAGATGGAATGATGGTTCAAGATGTAAAAAGATCTTTTTTCAGAATTAATATCAAATTAACAATAAAATTTTGGGATATCTATCTTTTTTTTTTACCTTTAAACTTTTGTTCCCATTTTAATAACTGAATAAATAATTCATTTAATTAAAAGGATCTAAAATGTTTTAAATAAGAGACCTAAATTTTTTAAATATATTGAATAATTTTATAGTAATAAAAATTGTTTCTGAAAATTATATTTGATTTTTGTTAACATACAGTGTTGATTTTTGTTAACATACAGTGTTGATTTTTGTTAACATACAGTGTTGATTTGTATTAACATACAATGTTGATTTTTGTTAACATATAGTTAACAGTGTTGACTTTTGTTAACATACAGTGTTGATTTTTGTTAACATACAATGTTGATTTTTGTTAACATACAGTGTTGATTTTTGTTAACATACATATTTACTAACATACAGTGTGTTTTAAAATTCACATAAAAATTTTAAAGTGCTTTAAAGCACAAAAATCATTTTGAAATTTTAAACTATTGTTCACATTTCTATAGCTGAGTAAATGAATAAATTAATTTTAAAAAATCTAAAATATTAAAAAAAAGAAACCTAAATCTTTTTTAATATGTTGAATGATCTTATAGTATTAAAAATCAGCCCAATTAAAAATTACTTTAGAAAATTAAATTTCAATTTTGTTAAATTGTATGTTTTGTTTGCTGACATATAATGTATTTTATAATTCACATAACAAATATTAAAATTCTATAAAGAAAACTACAACAAGCATTTTTACTTTCTTTTATACGAAATATATAAAGAAGAAATACTGTAATCGTCAAAAAAAAAAAAAAACTCGAATTTTAGATTTTTTTTTTAATCTCCAAGTTTTAAATATTCCTTAATTCAAAAATCACATTTTTAGAATTGTGTTTATCTGTTTGTGAGCAGATAACTCAAAGACGCATTCATCCAAGCGTACTCTTATAATCAAATCTGTTGACTTCCATCAAAATTTCGATGAAATCTTATCAAGTGAAATATTTCTGTTCTCCTGTACATAGGGTTTATACAAAAACCGACTTTTTGAAAAATCGGTTTTCGAATTCAGTATTGCCAAAATCCAGTTTTAGCCGGTTTTCGAATTTTGGTTAAAAAAATAGAATGGGGAAAAATATTTTATTCGATTTATATAACATAACAAAAAACAAAATCAATGTCAAAGTCAAAATATTAAAAAAAAAATTAAAAATTATCTATACATATTACTTACATAAAATAACGAAAACTCAAACAAAAATTTCAAATAGTATTTATATTATATATATATATATATATATATATATATATATATATATATTATAATATGAAAATATAAAGGAATTACAAATATTAGTTATTTGAGGGAGGTTAAAGAATAAATTATGAATAAAATGGAAGGTGTATGAAATGGTGCCCTAAAAAATCTACATTTTTGTATGCTAGAAAGACAAGGGCAGGACACTTTCGCTGGTTTACAAAATAATTTTAAGCCCAAGTGAAGCATTATATTTCAAAAATAAGTAATTGACAAGAAAGGGAACTTCATTTGTTTATTTATTTACATCGTTGTTGGTAAAATCTTATTTACAACTTATTTCCCATATTGCATCTATTATTTGCAATAATTGCTCTGAATGAAGCAGTAATAATAAGGAGGTGAAGCAAATGACCGCGGCCTAACACGATCTCCCAGCTCTAACAGTAATTTTACACTATTGTGACTCTTGCGTTCATTGGTCCTTGATTCTTGATTATCGTGTAAATAAAATAAAATTATAGAAATTGAAAACAAGAGGTAATATTTATTATTTATATATTTAGAATAATCAGGAAAACTAAAGAACCGTTCCTGAAAGCCCAGTTTTATTTCATTTCAAAAATTGGGATATATATATATATATATATATATATATATATATATATATATATATATATATATATAACATTATTTTGTTTGAAGCAGAACGCAGGTTTGACAAGCAGTGAAGAGACTTTGTATCTTTAATTTCGTTTTATTTCTCTCTCGGGAGGCAGGCATGATTGTTTTTCAAGAAGGCGCGGCGCGGCACAAAAGCAGAAATAATAAAAGGGACGAAACAAATGATCGTTTTATAGTCTTATATAATATGAGATTTCCGGCCACGCGCCAATTCAATACACGTGGTGACCTTTGACAAGGGCACCGAAAGTATCATTTTCACTTGAGACGTAGAATTGATTGCGCAGTAATTTTTACACAGCTTCATACGTAAAATGGTATCAGGAAACAAGAGAACACTTTAGAATCATCCCGACATAGGCCGAATTAGGCAAAAAATTTAGGAAATTAATTTAAATTAAATTAGATATTAAAATATCATTACATGTATATAATCAATGGTCTGCCTTCCGCCCCCCCCCCCCCACCCCCATCACTTTTCATTTTTCAAAGAAATCTTTAAAACTTATTTGATTGTATATTCTCAAAGAAAAAAAAACTTGACATAGTCCCTCAAACAACAACACAATATCGATGTCGTTAATTTTAATTTCGTATGAAACTTTTTGCCCCCTCCCATAATGGTGATCAATGCTTGCGTGTCTCCCATAAAGTTTTCAGAGATGTCTCAAAATAAAACTTTATCACAGCCTCCAAGCTTAGTTCTTCAACTGTTTATTCCTCATTTTCTTGGGTAAGGAAATAGTCTCATTTCTCTCAATTTTACGGGGGCTAATGCATTTAACATTTAAGGTGCTTGTTCATATTTCCGGCCCACTCGATAAATCGCCAAACATATAAGCCATCGCCATCCAACTTGGTATTTTACGTCCAATGGAGCTTGTTGTCCTTGATGTAATCTAAAAAACATCAAGTAAACCCCGGGAATGTCACTATCTTGATGAAACTTTGGCATCTCAATTATCATGAAACTTGGCGATCTTAATATAATCTGAAAATTTCCAAATAAATATGAGGACCGTAAAAATAAACCTCTTATACTTTTACCGATTGGAATTATATCATGCAATAATCAGATAGCATATAAAAATAGTTCCTTCGTTTTAAAATATTTTAACTTGATTGTAGATGTTGCATCTAAATAGTGATTTTTTTAAAATATATTCACAATCAAAAAGTTAACAATAGGACCGATGTCTCCGATTTTCAGAAGTTATTAACTAAGTTTAATTCAAAATAGCACTTTCTTTTGTTGTAATAAGATAAAGTTCATCATAGCTTGTTGATATGATTAGATTAATATTATTACTATGACTGGTGAACAGCTGGTTACCGAAGACGGCTAATTGAGCTTACTTTAAATACTTCACACTCGTATACTTCTATGATTCCTTCATTCTATGATTTTTTCTCTCCAAATAGTTGTAAAATCTGTTTGTTATTCGATTGAATGCTAATGGCTTTACATATGTCACCTTGGTGTAAAACAGGACCTTGCAAATTCCTCATATATTTTACTAAAGAGGTATTTTATACTTGTCGAACAGAATCCGAATAAGGTAAATGAGTAAGTTGGGAAAATATTTTAATAATTTTTAGGCGGCATTAAAAGATGTGACGGCAAGAGACGATCCTCTCCTCGCCTCCACCCCATATTGAATATTTAAATTGTGCCATGACTAATTATGGTAATGTGTGTTTTCTATGAATATTTTATTAAACTTGAAAGCCAAAAATTATTATCATCATAAAGCGTGAATTTTATGATTATTATTTCAGTTGCTAATAAATATGCAATGTAGGAGAAATGTATATTTTTTCATGCAAATACCAACTAAAAGAAAGAAAATAGTCATATAATATAATATATGATTTTTTTTAATATTTGACATCTTTATATTAGTTTCATCCTTTCGAATTTTGCCCTAATTTATCCGCTGATTAAAGAAAGAGTAAATAATTTTATACAGAAAGAAAAATAAAATTTTTGTTATAAAAATAAATTATGATAAATTTTATTTGCTTGGATAAACGTAGAAAATTCATCATAAAACAATTTTATAATACCCATCTTATTATCTTCTTTCAAATGACATTTAGTCTGACTTGATAAAGGACTGTGTTAAAAAATATCTTGCAGCAAATAATATGAAACATTTCTCGAATTCTGATGCCACTTTAAATTCAGACACACATATAAAAGTTTTCAGCTTTTTTCTTTTTTTTTTTTTTCTTTTTTTTTAATTTGTAACTTTACTTTTCAAAAATAAACTAGATATAAACGTTGAAAAACGTTTTGGGTTATTTGAAAATATCTGTTTGAGTCTGTTCTATACGTTGTTGTTGCTGATAAGTACTATCCGTTTGTTTTAAATAACTGCTTTTAAATATCAATTATTTTACTTTTGCTGTAATGAAATTTTTAAAGAGATTTCAACGCATTCTCAGGGTTACCGAGATCCCCGGGTGTTTTCATTGTCCAGTATAGCAAAACTTCAAGGGGTGTTCTCTTTTTTTTTTTTCCATAAATATCTTAGTAGATTCACGTGCTTTTATTTCTCAGCTTGCCATAGCAATAGTTGCTGGCATATAATATTAGTTCGTTCTTTAATTTTTCGTATTTTACAATATCCAACTGAAAAACGCTTCCTTAATAATATCCACAATGTTTGCAAGATCTTCCCTGTGCTCTTTGAGTCCCGGGTTCGAACCCCGGTTCGGGCATGGTTGTTCTTCATCTGTGTTCTATCTGTGAGGCGTGTGAATGTGCCTCCCTGTAAAAAGGGGTTGTGCAAGCGAATGTGCCTCCCTGTAAAAAGGGGTTGTGCAAGCGAATGTGTGAGTTTCATCTTCATATGAGCTAGAAGTTAGACTTTCTGCCCTCGGGTGCTCAGGGGTCTTTACCCTCAGAAGCTACTGCACCCCCTTTCCATGGTAGCGCGAACACGACATCATTATCATGTTTGCAAGAAAAATGGGATATCGGCTCAACCTCCAGAAAAGTGTTTCAAATTACATCCAAAGTCTCTCTAAATCCAAAGTGAAGAATAGGTAAGAATTCATTTTTGCAATTTGTGTCAGCCCATCCAATCTTTATCTATTTTGCTCTTATCGGTTTCCCATCAAAGATTCTAATATCTGTGACTGCGGGAAAGTGAGAAGATCCATTTATTTACGCCATCAGTTGCCCACTCATCATATCTCTTTTATCATCACAAACTCACCTAGGACCTGATGTCAGTCTGATGGTACAATGCCATGAAAAACAAGTCGATCGAAATCAAAATATGAAACTTAGTGCAATTCTTCCAGTGTAAGGAAGATGTTCTTTCTCGACAACAAAGCTCAAAACATTCAAACTCAGTTCTCCTGCAATGTCACTAAATGCAGATCTCTTACATTAAGATTTCACTGATATATCCAATCAAGCCTTTTCCTTGAGAAATTTTTTACACCATATCCCATCCGTATTGTGATTGAGTCCTTTGTATGTGATACACAAACAGACAAAAGATGCATTGCCAAATAATAAAATAAAAAAAGATGCCGAGAGATAATATTAGAAATAATTTTTAACTCGCCCTGAAGTGAGAATTGGAAACCTCATCTTATTGACCTTTGCTAAAATCCAGCATAAAAAATGAAAATAAAACAAGAAATTCATAATTCCATAAATAATTATAATTTTTTTTCTTACATAGTTAGACGATTTAATACATAAAAAGAAACTGGTTGATTCACATAGAGAAACTGGGATTTTTGTTTCCAGTAATGAAGTAGGCCAAATGGGCGAGATATATTTTTAAGTAGGACGGCGGTGAAAGATTATATGTACTTATTTCCTCGATATTTGTGAAATACTTTTTAGATCGCTTTATTGATGGATCCTTTTCATTGTAATATTTTATCTCATTTCTCCATTTAGAGCAATATTCTAATTTATTTCAATCAATTTCCCGTCAAAGTGAGGATTTTAAAAAGAATAACCAGTTTTCAATTTATATGTCAAACAAAATTAGATAAAAATCATGTATTCCACTTGAAATCTTGTATCCTTTAATAATTTTCCTCATTAAATTTTTAATTCAATGAAAGGGCATTAAATAGAAGGTATCAATACGTAGTCTAAGCACCATTTTATAGCATCTGCAGAAAACCAGCAGAGGTGGTCTTCCCAAAACTTTCTCGCATACTCTTTAATTAACTTGGCATGCCAGTGAAAGCCTTGAATGGCATTGCCGTACAATAGTTACGAAATATTAACCTTTGGTGCAAATTTAGAATTTTTACACAATCTATCGTGTCATCCTTGGAGATTTCTTTGTGATTAATCCCTGAAAGATGATTAGTAGTATCCGAATTTGGGTTTCAGACGCCTTCTTCCCCACAGGTTTAAAAGAAAATTTGGCATAAAACTACACTTGACGTCACAATATCACGTACCAAATTTGATAGATTTAAATCACTGCGTTTTTAATTTATTGTGTTTAAATGTTTCTAACAGACAGACAACCTGTACTTGGATATGGCTCAAAATATGGCTGATGTCTATGCTAAAGATGTTAAATCTGGATAGCGAATTTTTTAGCATTCTTCGTTCGTTATCATGTTAACATATTAGAGCAACCGGACTTCTAATGAGCATATTGTGCTCAAAATTTGACAGAAATCTACAAATTTAATTTAAACCTGATTGTAAAACGCAAATAATTATGTAGATAAAATTTGATACACAGAACTTAGCGTGCAAAATATTGATTTTTGCCAAATTTTTAACCAAATTTATCAAAGGGTTGGTCGTCTGTTGGTCTGTACTTTCGCATGCATGTTCACGCAATGACTTAAATTAATAAAATTCATTATGTTACATTATGATTACAATTATAGTTTCATGACAAATTTTGGGGCCAATCGGTCAAGCGTCCGAAATGCATATTCTCACAAAAGACTTAGTAGAAATGATAGAGTCAGTAAATCCATATTTCATAATTATCCTTCACTAATGCCATGCAAGTTATTCGCCGTTTTCACCAAGGTCCACGATTTCATACCAGGGAAAGGGGATAAAAACTATATTGAAGAGTAGGCAAGAAATTTTCGGCACGGCCACTTTTCTTGGATCATTTTGGATTCCCTTCGTAAAAATAATTTTGGCCAAAGCATTAGAAGTTGTTTCAATGGTTTTCTGTTAGTTTTTCAATAAATTTATTAAAATAGTCTTTAATTTATTAATTATCGTATCTACATGTAATGACATTTTCTGATTAAATAAAACTAACTTATATCTTACAAGCTTGTAAAAAGTTTATTTTTTAACTTATAAAAATGGCCTTTGTTTACTTTATTAAAATCGATTTAAAACTAAATTTGCAACATATTTTTTTGAATATTTAGTAACTTTAATTACTATGTATAGCGAAAGAACTGAAACAGTCAAAAAATTCGAAAATGAGATTTTAAAGAATCTACACATTTAAATCTCCCTAAAGTTCGGAAAGCACATTTTTAAAAAATGTCTATCTGTGACAAATATTACTCAGAAAATGTTTTACGTTACACGGTTAAAATTTGGTATATGGTTTTTAAACCACATTTGTTGATTTATATCAAATTTTGAGAAATTCCATTCAGAAGAAATCTCTTTCTTCTTCTGTTTAATATAAGTTAACACAATAACAAAAAATGGTAAGAACTAGTTAAATAAAATTGATACAAAATTTAGATATCCATAGTGTAGACATTTATCATATTTTGAGGAAATTTAAAACGGGGTCGACCTTCTGTTAGTCTGTACTTTCATAAGCATATAAATGCGAATAACTCAAACCTACAATGATTTAAATTTATCAGATTTGTATGTAATTTTGGGACTACAAGTGTAGTTCTGTGTCGAATTTTTGTTTTTATCGTTTGGTAAAAACGCGTCTAAAATAAAATTCAATTTTAAAACACAATTTACCTTATGCTAGGGATTCATCGCCAAAATCATACAATAAATTCAGTAAAAATGCTCATTTCACGCCAAATGTTAATATTTTGTAATTATTGTACGCCTATGACGTACAAGGAGATCTCAGGGATAACAGCTTTATTAGTGCAAATGCGCGAAAACTTTGAAGAGACCACTCCCATTGATCATAACTCACAATGTGCTTTTTTTTTTATTGCTATTAATAATTAAAAACGAATTGTTTCCGATTGGATTTTCAGAAATAAAGCTCAAATTAAGTTAAATTTTAAGAATCATGTTTTTGGAGTTACGAAACAAGACAAAGATAATCACACGATGTGTGCAAGTGTGTGCTCTCGTTTGTGTGTATGTTTGTGTGGTGGTACTGTACAGAATAGATATTTTGACCTAGAGCTGCACATTTCGAAACAGATATAATTTGGAGGAGAGAAATGTGCAAAAAGCCGCGTAGGAATTAAAAAAACATTTAATTAATTAAAAAATAAAACGAGGTTTCGAATTTTTTTTATAAAAATTTTTGTTAATATTATTGCTCAAAAATAGATTTTTTTCACAATTTCAATATTTAAAAAAAAAATAAATCAGCCATCAGTTTAGCTGTTATGCAGATTTTTCTCCTAAATGTTGGCAATTTTTTAAATATATTTTTGGAATTATTTTCACCAATATATAACTCATTGTTTCAACGAAGCCTTTTCCATACTTTCATCTAATAATTAGGAGCATGATTATCTTTCATTCTTTCATTGCTAAAAGCTCAAAAAAAAGTAAGATTGTATTTATTATTTGCATTATTCAAATTAAGAAACAGAAAGAGAAATTACTTACCAAAAAAAAAAAGAACGTGCAATTTGAAATGTACACTAGTGGTCAAAAGTATTGCAAGTCTGAGAAATTTCACGTTTTTTAAAAAATACCCCCTCCCCCCAAAAAAAGTAATATTTTTTCATTTAAAGTGATATTTTTTATGTAAATATGTTAAATTAGTCTAAAGTCAAGATATAATTAAATTATTGAACAAAAAAATTATTTGATTTCAAAAAGAATAAAATACCAACAAAATATACAGGTTATCAGTATCGGAATCCCTTTTTGGTCCCTTTGAATAAAATGAAATAAAAAAAATTGCAAGTTCTTTTAATCGGAAAAGATAATAAAAGAGTTCAAGTTAACTGAAATGCATTTAATATTTTGCTGGGCAGCCTATGGCTTCGATCACAGCAGCCACTCTGTTTGGCATGGAATCTAGAACATTTTGCAACACTTCTTTCGATATTTCATAGTGCCAAACTTGATTATTGTTTCCTGAAATTCTTGTTTTGTTCTGGGAGGATTCACAGTTATTTTCTTTTCCATTACACTCCATAAATTCTCAATGTGGTTTAAATCTGGCGAATTTCCTGGCAATGCGAGAGCATTAATACCATGTTTTGCAGATGCAGCCTTAACCTAAAATAACGAATGTTTCGTTATAGAGGTCAGAACTGAAATGAAATGAAATTTAAAATGAATTGTAAAGTTTGTCTTACCTTTTTCGATATATGGCAGGATCCTAGATCTTGCTGAAATATCCATTTCTGTTTTGGAAACATGTCACGAATACTATGAAACAATTGTTCCTTCAGTGTACCAACATACTTGCCACCATTCACAGTTCCCTGTACAAAATGAAGTCGTCCAGTTGACTTATATGACATGCACCCCCATACTATTACGCTCTCTGGGTGTTTGATGTACGAACCAGGCATTCTGGTTTCATGGTCGCCTTTGTTTTATACCAAATGTGGCCAAGCTTATCAGACATGAAAGAAAATCAACTTTCTTTGCTGAATATAACTTTTCTCAGTGCCGAAATACTCCAATTTTTCTGCACCTCGGCACATTCCAATCGTTTTTTCCGCATTTCTTTCGTTAGTAATAGCTTTTTTTCTAGGTACTTGTACCTTGTGAACAGCTTCACAGAGCCTCCTGAGGACTGTTCTGGGACTGGCAATGATAGACGCGGACCCATTCCATTCTCTGGCAAGAGTAGCAGAACTTGCAAATCTATTTTTAAGGCATAATCGTGTCAATGTAACATCAGCATGCTTGAAAGATATCCTCGGACGATCACTTCTAGGCTTTTTATCTACGGTTCCTTCGGTTTTGAATCACTTTATGAGGCGTGAAACAGCCGACAAACTGCAGTCGCTACGATGAGAAAGCCTAACATTTGAAATGTTTTCTTGATGCATAAAGTTTATGGGTAGATTCTTCGTGTTGATATTTATAAAATGGAGATGAAAGGATGAAAGTTTATTTTCTAATATATTACTTTGTAACGGACAGTTAAGAAAACTGGATATTTATAGTAAAAAGAATACAATTTTTAATTTTCGAGACAAAATTATTGATTGTAGCAAATAATGATTGAACATGAAGTGACGGGTTTTTAAAGTTTCAAAAATCCCAGAGAAGCAGAGAGCTTGACAAGATAATCTTTCCGTCAGCTGTCAAAAAAATTGGTATTTGTTAGATAAATGAGTCAATGCTTTGTTAGATAAGAGAGTTGATAAAATTTATTTTTCAACATATTTAAGGTATCCTAATAAAACTAATAAAATAATAAGGTATACCTAAGAAAACACAAAAATATTATACTTTATAACTACTCTTAATAAAAATTTAATAGCGTAAAAAAAATATCAAACCTGGCTATTGACGCTTAGTCAGGATAATCGTTAAAACCGTCTCCATCCCTGAATCTTTCATTTTGATGAAGCTAGCTGAACAGTTTAATCAGGGTTGAGAAAATAGTATAATCACAACTACGTTTGGTATTGTAGAAAAACTATGTGGTTGTGAGTTCTGTCAATTTTTTATTTTGCAATGTCTCAAAAAAGAAAAAAAGATGGTGAAGATAAGGGAGTTAACTATTGATGACGAATTTAGGGATTATGAAATTTCATAAAAAATAAAAATTGACTTATTCGGACTCATTTTTGGGATTCAGGATTAGTGGTTTGGTTTTTCTAATTATTTTAAATATATTGGCTGATAAAATGGATGAAACCGGTCTATTTGATAAAAATGCGGGGGTTTTCAAAGATACATTTTCAGACATTTCTCAAAAATGGAAGTCGAAAAAGGGAAGATGAAAATTAATAATATATCAGAAAGTCATTAACTTAGAGACGAAAAAAAAATGTGTGAAATCGGTACCGTGATTGGATCTGTAGGGTTCTGATTTTTTTTTCCCTCACACAGAATGCAATGTTTTTTGAAACTTCTCTTGAAAATAGAGGGCTGGTGGGAGACAGGCAATTATTGATGTCTTATTAAGAGGTCATGACTTTTTGTATGAGACAAAAACTTTCGCAAATGGACCAATCAATTTCTTTTTTCTGATCATTTTAAACTGATAGATTTTTTTAATTAATGTCTTTTAATAAAACTTATATTAATGCTTTTCTTATTTATACCAACAAATTCAGACTTTGATAACTGACTATTCACATAAATTTTAATAGCTTTTTATTATAAAATATTGCCGCATTGAAGAAATACAGTCGAATCTCCATGGCCGAATGGTCATGGCACTGGTCTTATGATCAAGCGACCTGGGTTCGAATCCTGCTAGAGACACTGTTATTAATAGTATATGTAAATACTTAATTCATCGATTTTATGTTTTCCTTTATTTCATGTTCCAGAAGATACTGGACATTTCTTTAGTTTACCAGACAAGTGTTCTTTACTTTTCTTACTGTCTCCAGAAGAGTATTCTGGAACTTTCTCTGCTTATATAAAAGCAGAAGTCAGTCACGGTATTCTGAGTTCAGTTAATAAATTGGTTTAGCTCTATCTCTTGTGTGTGCCATTCAGTTCTGTACTATAGCATCTACGTGACAATATATCACGATTATGCCGGCGTCCTGGCATAGGGGTAGCGCGTATTCCCCGTAATCTGAGCGTCGGGCATGGTTGTTCTTCATCTGCTCTGTATGTGAGATGTATGAATATGCCCCTCTGTTAAAAGGGGTTGTGCAAGCGAATCTGATACTTGAGTAGCTAAGACGTACTCTTGCTCCTAGTTGGCGCTACTAAAAAACAAGAGACGCACCCTCGGTTTAAAAAATCCCTGACGTCAGCGAGCTTATCCATGGCAAGTGTCATTAGAAACAACAACATATCACAATTATTTTTATGTGTAAGTAAAGTGTTATTCATTTTTCTTTTCTCCTACCTAGTATAAAGAAAGTATAATAATCGTCAAAAAATTCCAAATCAAGATTTTGACTAATCTCCACACTTTAGTCCTCCCTGAGTTCGAAAAACATATTTTTCGGAAAATGTCCGTCTGTCTGTGACAAAGATAACTCAGAAATGCTTTGAGCTAGACGTTGACATTTGCCATACGGTCTTTACACCATATCTTCAGATTTCTGTCAAAGTTTAAGTAAAATCTTTTCAGAGGAAATCCATCCGTCCAACTGTTCGAATTTAAGTTAACACGATACCTACTAAACGAAGAGAACTAGATCGTTAAAATTCGATACACAGATTTAACATCTGTAGTGTAGACATTTATCAAATTTTGAACCAAATACAACTACGGGTTGACTGTCTGTCGGTCTGTACTTTCAGAAACATGTAAGTGCGATAACTCAAGAACGCAGTGACTTAAATATATCAAATTTGTTATAGTATTTTGTGACTACAAGTTCAGTTTTGTGTCGAATCTTTAATTCAATCGGTTGGGAACAACGCGTCTTAATCACAAATTCGATTTTTGTATACTATTAACCGCATGCCATGGATTAAACGCCAAAAAACTCGCCAAGGATGACACTATACATTCAAATAACTTGCCAATAATAACATGATAGTTTGATTTACACTGGTTTGCAAGGGCGAATAGTGGTTAAAATGTTTTACTAAATATTTTATGTGGCTCATAATGACTTCCAAAAAATATTTTTGAGCTTTAAATTTGGACAGATATGTAGAAAATGTATAGCTATTTTAGAAGCTTTTCTATGCTATTCTATTCAATATGTTATGTCTTTGCTTCATTTGCTATCTCCTTATTTAAAATCTGATTGAAATGTAAATGATTAGACTACAGTTAATAGAAAAATTCCTTACTGAAAACTATTTTAAAATGAAAGTAATGTTTCATCAGTGTTTACTTTTGAGATAAAACCTTAACTAATATAAAAAATTTCGAACAAAATGTATTTAAAGCATACATTTAAACAGAAATCGTGTCAAAGAAAAAGAAGCCGAATTTTCATATTTTCATCATCAGGATCATTAAAATACAGGACTAAAATGTGTAGTAACAAATGGAATCTATTTGATTTTCTTTATAATAATAAAATATATTATTATTGCAAAGCTTTAAAATACTTTTCAGAATTATTTAAAATAAACAAAAAATCTGTATAGAAATTAAATTCATATCATAGAAAAGATAATTTTCTGTTTTAATTTCATTTTTGTGTTTTATTATTTTCGACATTAGTGGGAGAATGTCAAAAATGGGTCTAATTTTTAATTAATTAAAATTCCGATTCATCTCACACTTTGTCCCAAGAAGTTCATTTACAACTTCCAAAGTGCCTCTGTACCAAATTCGAAAGTTCTAGATTTAACAATACGTTTTGTAGAACTATGCACACAAATATACAAAGACATATACTCATTCCTCTTTATTATTAGTAGTGTAACATTCCCCGTTTCCCAGTACTGATAAGACATTTACAGCCAGCTGTGTCGTCGCTGTTACTTACTAAACTCCTCGAGATAGCCAGATGGTGGATCTTTTCACTTGGGTCGTCTCGCATCTGTTCATTAGCGACTACAGTGAGAGACCACATGTGGAATTCCTCGTCCAAGAGGTACTGATAGTACCTTCAAGAGAAAGGGGTGTCCAAACATCGGGATGCTAAATGTTTCTCATTGTGAAATGACCTTCCCACGACCCACTGGCGCCGCTGAGACAACATACTGCTGAACCCCGATTGGCCGAAAGAGAGCTCAAATGACCAATGTAAATTAAGAGGCGGAGATTGTCGCCGAAATAAAGTGCGGAGATTTTTTTTAGAAGAAGAGAGGAAACGAATTGCAGGGGATTGTTCGGAGTCCGAGAACCAACTGAGTTTCAAGAAAGCCTTCGACTTTGACTGTTGTATCTCCTACTACAGGTGTAAATAACTATTCAATTAATCAAGATTAGAACAAGTTGTTCTTTATATATATAGGGCTGTAAAATAAAGAATTGTCTGGAAATTCTGCTTCGTTATTTGATCAGTCTAGATCAAGACATTACAGTAACGATAGAGATGAAAGTTGAAGAATGGGATGCTGGTTGAGAAGTTGTCTTCATCATTTGACAAAGTTTCAAAATTGCGAAATCCTGCCAAAATAAACACTAGTGAAATTAATAAAATGAAGTATTTGGTAAATTAAATTAAATTTTTTAAATTATTGATTTAAGAATCCATATATTTAACAATTAAATATTTTTTCAACATATTTACAGATATCAAATTCGAAGAAAAATGTCAAAGGGAAGTTCAAACTTAATTTATTCAAAATAAACAGTCTTTCTACCTTTCGTAAAAAGTTTATTAAAGTGTACGCAAATCCAAAAGTAAATTAGAATTTTTTCTCTTTTAATTTGCATGTAGATTAAAAATGAAATTGTTAGAAAATGTCAAAAGAATTTAGATATTCTCTAGATATTTCCGTTTGATTGACAGATTTATCCCTCACTTGATTAAATTCGGCAAAACAAAATTTTTTTAAAAAAAAATTTAAGCTCGAGGAAATGCGCTTGAGAGTCTTCATGACAATGTATTTTTAATTTATACGAAAGACTTTTCACTTTAACAAAAGAAAAGAAAATTTTGCCTGATGTATTTGAGATCAGTTCTAAATTTTAAAAATATTTGATGATTGATGAAACAATTAGTTTCGATGAATGATTCCTTTTTCCTAAGTAATCATATATCTCATTTGTAACATAATATAATTTTTTTCAAAAAATTTATGAAGGAAAAAATGTTTAAATAGATTATTAACATGAAATACAAATAATAATTTAAGTTTAAAATTAAAACCCGCAAACGACCTGTTTCTGTTAAAAAAAATTATAAAAATTAGTCTCAAAATTTACATGTCAAGTGATTAAGTAAACTAGCTGCCTTCGGTGACCAGCTGTTCAATCACAATATTAATAGCATTAATTTAATTACATCAACCTACATTGACATAGTACATATAATAAAACTAAATGAAAGTAGCATTTTAAATGAAGCTTTCACAATAAATGAAAAGAATTTTTTTATTGTTAGCTTATAAAGAGACAAAATAGATCAACTGAGGCTGTATGCTGTGACACGATTTCATTTTATATCTCTTTATTGAGAGAGATGGGACGCAGGCAGTCATTGAGAACATATGAAGATATGATGAGCTTTCATTCCTACTAATAATAAAAAGAAATATCCATGCATTCCTAGCACACAGACACATTTTCCAGGACACGCTGAGCATATCTGTCTGTGTGTCAATATGAACGTGTGTTGGCGATCTATAAATGAGACCGTTTTACCTACACCTACAAAATTTGGCACATATATGCATAAGAGGGTGAAAATGTACTCCTCGGAATGATTTTATTAATATTAATTAATTAAACAGTAAATTCAATTTTGGTGTTTTCCCATGTTCACTTCCGATAATGTTATTGAAGAAAATCACACCGCAGTCAGAGATATAAGTATATCCTACTGTGTTTTACATAGCAGCCGTTTTTCATATCTACCTCCTCCGAAGCAGGCGCCCGAAACCGGTTGTCGTGGATGTTAAGATGAAATTCTTAAAGGGTCCAAACCTTCTCACTGGGGATGAGAGGATTAAAAGGTGAAACATTTTCTGTGAAACGCGGATTATTTATTTATTTATCTTTTAATAGTTTTTTCAAATAGAAAAAGAAAGCTTGAGAAGGTTGAATAAAGCCTAAATAAAATAACAGAATGATTTGAAGCATCGGTCAATTTTTTTAATTCGCTTTGAGTGCTTTGCTAGATTATTTATTACATATTTTATTTCTATTTATAATATGTAACCTATTAAAATTTAATCAATAAATTAGATGCGAATAATGTTTACAGGATATCAGATCGATAAAAATAATTACTTCCTTATAGCCGTAATTAAAACCTTGAAGAGGTATTCCATAAACTACAAACTGATGAAAATTGTTGCCGTAAAATAATTTTAAAGCACAATGCTAAGAATATTAATAGATTCTGCGCATGTGCGGGAACTTGACTCTAAAATTCCGATATAGAAATATTTTAAAATTATCATATTGTTTTGAAATATATGATTTGGAACGATTCATAGTAACTCTATGAATAATGGAGAAATATAGATAAAATTTATTTTAAAAAAAGAAAAATTATATAATCTTTGTCGATCTCGAGATTCGAACAGAAGACCACCAAATACAATGACACACCCTGCCGATCTAGCCACCAAGACGCGTACCTCGAGAGCTTCTGAAGGATCAAAGATTCTCATTACGACTCGGCAATAAGTTTTAAGTATTTTGTAAATCTGGTTTTAAAAGCACAATGCTAAGAATATTAATAGATTCTGCGCATGTGCGGGAACTTGACTCATAAAATTCCGATAAAGTATAGAAATATTTTAAATTTATAATATTGTTTTGAAATATATGATATGGAATGATTCATAGTAACTCTATGAATAATGGAGAAATAAAGATAAAATTTATTTAAAAAAAAGAGAAATTATAAATTATTTGTCGATCTCGAGATTCGAACAGAAGACCAGCAAAATACAATGACACACCCTGCCGATCTAGCCACAAAGACTCGTACCTCGAGAGCTTCTGAAGGATCAAAGATTCTCTTTAAGACTCGGCAATAAATTTTAAGTATTGTGTAAATCTAGTTTTAAAAGCACAATGCTAAGAATAATAATAGATTCTGCGCATGTGCGCGAACTTGAATCTTAAAATTCCGATAAAATATAGAAATATTTTAAAATTATCATATTGTTTTGAAATATATGATTTGGAACGATTCATAGTAACTCTATGAATAATGGAGAAATATAGATAAAATTTATTTAAAAAAAAGAAAATTTATAAATTATTTTTCGATCTCGAGATTCGAACAGAAGACCAGCAAAATACAATGACACACCTTGCCGATCTAGCCACTCGTACCTAGAGAGCTTCTGAAGGGCAAAGATTCTTATTAAGACTCGGCAATAAGTTTTAAGTATTGTGTAAATCTGGTTTTAAAAGCACAATGCTAAGAATATTAATAGATTCTGCGCATGTGCGGGAACTTGACTCATAAAATTCCGATAAAGTATAGAAATATTTTAAATTTATAATATTGTTTTGAAATATATGATTTGGAATGATTCATAGTAACTCTATGAATAAGGGAGAAATAAAGATAAAATTTATTTAAAAAAAAGAAAATTTATAAATTATTTTTCGATCTCGAGATTCGAACAGAAGACCAGCAAAATAAAATGACACACCTTGCCGATCTAGCCACTCGTACCTCGAGAGCTTATGAAGGGCAAAGATTCTTATTAAGACTCGGCAATAAGTTTTAAGTATTGTGTAAATCTGGTTTTAAAAGCACAATGCTAAGAATATAAATAGATTCTGTGCATGTGCGGGAACTTGACTCTTAAAATTCCGATAAAATATAGAAATATTTTAAATTTATAATATTGTTTTGAAATATATGATTTGGAATGATTCATAGTAACTCTATGAATAATGGAGAAATAAAGATAAAATTTATTTAAAAAAAAGAAAAATTATAAAATCTTTGTCGATCTCGAGATTCGAACAGAAGACCAGCAAAATACAATGACACACCCTGCCGATCTAGCCACAAAGACTCGTTCCTCGAGAGCTTCTGAAGGATCAAAGATTCTCTTTAAGACTCGGCAATAAATTTTAAGTATTGTGTAAATCTAGTTTTAAAAGCACAATGCTAAGAATATTAATAGATTCTGCGCATGTGCGGGAACTTGACTCTTAAAATTCCGATAAAATATAGAAATATTTTAAATTTATAATATTGTTTTGAAATATATGATTTGGAATGATTCATAGTAACTCTATGAATAATGGAGAAATAAAGATAAAATTTATTTAAAAAAAAGAGAAATTATAAATTATTTGTCGATCTCGAGATTCGAACAGAAGACCAGCAAAATACAATGACACACCCTGCCGATCTAGCCACAAAGACTCGTACCTCGAGAGCTTCTGAAGGATCAAAGATTCTCTTTAAGACTCGGCAATAAATTTTAAGTATTGTGTAAATCTAGTTTTAAAAGCAAAATGCTAGGAATAATAATAGATTCTGCGCATGTGCGCGAACTTGACTCTTAAAATTCCGATAAAGTATAGAAATATTTTAAAATTATCATATTGTTTGGAAATATATGATTTGGAACGATTCATAGTAACTCTATGAATAATGGAAAAATATAGATAAAATTTATTTAAAAAAAAGAAAATTTATAAATTATTTGTCGATCTCGAGATTCGAACAGAAGACCAGCAAAATACAATGACACTCCCTGCCGATCTCGCCACCAAGACGCGTACCTCCGGAGCTTCTGAAGGGTCAAAGATTCTTATTAAGACTCGGCAATAAGTTTTAAGTATTGTGTAAATCTGGTTTTAAAAGCACAATGCTAAGAATATTAATAGATTCTGCGCATGTGCGGGAACTTGACTCTTAAAATTCCGATAAAATATAGAAATATTTTAAATTTATAATATTGTTTTGAAATATATGATTTGGAACGATTCATAGTTTTTCTATGAATAATGGAGAAATAACGATAAAATTTATTTAAAAAAAAGAAAACTTATAAAATCTTTGTCGATCTCGAGATTCGAACAGAAGACCAGCAAAATACAATGACACACCCTGCCGATCTAGCCACAAAGACTCGTACCTCGAGAGCTTCTGAAGGGTCAAAGATTCTCATTAAGACTCGGCAATAAATTTTAAGTATTGTGTAAATCTAGTTTTAAAAGCACAATGCTAAGAATAATAATAGATTCTGCGCATGTGCGCGAACTAGACTCTTAAAATTCCGATAAAATATAGAAATATTTTAAATTTATAATATTGTTTTGAAATATATGATTAGGAATGATTCATAGTAACTCTATGAATACTGGAGAAATAACGATAAAATTTATTTAAAAAAAGAAAAATTATAAAATCTTTGTCGATCTCGAGATTCGAACAGAAGACCAGCAAAATACAATGACACACCCTGCCGATCTCGCCACCAAGACGCGTACCTCGAGAGCTTCTGAAGGGTCAAAGAATCTCATTACGACTCGGCAATAAGTTTTAAGTATTGTGTAAATCTGGTTTTAAAAGCACAATGCTAAGAATATTAATAGATTCTGCGCATGTGCGGGAACTTGACTCATAAAATTCCGATAAAGTATAGAAATATTTTAAATTTATAATATTGTTTTGAAATATATGACATGGAATTATTCATAGTAACTCTATGAATAATGGAGAAATATAGATGAAATTTATTTAATAAAAAGAAAATTTATAAATTATTTTTCGATCTCGAGATTCGAACAGAAGACCAGCAAAATACAATGACACACCCTACCGATCACGCCACCAAGACACGTACCTCGAGAGCTTCTGAAGGGTCAAAGATTCTCATTAAGACTCGGCAATAAATTTTAAGTATTGTGTAAATCTAGTTTTAAAAGCAAATGCTAAGAATAATAATAGATTCTGCGCATGTGCGCGAACTTGAATCTTAAAATTCCGATAAAATATAGAAATATTTTAAATTTATAATATTGTTTTGAAATATATGATTTGGAACGATTCATAGTAACTCTATGAATAATGGAGAAATAAAGATGAAATTTATTTAAAAAAAAAAGAAAATTTATAAATTATTTTTCGATCTCGAGATTCGAACAGAAGACCAGCAAAATACAATGACACACTCTGCCGATCTAGCCACCAAGACTCGTACCTCGATAGCTTCTCAAGGGTCAAAGATTCTCATTAAGACTCGGCAATAAATTTTAAGTATTGTGTAAATCTAGTTTTAAAAGCACAATGCTAAGAATAATAATAGATTCTGCGCATGTGCGCGAACTTGAATCTTAAAATTCCGATAAAATATAGAAATATTTTAAAATTATCATATTGTTTTGAAATATATGATTTTTAATGATTCATAGTAACTCTATGAATAAGGGAGAAATAAAGATAAAATTTATTTAAAAAAAAGAAAATTTATAAATTATTTTTCGATCTCGAGATTCGAACAGAAGACCAGCAAAATACAATGACACACCTTGCCGATCTAGCCACTCGTACCTCGAGAGCTTCTGAAGGGCAAAGAATCTTATTAAGACTCGGCAATAAGTTTTAAGTATTGTGTAAATCTGGTTTTAAAAGCACAATGCTAAGAATATTAATAGATTCTGCGCATGTGCGGGAACTTGACTCTTAAAATTCCGATAAAATATAGAAATATTTTAAATTTATAATATTGTTTTGAAATATATGATTTGGAATGATTCATAGTAACTCTATGAATAATGGAGAAATAAAGATAAAATTTATTTAAAAAAAAGAAAAATTATAAAATCTTTGTCGATCTCGAGATTCGAACAGAAGACCAGCAAAATACAATGACACACCCTGCCGATCTCGCCACCAAGACGCTTACCTCGAGAGCTTCTGAAGGGTCAAATAATCTCATTACGACTCGGCAATAAGTTTTATCTATTGTGTAAATCTGGTTTTAAAAGCACAATGCTAAGAATATTAATAGATTTTGCGCATGTACGGGAACTTGACTCTTAAAATGCCGATAAAATATAGAAATATTTTAAATTTATAATATTGTTTTGAAATATATGATTTGGAATGATTCATAGTAACTCTATAAATAATGGAGAAAAATAGATAAAATTTATTTAAAAAAAAGAAAAATTATAAAATTATTTGTCGATCTCGAGATTCGAACAGAAGTCCAGCAAAATACAGACACACAACCTGCCGATCTAGCCACCAAGACTCGTATCTCGAGATCTTCTGAAGGGTCAAAGATTCTCATTACGACTCGACAATAAGTTTTAAGTATTGTGTAAATCTGGTTTTAAAAGAACAATGCTAAGAATATTAATAGATTCTGTGCATGAGCGGGAATTTGACTCTTAAAATTCCGATAAAATATAGAAATATTTTAAATTTATAATATTATTTTGAAATATATGATTTGGAATGATTCATAGTAACTCTATGAATAATGGAGAAATAAAGATAAAATTTATTAAAAAAAAAAGAAAAATTATAAAATCTTTGTCGATCTCGAGATTCGAACAGAAGACCTGGAAAATACAATGACACACCCTGCCGATCTCGCCACCAAGACGCGTACCACAAGAGCTTCTGAATTGTCAAAGATTCTCATTACGACTCGGCAATAAGTTTTAAGTATTGTGTAAATCTGGTTTTAAAAGCACAATGCTAAGAATATTAATAGATTCTCCGCATGTGCGGGAACTTGACTCATAAAATTCCGATAAAGTATAGAAATATTTTAAATTTATAATATTGTTTTGAAATTTATGATTTGGAATGATTCATAGTAACTCTATGAATAATGGAGAAATAAAGATAAAATTTATTTAAAAAAAAGAAAAATTATAAAATTATTTGTCGATCTCGAGATTCGAACAGAAGTCCAGCAAAATACAATGACACACCCTGCCGATCTAGCCACAAAGACTCGTACCTCGAGAGCTTCTGAAGGGTCAAAGATTCTTATTAAGACTCGGCAATAAGTTTTAAGTATTGTGTAAATCTGGTTTTAAAAGAACAATGCTAAGAATATTAATAGATTCTGTGCATGAGCGGGAATTTGACTCTTAAAATTCCGATAAAATATAGAAATATTTTAAATTTATAATATTGTTTGAAATATATGATTTGGAATGATTCATAGTAACTCTATGAATAATGGAGAAATAAAGATAAAATTTATTTAAAAAAAGAAAATTTATAAATTATTTTTCGATCTCGAGATTCGAACAGAAGACCAGCAAAATACAATGACACACCCTGCCGATCTAGCCACAAAGACTCGTACCTCGAGAGCTTCTGAAGGGTCAAAGATTCTTATTAAGACACGGCAATAAGTTTTAAGTATTGTGTAAATCTGGTTTTAAAAGCACAATGCTAAGAATAATAATAGATTCTGCGCATGTGCGGGAACTTGACTCTTAAAATTCCGATAAAATATAGAAATATTTTAAATTTATAATATTGTTTTGAAATATATGATTTGGAACGATTCATAGTAACTCTATGAATAATGGAGAAATAACGATAAAATTTATTTAAAAAAAAGAAAAATTATAAAATCTTTGTCGATCTCGAGATTCGAACAGAAGACCAGCAAAATACAATGACACACCCTGCCGATCTAGCCAAAAAGACTCGTACCTCGAGAGCTTCTGAAGGGTCAAAGATTCTCATTAAGACTCGGCAATAAATTTTAAGTATTGTGTAAATCTAGTTTTGAAAGCACAATGCTAAGAATAATAATAGATTCTGCGCATGTGCGCGAACTTGACTCTTAAAATTCCGATAAAATATAGAAATATTTTAAATTTATAATATTTTTTGAAATATATGATTTGGAATGATTCATAGTAACTCTATGAATATAGGAGAAATATAGATAAAATTTATTTTAAAAAAAGAAAATTTATAAATTATTTTTCGATCTCGAGATTCGAACAGAAGACCAGCAAAATACAATGACACACCCTGCCGATCTCGCCACCAAGACGCGTACCTCGAGAGCTTCTGAAGGGTCAAATATTCTTATTAAGACTCGGCAATAAGTTTTAAGTATTGTGTAAATCTGGTTTTAAAAGCACAATGCTAAGAATATTAATAGATTCTGCGCATGTGCGGGAACTTGACTCTTAAAATTCCGATAAAATATAGAAATATTTTAAATTTATAATATTGTTTTGAAATTTATGATTTGGAACGATTCATAGTAACTCTATGAATAATGGAGAAATAACGATAAAATTTATTTAAAAAAAAGAAAAATTAAAAAATCTTTGTCGATCTCGAGATTCGAACAGAAGACCAGCAAAATACAATGACACACCCTGCCGATCTAGCCACAAATACTCGTACCTCGAGAGCTTCTGAAGGGTCAAAGATTCTCATTAAGACTCGGCAATAAATTTTAAGTATTGTGTAAATCTAGTTTTAAAAGCACAATGCTAAGAATAATAATAGATTCTGCGCATGTGCGCGAACTAGACTCTTAAAATTCCGATAAAATATAGAAATATTTTAAATTTATAATATTGTTTTGAAATATATGATTTGGAATGATTCATAGTAACTCTATGAATAATGGAGAAATATAGATAAAATTTATTTTAAAAAAAGAAAATTTATAAATTATTTTTCGATCTCGAGATTCGAACAGAAGACCAGCAAAATACAATGACACACCCTGCCGATCTCGCCACCAAGACGCGTACTTCGAGATCTTCTGAAGGGTCAAAGATTCTTATTAAGACTCGGCAATAAGTTTTAAGTATTGTGTAAATCTGGTTTTAAAAGCACAATGCTAAGAATATTAATAGATTCTGCGCATGTGCGGGAACTTGACTCTTAAAATTCCGATAAAATATAGAAATATTTTAAATTTATAATATTGTTTTGAAATTTATGATTTGGAACGATTCATAGTAACTCTATGAATAATGGAGAAATAACGATAAAATTTATTTAAAAAAAAGAAAAATTATAAAATCTTTGTCGATCTCGAGATTCGAACAGAAGACCAGCAAAATACAATGACACACCCTGCCGATCTAGCCACAAATACTCGTACCTCGAGAGCTTCTGAAGGGTCAAAGATTCTCATTAAGACTCGGCAATAAATTTTAAGTATTGTGTAAATCTAGTTTTAAAAGCACAATGCTAAGAATAATAATAGATTCTGCGCATGTGCGGGAACTTGACTCATAAAATTCCGATAAAGTATAGAAATATTTTAAATTTATAATATTGTTTTGAAATTTATGATTTGGAATGATTCATAGTAACTCTATGAATAATGGAGAAATAAAGATAAAATTTATTTAAAAAAAAGAAAAATTATAAAATTATTTGTCGATCTCGAGATTCGAACAGAAGTCCAGCAAAATACAATGACACACCCTGCCGATCTAGCCACAAAGACTCGTACCTCGAGAGCTTCTGAAGGGTCAAAGATTCTTATTAAGACTCGGCAATAAGTTTTAAGTATTGTGTAAATCTGGTTTTAAAAGAACAATGCTAAGAATATTAATAGATTCTGTGCATGAGCGGGAATTTGACTCTTAAAATTCCGATAAAATATAGAAATATTTTAAATTTATAATATTGTTTGAAATATATGATTTGGAATGATTCATAGTAACTCTATGAATAATGGAGAAATAAAGATAAAATTTATTTAAAAAAAGAAAATTTATAAATTATTTTTCGATCTCGAGATTCGAACAGAAGACCAGCAAAATACAATGACACACCCTGCCGATCTAGCCACAAAGACTCGTACCTCGAGAGCTTCTGAAGGGTCAAAGATTCTTATTAAGACACGGCAATAAGTTTTAAGTATTGTGTAAATCTGGTTTTAAAAGCACAATGCTAAGAATAATAATAGATTCTGCGCATGTGCGGGAACTTGACTCTTAAAATTCCGATAAAATATAGAAATATTTTAAATTTATAATATTGTTTTGAAATATATGATTTGGAACGATTCATAGTAACTCTATGAATAATGGAGAAATAACGATAAAATTTATTTAAAAAAAAGAAAAATTATAAAATCTTTGTCGATCTCGAGATTCGAACAGAAGACCAGCAAAATACAATGACACACCCTGCCGATCTAGCCAAAAAGACTCGTACCTCGAGAGCTTCTGAAGGGTCAAAGATTCTCATTAAGACTCGGCAATAAATTTTAAGTATTGTGTAAATCTAGTTTTGAAAGCACAATGCTAAGAATAATAATAGATTCTGCGCATGTGCGCGAACTTGACTCTTAAAATTCCGATAAAATATAGAAATATTTTAAATTTATAATATTTTTTGAAATATATGATTTGGAATGATTCATAGTAACTCTATGAATATAGGAGAAATATAGATAAAATTTATTTTAAAAAAAGAAAATTTATAAATTATTTTTCGATCTCGAGATTCGAACAGAAGACCAGCAAAATACAATGACACACCCTGCCGATCTCGCCACCAAGACGCGTACCTCGAGAGCTTCTGAAGGGTCAAATATTCTTATTAAGACTCGGCAATAAGTTTTAAGTATTGTGTAAATCTGGTTTTAAAAGCACAATGCTAAGAATATTAATAGATTCTGCGCATGTGCGGGAACTTGACTCTTAAAATTCCGATAAAATATAGAAATATTTTAAATTTATAATATTGTTTTGAAATTTATGATTTGGAACGATTCATAGTAACTCTATGAATAATGGAGAAATAACGATAAAATTTATTTAAAAAAAAGAAAAATTAAAAAATCTTTGTCGATCTCGAGATTCGAACAGAAGACCAGCAAAATACAATGACACACCCTGCCGATCTAGCCACAAATACTCGTACCTCGAGAGCTTCTGAAGGGTCAAAGATTCTCATTAAGACTCGGCAATAAATTTTAAGTATTGTGTAAATCTAGTTTTAAAAGCACAATGCTAAGAATAATAATAGATTCTGCGCATGTGCGCGAACTAGACTCTTAAAATTCCGATAAAATATAGAAATATTTTAAATTTATAATATTGTTTTGAAATATATGATTTGGAATGATTCATAGTAACTCTATGAATAATGGAGAAATATAGATAAAATTTATTTTAAAAAAAGAAAATTTATAAATTATTTTTCGATCTCGAGATTCGAACAGAAGACCAGCAAAATACAATGACACACCCTGCCGATCTCGCCACCAAGACGCGTACTTCGAGATCTTCTGAAGGGTCAAAGATTCTTATTAAGACTCGGCAATAAGTTTTAAGTATTGTGTAAATCTGGTTTTAAAAGCACAATGCTAAGAATATTAATAGATTCTGCGCATGTGCGGGAACTTGACTCTTAAAATTCCGATAAAATATAGAAATATTTTAAATTTATAATATTGTTTTGAAATTTATGATTTGGAACGATTCATAGTAACTCTATGAATAATGGAGAAATAACGATAAAATTTATTTAAAAAAAAGAAAAATTATAAAATCTTTGTCGATCTCGAGATTCGAACAGAAGACCAGCAAAATACAATGACACACCCTGCCGATCTAGCCACAAATACTCGTACCTCGAGAGCTTCTGAAGGGTCAAAGATTCTCATTAAGACTCGGCAATAAATTTTAAGTATTGTGTAAATCTAGTTTTAAAAGCACAATGCTAAGAATAATAATAGATTCTGCGCATGTGCGGGAACTTGACTCATAAAATTCCGATAAAGTATAGAAATATTTTAAATTTATAATATTGTTTTGAAATTTATGATTTGGAATGATTCATAGTAACTCTATGAATAATGGAGAAATAAAGATAAAATTTATTTAAAAAAAAGAAAAATTATAAAATTATTTGTCGATCTCGAGATTCGAACAGAAGTCCAGCAAAATACAATGACACACCCTGCCGATCTAGCCACAAAGACTCGTACCTCGAGAGCTTCTGAAGGGTCAAAGATTCTTATTAAGACTCGGCAATAAGTTTTAAGTATTGTGTAAATCTGGTTTTAAAAGAACAATGCTAAGAATATTAATAGATTCTGTGCATGAGCGGGAATTTGACTCTTAAAATTCCGATAAAATATAGAAATATTTTAAATTTATAATATTATTTTGAAATATATGATTTGGAATGATTCATAGTAACTCTATGAATAATGGAGAAATAAAGATAAAATTTATTAAAAAAAAAAGAAAAATTATAAAATCTTTGTCGATCTCGAGATTCGAACAGAAGACCAGGAAAATACAATGACACACCCTGCCGATCTCGCCACAAAGACGCGTACCTCAAGAGCTTCTGAATTGTCAAAGATTCTCATTCCGACTCGGCAATAAGTTTTAAGTATTGTGTAAATCTGGTTTTAAAAGCACAATGCTAAGAATATTAATAGATTCTGCGCATGTGCGGGAACTTGACTCATAAAATTCCGATAAAGTATAGAAATATTTTAAATTTATAATATTGTTTTGAAATTTATGATTTGGAATGATTCATAGTAACTCTATGAATAATGGAGAAATAACGATAAAATTTATTTAAAAAAAAGAAAAATTATAAAATCTTTGTCGATCTCGAGATTCGAACAGAAGACCAGCAAAATACAATGACACACCCTGCCGATCTAGCCACAAAGACTCGTACCTCGAGAGCTTCTGAAGGGTCAAAGATTCTCATTAAGACTCGGCAATAAATTTTAAGTATTGTGTAAATCTAGTTTTGAAAGCACAATGCTAAGAATAATAATAGATTTTGCGCATGTGCGCGAACTTGACTCTTAAAATTCCGATAAAATATAGAAATATTTTAAATTTATAATATTGTTTGAAATATATGATTTGGAATGATTCATAGTAACTCTATGAATAATGGAGAAATAAAGATAAAATTTATTTAAAAAAAAGAAAATTTATAAATTATTTTTCGATCTCGAGATTCGAACAGAAGACCAGCAAAATACAATGACACACCCTGCCGATCTAGCCACAAAGACTCGTACCTCGAGAGCTTCTGAAGGGTCAAAGATTCTTATTAAGACACGGCAATAAGTTTTAAGTATTGTGTAAATCTGGTTTTAAAAGCACAATGCTAAGAATAATAATAGATTCTGCGCATGTGCGGGAACTTGACTCTTAAAATTCCGATAAAATATAGAAATATTTTAAATTTATAATATTGTTTTGAAATATATGATTTGGAACGATTCATAGTAACTCTATGAATAATGGAGAAATAACGATAAAATTTATTTAAAAAAAAGAAAAATTATAAAATCTTTGTCGATCTCGAGATTCGAACAGAAGACCAGCAAAATACAATGACACACCCTGCCGATCTAGCCAAAAAGACTCGTACCTCGAGAGCTTCTGAAGGGTCAAAGATTCTCATTAAGACTCGGCAATAAATTTTAAGTATTGTGTAAATCTAGTTTTGAAAGCACAATGCTAAGAATAATAATAGATTCTGCGCATGTGCGCGAACTTGACTCTTAAAATTCCGATAAAATATAGAAATATTTTAAATTTATAATATTTTTTGAAATATATGATTTGGAATGATTCATAGTAACTCTATGAATATAGGAGAAATATAGATAAAATTTATTTTAAAAAAAGAAATTTATAAATTATTTTTCGATCTCGAGATTCGAACAGAAGACCAGCAAAATACAATGACACACCCTACCGATCACGCCACCAAGACACGTACCTCGAGAGCTTCTGAAGGGTCAAAGATTCTCATTAAGACTCGGCAATAAATTTTAAGTATTGTGTAAATCTAGTTTTAAAAGCACAATGCTAAGAATAATAATAGATTCTGCGCATGTGCGCGAACTAGACTCTTAAAATTCCGATAAAATATAGAAATATTTTAAATTTATAATATTGTTTTGAAATATATGATTTGGAATGATTCATAGTAACTCTATGAATAATGGAGAAATATAGATAAAATTTATTTTAAAAAAAGAAAATTTATAAATTATTTTTCGATCTCGAGATTCGAACAGAAGACCAGCAAAATACAATGACACACCCTGCCGATCTCGCCACCAAGACGCGTACCTCGAGATCTTCTGAAGGGTCAAAGATTCTTATTAAGACTCGGCAATAAGTTTTAAGTATTGTGTAAATCTGGTTTTAAAAGCACAATGCTAAGAATATTAATAGATTCTGCGCATGTGCGGGAACTTGACTCTTAAAATTCCGATAAAATATAGAAATATTTTAAATTTATAATATTGTTTTGAAATTTATGATTTGGAACGATTCATAGTAACTCTATGAATAATGGAGAAATAACGATAAAATTTATTTAAAAAAAAGAAAAATTATAAAATCTTTGTCGATCTCGAGATTCGAACAGAAGACCAGCAAAATACAATGACACACCCTGCCGATCTAGCCACAAATACTCGTACCTTGAGAGCTTCTGAAGGGTCAAAGATTCTCATTAAGACTCGGCAATAAATTTTAAGTATTGTGTAAATCTAGTTTTAAAAGCACAATGCTAAGAATAATAATAGATTCTGCGCATGTGCGGGAACTTGACTCATAAAATTCCGATAAAGTATAGAAATATTTTAAATTTATAATATTGTTTTGAAATTTATGATTTGGAATGATTCATAGTAACTCTATGAATAATGGAGAAATAAAGATAAAATTTATTTAAAAAAAAGAAAAATTATAAAATTATTTGTCGATCTCGAGATTCGAACAGAAGTCCAGCAAAATACAATGACACACCCTGCCGATCTAGCCACAAAGACTCGTACCTCGAGAGCTTCTGAAGGGTCAAAGATTCTTATTAAGACTCGGCAATAAGTTTTAAGTATTGTGTAAATCTGGTTTTAAAAGAACAATGCTAAGAATATTAATAGATTCTGTGCATGAGCGGGAATTTGACTCTTAAAATTCCGATAAAATATAGAAATATTTTAAATTTATAATATTATTTTGAAATATATGATTTGGAATGATTCATAGTAACTCTATGAATAATGGAGAAATAAAGATAAAATTTATTAAAAAAAAAAGAAAAATTATAAAATCTTTGTCGATCTCGAGATTCGAACAGAAGACCAGGAAAATACAATGACACACCCTGCCGATCTCGCCACAAAGACGCGTACCTCAAGAGCTTCTGAATTGTCAAAGATTCTCATTCCGACTCGGCAATAAGTTTTAAGTATTGTGTAAATCTGGTTTTAAAAGCACAATGCTAAGAATATTAATAGATTCTGCGCATGTGCGGGAACTTGACTCATAAAATTCCGATAAAGTATAGAAATATTTTAAATTTATAATATTGTTTTGAAATTTATGATTTGGAATGATTCATAGTAACTCTATGAATAATGGAGAAATAACGATAAAATTTATTTAAAAAAAAGAAAAATTATAAAATCTTTGTCGATCTCGAGATTCGAACAGAAGACCAGCAAAATACAATGACACACCCTGCCGATCTAGCCACAAAGACTCGTACCTCGAGAGCTTCTGAAGGGTCAAAGATTCTCATTAAGACTCGGCAATAAATTTTAAGTATTGTGTAAATCTAGTTTTGAAAGCACAATGCTAAGAATAATAATAGATTTTGCGCATGTGCGCGAACTTGACTCTTAAAATTCCGATAAAATATAGAAATATTTTAAATTTATAATATTGTTTGAAATATATGATTTGGAATGATTCATAGTAACTCTATGAATAATGGAGAAATAAAGATAAAATTTATTTAAAAAAAAGAAAATTTATAAATTATTTTTCGATCTCGAGATTCGAACAGAAGACCAGCAAAATACAATGACACACCCTGCCGATCTAGCCACAAAGACTCGTACCTCGAGAGCTTCTGAAGGGTCAAAGATTCTTATTAAGACACGGCAATAAGTTTTAAGTATTGTGTAAATCTGGTTTTAAAAGCACAATGCTAAGAATAATAATAGATTCTGCGCATGTGCGGGAACTTGACTCTTAAAATTCCGATAAAATATAGAAATATTTTAAATTTATAATATTGTTTTGAAATATATGATTTGGAACGATTCATAGTAACTCTATGAATAATGGAGAAATAACGATAAAATTTATTTAAAAAAAAGAAAAATTATATAATCTTTGTCGATCTCGAGATTCGAACAGAAGACCAGCAAAATACAATGACACACCCTGCCGATCTAGCCAAAAAGACTCGTACCTCGAGAGCTTCTGAAGGGTCAAAGATTCTCATTAAGACTCGGCAATAAATTTTAAGTATTGTGTAAATCTAGTTTTGAAAGCACAATGCTAAGAATAATAATAGATTCTGCGCATGTGCGCGAACTTGACTCTTAAAATTCCGATAAAATATAGAAATATTTTAAATTTATAATATTTTTTGAAATATATGATTTGGAATGATTCATAGTAACTCTATGAATATAGGAGAAATATAGATAAAATTTATTTTAAAAAAAGAAAATTTATAAATTATTTTTCGATCTCGAGATTCGAACAGAAGACCAGCAAAATACAATGACACACCCTGCCGATCTCGCCACCAAGACGCGTACCTCGAGAGCTTCTGAAGGGTCAAATATTCTTATTAAGACTCGGCAATAAGTTTTAAGTATTGTGTAAATCTGGTTTTAAAAGCACAATGCTAAGAATATTAATAGATTCTGCGCATGTGCGGGAACTTGACTCTTAAAATTCCGATAAAATATAGAAATATTTTAAATTTATAATATTGTTTTGAAATTTATGATTTGGAACGATTCATAGTAACTCTATGAATAATGGAGAAATAACGATAAAATTTATTTAAAAAAAAGAAAAATTATAAAATCTTTGTCGATCTCGAGATTCGAACAGAAGACCAGCAAAATACAATGACACACCCTGCCGATCTAGCCACAAATACTCGTACCTCGAGAGCTTCTGAAGGGTCAAAGATTCTCATTAAGACTCGGCAATAAATTTTAAGTATTGTGTAAATCTAGTTTTAAAAGCACAATGCTAAGAATAATAATAGATTCTGCGCATGTGCGCGAACGAGACTCTTAAAATTCCGATAAAATATAGAAATATTTTAAATTTATAATATTGTTTTGAAATATATGATTTGGAATGATTCATAGTAACTCTATGAATAATGGAGAAATATAGATAAAATTTATTTTAAAAAAAGAAAATTTATAAATTATTTTTCGATCTCGAGATTCGAACAGAAGACCAGCAAAATACAATGACACACCCTGCCGATCTCGCCACCAAGACGCGTACCTCGAGATCTTCTGAAGGGTCAAAGATTCTTATTAAGACTCGGCAATAAGTTTTAAGTATTGTGTAAATCTGGATTTAAAAGCACAATGCTAAGAATATTAATAGATTCTGCGCATGTGCGGGAACTTGACTCTTAAAATTCCGATAAAATATAGAAATATTTTAAATTTATAATATTGTTTTGAAATTTATGATATGGAACGATTCATAGTAACTCTATGAATAATGGAGAAATAACGATAAAATTTATTTAAAAAAAAGAAAAATTATAAAATCTTTGTCGATCTCGAGATTCGAACAGAAGACCAGCAAAATACAATGACACACCCTGCCGATCTAGCCACAAATACTCGTACCTCGAGAGCTTCTGAAGGGTCAAAGATTCTCATTAAGACTCGGCAATAAATTTTAAGTATTGTGTAAATCTAGTTTTAAAAGCACAATGCTAAGAATAATAATAGATTCTGCGCATGTGCGCGAACTAGACTCTTAAAATTCCGATAAAATATAGAAATATTTTAAATTTATAATATTGTTTTGAAATATATGATTTGGAATGATTCATAGTAACTCTATGAATAATGGAGAAATATAGATAAAATTTATTTTAAAAAAAGAAAATTTATAAATTATTTTTCGATCTCGAGATTCGAACAGAAGACCAGCAAAATACAATGACACACCCTGCCGATCTCGCCACCAAGACGCGTACCTCGAGAGCTTCTGAAGGGTCAAAGATTCTTATTAAGACTCGGCAATAAGTTTTAAGTATTGTGTAAATCTGGTTTTAAAAGCACAATGCTAAGAATATTAATAGATTCTGCGCATGTGCGGGAACTTGACTCTTAAAATTCCGATAAAATATAGAAATATTTTAAATTTATAATATTGTTTTGAAATTTATGATTTGGAACGATTCATAGTAACTCTATGAATAATGGAGAAATAACGATAAAATTTATTTAAAAAAAAGAAAAATTATAAAATCTTTGTCGATCTCGAGATTCGAACAGAAGACCAGCAAAATACAATGACACACCCTGCCGATCTAGCCACAAATACTCGTACCTCGAGAGCTTCTGAAGGGTCAAAGATTCTCATTAAGACTCGGCAATAAATTTTAAGTATTGTGTAAATCTAGTTTTAAAAGCACAATGCTAAGAATAATAATAGATTCTGCGCATGTGCGCGAACTAGACTCTTAAAATTCCGATAAAATATAGAAATATTTTAAATTTATAATATTGTTTTGAAATTTATGATTTGGAACGATTCATAGTAACTCTATGAATAATGGAGAAATAACGATAAAATTTATTTAAAAAAAAGAAAAATTATAAAATCTTTGTCGATCTCGAGATTCGAACAGAAGACCAGCAAAATACAATGACACACCCTGCCGATCTAGCCACAAATACTCGTACCTCGAGAGCTTCTGAAGGGTCAAAGATTCTCATTAAGACTCGGCAATAAATTTTAAGTATTGTGTAAATCTAGTTTTAAAAGCACAATGCTAAGAATAATAATAGATTCTGCGCATGTGCGCGAACTAGACTCTTAAAATTCCGATAAAATATAGAAATATTTTAAATTTATAATATTGTTTTGAAATATATGATTTGGAATGATTCATAGTAACTCTATGAATAATGGAGAAATATAGATAAAATTTATTTTAAAAAAAGAAAATTTATAAATTATTTTTCGATCTCGAGATTCGAACAGAAGACCAGCAAAATACAATGACACACCCTGCCGATCTCGCCACCAAGACGCGTACCTCGAGAGCTTCTGAAGGGTCAAAGATTCTTATTAAGACTCGGCAATAAGTTTTAAGTATTGTGTAAATCTGGTTTTAAAAGCACAATGCTAAGAATATTAATAGATTCTGCGCATGTGCGGGAACTTGATTCTTAAAATTCCGATAAAATATAGAAATATTTTAAATTTATAATATTGTTTTGAAATTTATGATTTGGAACGATTCATAGTAACTCTATGAATAATGGAAAAATAACGATAAAATTTATTTAAAAAAAAGAAAAATTATAAAATCTTTGTCGATCTCGAGATTCGAACAGAAGACCAGCAAAATACAATGACACACCCTGCCGATCTAGCCACAAATACTCGTACCTCGAGAGCTTCTGAAGGGTCAAAGATTCTCATTAAGACTCGGCAATAAATTTTAAGTATTGTGTAAATCTAGTTTTAAAAGCACAATGCTAAGAATAATAATAGATTCTGCGCATGTGCGCGAACTAGACTCTTAAAATTCCGATAAAATATAGAAATATTTTAAATTTATAATATTGTTTTGAAATATATGATTTGGAATGATTCATAGTAACTCTATGAATAATGGAGAAATATAGATAAAATTTATTTTAAAAAAAGAAAATTTATAAATTATTTTTCGATCTCGAGATTCGAACAGAAGACCAGCAAAATACAATGACACACCCTGCCGATCTCGCCACCAAGACGCGTACCTCGAGAGCTTCTGAAGGGTCAAAGATTCTTATTAAGACTCGGCAATAAGTTTTAAGTATTGTGTAAATCTGGTTTTAAAAGCACAATGCTAAGAATATTAATAGATTCTGCGCATGTGCGGGAACTTGACTCTTAAAATTCCGATAAAATATAGAAATATTTTAAATTTATAATATTGTTTTGAAATTTATGATTTGGAACGATTCATAGTAACTCTATGAATAATGGAGAAATAACGATAAAATTTATTTAAAAAAAAGAAAAATTATAAAATCTTTGTCGATCTCGAGATTCGAACAGAAGACCAGCAAAATACAATGACACACCCTGCCGATCTAGCCACAAATACTCGTACCTCGAGAGCTTCTGAAGGGTCAAAGATTCTCATTAAGACTCGGCAATAAATTTTAAGTATTGTGTAAATCTAGTTTTAAAAGCACAATGCTAAGAATAATAATAGATTCTGCGCATGTGCGCGAACTAGACTCTTAAAATTCCGATAAAATATAGAAATATTTTAAATTTATAATATTGTTTTGAAATATATGATTTGGAATGATTCATAGTAACTCTATGAATAATGGAGAAATATAGATAAAATTTATTTTAAAAAAAGAAAATTTATAAATTATTTTTCGATCTCGAGATTCGAACAGAAGACCAGCAAAATACAATGACACACCCTGCCGATCTCGCCACCAAGACGCGTACCTCGAGAGCTTCTGAAGGGTCAAAGATTCTTATTAAGACTCGGCAATAAGTTTTAAGTATTGTGTAAATCTGGTTTTAAAAGCACAATGCTAAGAATATTAATAGATTCTGCGCATGTGCGGGAACTTGACTCTTAAAATTCCGATAAAATATAGAAATATTTTAAATTTATAATATTGTTTTGAAATTTATGATTTGGAACGATTCATAGTAACTCTATGAATAATGGAGAAATAACGATAAAATTTATTTAAAAAAAAGAAAAATTATAAAATCTTTGTCGATCTCGAGATTCGAACAGAAGACCAGCAAAATACAATGACACACCCTGCCGATCTCGCCACCAAGACGCGTACCTCGAGAGCTTCTGAAGGGTCAAAGATTCTTATTAAGACTCGGCAATAAGTTTTAAGTATTGTGTAAATCTGGTTTTAAAAGCACAATGCTAAGAATATTAATAGATTCTGCGCATGTGCGGGAACTTGACTCTTAAAATTCCGATAAAATATAGAAATATTTTAAATTTATAATATTGTTTTGAAATTTATGATTTGGAACGATTCATAGTAACTCTATGAATAATGGAGAAATAACGATAAAATTTATTTAAAAAAAAGAAAAATTATAAAATCTTTGTCGATCTCGAGATTCGAACAGAAGACCAGCAAAATACAATGACACACCCTGCCGAACTAACCACAAATACTCGTACCTCGAGAGCTTCTGAAGGGTCAAAGATTCTCATTAAGACTCGGCAATAAATTTTAAGTATTGTGTAAATCTAGTTTTAAAAGCACAATGCTAAGAATAATAATAGATTCTGCGCATGTGCGCGAACTAGACTCTTAAAATTCCGATAAAATATAGAAATATTTTAAATTTATAATATGGTTTTGAAATATATGATTTGGAATGATTCATAGTAACTCTATGAATAATGGAGAAATAACGATAAAATTTATTTAAAAAAAAGAAAAATTATAAAATCTTTGTCGATCTCGAGATTCGAACAGAAGACCAGCAAAATACAATGACACACCTTGCCGGTCTAGCCACAAGGACTCGTACCTCGAGAGCTTCTGAAGGGCAAAGATTCTTATTAAGACTCGGCAATAAGTTTTAAGTATTGTGTAAATCTGGTTTTAAAAGCACAATGCTAAGAATACTAATAGATTCTGCGCATGTGCGGGAACTTGACTCTTAAAATTCCGATAAAGTATAGAAATATTTTAAATTTATTATATTGTTTTGAAATATATGACATGGAATTATTCATAGTAACTCTATGAATAATGGAGAAATATAGATGAAATTTATTTAAAAAAAAAAGAAAATTTATAAATTATTTTTCGATCTCGAGATTCGAACAGAAGACCAGCAAAATACAATGACACACCCTGCCGATCTCGCCACCAAGACGCGTACCTCGAGAGCTTCTGAAGGGTCAAAGAATCTCATTAAGACTCGGCAATAAATTTTAAGTATTGTGTAAATCTAGTTTTAAAAGCACAATGCTAAGAATAATAATAGATTCTGCGCATGTGCGCGAACTTGAATCTTAAAATTCCGATAAAATATAGAAATATTTTAAATTTATAATATTGTTTTGAAATATATGATTTGGAACGATTCATAGTAACTCTATGAATAATGGAGAAATATAGATGAAATTTATTTAAAAAAAAGAAAATTTATAAATTATTTTTCGATCTCAAAATTCGAACAGAAGACCAGCAAAATACAATGACACACCTTGCCGGTCTAGCCACAAGGGCTCGTACCTCGAGAGCTTCTCAAGGGTCAAAGATTCTTATTAAGACTCGGCAATAAGTATTAAGTATTGTGTAAATCTGGTTTTAAAAGCACAATGCTAAGAATATTAATAGATTCTGCGCATGTGCGGGAACTTGACTCTTAAAATTCCGATAAAATATAGAAATATTTTAAATTTATAATATTGTTTTGAAATATATGATTTGGAATGATTCATAGTAACTCTATGAATAATGGAGAAATAACGATAAAATTTATTTAAAAAAAAGAAAAATTATAAAATCTTTGTCGATCTCGAGATTCGAACAGAAGACCAGCAAAATACAATGACACACCCTGCCGATCTCGCCACCAAGACGCGTACCTCGAGAGCTTCTCAAGGGTCAAAGATTCTTATTAAGACTCGGCAATAAGTTTTAAGTATTGTGTAAATCTGGTTTTAAAAGCACAATTCTAAGAATATTAATAGATTCTGCGCATGTGCGGGAATTTGACTCTTAAAATTCCGATAAAATATAGAAATATTTTAAATTTATAATATTGTTTTGAAATATATGATTTGGAATGATTCATAGTAACTCTATGAATAATGGAGAAATAAAGATAAAATTTATTTAAAAAAAAGAAAAATTATAAATTATTTGTCGATATCGAGATTCGAACAGAAGACCAGCAAAATACAATGACACACCTTGCCGATCTAGCCATTCATACCTCGAGAGCTTCTGAAGGGCAAGGATTCTTATTAAGACTCGGCAATAAGTTTTAAGTATTGTGTAAATCTGGTTTTAAAAGCACAATGCTAAGAATATTAATAGATTCTGCGCATGTGCGGGAACTTGACTCTTAAAATTCCGATAAAATATAGAAATATTTTAAATTTATAATATTGTTTTGAAATATATGATTTGGAATGATTCATAGTAACTCTATGAATAATGGAGAAATAACGATAAAATTTATTTAAAAAAAAGAAAAATTATAAAATCTTTGTCGATCTGGAGATTCGAACAGAAGACCAGCAAAATACAATGACACAACTTGCCGATCTCGCCCCCAAGACGCGTACCTCGAGAGCTTCTGAAGGGTCAAAGAATCTCATTACGACTCGGCAATAAGTTTTAAGTATTGTGTAAATCTGGTTTTAAAAGCACAATGCTAAGAATATTAATAGATTCTGCGCATGTGCGGGAATTGGACTCTTAAAATTCCGATAAAATATAGAAATATTTTAAATTTATAATATTATTTTGAAATATATGATATGGAACGATTCATAGTAACTCTATGAATAATGGAGAAATATAGATGAAATTTATTTAAAAAAAAAAGAAAATTTATAAATTATTTTTCGATCTCGAGATTCGAACAGAAGACCAGCAAAATACAATGACACACTCTGCCGATCTAGCCACCAAGACTCGTACCTCGAGAGCTTCTGAAGGGTCAAAGATTCTCATTGAGACTCGGCAATAAATTTTAAGTATTGTGTAAATCTAGTTTTAAAAGCACAATGCTAAGAATAATAATAGATTCTGCGCATGTGCGCGAACTTGAATCTTAAAATTCCGATAAAATATAGAAATATTTTAAATTTATAATATTGTTTTGAAATATATGATTTGGAACGATTCATAGTAACTCTATGAATAATGGAGAAATAACGATAAAATTTATTTAAAAAAAAGAAAAATTATAAAATCTTTGTCGATCTCGAGATTCGAACAGAAGACCAGCAAAATACAATGACACACCCTGCCGATCTCGCCACCAAGACGCGTACCTCGAGAGCTTCTGAAGGGTCAAAGAATCTCATTACGACTCGGCAATAAGTTTTAAGTATTGTGTAAATCTGGTTTTAAAAGCACAATGATAAGAATATTAATAGATTCTGCGCATGTGCGGGAACTTGACTCATAAAATTCCGATAAAGTATAGAAATATTTTAAATTTATAATATTGTTTTGAAATATATGATTTGGAATGATTCATAGTAACTCTATGAATAATGGAGAAATAAAGATAAAATTTATTTAAAAAAAAGAAAATTTATAAATTATTTGTCGATCTCGAGATTCGAACAGAAGACCAGCAAAATACAGACACACAACCTGCCCATCTAGCCACCAAGACACGTATCTCGAGATCTTCTGAAGGGTCAAAGATTCTCATTACGACTCGACAATAAGTTAAGTATTGTGTAAATCTGGTTTTAAAAGCACAATGCTAAGAATATTAATAGATTCTGTGCATGTGCGGGAATTTGACTCTTAAAATTCCGATAAAATATAGAAATATTTTAAATTTATAATATTATTTTGAAATATATGATATGGAACGATTCATAGTAACTCTATGAATAATGGAGAAATATAGATGAAATTTATTTAAAAAAAAGAAAATTTATAAATTATTTTTCGATCTCGAGATTCGAACAGAAGACCAGCAAAATACAATGACACACTCTGCCGATCTAGCCACCAAGACTCGTACCTCGAGAGCTTCTGAAGGGTCAAAGATTCTCATTAAGACTCGGCAATAAATTTTAAGTATTGTGTAAATCTAGTTTTAAAAGCACAATGCTAAGAATAATAATAGATTCTCCGCATGTGCTCGAACTTGAATCTTAAAATTCCGATAAAATATAGAAATATTTTAAATTTATAATATTGTTTTGAAATATATGATTTGGAACGATTCATAGTAACTCTATGAATAATGGAGAAATATAGATGAAATTTATTTAACAAAAAGAAAATTTATAAATTATTTTTCGATCTCACAATGACACACCTTGCCGATCTAGCCACAAGGACTCGTACCTCGAGAGCTTCTCAAGGGTCAAAGATTCTTATTAAGACTCGGCAATAAGTTTTAAGTATTGTGTAAATCTGGTTTTAAAAGCACAATGCTAAGAATATTAATAGATTCTGCGCATGTGCGGGAACTTGACTCTTAAAATTCCGATAAAATATAGAAATATTTTAAATTTATAATATTGTTTTGAAATATATGATTTGGAATGATTCATAGTAACTCTATGAATAATGGAGAAATAACGATAAAATTTATTTAAAAAAAAGAAAAATTATAAAATCTTTGTCGATCTCGAGATTCGAACAGAAGACCAGCAAAATACAATGACACACCCTGCCGATCTCGCCACCAAGACGCGTACCTCGAGAGCTTCTGAAGGGTCAAAGAATCTCATTACGACTCGGCAATAAGTTTTAAGTATTGTGTAAATCTGGTTTTAAAAGCACAATGATAAGAATATTAATAGATTCTGCGTATGTGCGGGAACTTGACTCATAAAATTCCGATAAAGTATAGAAATATTTTAAATTTATAATATTGTTTTGAAATATATGATTTGGAATGATTCATAGTAACTCTATGAATAATGGAGAAATAAAGATAAAATTTATTTAAAAAAAGAAAATTTATAAATTATTTTTCGATCTCAAAATTCGAACAGAAGACCAGCAAAATACTATGACACACCTTGCCGATCTAGCCACAAGGACTCGTACCTCGAGAGCTTCTCAAGGGTCAAAGATTCTTATTAAGACTCGGCAATAAGTTTTAAGTATTGTGTAAATCTGGTTTTAAAAGCACAATTCTAAGAATATTAATAGATTCTGCGCAAGTGCGGGAACTTGACTCTTAAAATTCCGATAAAATATAGAAATATTTTAAATTTATAATATTGTTTTGAAATATATGATTTGGAATGATTCATAGTAACTCTATGAATAATGGAGAAATAACGATAAAATTTATTTAAAAAAAAGAAAAATTATAAAATCTTTGTCGATCTCGAGATTCGAACAGAAGACCAGCAAAATACAATGACACACCCTGCCGATCTCGCCACCAAGACGCGTACCTCGAGAGCTTCTGAAGGGTCAAAGAATCTCATTACGACTCGGCAATAAGTTTTAAGTATTGTGTAAATCTGGTTTTAAAAGCACAATGATAAGAATATTAATAGATTCTGCGCATGTGCGGGAACTTGACTCATAAAATTCCGATAAAGTATAGAAATATTTTAAATTTATAATATTGTTTTGAAATATATGATTTGGAATGATTCATAGTAACTCTATGAATAATGGAGAAATAAAGATAAAATTTATTTAAAAAAAAGAAAATTTATAAATTAATTGTCGATCTCGAGATTCGAACAGAAGACCAGCAAAATACAATGACACACCTTGCCGATCTAGCCACAAGGACTCGTGCCTCGAGAGCTTCTGAAGGGCAAAGATTCTTATTAAGACTCGGCAATAAGTTTTAAGTATTGTGTAAATCTGGTTTTAAAAGCACAATGCTAAGAATATTAATAGATTCTGCGCATGTGCGGGAATTTGACTCTTAAAATTCCGATAAAATATAGAAATATTTTAAATTTATAATATTGTTTTGAAATATATGATTTGGAATGATTCATAGTAACTCTATGAATAATGGAGAAATAAAGATAAAATTTATTTAAAAAAAAGAAAAATTATAAATTATTTGTCGATATCGAGATTCGAACAGAAGACCAGCAAAATACAATGACACACCTTGCCGATCTAGCCATTCATACCTCGAGAGCTTCTGAAGGGCAAGGATTCTTATTAAGACTCGGCAATAAGTTTTAAGTATTTTGTAAATCTGGTTTTAAAAGCACAATGCTAAGAATATTAATAGATTCTGCGCAAGTGCGAGAACTTGAATCTTAAAATTCCGATAAAATATAGAAATATTTTAAATTTATAATATTTTTTTGAAATATATCATTTGGAACGATTCATAGTAACTCTATGAATAATGGAGAAATAAAGATAAAATTTATTTAAAAAAAAGAAAATTTATAAATTATTTTTCGATCTCAAAATTCGAACAGAAGACCAGCAAAATACAATGACACACCTTGCCGATCTAGCCACAAGGACTCGTACCTCGAGAGCTTCTCAAGGGTCAAAGATTCTTATTAAGACTCGGCAATAAGTTTTAAGTATTGTGTAAATCTGGTTTTAAAAGCACAATGCTAAGAATATTAATAGATTCTGCGCATGTGCGGGAACTTGACTCTTAAAATTCCGATAAAATATAGAAATATTTTAAATTTATAATATTGTTTTGAAATATATGATTTGGAATGATTCATAGTAACTCTATGAATAATGGAGAAATAACGATAAAATTTATTTAAAAAAAAGAAAAATTATAAAATCTTTGTCGATCTGGAGATTCGAACAGAAGACCAGCAAAATACAATGACACAACTTGCCGATCTCGCCCCCAAGACGCGTACCTCGAGAGCTTCTGAAGGGTCAAAGAATCTCATTACGACTCGGCAATAAGTTTTAAGTATTGTGTAAATCTGGTTTTAAAAGCACAATGCTAAGAATATTAATAGATTCTGCGCATGTGCGGGAATTGGACTCTTAAAATTCCGATAAAATATAGAAATATTTTAAATTTATAATATTATTTTGAAATATATGATATGGAACGATTCATAGTAACTCTATGAATAATGGAGAAATATAGATGAAATTTATTTAAAAAAAAAGAAAATTTATAAATTATTTTTCGATCTCGAAATTCGAACAGAAGACCAGCAAAATACAATGACACACTCTGCCGATCTAGCCACCAAGACTCGTACCTCGAGAGCTTCTGAAGGGTCAAAGATTCTCATTGAGACTCGGCAATAAATTTTAAGTATTGTGTAAATCTAGTTTTAAAAGCACAATGCTAAGAATAATAATAGATTCTGCGCATGTGCCCGAACTTGAATCTTAAAATTCCGATAAAATATAGAAATATTTTAAATTTATAATATTGTTTTGAAATATATGATTTGGAACGATTCATAGTAACTCTATGAATAATGGAGAAATAACGATAAAATTTATTTAAAAAAAAGAAAAATTATAAAATCTTTGTCGATCTCGAGATTCGAACAGAAGACCAGCAAAATACAAACACACAACCTGCCCATCTAGCCACCAAGACACGTATCTCGAAATCTTCTGAAGGGTCAAAGATTCTCATTACGACTCGACAATAAGTTAAGTATTGTGTAAATCTGGTTTTAAAAGCACAATGCTAAGAATATTAATAGATTCTGCGCATGTGCGGGAATTTGACTCTTAAAATTCCGATAAAATATAGAAATATTTTAAATTTATAATATTATTTTGAAATATATGATATGGAACGATTCATAGTAACTCTATGAATAATGGAGAAATATAGATGAAATTTATTTAAAAAAAAAGAAAATTTATAAATTATTTTTCGATCTCGAGATTCGAACAGAAGACCAGCAAAATACAATGACACACTCTGCCGATCTAGCCACCAAGACTCGTACCTCGAGAGCTTCTGAAGGGTCAAAGATTCTCATTAAGACTCGGCAATAAATTTTAAGTATTGTGTAAATCTAGTTTTAAAAGCACAATGCTAAGAATAATAATAGATTCTCCGCATGTGCTCGAACTTGAATCTTAAAATTCCGATAAAATATAGAAATATTTTAAATTTATAATATTGTTTTGAAATATATGATTTGGAACGATTCATAGTAACTCTATGAATAATGGAGAAATATAGATGAAATTTATTTAACAAAAAGAAAATTTATAAATTATTTTTCGATCTCACAATGACACACCTTGCCGATCTAGCCACAAGGACTCGTACCTCGAGAGCTTCTCAAGGGTCAAAGATTCTTATTAAGACTCGGCAATAAGTTTTAAGTATTGTGTAAATCTGGTTTTAAAAGCACAATGCTAAGAATATTAATAGATTCTGCGCATGTGCAGGAACTTGACTCATAAAATTCCGATAAAGTATAGAAATATTTTAAATTTATAATATTGTTTTGAAATATATGATTTGGAATGATTCATAGTAACTCTATGAATAATGGAGAAATAAAGATAAAATTTATTTAAAAAAAAGAAAATTTATAAATTAATTGTCGATCTCGAGATTCGAACAGAAGACCAGCAAAATACAATGACACACCTTGCCGATCTAGCCACAAGGACTCGTGCCTCGAGAGCTTCTGAAGGGCAAAGATTCTTATTAAGACTCGGCAATAAGTTTTAAGTATTGTGTAAATCTGGTTTTAAAAGCACAATGCTAAGAATATTAATAGATTCTGCGCATGTGCGGGAATTTGACTCTTAAAATTCCGATAAAATATAGAAATATTTTAAATTTATAATATTGTTTTGAAATATATGATTTGGAATGATTCATAGTAACTCTATGAATAATGGAGAAATAAAGATAAAATTTATTTAAAAAAAAGAAAAATTATAAATTATTTGTCGATCTCGAGATTCGAACAGAAGACCAGCAAAATACAATGACACACCTTGCCGATCTAGCCATTCATACCTCGAGAGCTTCTGAAGGGCAAGGATTCTTATTAAGACTCGGCAATAAGTTTTAAGTATTGTGTAAATCTGGTTTTAAAAGCACAATGCTAAGAATATTAATAGATTCTGCGCATGTGCGGGAACTTGACTCTTAAAATTCCGATAAAATATAGAAATATTTTAAATTTATAATATTGTTTTGAAATATATGATTTGGAATGATTCATAGTAACTCTATGAATAATGGAGAAATAACGATAAAATTTATTTAAAAAAAAGAAAAATTATAAAATCTTTGTCGATCTCGAGATTCGAACAGAAGACCAGCAAAATACAATGACACACCCTGCCGATCTCGCCACCAAGACGCGTACCTCGAGAGCTTCTGAATTGTCAAAGATTCTCATTACGACTCGGCAATAAGTTTTAAGTATTGTGTAAATCTTGTTTTAAAAGCACAATGCTAAGAATAGTAATAGATTCTGCGCAAGTGCGAGAACTTGAATCTTAAAATTCCGATAAAATATAGAAATATTTTAAATTTATAATATTTTTTTGAAATATATCATTTGGAACGATTCATAGTAACTCTATGAATAATGGAGAAATAAAGATAAAATTTATTTAAAAAAAAAAGAAAATTTATAAATTATTTTTCGATCTCGAGATTCGAACAGAAGACCAGCAAAATACAATGACACACCTTGCCGATCTAGCCACAAGGACTCGTACCTCGAGAGCTTCTGAAGGGCAAAGATTCTTATTAAGACTCGGCAATAAGTTTTAAGTATTGTGTAAATCTGGTTTTAAAATCACAATGCTAAGAATATTAATAGATTCTGCGCATGTGCGGGAACTTGCCTCTTAAAATTCCTATAAAATATAGAAATATTTTAAATTTATAATATTGTTTTGAAATATATGATTTGGAATGATTCATAGTAACTCTATGAATAAAGGAGAAACAAAGATAAAGTTTATTTAAAAAAAAGAAAAATTATAAAATCTTTGTCGATCTCGAGATTCGAACAGAAGACCAGCAAAATACAATGACACACCCTGCCGATCTCGCCACCAAGACGCTTACCTCGAGATCTTCTGAAGGGTCAAACATTCTCATTACGACTCGACAATCAGTTTTAAGTATTTTGTAAATCTGGTTTTAAAAGCACAATGCTAAGAATATTAATAGATTCTGCGCATAAGCGGGAATTTGACTCTTAAAATTCCAATAAAATATAGAAATATTTTAAATTTATAATATTATTTTGAAATATATGATTTGGAATGATTCATAGTAACTCTATGAATAATGGAGAAATAAAGATAAAATTTATTAAAAAAAAGAAAAATTATAAAATCTTTGTCGATCTCGAGATTCGAACAGAAGACCAGCAAAATACAATGACACACCTTGCCGATCTAGCCACAAGGACTCGTACCTCGAGAGCTTCTGAAGGGCAAAGATTCTTATTAAGACTCGGCAATAAGTTTTAAGTATTGTGTAAATCTGGTTTTAAAATCACAATGCTAAGAATATTAATAGATTCTGCGCATGTACGGGAACTTGACTCTTAAAATTCCTATAAAATATAGAAATATTTTAAATTTATAATATTGTTTTGAAATATATGATTTGGAATGATTCATAGTAACTCTATGAATAAAGGAGAAACAAAGATAAAATTTATTTAAAAAAAAAGAAAAATTATAAAATCTTTGTCGATCTCGAGATTCGAACAGAAGACCAGCAAAATACAATGACACACCCTGCCGATCTCGCCACCAAGACGCTTACCTCGAGATCTTCTGAATTGTCAAAGATTCTCATTACGACTCGGCAATAAGTTTTAAGTATTGTGTAAATCTGGTTTTAAAAGCACAATGCTAAGAATAGTAATAGATTCTGCGCAACTGCGCGAACTTGAATCTTAAAATTCCGATAAAATATAGATATATTTTGAATTTAAAATATGGTTTTGAAATATATGATTTGGAATGACTCATAGTAACTCTATGAATAATGGTGAAATAACGATAAAATTTATTTAAAAAAAAAAAATTTATAAATTATTTGTCGATCTCGAGATTCGAACAGAAGACCAGCAAAATACAATGACACACCCTGCCGATCTACCCACAAAGACTCGTACCTCGAGAGCTTCTGAAGGGTCAAAGATTCTTATTAAGACTCGACAATAAGTTTTAAGTATTGTGTAAATCTGGTTTTAAAAGCACAATGCTAAGAATTTTAATAATTCTGCGAGTGCGGGAATTTGACTCTTAAAATTCCGATAAAATATAGAAATATTTTAAATTTATAATATTATTTTGAAATATATGATTTGGAATGATTCATATTAACTCTATGAATAATGGAGAAATAAAGATAAAATTTATTAAAAAAAAAGAAAAATTATAAAATCTTTGTCGATCTCGAGATTCGAACAGAAGACCAGCAAAATACAATGACACACCCTGCCGATCTCGCCACCAAGTCTCGTACCTCGAGATCTTTTGAACTGTCAAAGATTCTCATTACGACTCGGCAATAAGTTTTAAGTATTGTGTAAATCTGATTTTAAAAGCACAATGCTAAGAATATTAATAGATTCTGCGCATGTGCGCGAACTTGAATCTTAAAATTCCGATAAAATATATAAATATTTTGAATTTAAAATATGGTTTTGAAATATATGATTTGGAATGATTCATAGTAACTTTATGAATAATGGAGAAATAAAGATAAAATTTATTTAAAAAAAAAGAAAAATTATAAATTATTTGTCGATCTCGAGATTGGAGCAGAAGACAGCAAAATACAATGACACACCCTGCCGATCTCGCCACCAAGACGCGTACCTCGAGAGCTTCTGAATTGTCAAAGATTCTCATTACGACTCGACAATAAGTTTTAAGTATTGTGTAAATCTGGTTTTAAAAGCACAATGCTAAGTATATTAATAGATTCTGCGCATGTGCGGGAATTTGACTCTTAAAATTCCGATAAAATATAGAAATATTTTAAATTTATAATATTGTTTTGAAATATATGATTTGGAATGATTCATAGTAACTCTATGAATAATGGAGAAATAGAGATAAAATTTATTTAAAAAAAAAGAAAAATTATAAAATTATTTGTCGATTTCGAGATTCGAACAGAAGACCAGCAAAATACAATGACAAACCCTGCCGATCTCGCCACCAAGACGCGTACCTCGAGAGCTTCTGAAGGGTCAAATATTCTCATTACGACTCGGCAATAAGTTTTAAGTATTGTGTAAATCTGGTTTTAAAAGCCAAATGCTAAGAATATTAATAGATTCTGCGCATGTGCGCGAACTTGACTCTTAAAATTCCGATAAAATATAGAAATATTTTAAATTTATAATATTGTTTTGAAATATATGATTTGGAATGATTCATAGTAACTTTATGAATAATGGAGAAATAAAGATAAAATTTATTTAAAAAAAAAGAAAAATTATAAATTATTTGTCGATCTCGAGATTCGAGCAGAAAACAGCAAAATACAATGACACACCCTGCCGATCTCGCCACCAAGAAGCGTACCTCGAGAGCTTCCGAATTGTCAAAGATTCTCATTACGACTCGACAATAAGTTTTAAGTATTGTGTAAATCTGGTTTTAAAAGCACAATGCTAAGTATATTAATAGATTCTGCGCATGTGCGGGAATTTGACTCTTAAAATTCCGATAAAATATAGAAATATTTTAAATTTATAGTATTGTTTTGAAATATATGATTTGGAATGATTCATAGTAACTCTATGAATAATGGAGAAATTTAGATAAAATTTATTTAAAAAAAAGATAAATTATAAAATTATTTTTCGATCTCGAGATTCGAACAGAAGACCAGCAAAATACAATGACACACCCTGCCGATCTAGCCACCAAGAATCGTATCGCGAAAGCTTCTGAAGGGTCAAAGATTCTTATTAAGACTCGGCAATAAGTTTTAAGTATTGTGTAAATCTGGTTTTAAAAGCACAATGTTAAGAATATTAATAGATTCTGCGCATGTGCTTGAACTTGACTCTTAAAATTCCGATAAAATATAGAAATATTTTAAATTTATAATATTGTTTTGAAATATATGATTTGGAATGATTCATAGTAACTCTATGAATAATGGAGAAATATAGATAAAATTTATTTAAAAAAAAGAAATATTATAAAATTATTTGTCGATCTCGAGATTCGAACAGTAGACCAGCAAAATACAATGACACACCCTGCCGATCTCGCCACCAAGACGCGTACCTCGAGAGCTTCTGAAGGGTCAAAGATTCTCATTACGACGCGGCAATAAGTTTTAAGTATTGTGTAAATCTGGATTTAAAAGCCAAATGCGGAGAATATTAATAGATTCTGCGCATGTGTGGGAATTTGACTCTTAAAATTCCGATAAAATATAGAAATATTTTAAATTTATAATATTATTTTGAAATATATGATTTTTAACGATTCATAGTAACTCTATGAATAATGGAGAAATATAGATAAAATTTATTTAACAGAAAAGAAAATTTATAAATTATTTTTCGATCTCGAGATTCGAACAGAAGACCAGCAAAATACAATGACACACCCTGCCAATCTAGCCACCAAGTCCCGTACCTCGAGATCTTCTGAACTGTCAAAGATTCTCATTACGACTCGGCAATAAGTTTTAAGTATTGTGTAAATCTCGTATTAAAAGCACAATGCTAAGAATATTAATAGATTCTGCGCATGTGCGCGAACTTGAATCTTAAAATTCCGATAAAATATAGAAATATTTTGAATTTAAAATATGGTTTTGAAATATATGATTTGGAATGATTCATAGTAACTTTATGAATAATGGAGAAATAAAGATAAAATTTATTTTAAAAAAAAGAAAAATTATAAATTATTTGTCGATCTCGAGATTCGAGCAGAAGACAGCAAAATACAATGACACACCCTGCCGATCTCGCCACCAAGACGCGTACCTCGAGAGCTTCTGAATTGTCAGATTCTCATTACGACTCGACAATAAGTTTTAAGTATTGTGTAAATCTGGTTTTAAAAGCACAATGCTAAGTATATTAATAGATTCTGCGCATGTGCGGGAATTTGACTCTTAAAATTCCGATAAAATATAGATATATTTTAAATTTATAATATTATTTTGAAATATATGATTTGGAACGATTCATAGTAACTCTATGAATAATGGAGAAATATAGATAAAATTTATTTAAAAAAAAGAAAATTTACAAATTATTTTTCGATGTCGAGATTCGAACAGAAGACCAGCAAAATACAGACACACATCCTGCCGATCTAGCCACCAAGACTCGTATCTCGAGATTTTCTGAAGGGTCAAAGATTCTCATTACGACTCGACAATAAGTTTTAAGCATTGTGTAAATCTGGTTTTAAAAGCACAATGCTAAGAATATTAATAGATTCTGCGCATGTGCGCGAACTTGACTCTTAAAATTCCGATAAAATATAGATATATTTTGAATTTAAAATATGTTTTTGAAATATTTGATTTGGAATGATTCATAGTAACTCTATGAATAATTGAGAAATAAAGATAAAATTTATTTAAAAAAAAGAAAAATTATAAAATTATTTGTCGATCTCGAGATTCGAACAGAAGACCAGCAAAATACAATGACACACCTTGCCGATCTAGCCACAAGGACTCGTACCTCGAGAGCTTCTGAAGGGCAAAGATTCTTATTAAGACTCGGCAATAAGTTTTAAGTATTGTGTAAATCTGGTTTTAAAATCACAATGCTAAGAATATTAATAGATTCTGCGCATGTACGGGAACTTGACTCTTAAAATTCCTATAAAATATAGAAATATTTTAAATTTATAATATTGTTTTGAAATATATGATTTGGAATGATTCATAGTAACTCTATGAATAAAGGAGAAACAAAGATAAAATTTATTTAAAAAAAAAGAAAAATTATAAAATCTTTGTCGATCTCGAGATTCGAACAGAAGACCAGCAAAATACAATGACACACCCTGCCGATCTCGCCACCAAGACGCTTACCTCGAGATCTTCTGAATTGTCAAAGATTCTCATTACGACTCGGCAATAAGTTTTAAGTATTGTGTAAATCTGGTTTTAAAAGCACAATGCTAAGAATAGTAATAGATTCTGCGCAACTGCGCGAACTTGAATCTTAAAATTCCGATAAAATATAGATATATTTTGAATTTAAAATATGGTTTTGAAATATATGATTTGGAATGATTCATAGTAACTTTATGAATAATTGAGAAATAAAGATAAAATTTATTTTTAAAAAAAGAAAATTTATAAATTATTTTTCGATCTCGAGATTCGAACAGAAGACCAGCAAAATACAATGACACACCGTGCCGATCTAGCCACAAAGACTCGTACCTCGAGAGCTTCTGAAGGGTCAAAGATTCTCATTACGACTCGGCAATAAGTTTTAAGTATTGTGTAAATCTGGTTTTAAAAGCCAAATGCTAAGAATATTAATAGATTCTGCGCATTTGCGGGAACTTGACTCTTAAAATTCCGATAATATATAGAAATATTTTTAATTTATAGTATTGTTTTGAAAAATATGATTTGGAATGATTCATAGTAACTCTATGAATAATGGAGAAATATAGATAAAATTTATTTTAAAAAAAGAAAAATTATAAATTATTTTTCGATCTCGAGTTTCGAACAGAAGACCAGCAAAATACAATGACACACCTTGCCGATCTAGCCACAAGGACTCGTACCTCGAGAGCTTCTGAAGGGTCAAAGATTCTTATTAAGACTCGGCAATAAGTTTTAAGTATTGTGTAAATCTGGTTTTAAAAGCACAATGCTAAGAATATTAATAGATTCTGCGCATGTGCGGGAACTTGACTCTTAAAATTCCGATAAAATATAGAAATATTTTAAATTTATAATATTGTTTTGAAATATATGATTTGGAATGACTCATAGTAACTCTATGGATAATGGTGAAATAACGATAAAATTTATTTAAAAAAAAAAATTTATAAATTATTTGTCGATCTCGAGATTCGAACAGAAGACCAGCAAAATACAATGACACACCCTGCCGATCTACCCACAAAGACTCGTACCTCGAGAGCTTCTGAAGGGTCAAAGATTCTTATTAAGACTCGACAATAAGTTTTAAGTATTGTGTAAATCTGGTTTTAAAAGCACAATGCTAAGAATTTTAATAATTCTGCGAGTGCGGGAATTTGACTCTTAAAATTCCGATAAAATATAGAAATATTTTAAATTTATAATATTATTTTGAAATATATGATTTGGAATGATTCATATTAACTCTATGAATAATGGAGAAATAAAGATAAAATTTATTAAAAAAAAAGAAAAATTATAAAATCTTTGTCGATCTCGAGATTCGAACAGAAGACCAGCAAAATACAATGACACACCCTGCCGATCTCGCCACCAAGTCTCGTACCTCGAGATCTTTTGAACTGTCAAAGATTCTCATTACGACTCGGCAATAAGTTTTAAGTATTGTGTAAATCTGATTTTAAAAGCACAATGCTAAGAATATTAATAGATTCTGCGCATGTGCGCGAACTTGAATCTTAAAATTCCGATAAAATATATAAATATTTTGAATTTAAAATATGGTTTTGAAATATATGATTTGGAATGATTCATAGTAACTTTATGAATAATGGAGAAATAAAGATAAAATTTATTTAAAAAAAAAGAAAAATTATAAATTATTTGTCGATCTCGAGATTGGAGCAGAAGACAGCAAAATACAATGACACACCCTGCCGATCTCGCCACCAAGACGCGTACCTCGAGAGCTTCTGAATTGTCAAAGATTCTCATTACGACTCGACAATAAGTTTTAAGTATTGTGTAAATCTGGTTTTAAAAGCACAATGCTAAGTATATTAATAGATTCTGCGCATGTGCGGGAATTTGACTCTTAAAATTCCGATAAAATATAGAAATATTTTAAATTTATAATATTGTTTTGAAATATATGATTTGGAATGATTCATAGTAACTCTATGAATAATGGAGAAATAGAGATAAAATTTATTTAAAAAAAAAGAAAAATTATAAAATTATTTGTCGATTTCGAGATTCGAACAGAAGACCAGCAAAATACAATGACAAACCCTGCCGATCTCGCCACCAAGACGCGTACCTCGAGAGCTTCTGAAGGGTCAAATATTCTCATTACGACTCGGCAATAAGTTTTAAGTATTGTGTAAATCTGGTTTTAAAAGCCAAATGCTAAGAATATTAATAGATTCTGCGCATGTGCGCGAACTTGACTCTTAAAATTCCGATAAAATATAGAAATATTTTAAATTTATAATATTGTTTTGAAATATATGATTTGGAATGATTCATAGTAACTTTATGAATAATGGAGAAATAAAGATAAAATTTATTTAAAAAAAAAGAAAAATTATAAATTATTTGTCGATCTCGAGATTCGAGCAGAAAACAGCAAAATACAATGACACACCCTGCCGATCTCGCCACCAAGAAGCGTACCTCGAGAGCTTCCGAATTGTCAAAGATTCTCATTACGACTCGACAATAAGTTTTAAGTATTGTGTAAATCTGGTTTTAAAAGCACAATGCTAAGTATATTAATAGATTCTGCGCATGTGCGGGAATTTGACTCTTAAAATTCCGATAAAATATAGAAATATTTTAAATTTATAGTATTGTTTTGAAATATATGATTTGGAATGATTCATAGTAACTCTATGAATAATGGAGAAATTTAGATAAAATTTATTTAAAAAAAAGATAAATTATAAAATTATTTTTCGATCTCGAGATTCGAACAGAAGACCAGCAAAATACAATGACACACCCTGCCGATCTAGCCACCAAGAATCGTATCGCGAAAGCTTCTGAAGGGTCAAAGATTCTTATTAAGACTCGGCAATAAGTTTTAAGTATTGTGTAAATCTGGTTTTAAAAGCACAATGTTAAGAATATTAATAGATTCTGCGCATGTGCTTGAACTTGACTCTTAAAATTCCGATAAAATATAGAAATATTTTAAATTTATAATATTGTTTTGAAATATATGATTTGGAATGATTCATAGTAACTCTATGAATAATGGAGAAATATAGATAAAATTTATTTAAAAAAAAGAAATATTATAAAATTATTTGTCGATCTCGAGATTCGAACAGTAGACCAGCAAAATACAATGACACACCCTGCCGATCTCGCCACCAAGACGCGTACCTCGAGAGCTTCTGAAGGGTCAAAGATTCTCATTACGACGCGGCAATAAGTTTTAAGTATTGTGTAAATCTGGATTTAAAAGCCAAATGCGGAGAATATTAATAGATTCTGCGCATGTGTGGGAATTTGACTCTTAAAATTCCGATAAAATATAGAAATATTTTAAATTTATAATATTATTTTGAAATATATGATTTTTAACGATTCATAGTAACTCTATGAATAATGGAGAAATATAGATAAAATTTATTTAACAGAAAAGAAAATTTATAAATTATTTTTCGATCTCGAGATTCGAACAGAAGACCAGCAAAATACAATGACACACCCTGCCAATCTAGCCACCAAGTCCCGTACCTCGAGATCTTCTGAACTGTCAAAGATTCTCATTACGACTCGGCAATAAGTTTTAAGTATTGTGTAAATCTCGTATTAAAAGCACAATGCTAAGAATATTAATAGATTCTGCGCATGTGCGCGAACTTGAATCTTAAAATTCCGATAAAATATAGAAATATTTTGAATTTAAAATATGGTTTTGAAATATATGATTTGGAATGATTCATAGTAACTTTATGAATAATGGAGAAATAAAGATAAAATTTATTTTAAAAAAAAGAAAAATTATAAATTATTTGTCGATCTCGAGATTCGAGCAGAAGACAGCAAAATACAATGACACACCCTGCCGATCTCGCCACCAAGACGCGTACCTCGAGATCTTCTGAACTGTCAAAGATTCTCATTACGACTCGACAATAAGTTTTAAGTATTGTGTAAATCTGGTTTTAAAAGCACAATGCTAAGAATATTAATAGATTCTGCGCATGTGCGCGAACTTGACTCTTAAAATTCCGATAAAATATAGAAATATTTTAAATTTATAGTATTGTTTTGAAATATATGATTTGGAATGATTCATAGTAACTCTATGAATAATGGAGAAATAAAGATAAAATTTATTTAAAAAAAAGAAAAATTATGAAATTATTTGTCGATCTCGAGATTCGAACAGAAGACCAGCAAAATACAATGACACACCCTGCCAATCTAGCCACCAAGTCCCGTACCTCGAGATCTTCTGAACTGTCAAAGATTCTCATTACGACTCGGCAATAAGTTTTAAGTATTGTGTAAATCTCGTATTAAAAGCACAATGCTAAGAATATTAATAGATTCTGCGCATGTGCGCGAACTTGACTCTTAAAATTCCGATAAAATATAGAAATATTTTAAATTTATAGTATTGTTTTGAAATATATGATTTGGAATGATTCATAGTAACTCTATGAATAATGGAGAAATAAAGATAAAATTTATTTAAAAAAAAGAAAAATTATGAAATTATTTGTCGATCTCGAGATTCGAACAGAAGACCAGCAAAATACAGACACACATCCTGCCGATCTAGCCACCAAGACTCGTATCTCCAGATCTTCTGAAGGGTCAAAGATTCTCATTACGACTCGACAATAAGTTTTAAGTATTGTGTAAATCTCTTTTAAAAAGCACAATGCTAAGAATATTAATAGATTCCGCGCATGTGCGCGAACTTGACTCTTAAAATTCCGATAAAATATAGATATATTTTGAATTTAAAATATGGTTTTGAAATATATGATTTGGAATGATTCATAGTAACTTTATGAATAATGGAGAAATAAAGATAAAATTTATTTTAAAAAAAGAAAAATTATAAAATTATTTGTCGATCTCGAGATTCGAACAGAAGACCAGCAAAATACAGACACACATCCTGCCGATCTAGCCACCAAGACTCGTATCTCCAGATCTTCTGAAGGGTCAAAGATTCTCATTACGACTCGACAATAAGTTTTAAGTATTGTGTAAATCTGGTTTAAAAAGCACAATGCTAAGAATATTAATAGATTCCGCGCATGTGCGCGAACTTGACTCTTAAAATTCCGATAAAATATAGATATATTTTGAATTTAAAATATGGTTTTGAAATATATGATTTGGAATGATTCATAGTAACTTTATGAATAATGGAGAAATAAAGATAAAATTTATTTTAAAAAAAGAAAAATTATAAAATTATTTGTCGATCTCGAGATTCGAACAGAAGACCAGCAAAATACAGACACACATCCTGCCGATCTAGCCACCAAGACTCGTATCTCCAGATCTTCTGAAGGGTCAAAGATTCTCATTACGACTCGACAATAAGTTTTAAGTATTGTGTAAATCTGGTTTAAAAAGCACAATGCTAAGAATATTAATAGATTCCGCGCATGTGCGCGAACTTGACTCTTAAAATTCCGATAAAATATAGATATATTTTGAATTTAAAATATGGTTTTGAAATATATGATTTGGAATGATTCATAGTAACTCTATGAATAATGGAGAAATAAAGATAAAATTTATTTTAAAAAAAGAAAAATTATAAAATTATTTGTCGATCTCGAGATTCGAACAGAAGACCAGCAAAATACAGACACACATCCTGCCGATCTAGCCACCAAGACTCGTATCTCCAGATCTTCTGAAGGGTCAAAGATTCTCATTACGACTCGACAATAAGTTTTAAGTATTGTGTAAATCTGGTTTAAAAAGCACAATGCTAAGAATATTAATAGATTCCGCGCATGTGCGCGAACTTGACTCTTAAAATTCCGATAAAATATAGATATATTTTGAATTTAAAATATGGTTTTGAAATATATGATTTGGAATGATTCATAGTAACTTTATGAATAATGGAGAAATAAAGATAAAATTTATTTTAAAAAAAGAAAAATTATAAAATTATTTGTCGATCTCGAGATTCGAACAGAAGACCAGCAAAATACAGACACACATCCTGCCGATCTAGCCACCAAGACTCGTATCTCCAGATCTTCTGAAGGGTCAAAGATTCTCATTACGACTCGACAATAAGTTTTAAGTATTGTGTAAATCTGGTTTAAAAAGCACAATGCTAAGAATATTAATAGATTCCGCGCATGTGCGCGAACTTGACTCTTAAAATTCCGATAAAATATAGATATATTTTGAATTTAAAATATGGTTTTGAAATATATGATTTGGAATGATTCATAGTAACTCTATGAATAATGGAGAAATAAAGATAAAATTTATTTTAAAAAAAGAAAAATTATAAAATTATTTGTCGATCTCGAGATTCGAACAGAAGACCAGCAAAATACAGACACACATCCTGCCGATCTAGCCACCAAGACTCGTATCTCCAGATCTTCTGAAGGGTCAAAGATTCTCATTACGACTCGACAATAAGTTTTAAGTATTGTGTAAATCTGGTTTAAAAAGCACAATGCTAAGAATATTAATAGATTCCGCGCATGTGCGCGAACTTGACTCTTAAAATTCCGATAAAATATAGATATATTTTGAATTTAAAATATGGTTTTGAAATATATGATTTGGAATGATTCATAGTAACTCTATGAATAATGGAGAAATAAAGATAAAATTTATTTTAAAAAAAGAAAAATTATAAAATTATTTGTCGATCTCGAGATTCGAACAGAAGACCAGCAAAATACAGACACACATCCTGCCGATCTAGCCACCAAGACTCGTATCTCCAGATCTTCTGAAGGGTCAAAGATTCTCATTACGACTCGACAATAAGTTTTAAGTATTGTGTAAATCTGGTTTAAAAAGCACAATGCTAAGAATATTAATAGATTCCGCGCATGTGCGCGAACTTGACTCTTAAAATTCCGATAAAATATAGATATATTTTGAATTTAAAATATGGTTTTGAAATATATGATTTGGAATGATTCATAGTAACTTTATGAATAATGGAGAAATAAAGATAAAATTTATTTTAAAAAAAGAAAAATTATAAAATTATTTGTCGATCTCGAGATTCGAACAGAAGACCAGCAAAATACAGACACACATCCTGCCGATCTAGCCACCAAGACTCGTATCTCCAGATCTTCTGAAGGGTCAAAGATTCTCATTACGACTCGACAATAAGTTTTAAGTATTGTGTAAATCTGGTTTAAAAAGCACAATGCTAAGAATATTAATAGATTCCGCGCATGTGCGCGAACTTGACTCTTAAAATTCCGATAAAATATAGATATATTTTGAATTTAAAATATGGTTTTGAAATATATGATTTGGAATGATTCATAGTAACTCTATGAATAATGGAGAAATAAAGATAAAATTTATTTTAAAAAAAGAAAAATTATAAAATTATTTGTCGATCTCGAGATTCGAACAGAAGACCAGCAAAATACAGACACACATCCTGCCGATCTAGCCACCAAGACTCGTATCTCCAGATCTTCTGAAGGGTCAAAGATTCTCATTACGACTCGACAATAAGTTTTAAGTATTGTGTAAATCTGGTTTAAAAAGCACAATGCTAAGAATATTAATAGATTCCGCGCATGTGCGCGAACTTGACTCTTAAAATTCCGATAAAATATAGATATATTTTGAATTTAAAATATGGTTTTGAAATATATGATTTGGAATGATTCATAGTAACTCTATGAATAATGGAGAAATAAAGATAAAATTTATTTTAAAAAAAGAAAAATTATAAAATTATTTGTCGATCTCGAGATTCGAACAGAAGACCAGCAAAATACAGACACACATCCTGCCGATCTAGCCACCAAGACTCGTATCTCCAGATCTTCTGAAGGGTCAAAGATTCTCATTACGACTCGACAATAAGTTTTAAGTATTGTGTAAATCTGGTTTAAAAAGCACAATGCTAAGAATATTAATAGATTCCGCGCATGTGCGCGAACTTGACTCTTAAAATTCCGATAAAATATAGATATATTTTGAATTTAAAATATGGTTTTGAAATATATGATTTGGAATGATTCATAGTAACTTTATGAATAATGGAGAAATAAAGATAAAATTTATTTTAAAAAAAGAAAAATTATAAAATTATTTGTCGATCTCGAGATTCGAACAGAAGACCAGCAAAATACAGACACACATCCTGCCGATCTAGCCACCAAGACTCGTATCTCCAGATCTTCTGAAGGGTCAAAGATTCTCATTACGACTCGACAATAAGTTTTAAGTATTGTGTAAATCTGGTTTTAAAAGCACAATGCTAAGAATATTAATAGATTCTGCGCATGTGCGCGAACTTGACTCTTAAAATTCCGATAAAATATAGAAATATTTTAAATTTATAGTATTGTTTTGAAATATATGATTTGGAATGATTCATAGTAACTCTATGAATAATGGAGAAATAAAGATAAAATTTATTTAAAAAAAAGAAAAATTATGAAATTATTTGTCGATCTCGAGATTCGAACAGAAGACCAGCAAAATACAGACACACATCCTGCCGATCTAGCCACCAAGACTCGTATCTCCAGATCTTCTGAAGGGTCAAAGATTCTCATTACGACTCGACAATAAGTTTTAAGTATTGTGTAAATCTGGTTTTAAAAGCACAATGCTAAGAATATTAATAGATTCTGCGCATGTGCGCGAACTTGACTCTTAAAATTCCGATAAAATATAGAAATATTTTAAATTTATAGTATTGTTTTGAAATATATGATTTGGAATGATTCATAGTAACTCTATGAATAATGGAGAAATAAAGATAAAATTTATTTAAAAAAAAGAAAAATTATGAAATTATTTGTCGATCTCGAGATTCGAACAGAAGACCAGCAAAATACAGACACACATCCTGCCGATCTAGCCACCAAGACTCGTATCTCCAGATCTTCTGAAGGGTCAAAGATTCTCATTACGACTCGACAATAAGTTTTAAGTATTGTGTAAATCTGGTTTAAAAAGCACAATGCTAAGAATATTAATAGATTCCGCGCATGTGCGCGAACTTGACTCTTAAAATTCCGATAAAATATAGATATATTTTGAATTTAAAATATGGTTTTGAAATATATGATTTGGAATGATTCATAGTAACTTTATGAATAATGGAGAAATAAAGATAAAATTTATTTTAAAAAAAGAAAAATTATAAAATTATTTGTCGATCTCGAGATTCGAACAGAAGACCAGCAAAATACAGACACACATCCTGCCGATCTAGCCACCAAGACTCGTATCTCCAGATCTTCTGAAGGGTCAAAGATTCTCATTACGACTCGACAATAAGTTTTAAGTATTGTGTAAATCTGGTTTAAAAAGCACAATGCTAAGAATATTAATAGATTCCGCGCATGTGCGCGAACTTGACTCTTAAAATTCCGATAAAATATAGATATATTTTGAATTTAAAATATGGTTTTGAAATATATGATTTGGAATGATTCATAGTAACTCTATGAATAATGGAGAAATAAAGATAAAATTTATTTTAAAAAAAGAAAAATTATAAAATTATTTGTCGATCTCGAGATTCGAACAGAAGACCAGCAAAATACAGACACACATCCTGCCGATCTAGCCACCAAGACTCGTATCTCCAGATCTTCTGAAGGGTCAAAGATTCTCATTACGACTCGACAATAAGTTTTAAGTATTGTGTAAATCTGGTTTAAAAAGCACAATGCTAAGAATATTAATAGATTCCGCGCATGTGCGCGAACTTGACTCTTAAAATTCCGATAAAATATAGATATATTTTGAATTTAAAATATGGTTTTGAAATATATGATTTGGAATGATTCATAGTAACTCTATGAATAATGGAGAAATAAAGATAAAATTTATTTTAAAAAAAGAAAAATTATAAAATTATTTGTCGATCTCGAGATTCGAACAGAAGACCAGCAAAATACAGACACACATCCTGCCGATCTAGCCACCAAGACTCGTATCTCCAGATCTTCTGAAGGGTCAAAGATTCTCATTACGACTCGACAATAAGTTTTAAGTATTGTGTAAATCTGGTTTAAAAAGCACAATGCTAAGAATATTAATAGATTCCGCGCATGTGCGCGAACTTGACTCTTAAAATTCCGATAAAATATAGATATATTTTGAATTTAAAATATGGTTTTGAAATATATGATTTGGAATGATTCATAGTAACTCTATGAATAATGGAGAAATAAAGATAAAATTTATTTTAAAAAAAGAAAAATTATAAAATTATTTGTCGATCTCGAGATTCGAACAGAAGACCAGCAAAATACAGACACACATCCTGCCGATCTAGCCACCAAGACTCGTATCTCCAGATCTTCTGAAGGGTCAAAGATTCTCATTACGACTCGACAATAAGTTTTAAGTATTGTGTAAATCTGGTTTAAAAAGCACAATGCTAAGAATATTAATAGATTCCGCGCATGTGCGCGAACTTGACTCTTAAAATTCCGATAAAATATAGATATATTTTGAATTTAAAATATGGTTTTGAAATATATGATTTGGAATGATTCATAGTAACTTTATGAATAATGGAGAAATAAAGATAAAATTTATTTTAAAAAAAGAAAAATTATAAAATTATTTGTCGATCTCGAGATTCGAACAGAAGACCAGCAAAATACAGACACACATCCTGCCGATCTAGCCACCAAGACTCGTATCTCCAGATCTTCTGAAGGGTCAAAGATTCTCATTACGACTCGACAATAAGTTTTAAGTATTGTGTAAATCTGGTTTAAAAAGCACAATGCTAAGAATATTAATAGATTCCGCGCATGTGCGCGAACTTGACTCTTAAAATTCCGATAAAATATAGATATATTTTGAATTTAAAATATGGTTTTGAAATATATGATTTGGAATGATTCATAGTAACTCTATGAATAATGGAGAAATAAAGATAAAATTTATTTTAAAAAAAGAAAAATTATAAAATTATTTGTCGATCTCGAGATTCGAACAGAAGACCAGCAAAATACAGACACACATCCTGCCGATCTAGCCACCAAGACTCGTATCTCCAGATCTTCTGAAGGGTCAAAGATTCTCATTACGACTCGACAATAAGTTTTAAGTATTGTGTAAATCTGGTTTAAAAAGCACAATGCTAAGAATATTAATAGATTCCGCGCATGTGCGCGAACTTGACTCTTAAAATTCCGATAAAATATAGATATATTTTGAATTTAAAATATGGTTTTGAAATATATGATTTGGAATGATTCATAGTAACTTTATGAATAATGGAGAAATAAAGATAAAATTTATTTTAAAAAAAGAAAAATTATAAAATTATTTGTCGATCTCGAGATTCGAACAGAAGACCAGCAAAATACAGACACACATCCTGCCGATCTAGCCACCAAGACTCGTATCTCCAGATCTTCTGAAGGGTCAAAGATTCTCATTACGACTCGACAATAAGTTTTAAGTATTGTGTAAATCTGGTTTAAAAAGCACAATGCTAAGAATATTAATAGATTCCGCGCATGTGCGCGAACTTGACTCTTAAAATTCCGATAAAATATAGATATATTTTGAATTTAAAATATGGTTTTGAAATATATGATTTGGAATGATTCATAGTAACTCTATGAATAATGGAGAAATAAAGATAAAATTTATTTTAAAAAAAGAAAAATTATAAAATTATTTGTCGATCTCGAGATTCGAACAGAAGACCAGCAAAATACAGACACACATCCTGCCGATCTAGCCACCAAGACTCGTATCTCCAGATCTTCTGAAGGGTCAAAGATTCTCATTACGACTCGACAATAAGTTTTAAGTATTGTGTAAATCTGGTTTAAAAAGCACAATGCTAAGAATATTAATAGATTCCGCGCATGTGCGCGAACTTGACTCTTAAAATTCCGATAAAATATAGATATATTTTGAATTTAAAATATGGTTTTGAAATATATGATTTGGAATGATTCATAGTAACTCTATGAATAATGGAGAAATAAAGATAAAATTTATTTAAAAAAAAGAAAAATTATGAAATTATTTATCGATCTCGAGATTCGAACAGAAGACCAGCAATATACAGACACACATCCTGCCGATCTAGCCACCAAGACTCGTATCTCCAGATCTTCTGAAGGGTCAAAGATTCTCATTACGACTCGACAATAAGTTTTAAGTATTGTGTAAATCTGGTTTAAAAAGCACAATGCTAAGAATATTAATAGATTCCGCGCATGTGCGCGAACTTGACTCTTAAAATTCCGATAAAATATAGATATATTTTGAATTTAAAATATGGTTTTGAAATATATGATTTGGAATGATTCATAGTAACTTTATGAATAATGGAGAAATAAAGATAAAATTTATTTTAAAAAAAGAAAAATTATAAAATTATTTGTCGATCTCGAGATTCGAACAGAAGACCAGCAAAATACAGACACACATCCTGCCGATCTAGCCACCAAGACTCGTATCTCCAGATCTTCTGAAGGGTCAAAGATTCTCATTACGACTCGACAATAAGTTTTAAGTATTGTGTAAATCTGGTTTAAAAAGCACAATGCTAAGAATATTAATAGATTCCGCGCATGTGCGCGAACTTGACTCTTAAAATTCCGATAAAATATAGATATATTTTGAATTTAAAATATGGTTTTGAAATATATGATTTGGAATGATTCATAGTAACTTTATGAATAATGGAGAAATAAAGATAAAATTTATTTTAAAAAAAGAAAAATTATAAAATTATTTGTCGATCTCGAGATTCGAACAGAAGACCAGCAAAATACAGACACACATCCTGCCGATCTAGCCACCAAGACTCGTATCTCCAGATCTTCTGAAGGGTCAAAGATTCTCATTACGACTCGACAATAAGTTTTAAGTATTGTGTAAATCTGGTTTAAAAAGCACAATGCTAAGAATATTAATAGATTCCGCGCATGTGCGCGAACTTGACTCTTAAAATTCCGATAAAATATAGATATATTTTGAATTTAAAATATGGTTTTGAAATATATGATTTGGAATGATTCATAGTAACTTTATGAATAATGGAGAAATAAAGATAAAATTTATTTTAAAAAAAGAAAAATTATAAAATTATTTGTCGATCTCGAGATTCGAACAGAAGACCAGCAATATACAGACACACATCCTGCCGATCTAGCCACCAAGACTCGTATCTCCAGATCTTCTGAAGGGTCAAAGATTCTCATTACGACTCGACAATAAGTTTTAAGTATTGTATAAATCTGGTTTAAAAAGCACAATGCTAAGAATATTAATAGATTCCGCGCATGTGCGCGAACTTGACTCTTAAAATTCCGATAAAATATAGATATATTTTGAATTTAAAATATGGTTTTGAAATATATGATTTGGAATGATTCATAGTAACTTTATGAATAATGGAGAAATAAAGATAAAATTTATTTTAAAAAAAGAAAAATTATAAAATTATTTGTCGATCTCGAGATTCGAACAGAAGACCAGCAAAATACAGACACACATCCTGCCGATCTAGCCACCAAGACTCGTATCTCCAGATCTTCTGAAGGGTCAAAGATTCTCATTACGACTCGACAATAAGTTTTAAGTATTGTGTAAATCTGGTTTAAAAAGCACAATGCTAAGAATATTAATAGATTCCGCGCATGTGCGCGAACTTGACTCTTAAAATTCCGATAAAATATAGATATATTTTGAATTTAAAATATGGTTTTGAAATATATGATTTGGAATGATTCATAGTAACTCTATGAATAATGGAGAAATAAAGATAAAATTTATTTTAAAAAAAGAAAAATTATAAAATTATTTGTCGATCTCGAGATTCGAACAGAAGACCAGCAAAATACAGACACACATCCTGCCGATCTAGCCACCAAGACTCGTATCTCCAGATCTTCTGAAGGGTCAAAGATTCTCATTACGACTCGACAATAAGTTTTAAGTATTGTGTAAATCTGGTTTTAAAAGCACAATGCTAAGAATATTAATAGATTCTGCGCATGTGCGCGAACTTGACTCTTAAAATTCCGATAAAATATAGAAATATTTTAAATTTATAGTATTGTTTTGAAATATATGATTTGGAATGATTCATAGTAACTCTATGAATAATGGAGAAATAAAGATAAAATTTATTTAAAAAAAAGAAAAATTATGAAATTATTTGTCGATCTCGAGATTCGAACAGAAGACCAGCAAAATACAGACACACATCCTGCCGATCTAGCCACCAAGACTCGTATCTCCAGATCTTCTGAAGGGTCAAAGATTCTCATTACGACTCGACAATAAGTTTTAAGTATTGTGTAAATCTGGTTTAAAAAGCACAATGCTAAGAATATTAATAGATTCCGCGCATGTGCGCGAACTTGACTCTTAAAATTCCGATAAAATATAGATATATTTTGAATTTAAAATATGGTTTTGAAATATATGATTTGGAATGATTCATAGTAACTTTATGAATAATGGAGAAATAAAGATAAAATTTATTTTAAAAAAAGAAAAATTATAAAATTATTTGTCGATCTCGAGATTCGAACAGAAGACCAGCAAAATACAGACACACATCCTGCCGATCTAGCCACCAAGACTCGTATCTCCAGATCTTCTGAAGGGTCAAAGATTCTCATTACGACTCGACAATAAGTTTTAAGTATTGTGTAAATCTGGTTTAAAAAGCACAATGCTAAGAATATTAATAGATTCTGCGCATGTGCGCGAACTTGACTCTTAAAATTCCGATAAAATATAGAAATATTTTAAATTTATAGTATTGTTTTGAAATATATGATTTGGAATGATTCATAGTAACTTTATGAATAATGGAGAAATAAAGATAAAATTTATTTTAAAAAAAGAAAAATTATAAAATTATTTGTCGATCTCGAGATTCGAACAGAAGACCAGCAAAATACAGACACACATCCTGCCGATCTAGCCACCAAGACTCGTATCTCCAGATCTTCTGAAGGGTCAAAGATTCTCATTACGACTCGACAATAAGTTTTAAGTATTGTGTAAATCTGGTTTTAAAAGCACAATGCTAAGAATATTAATAGATTCTGCGCATGTGCGCGAACTTGACTCTTAAAATTCCGATAAAATATAGAAATATTTTAAATTTATAGTATTGTTTTGAAATATATGATTTGGAATGATTCATAGTAACTCTATGAATAATGGAGAAATAAAGATAAAATTTATTTAAAAAAAAGAAAAATTATGAAATTATTTGTCGATCTCGAGATTCGAACAGAAGACCAGCAAAATACAGACACACATCCTGCCGATCTAGCCACCAAGACTCGTATCTCCAGATCTTCTGAAGGGTCAAAGATTCTCATTACGACTCGACAATAAGTTTTAAGTATTGTGTAAATCTGGTTTAAAAAGCACAATGCTAAGAATATTAATAGATTCCGCGCATGTGCGCGAACTTGACTCTTAAAATTCCGATAAAATATAGATATATTTTGAATTTAAAATATGGTTTTGAAATATATGATTTGGAATGATTCATAGTAACTTTATGAATAATGGAGAAATAAAGATAAAATTTATTTTAAAAAAAGAAAAATTATAAAATTATTTGTCGATCTCGAGATTCGAACAGAAGACCAGCAAAATACAGACACACATCCTGCCGATCTAGCCACCAAGACTCGTATCTCCAGATCTTCTGAAGGGTCAAAGATTCTCATTACGACTCGACAATAAGTTTTAAGTATTGTGTAAATCTGGTTTAAAAAGCACAATGCTAAGAATATTAATAGATTCCGCGCATGTGCGCGAACTTGACTCTTAAAATTCCGATAAAATATAGATATATTTTGAATTTAAAATATGGTTTTGAAATATATGATTTGGAATGATTCATAGTAACTCTATGAATAATGGAGAAATAAAGATAAAATTTATTTTAAAAAAAGAAAAATTATAAAATTATTTGTCGATCTCGAGATTCGAACAGAAGACCAGCAAAATACAGACACACATCCTGCCGATCTAGCCACCAAGACTCGTATCTCCAGATCTTCTGAAGGGTCAAAGATTCTCATTACGACTCGACAATAAGTTTTAAGTATTGTGTAAATCTGGTTTAAAAAGCACAATGCTAAGAATATTAATAGATTCCGCGCATGTGCGCGAACTTGACTCTTAAAATTCCGATAAAATATAGATATATTTTGAATTTAAAATATGGTTTTGAAATATATGATTTGGAATGATTCATAGTAACTCTATGAATAATGGAGAAATAAAGATAAAATTTATTTTAAAAAAAGAAAAATTATAAAATTATTTGTCGATCTCGAGATTCGAACAGAAGACCAGCAAAATACAGACACACATCCTGCCGATCTAGCCACCAAGACTCGTATCTCCAGATCTTCTGAAGGGTCAAAGATTCTCATTACGACTCGACAATAAGTTTTAAGTATTGTGTAAATCTGGTTTAAAAAGCACAATGCTAAGAATATTAATAGATTCCGCGCATGTGCGCGAACTTGACTCTTAAAATTCCGATAAAATATAGATATATTTTGAATTTAAAATATGGTTTTGAAATATATGATTTGGAATGATTCATAGTAACTCTATGAATAATGGAGAAATAAAGATAAAATTTATTTAAAAAAAAGAAAAATTATGAAATTATTTATCGATCTCGAGATTCGAACAGAAGACCAGCAATATACAGACACACATCCTGCCGATCTAGCCACCAAGACTCGTATCTCCAGATCTTCTGAAGGGTCAAAGATTCTCATTACGACTCGACAATAAGTTTTAAGTATTGTGTAAATCTGGTTTAAAAAGCACAATGCTAAGAATATTAATAGATTCCGCGCATGTGCGCGAACTTGACTCTTAAAATTCCGATAAAATATAGATATATTTTGAATTTAAAATATGGTTTTGAAATATATGATTTGGAATGATTCATAGTAACTCTATGAATAATGGAGAAATAAAGATAAAATTTATTTTAAAAAAAGAAAAATTATAAAATTATTTGTCGATCTCGAGATTCGAACAGAAGACCAGCAAAATACAGACACACATCCTGCCGATCTAGCCACCAAGACTCGTATCTCCAGATCTTCTGAAGGGTCAAAGATTCTCATTACGACTCGACAATAAGTTTTAAGTATTGTGTAAATCTGGTTTAAAAAGCACAATGCTAAGAATATTAATAGATTCCGCGCATGTGCGCGAACTTGACTCTTAAAATTCCGATAAAATATAGATATATTTTGAATTTAAAATATGGTTTTGAAATATATGATTTGGAATGATTCATAGTAACTTTATGAATAATTGAGAAATAAAGATAAAATTTATTTAAAAAAAAGAAAATTTATAAATTATTTTTCGATCTCGAGATTCGAACAGAAGACCAGCAAAATACAATGACACACCCTGCCGATCACGCCACCAAGACACGTATCTCGAGAGCTTCTGAATTGTCAAACATTCTCATTATGACTCGGCAATAAGTTTTAAGTGTTGTGTAAATCTGGTTTTAAAAGCACAATGCTAAGAATAAGAATAGATTCTGCGCATGTGCAGGAACTTGACTATTAAAATTCCGATAAAATATAGAAATATTTTAAAATTATCATATTGTTTTGAAATATATGATTTAGAACGATTCATAGTAACTCTATGAATAATGGAGAAATAAAGATAAAATTTATTTAAAAAAAAGAAAAATTATAAAATTATTTGTCGATCTCGAGATTCGAACAGAAGACCAGCAAAATACAGACACACATCCTGCCGATCTAGCCACCAAGACTCGTATCTCCAGATCTTCTGAACTGTCAAAGATTCTCATTACGACTCGACAATAAGTTTTAAGTATTGTGTAAATCTGGTTTTAAAAGCACAATGCTAAGAATATTAATAGATTCCGCGCATGTGCGCGAACTTGACTCTTAAAATTCCGATAAAATATAGATATATTTTGAATTTAAAATATGGTTTTGAAATATATGATTTGGAATGATTCATAGTAACTTTAAGAATAATTGAGAAATAAAGATAAAATTTATTTAAAAAAAAGAAAATTTATAAATTATTTTTCGATCTCGAGATTCGAACAGAAGACCAGCAAAATACAATGACACACCCTGCCGATCACGCCACCAAGACACGTATCTCGAGAGCTTCTGAATTGTCAAACATTCTCATTACGACTCGGCAATAAGTTTTAAGTGTTGTGTAAATCTGGTTTTAAAGCACAATGCTAAGAATAAGAATAGATTCTGCGCATGTGCAGGAACTTGACTATTAAAATTCCGATAAAATATAGAAATATTTTAAAATTATCATATTGTTTTGAAATATATGATTTAGAACGATTCATAGTAACTCTATGAATAATGGAGAAATATAGATAAAATTTATTTAAAAAAAAGAAAATTTATAAATTATTTTTCGATCTCGAGATTCGAACAGAAGACCAGCAAAATACAATGACACACCCTGCCGATCTCGCCACCAAGACGCGTACCTCGAGAGCTTCTGAATTGTCAAAGATTCTCATTACGACTCGGCAATAAGTTTTAAGTATTGTGTAAATCTGGTTTTAAAAGCACAATGCTAAGAATAATAATAGATTCTGCGCATGTGCGGGAATTTGACTATTAAAATTCCGATAAAATATAGAAATATATTAAAATTATCATATTGTTTTGAAATATATGATTTGGAACGATTCATAGTAACTCTATGAATAATGGAGATATATAGATAAAATTTATTTAAAAAAAAGAAAATTTATAAATTATTTTTCGATCTCGAGATTCGACAGAAGACCAGCAAAATACAATGACACACCCTGCCGATCTCGCCACCAAGACGCGTACCTCGAGAGCTTCTGAATTGTCAAAGATTCTCATTACGACTCGGCAATAAGTTTTAAGTATTGTGTAAATCTGGTTTTAAAAGCACAATGCTAAGAATAATAATAGATTCTGCGCATGTGCGCGAACTTGACTCTTAAAATTCCGATAAAATATAGATATATTTTGAATTTAAAATATGGTTTTGAAATATATGATTTGGAATGATTCATAGTAACTTTATGAATAATTGAGAAATAAAGATAAAATTTATTTAAAAAAAAAGAAAAATTATAAAATTATTTGTCGATCTCGAGATTCGAACAGAAGACCAGCAAAATACAGACACACATCCTGCCGATCTAGCCACCAAGACTCGTATCTCCAGATCTTCTGAAGGGTCAAAGATTCTCATTACGACTCGACAATAAGTTTTAAGTATTGTGTAAATCTGGTTTTAAAAGCACAATGCTAAGAATATTAATAGATTCTGCGCATGTGCGCGAACTTGACTCTTAAAATTCCGATAAAATATAGAAATATTTTAAATTTATAGTATTGTTTTGAAATATATGATTTGGAATGATTCATAGTAACTCTATGAATAATGGAGAAATAAAGATAAAATTTATTTAAAAAAAAGAAAAATTATAAAATTATTTGTCGATCTCGAGATTCGAACAGAAGACCAGCAAAATACAGACACACATCCTGCCGATCTAGCCACCAAGACTCGTATCTCCAGATCTTCTGAAGGGTCAAAGATTCTCATTACGACTCGGCAATAAGTTTTAAGTATTGTGTAAATCTGGTTTTAAAAGCACAATGCTAAGAATATTAATAGATTCTGCGCATGTGCGCGAACTTGACTCTTAAAATTCCGATAAAATATAGAAATATTTTAAATTTATAGTATTGTTTTGAAATATATGATTTGGAATGATTCATAGTAACTCTATGAATAATGGAGAAATAAAGATAAAATTTATTTAAAAAAAAGAAAAATTATAAAATTATTTGTCGATCTCGAGATTCGAACAGAAGACCAGCAAAATACAGACACACATCCTGCCGATCTAGCCACCAAGACTCGTATCTCCAGATCTTCTGAAGGGTCAAAGATTCTCATTACGACTCGACAATAAGTTTTAAGTATTGTGTAAATCTGGTTTTAAAAGCACAATGCTAAGAATATTAATAGATTCTGCGCATGTGCGCGAACTTGACTCTTAAAATTCCGATAAAATATAGAAATATTTTAAATTTATAGTATTGTTTTGAAATATATGATTTGGAATGATTCATAGTAACTCTATGAATAATGGAGAAATAAAGATAAAATTTATTTAAAAAAAAGAAAAATTATAAAATTATTTGTCGATCTCGAGATTCGAACAGAAGACCAGCAAAATACAGACACACATCCTGCCGATCTAGCCACCAAGACTCGTATCTCCAGATCTTCTGAATTGTCAAAGATTCTCATTACGACTCGGCAATAAGTTTTAAGTATTGTGTAAATCTGGTTTTAAAAGCACAATGCTAAGAATATTAATAGATTCTGCGCATGTGCGCGAACTTGACTCTTAAATTCCGATAAAATATAGAAATATTTTAAATTTATAGTATTGTTTTGAAATATATGATTTGGAATGATTCATAGTAACTCTATGAATAATGGAGAAATAAAGATAAAATTTATTTAAAAAAAAGAAAAATTATAAAATTATTTGTCGATCTCGAGATTCGAACAGAAGACCAGCAAAATACAGACACACATCCTGCCGATCTAGCCACCAAGACTCGTATCTCCAGATCTTCTGAAGGGTCAAAGATTCTCATTACGACTCGACAATAAGTTTTAAGTATTGTGTAAATCTGGTTTTAAAAGCACAATGCTAAGAATATTAATAGATTCTGCGCATGTGCGCGAACTTGACTCTTAAAATTCCGATAAAATATAGAAATATTTTAAATTTATAGTATTGTTTTGAAATATATGATTTGGAATGATTCATAGTAACTCTATGAATAATGGAGAAATAAAGATAAAATTTATTTAAAAAAAAGAAAAATTATAAAATTATTTGTCGATCTCGAGATTCGAACAGAAGACCAGCAAAATACAGACACACATCCTGCCGATCTAGCCACCAAGACTCGTATCTCCAGATCTTCTGAAGGGTCAAAGATTCTCATTACGACTCGACAATAAGTTTTAAGTATTGTGTAAATCTGGTTTTAAAAGCACAATGCTAAGAATATTAATAGATTCTGCGCATGTGCGCGAACTTGACTCTTAAAATTCCGATAAAATATAGAAATATTTTAAATTTATAGTATTGTTTTGAAATATATGATTTGGAATGATTCATAGTAACTCTATGAATAATGAAGAAATAAAGATAAAATTTATTTAAAAAAAAGAAAAATTATAAAATTATTTGTCGATCTCGAGATTCGAACAGAAGACCAGCAAAATACAGACACACATCCTGCCGATCTAGCCACCAAGACTCGTATCTCCAGATCTTCTGAAGGGTCAAAGATTCTCATTACGACTCGACAATAAGTTTTAAGTATTGTGTAAATCTGGTTTTAAAAGCACAATGCTAAGAATATTAATAGATTCCGCGCATGTGCGCGAACTTGACTCTTAAAATTCCGATAAAATATAGATATATTTTGAATTTAAAATATGGTTTTGAAATATATGATTTGGAATGATTCATAGTAACTTTATGAATAATTGAGAAATAAAGATAAAATTTATTTAAAAAAAAGAAAATTTATAAATTATTTTTCGATCTCGAGATTCGAACAGAAGACCAGCAAAATACAATGACACACCCTGCCGATCACGCCACCAAGACACGTATCTCGAGAGCTTCTGAATTGTCAAACATTCTCATTACGACTCGGCAATAAGTTTTAAGTGTTGTGTAAATCTGGTTTTAAAGCACAATGCTAAGAATAAGAATAGATTCTGCGCATGTGCAGGAACTTGACTATTAAAATTCCGATAAAATATAGAAAAATTTTAAAATTATCATATTGTTTTGAAATATATGATTTAGAACGATTCATAGTAACTCTATGAATAATGGAGAAATATAGATAAAATTTATTTAAAAAAAAGAAAATTTATAAATTATTTTTCGATCTCGAGATTCGAACAGAAGACCAGCAAAATACAATGACACACCCTGCCGATCTCGCCACCAAGACGCGTACCTCGAGAGCTTCTGAATTGTCAAAGATTCTCATTACGACTCGGCAATAAGTTTTAAGTATTGTGTAAATCTGGTTTTAAAAGCACAATGCTAAGAATAATAATAGATTCTGCGCATGTGCGGGAATTTGACTATTAAAATTCCGATAAAATATAGAAATATATTAAAATTATCATATTGTTTTGAAATATATGATTTGGAACGATTCATAGTAACTCTATGAATAATGGAGATATATAGATAAAATTTATTTAAAAAAAAGAAAATTTATAAATTATTTTTCGATCTCGAGATTCGACAGAAGACCAGCAAAATACAATGACACACCCTGCCGATCTCGCCACCAAGACGCGTACCTCGAGAGCTTCTGAATTGTCAAAGATTCTCATTACGACTCGGCAATAAGTTTTAAGTATTGTGTAAATCTGGTTTTAAAAGCACAATGCTAAGAATAATAATAGATTCTGCGCATGTGCGGGAGTTTGACTATTAAAATTCCGATAAAATATAGAAATATATTAAAATTATCATATTGTTTTGAAATATATGATTTGGAACGATTCATAGTAACTCTATGAATAATGGAGATATATAGATAAAATTTATTTAAAAAAAAGAAAATTTATAAATTATTTTTCGATCTCGAGATTCGACAGAAGACCAGCAAAATACAATGACACATCCTGCCGATCTCGCCACCAAGACGCGTACCTCGAGAGCTTCTGAAGGGTCAAAGATTCTCATTACGACTCGGCAATAAGTTTTAAGTATTGTGTAAATCTGGTTTTAAAAGCCAAATGCTAAGAATATTAATAGATTCTGCGCATGTGCGGGAACTTGACTCTTAAAATTCCGATAAAATATAGAAATATTTTAAATTTATAGTATTGTTTTGAAATATATGATTTGGAATGATTCATAGTAACTCTATGAATAATGGAGAAATAAAGATAAAATTTATTTAAAAAAAAGAAAAATTATAAAATTATTTTTCGATCTCGAGATTCGACAGAAGACCAGCAAAATACAATGACACACCCTGCCGATCTCGCCACCAAGACGCGTACCTCGAGAGCTTCTGAAGGGTCAAAGATTCTCATTACGACTCGGCAATAAGTTTTAAGTATTGTGTAAATCTGGTTTTAAAAGCCAAATGCTAAGAATATTAATAGATTCTGCGCATGTGCGGGAACTTGACTCTTAAAATTCCGTTAAAATATAGAAATATTTTAAATTTATAGTATTGTTTTGAAATATATGATTTGGAATGATTCATAGTAACTCTATGAATAATGGAGAAATAAAGATAAAATTTATTTAAAAAAAAGAAAAATTATAAAATTATTTTTCGATCTCGAGATTCGAACAGAAGACCAGCAAAATACAGACACACATCCTGCCGATCTAGCCACCAAGACTCGTATCTCCAGATCTTCTGAAGGGTCAAAGATTCTCATTACGACTCGACAATAAGTTTTAAGTATTGTGTAAATCTGGTTTTAAAAGCACAATGCTAAGAATATTAATAGATTCCGCGCATGTGCGCGAACTTGACTCTTAAAATTCCGATAAAATATAGATATATTTTGAATTTAAAATATGGTTTTGAAATATATGATTTGGAATGATTCATAGTAACTTTATGAATAATTGAGAAATAAAGATAAAATTTATTTAAAAAAAAGAAAATTTATAAATTATTTTTCGATCTCGAGATTCGAACAGAAGACCAGCAAAATACAATGACACACCCTGCCGATCACGCCACCAAGACACGTATCTCGAGAGCTTCTGAATTGTCAAATATTCTCATTACGACTCGGCAATAAGTTTTAAGTGTTGTGTAAATCTGGTTTTAAAGCACAATGCTAAGAATAAGAATAGATTCTGCGCATGTGCAGGAACTTGACTATTAAAATTCCGATAAAATATAGAAATATTTTAAAATTATCATATTGTTTTGAAATATATGATTTAGAACGATTCATAGTAACTCTATGAATAATGGAGAAATATAGATAAAATTTATTTAAAAAAAAGAAAATTTATAAATTATTTTTCGATCTCGAGATTCGAACAGAAGACCAGCAAAATACAATGACACACCCTGCCGATCTCGCCACCAAGACGCGTACCTCGAGAGCTTCTGAATTGTCAAAGGTTCTCATTACGACTCGGCAATAAGTTTTAAGTATTGTGTAAATCTGGTTTTAAAAGCACAATGCTAAGAATAATAATAGATTCTGCGCATGTGCGGGAATTTGACTATTAAAATTCCGATAAAATATAGAAATATATTAAAATTATCATATTGTTTTGAAATATATGATTTGGAACGATTCATAGTAACTCTATGAATAATGGAGATATATAGATAAAATTTATTTAAAAAAAAGAAAATTTATAAATTATTTTTCGATCTCGAGATTCGACAGAAGACCAGCAAAATACAATGACACACCCTGCCGATCTCGCCACCAAGACGCGTACCTCGAGAGCTTCTGAATTGTCAAAGATTCTCATTACGACTCGGCAATAAGTTTTAAGTATTGTGTAAATCTGGTTTTAAAAGCACAATGCTAAGAATAATAATAGATTCTGCGCATGTGCGGGAGTTTGACTATTAAAATTCCGATAAAATATAGAAATATATTAAAATTATCATATTGTTTTGAAATATATGATTTGGAACGATTCATAGTAACTCTATGAATAATGGAGATATATAGATAAAATTTATTTAAAAAAAAGAAAATTTATAAATTATTTTTCGATCTCGAGATTCGACAGAAGACCAGCAAAATACAATGACACACATCCTGCCGATCTAGCCACCAAGACTCGTATCTCCAGATCTTCTGAAGGGTCAAAGATTCTCATTACGACTCGACAATAAGTTTTAAGTATTGTGTAAATCTGGTTTTAAAAGCACAATGCTAAGAATATTAATAGATTCCGCGCATGTGCGCGAACTTGACTCTTAAAATTCCGATAAAATATAGAAATATTTTAAAATTATCATATTGTTTTGAAATATATGATTTAGAACGATTCATAGTAACTCTATGAATAATGGAGAAATATAGATAAAATTTATTTAAAAAAAAGAAAATTTATAAATTATTTTTCGATCTCGAGATTCGAACCGAAGACCAGCAAAATACAATGACACACCCTGCCGATCTCGCCACCAAGACGCGTACCTCGAGAGCTTCTGAATTGTCAAAGATTCTCATTACGACTCGGCAATAAGTTTTAAGTATTGTGTAAATCTGGTTTTAAAAGCACAATGCTAAGAATAATAATAGATTCTGCGCATGTGCGGGAACTTGACTCTTAAAATTCCGATAAAATATAGAAATATTTTAAATTTATAGTATTGTTTTGAAATATATGATTTGGAATGATTCATAGTAACTCTATGAATAATGGAGAAATAAAGATAAAATTTATTTAAAAAAAAGAAAAATTATAAAATTATTTTTCGATCTCGAGATTCGAACAGAAGACCAGCAAAATACAGACACACATCCTGCCGATCTAGCCACCAAGACTCGTATCTCCAGATCTTCTGAAGGGTCAAAGATTCTCATTACGACTCGACAATAAGTTTTAAGTATTGTGTAAATCTGGTTTTAAAAGCACAATGCTAAGAATATTAATAGATTCCGCGCATGTGCGCGAACTTGACTCTTAAAATTCCGATAAAATATAGATATATTTTGAATTTAAAATATGGTTTTGAAATATATGATTTGGAATGATTCATAGTAACTTTATGAATAATTGAGAAATAAAGATAAAATTTATTTAAAAAAAAGAAAATTTATAAATTATTTTTCGATCTCGAGATTCGAACAGAAGACCAGCAAAATACAATGACACACCCTGCCGATCACGCCACCAAGACACGTATCTCGAGAGCTTCTGAATTGTCAAACATTCTCATTACGACTCGGCAATAAGTTTTAAGTGTTGTGTAAATCTGGTTTTAAAGCACAATGCTAAGAATAAGAATAGATTCTGCGCATGTGCAGGAACTTGACTATTAAAATTCCGATAAAATATAGAAATATTTTAAAATTATCATATTGTTTTGAAATATATGATTTAGAACGATTCATAGTAACTCTATGAATAATGGAGAAATATAGATAAAATTTATTTAAAAAAAAGAAAATTTATAAATTATTTTTCGATCTCGAGATTCGAACAGAAGACCAGCAAAATACAATGACACACCCTGCCGATCTCGCCACCAAGACGCGTACCTCGAGAGCTTCTGAATTGTCAAAGGTTCTCATTACGACTCGGCAATAAGTTTTAAGTATTGTGTAAATCTGGTTTTAAAAGCACAATGCTAAGAATAATAATAGATTCTGCGCATGTGCGGGAATTTGACTATTAAAATTCCGATAAAATATAGAAATATATTAAAATTATCATATTGTTTTGAAATATATGATTTGGAACGATTCATAGTAACTCTATGAATAATGGAGATATATAGATAAAATTTATTTAAAAAAAAGAAAATTTATAAATTATTTTTCGATCTCGAGATTCGACAGAAGACCAGCAAAATACAATGACACACCCTGCCGATCTCGCCACCAAGACGCGTACCTCGAGAGCTTCTGAATTGTCAAAGATTCTCATTACGACTCGGCAATAAGTTTTAAGAATTGTGTAAATCTGGTTTTAAAAGCACAATGCTAAGAATAATAATAGATTCTGCGCATGTGCGGGAGTTTGACTATTAAAATTCCGATAAAATATAGAAATATATTAAAATTATCATATTGTTTTGAAATATATGATTTGGAACGATTCATAGTAACTCTATGAATAATGGAGAAATATAGATAAAATTTATTTAAAAAAAAGAAAATTTATAAATTATTTTTCGATCTCGAGATTCGAACAGAAGACCAGCAAAATACAATGACACACCCTGCCGATCTCGCCACCAAGACGCGTACCTCGAGAGCTTCTGAATTGTCAAAGATTCTCATTACGACTCGGCAATAAGTTTTAAGTATTGTGTAAATCTGGTTTTAAAAGCACAATGCTAAGAATAATAATAGATTCTGCGCATGTGCGGGAATTTGACTATTAAAATTCCGATAAAATATAGAAATATATTAAAATTATCATATTGTTTTGAAATATATGATTTGGAACGATTCATAGTAACTCTATGAATAATGGAGATATATAGATAAAATTTATTTAAAAAAAAGAAAATTTATAAATTATTTTTCGATCTCGAGATTCGACAGAAGACCAGCAAAATACAATGACACACCCTGCCGATCTCGCCACCAAGACGCGTACCTCGAGAGCTTCTGAATTGTCAAAGATTCTCATTACGACTCGGCAATAAGTTTTAAGAATTGTGTAAATCTGGTTTTAAAAGCACAATGCTAAGAATAATAATAGATTCTGCGCATGTGCGGGAGTTTGACTATTAAAATTCCGATAAAATATAGAAATATATTAAAATTATCATATTGTTTTGAAATATATGATTTGGAACGATTCATAGTAACTCTATGAATAATGGAGAAATATAGATAAAATTTATTTTAAAAAAAGAAAATTTATAAATTATTTTTCGATCTCGAGATTCGAACAGAAGACCAGCAAAATACTATGACACACCCTGCCGATCACGCCACCAAGACACGTACCTCGAGAGCTTCTGAATTGTCAAAGATTCACATTACGACTCGGCAATAAGTTTTAAGTATTGTGTAAATCTGGTTTTAAAAGCACAATGCTAAGAATATTAATAGATTCTGCGCATGTGCGCGAACTTGAATCTTAAAATTCCGATAAAATATAGAAATATTTTGAATTTAAAATATGGTTTTGAAATATATGATTTGGAATGATTCATAGAAACTTTATGAATAATGGAGAAATAAAGATAAAATTTATATAAAAAAAAAGAAAAATTATAAAATTATTTGTCGATCTCGAGATTCGAACAGAAGACCAGCAAAATACAATGACACACCCTGCCGATCTAGCCACCAAGACTCGTGTATCGAGAGCTTCTGAATGGTCAAAGACTCTGATTACGACTCGGCAAGAAGTTTTAAGTATTGTGTAAATCTGGTTTTAAAAGCACAATGTTAAGAATATTAATAGATTCTGCGCATTTGCGCGAACTTGACTCTTACAATTCCGATAAAATATAGAAATACTTTAAATTTTTTAATATTGTTTTGAAATATATGATTTGGAATGATTCATAGTAACTCTATGAATAATGGAGAAATATAGATAAAATTTATTTAAAAAAAAGAAAAATTATAAATTATTTGTCGATCTCGAGATTCGAGCAGAAGACCAGCAAAATACAATGACACACCCTGCCGATCTAGAAACAAAGACTCGTACCTCGAGAGCTTCTGAAGGGTCAAAGATTCTCATTACGATTCGGCAATAAGTTTTAAGAATTGTGTAAATCTGGTTTTAAAAGCACTATGCTAAGAATATTAATAGATTCTGCGCATGTGCGGGAACTTGACTCTTAAAATTCCGATAAAATATAGAAATTTTTTTAATTTAAAATATGCTTTTTAAATATATGATTTGGAATGATTCATAGTAACTCTATGAATAATGGAGAAATATAGATAAAATTTATTTAAAAAAAAGAAAATTTATAAATAATTTGTCGATCTCGAGATTCGAACAGAAGACCAGCAAAATACAGACACACATCCTGCCGATCTAGCCACCAAGACTCGTATCTCCAGATCTTCTGAAGGGTCAAAGATTCTCATTACGACTCGACAATAAGTTTTAAGTATTGTGTAAATCTGGTTTTAAAAGCACAATGCTAAGAATATTAATAGATTCCGCGCATGTGCGCGAACTTGACTCTTAAAATTCCGATAAAATATAGATATATTTTGAATTTAAAATATGGTTTTGAAATATATGATTTGGAATGATTCATAGTAACTTTATGAATAATTGAGAAATAAAGATAAAATTTATTTAAAAAAAAGAAAATTTATAAATTATTTTTCGATCTCGAGATTCGAACAGAAGACCAGCAAAATACAATGACACACCCTGCCGATCACGCCACCAAGACACGTATCTCGAGAGCTTCTGAATTGTCAAACATTCTCATTACGACTCGGCAATAAGTTTTAAGTGTTGTGTAAATCTGGTTTTAAAGCACAATGCTAAGAATAAGAATAGATTCTGCGCATGTGCAGGAACTTGACTATTAAAATTCCGATAAAATATAGAAATATTTTAAAATTATCATATTGTTTTGAAATATATGATTTAGAACGATTCATAGTAACTCTATGAATAATGGAGAAATATAGATAAAATTTATTTAAAAAAAAGAAAATTTATAAATTATTTTTCGATCTCGAGATTCGAACAGAAGACCAGCAAAATACAATGACACACCCTGCCGATCTCGCCACCAAGACGCGTACCTCGAGAGCTTCTGAATTGTCAAAGGTTCTCATTACGACTCGGCAATAAGTTTTAAGTATTGTGTAAATCTGGTTTTAAAAGCACAATGCTAAGAATAATAATAGATTCTGCGCATGTGCGGGAATTTGACTATTAAAATTCCGATAAAATATAGAAATATATTAAAATTATCATATTGTTTTGAAATATATGATTTGGAACGATTCATAGTAACTCTATGAATAATGGAGATATATAGATAAAATTTATTTAAAAAAAAGAAAATTTATAAATTATTTTTCGATCTCGAGATTCGACAGAAGACCAGCAAAATACAATGACACACCCTGCCGATCTCGCCACCAAGACGCGTACCTCGAAAGCTTCTGAATTGTCAAAGATTCTCATTACGACTCGGCAATAAGTTTTAAGTATTGTGTAAATCTGGTTTTAAAAGCACAATGCTAAGAATAATAATAGATTCTGCGCATGTGCGGGAGTTTGACTATTAAAATTCCGATAAAATATAGAAATATATTAAAATTATCATATTGTTTTGAAATATATGATTTGGAACGATTCATAGTAACTCTATGAATAATGGAGATATATAGATAAAATTTATTTAAAAAAAAGAAAATTTATAAATTATTTTTCGATCTCGAGATTCGACAGAAGACCAGCAAAATACAATGACACACATCCTGCCGATCTAGCCACCAAGACTCGTATCTCCAGATCTTCTGAAGGGTCAAAGATTCTCATTACGACTCGACAATAAGTTTTAAGTATTGTGTAAATCTGGTTTTAAAAGCACAATGCTAAGAATATTAATAGATTCCGCGCATGTGCGCGAACTTGACTCTTAAAATTCCGATAAAATATAGAAATATTTTAAAATTATCATATTGTTTTGAAATATATGATTTAGAACGATTCATAGTAACTCTATGAATAATGGAGAAATATAGATAAAATTTATTTAAAAAAAAGAAAATTTATAAATTATTTTTCGATCTCGAGATTCGAACAGAAGACCAGCAAAATACAATGACACACCCTGCCGATCTCGCCACCAAGACGCGTACCTCGAGAGCTTCTGAATTGTCAAAGATTCTCATTACGACTCGGCAATAAGTTTTAAGTATTGTGTAAATCTGGTTTTAAAAGCACAATGCTAAGAATAATAATAGATTCTGCGCATGTGCGGGAATTTGACTATTAAAATTCCGATAAAATATAGAAATATATTAAAATTATCATATTGTTTTGAAATATATGATTTGGAACGATTCATAGTAACTCTATGAATAATGGAGATATATAGATAAAATTTATTTAAAAAAAAGAAAATTTATAAATTATTTTTCGATCTCGAGATTCGACAGAAGACCAGCAAAATACAATGACACACCCTGCCGATCTCGCCACCAAGACGCGTACCTCGAGAGCTTCTGAATTGTCAAAGATTCTCATTACGACTCGGCAATAAGTTTTAAGAATTGTGTAAATCTGGTTTTAAAAGCACAATGCTAAGAATAATAATAGATTCTGCGCATGTGCGGGAGTTTGACTATTAAAATTCCGATAAAATATAGAAATATATTAAAATTATCATATTGTTTTGAAATATATGATTTGGAACGATTCATAGTAACTCTATGAATAATGGAGAAATATAGATAAAATTTATTTTAAAAAAAGAAAATTTATAAATTATTTTTCGATCTCGAGATTCGAACAGAAGACCAGCAAAATACTATGACACACCCTGCCGATCACGCCACCAAGACACGTACCTCGAGAGCTTCTGAATTGTCAAAGATTCACATTACGACTCGGCAATAAGTTTTAAGTATTGTGTAAATCTGGTTTTAAAAGCACAATGCTAAGAATATTAATAGATTCTGCGCATGTGCGCGAACTTGAATCTTAAAATTCCGATAAAATATAGAAATATTTTGAATTTAAAATATGGTTTTGAAATATATGATTTGGAATGATTCATAGAAACTTTATGAATAATGGAGAAATAAAGATAAAATTTATATAAAAAAAAAGAAAAATTATAAAATTATTTGTCGATCTCGAGATTCGAACAGAAGACCAGCAAAATACAATGACACACCCTGCCGATCTAGCCACCAAGACTCGTGTATCGAGAGCTTCTGAATGGTCAAAGACTCTGATTACGACTCGGCAAGAAGTTTTAAGTATTGTGTAAATCTGGTTTTAAAAGCACAATGTTAAGAATATTAATAGATTCTGCGCATTTGCGCGAACTTGACTCTTACAATTCCGATAAAATATAGAAATACTTTAAATTTTTTAATATTGTTTTGAAATATATGATTTGGAATGATTCATAGTAACTCTATGAATAATGGAGAAATATAGATAAAATTTATTTAAAAAAAAGAAAAATTATAAATTATTTGTCGATCTCGAGATTCGAGCAGAAGACCAGCAAAATACAATGACACACCCTGCCGATCTAGAAACAAAGACTCGTACCTCGAGAGCTTCTGAAGGGTCAAAGATTCTCATTACGATTCGGCAATAAGTTTTAAGAATTGTGTAAATCTGGTTTTAAAAGCACTATGCTAAGAATATTAATAGATTCTGCGCATGTGCGGGAACTTGACTCTTAAAATTCCGATAAAATATAGAAATTTTTTTAATTTAAAATATGCTTTTTAAATATATGATTTGGAATGATTCATAGTAACTCTATGAATAATGGAGAAATATAGATAAAAATTATTTAAAAAAAAGAAAATTTATAAATAATTTGTCGATCTCGAGATTCGAACAGAAAACCAGCAAAATACAATGACACACCTTGCCGATCTAGCCACCAAGACTCGTACCGCGAGAGCTTCTGAAGGGTCAAAGATTCTCATTACGACTCGGCAATAAGTTTTAAGTATTGTGTAAATCTGGTTTTAAAAGCAAAATGTTAAGAATATTAATAGATTCTGCGCATTTGCGCGAACTTGACTGTTAAAATTCCGATAAAATAGAGAAATATTTTAAATTTATAATATTGTTTTGAAATATATGATTTGGAATGATTCATAGTAACTCTATGAATAATGGAGAAATATAGATAAAATTTATTTGAAAAAAAGAAAAATTATAAAATTATTTGTCGATCTCGAGATTCGAACAGAAGACCAGCAAAATACTATGACACACCCTGCCGATCTAGCCACCAAGTCTCGTACCTCGAGATCTTCTGAAGGTTCAAAGATTCTCATTACGACTCGGCAATAAGTTTTAAGTATTGGGTAAATCTGGTTTTAAAAGCACAATGCTAAGAATATTAATAGATTCTGTGCATGTGCGCGAACTTGACTCTTAAAATTCCGATAAAATATAGATATATTTTGAATTTAAAATATGCTTTTTAAATATATGATTTGGAATGATTCATATTAACTCTATGAAAAATGGAGAAATATAGATAAAATATATTTAAAAAAAAGAAAAATTATAAAATTATTTGTCGATCTCGAGATTCGAACAGAAGACCAGCAAAACACAATGACACACCCTGCCGATCTAGCCACCAAGTCTCGTACCTCGAGATATTCTGAAGGTTCAAAGATTCTCATTACGACTCGGCAATAAGTTTTAAGTATTGGGTAAATCTGGTTTTAAAAGCACAATGCTAAGAATATTAATAGATTCTGTGCATGTGCGCGAACTTGACTCTTAAAATTCCGATAAAATATAGAAATATTTTGAATTTAAAATATGGTTTTGAAATATATGATTTGGAATGATTCATAGTAACTCTATGAAAAATGGAGAAATATAGATAAAATTTATTTAAAAAAAAGAAAATTTATAAATTATTTTTCGATCTCGAGATTCGAACAGAAGGCCAGCAAAATACAATGACACACCCTGCCGATCTAGCCACCGAGACTCGTACCTCGAGAGCTTCTGAATGGTCAAAGACTCTCATTACGAATCAGCAATTAGTTTTAAGAATTGTATAAATCTGGTTTTAAAAGCAAAATGCTAAGAATATTAATAGATTCTGCGCATGTGCGCGAACTTGACTCTTAAAATTCCGATAAAATATAGAAATATTTTGAATTTAAAATATGGTTTTGAAATATATGATTTGGAATGATTCATAGTAACTCTATGAATAATGGAGAAATATAGATAAAATTTATTTGAAAAAAAGAAAAATTATAAAATTATTTGTCGATTCCGAGATTCGAACAGAAGAGCAGCAAAATACAACGACACGCCCTGCCGACCTAGCCACCAAGACTCGTACCTCGAGAGCTTCTGAATGGTCAAAGATTCTCATTACGACTCGGCAATAAGTTTTAAGTATTGTATAAATCTGGTTTTAAAAGCACAATGATAAGAATCTTAATAGATTTTGCGCATGTGCGGGAACTTGACTCTTAAAATTCCGATAAAATATAGAAATATTTAAAATTTAAAATATGGTTTTGAAATATATGATTTGGAATGAATCATAGTAACTCTATGAATAATGGTAGAAATAAAGATAAAATTTATTTAAAAAAAAAGAAAAATTATAAATTATTTGTCGATCTCGAGATTCGAACAGAAGACCAGCAAAATACAATGACACACCATGCCGATCTAGCCACCAAGACTCGTGTATCGAGAGCTTCTGAATGATGAAAGATTCTCATTACGATTCGGCAATAAATTTTAAGTATTGTATAAATCTGGTTTTAAAAGCACAATGATAAGAATATAAATAGATTTTGCGCATGTGCGGGAACTTGACTCTTAAAATTCCGATAAAATATAGAAATATTTTAAATTTAAAATATGGTTTTGAAATATATGATTTGGAATGAATCATAGTAACTCTATGAATAATGGAGAAATAAAGATAAAATTTATTTAAAAAAAAGAAAAATTATAAATTATTTTTCGATCTCGAGATTCGAACAGAAGAACAGCAAAATACAATGACACACCCTGCCGATCTAGCCACCAAGACTCGTACCTCGAGAGCTTCTGAATGGTCAAAGACTCTCATTACGAATCAGCAATGAGTTTTAAATATTGTGTAAATCTGGTTTTAAAAGCAAAATGCTAAGAATATTAATAGATTCTGCGCATGTGCGCGAACTTGAATCTTAAAATTCCGATAAAATATAGAAATATTTTGAATTTAAAATATGGTTTTGAAATATATGATTTGGAATGATTCATAGTAACTCTATGAATAATGGAGAAATATAGATAAAATTTATTTGAAAAAAAGAAAAATTATAAAATTATTTGTCGATCTCGAGATTCGAACAGAAGACCAGCAAAATACAATGACACACCCTGCCGATCTAGCCACCAAGGCTCGTACCTCGAGATCTTCTGAAGGTTCAAAGATTCTCATTACGACTCGGCAATAAGTTTTAAGTATTGGGTAAATCTGGTTTTAAAAGCACAATGCTAAGAATATTAATAGATTCTGTGCATGTGCGCGAACTTGACTCTAAAAATTCCGATAAAATATAGAAATATTTTGAATTTAAAATATGGTTTTGAAATATATGATTTGGAATGATTCATAGTAACTCTATGAAAAATGGAGAAATATAGATAAAATTTACTTAAAAAAAAGAAAATTTATAAATTATTTGTCGATCTCGAGATTCGAACAGAAGACCAGCAAAATACAATGACACACCATGCCGATGTAGCCACCAAGACTCGTGTACCGAGAGCTTCTGAATGGTGAAAGATTCTCATTACGACTCGGCAATAAATTTTAAGTATTGTATAAATCTGGTTTTAAAAGCACAATGATAAGAATATTAATAGATTTTGCGCATGTGCGGGAACTTGACTCTTAAAATTCCGATAAAATATAGAAATATTTTAAATTTAAAATATGGTTTTGAAATATATGATTTGGAATGAATCATAGTAACTCTATGAATAATGGAGAAATAAAGATAAAACTTATTTAAAAAAAAGAAAAATTATAAATTATTTGTCGATCTCGAGATTCGAACAGAAGACCACCAAAATACAATGACACACCATGCCGATCTAGCCACCAAGACTCGTGTATCGAGAGCTTCTGAATGGTCAAACACTCTGATTACGACTCGGCAATAAATTTTAGTATTGTGTAAATCTGGTTTTAAAAGCACAATGCTAAGAATATTAATAGATTCTGCGCATGTGCGCGAACTTGACTCTTAAAATTCCGATAAAATATAGAAATATTTTGAATTTAAAATATGGTTTTGAAATATATGATTTGGAATGATTCATAGTAACTCTATGAAAAATGGAGAAATATAGATAAAATTTATTTAAAAAAAAGAAAATTTATAAATTATTTTTTGATCTCGAGATTCGAACAGAAGACCAGCAAAATACAATGACACACCCTGCCGATCTAGCCACCAAGACTCGTACCTCGAGAGCTTCTGAATGGTCAAAGATTCTCATTACGACTCAGCAATAAATTTTAAGTATTGTATAAATCTGGTTTTAAAAGCACAATGATAAGAATATTAATAGATTTTGCGCATGTGCGGGAACTTGACTCTTAAAATTCCGATAAAATATAGAAATATTTTAAATTTAAAATATGGTTTTGAAATATATGATTTGGAATGAATCATAGTAACTCTATGAATAATGGAGAAATAAAAATAAAATTTATTTAAAAAAAGAAAAATTATAAATTATTTGTCGATCTCGAGATTCGAACAGAAGACCAGCAAAATACAATGACACACCATGCCGATCTAGCCACCAAGACTCGTACCGCGAGAGCTTCTGAATGGTCAAACACTCTGATTACGACTCGGCAATAAATTTTAGTATTGTGTAAATCTGGTTTTAAAAGCACAATGCTAAGAATATTAATAGATTCTGTGCATGTGCGCGAACTTGACTCTTAAAATTCCGATAAAATATAGAAATATTTTGAATTTAAAATATGGTTTTGAAATATATGATTTGGAATGATTCATAGTAACTCTATGAAAAATGGAGAAATATAGATGAAATTTATTTAAAAAAAAGAAAATTTATAAATTATTTTTCGATCTCGAGATTCGAACAGAAGACCAGCAAAATACAATGACACACCCTGCCGATCTACCCACCAAGACTCGTACCACGAGAGCTACTGAATGGTCAAAGACTCTCATTACGAATCAGCAATTAGTTTTAAGTAATGTATAAATCTGGTTTTAAAAGCAAAATGCTAAGAATATTAATAGATTCTGCGCATGTGCGCGAACTTGACTCTTAAAATTCCGATAAAATATAGAAATATTTTGAATTTAAAATATGGTTTTGAAATATATGATTTGGAATGATTCATAGTAACTGTATGAATAATGGAGAAATATAGATAAAATTTATTTGAAAAAAAGAAAAATTATAAAATTATTTGTCGATCTCGAGATTCGAACAGAAGACCAGCAAAATACAATGACACACCCTGCCGATCTAGCCACCAAGTCTCGTACCTCGAGATCTTCTGAAGGTTCAAAGATTCTCATTACGACTCGGCAATAAGTTTTAAGTATTGTGTAAATCTGGTTTTAAAAGCACAATGCTAAGAATATTAATAGATTCTGTGCATGTGCGCGAACTTGACTCTTAAAATTCCGATAAAATATAGAAATAATTTGAATTTAAAATATGTTTTTGAAATATATGATTTGGAATGATTCATAGTAACTCTATGAAAAATGGAGAAATATAGATGAAATTTATTTAAAAAAAAGAAAATTTATAAATTATTTTTCGATCTCGAGATTCGAACAGAAAACCAGCAAAATACAATGACACACCCTGCCGATCTAGCCACCAAGACTCGTACCACGAGAGCTACAGAATGGTCAAAGACTCTCATTACGAATCAGCAATTAGTTTTAAGTAATGTATAAATCTGGTTTTAAAAGCAAAATGCTAAGAATATTAATAGATTCTGCGCATGTGCGCGAACTTGACTCTTAAAATTCCGATAAAATATAGAAATATTTTGAATTTAAAATATGGTTTTGAAATATATGATTTGGAATGATTCATAGTAACTCTATGAATAATGGAGAAATATAGATAAAATTTATTTGAAAAAAAGAAAAATTATAAAATTATTTGTCGATTCCGAGATTCGAACAGAAGACCAGCAAAATACAATGACACGCCCTGCCGACCTAGCCTCCAAGACTCGTACCTCGAGAGCTTCTGAATGGTCAAAGATTCTCATTACGACTCGGCAATAAGTTTTAAGTATTGTATAAATCTGGTTTTAAAAGCACAATGATAAGAATCTAAATAGATTTTGCGCATGTGCGGGAACTTGACTCTTAAAATTCCGATAAAATATAGAAATATTTTGAATTTAAAATATGGTTTTGAAATATATGATTTGGAATGAATCATAGTAACTCTATGAATAATGGAGAAATAAAGATAAAATTTATTTTAAAAAAAAGAAAAATTATAAATTATTTGTCGATCTCGAGATTCGAACAGAAGACCAGCAAAATACAATGACACACCATGCCGATCTAGCCACCAAGACTCGTGTATCGAGAGCTTCTGAATGGTCAAACACTCTGATTACGACTCGGCAATAAATTTTAGTATTGTGTAAATCTGGTTTTAAAAGCACAATGCTAAGAATATTAATAGATTCTGCGCATTTGCGCGAACTTGACTCTTAAAATTTCGATAAAATATAGAAATATTTTGAATTTAAAATATGGTTTTGAAATATATGATTTGGAATGATTCATAGTAACTCTATGAAAAATGGAGAAATATAGATAAAATTTATTTAAAAAAAAAGAAAATTTATAAATTATTTTTCGATCTCGAGATTCGAACAGACCAGCAAAATACAATGACACACCCTGCCGATCTAGCCACCAAGACTCGTACCTCGAGAGCTTCTGAATGGTCAAAGACTCTCATTACGAATCAGCAATGAGTTTTAAATATTGTGTAAATCTGGTTTTAAAAGCAAAATGCTAAGAATATTAATAGATTCTGCGCATGTGCGCGAACTTGACTCTTAAAATTCCGATAAATTATAGAAATATTTTAAATTTATAATATTGTTTTGAAATATATGATTTCGAATGATTCATAGTAACTCTATGAATAATGGAGAAATATAGATAAAATTCATTTAAAGAAAAAGAAAAATTATAAATTATTTGTCGATCTCGAGATTCGAACAGAAGACCAGCAAAATACAATGACACACCCTGCCGATCTAGCCACCAAGACTCGTACCTCGAGAGCTTCTGAAAGGTCAAAGACTCTCATTACGATTCAGCAATGAGTTTTAAATATTGTGTAAATCTGGTTTTAAAAGCAAAATGCTAAGAATATTAATAGATTCTGCGCATGTGCGCGAACTTGACTCTTAAAATTCCGATAAAATATAGAAATTTTTTGAATTTAAAATATGCTTTTTAAATATATGATTTGGAATGATTCATAGTAACTCTATGAATAATGGAGAAATATAGATAAAATTTATTTGAAAAAAAGAAAAATTATAAAATTATTTGTCGATTCCGAGATTCGAACAGAAGACCAGCAAAATACAATGACACACCATGCCGATCTAGCCACCAAGACTCGTGTATCGAGAGCTTCTGAATGGTCAAACACTCTGATTACGACTCGGCCATAAATTTTAGTATTGTGTAAATCTGGTTTTAAAAGCACAATGCTAAGAATATTAATAGATTCTGCGCATGTGCGCGAACTTGACTCTTAAAATTCCGATAAAATATAGAAATATTTTGAATTTAAAATATGGTTTTGAAATATATGATTTGGAATGATTCATAGTAACTCTATGAATAATGGAGAAATATAGATAAAATTTATTTGAAAAAAAGAAAAATTATAAAATTATTTGTCGATTCCGAGATTCGAACAGAAGACCAGCAAAATACAATGACACGCCCTGCCACTCTAGCCACCAAGACTCGTACCTCGAGAGCTTCTGAATGGTCAAAGATTCTCATTACGACTCGGCAATAAGTTTTAAGTATTGTATAAATCTGGTTTTAAAAGCAAAATGATAAGAATATTAATAGATTTTGCGCATGTGCGGGAACTTGACTCTTAAAATTCCGATAAAATATAGAAATATTTTAAATTTAAAATATGGTTTTGAAATATATGATTTGGAATGAATCATAGTAACTCTATGAATAATGGAGAAATAAAGATAAAATTGATTTAAAAAAAAGAAAAATTATAAATTATTTGTCGATCTCGAGATTCGAACAGAAGACCAGCAAAATACAATGACACACCATGCCGATCTAGCCACCAAGACTCGTGTATCGAGAGCTTCTGAATGGTCAAACACTCTGATTACGACTCGGCCATAAATTTTAGTATTGTGTAAATCTGGTTTTAAAAGCACAATGCTAAGAATATTAATAGATTCTGCGCATGTGCGCGAACTTGACTCTTAAAATTCCGATAAAATATAGAAATATTTTGAATTTAAAATATGGTTTTGAAATATATGATTTGGAATGATTCATAGTAACTCTATGAATAATGGAGAAATATAGATAAAATTTATTTGAAAAAAAGAAAAATTATAAAATTATTTGTCGATTCCGAGATTCGAACAGAAGACCAGCAAAATACAATGACACGCCCTGCCACTCTAGCCACCAAGACTCGTACCTCGAGAGCTTCTGAATGGTCAAAGATTCTCATTACGACTCGGCAATAAGTTTTAAGTATTGTATAAATCTGGTTTTAAAAGCAAAATGATAAGAATATTAATAGATTTTGCGCATGTGCGGGAACTTGACTCTTAAAATTCCGATAAAATATAGAAATATTTTAAATTTAAAATATGGTTTTGAAATATATGATTTGGAATGAATCATAGTAACTCTATGAATAATGGAGAAATAAAGATAAAATTGATTTAAAAAAAAGAAAAATTATAAATTATTTGTCGATCTCGAGATTCGAACAGAAGACCAGCAAAATACAATGACACACCATGCCGATCTAGCCACCAAGACTCGTGTATCGAGAGCTTCTGAATGGTCAAACACTCTGATTACGACTCGGCCATAAATTTTAGTATTGTGTAAATCTGGTTTTAAAAGCACAATGCTAAGAATATTAATAGATTCTGCGCATGTGCGCGAACTTGACTCTTAAAATTCCGATAAAATATAGAAATATTTTGAATTTAAAATATGGTTTTGAAATATATGATTTGGAATGATTCATAGTAACTCTATGAAAAATGGAGAAATATAGATAAAATTTATTTAAAAAAAAGAAAATTTATAAATTATTTTTCGATCTCGAGATTCGAACAGAAGACCAGCAAAATACAATGACACACCCTGCCGATCTAGCCACCAAGACTCGTACCTCGAGAACTTCTGAATATTCAAAGATTCTCATTACGACTCGGCAATAAGTTTTAAGTATTGTATAAATCTGGTTTTAAAAGCACAATGATAAGAATTTTAATAGATTTTGCGCATGTGCGGGAACTTGATTCCTAAAATTCCGATAAATTATAGAAATATTTTAAATTTATAATATTGTTTTGAAATATATGATTTGGAATGATTCATAGTAACTTTATGAATAATGGAGAAATATAGATAAAATTTATTTGAAAAAAAGAAAAATTATAAAATTATTTGTCCATTCCGAGATTCGAACAGAAGACCAGCAAAATACAATGACACGCCCTGCCGATCTAGCCACCAAGACTCGTACCTCGAGAGCTTCTGAATGGTCAAAGACTCTCATTACGACTCGGCAATAAGTTTTAGTATTGTATAAATCTGGTTTTAAAACAAAATGCTAAGAATATTAATAGATTCTGCGCATGTGCGCGAACTTGACTCTTAAAATTCCGATAAAATATAGAAATTTTTTGAATTTAAAATATGCTTTTTAAATATATGATTTGGAATGATTCATAGTAACTCTATGAATAATGGAGAAATATAGATAAAATTTATTTGAAAAAAAGAAAAATTATAAAATTATTTGTCGATTCCGAGATTCGAACAGAAGACCAGCAAAATACAATGACACGCCCTGCCACTCTAGCCACCAAGACTCGTACCTCGAGAGCTTCTGAATGGTCAAAGATTTTCATTACGACTCGGCAATAAGTTTTAAGTATTGTATAAATCTGGTTTTAAAAGCACAATGATAAGAATATTAATAGATTTTGCGCATGTGCGGGAACTTGACTCTTAAAATTCCGATAAAATATAGAAATATTTTAAATTTAAAATATGGTTTTGAAATATATGATTTGGAATGAATCATAGTAACTCTATGAATAATGGAGAAATAAAGATAAAATTTATTTAAAAAAAAGTAAAATTATAAATTATTTGTCGATCTCGAGATTCGAACAGAAGACCAGCAAAATACAATGACACACCATGCCGATCTAGCCACCAAGACTTTTGTATCGAGAGCTTCTGAATGGTCAAACACTCTGATTACGACTCGGCCATAAATTTTAGTATTGTGTAAATCTGGTTTTAAAAGCACAATGCTAAGAATATTAATAGATTCTGCGCATGTGCGCGAACTTGACTCCTAAAATTCCGATAAATTATAGAAATATTTTAAATTTATAATATTGTTTTGAAATATATGATTTGGAATGATTCATAGTAACTCTATGAATAATGGAGAAATATAGATAAAATTTATTTGAAAAAAAGAAAAATTATAAAATTATTTGTCCATTCCGAGATTCGAACAGAAGACCAGCAAAATACAATGACACGCCCTGCCGATCTAGCCACCAAGACTCGTACCTCGAGAGCTTCTGAATGGTCAAAGATTCTCATTACGACTCGGCAATAAGTTTTAGTATTGTATAAATCTGGTTTTAAAACAAAATGCTAAGAATATTAATAGATTTTGCGCATGTGCGCGAACTTGACTCTTAAAATTCCGATAAAATATAGAAATTTTTTGAATTTAAAATATGCTTTTTAAATATATGATTTGGAATGATTCATAGTAACTCTATGAATAATGGAGAAATATAGATAAAATTTATTTGAAAAAAAGAAAAATTATAAAATTATTTGTCGATTCCGAGATTCGAACAGAAGACCAGCAAAATACAATGACACGCCCTGCCACTCTAGCCACCAAGACTCGTACCTCGAGAGCTTCTGAATGGTCAAAGATTCTCATTACGACTCGGCAATAAGTTTTAAGTATTGTATAAATCTGGTTTTAAAAGCACAATGCTAAGAATATTAATAGATTCTGCGCATGTGCGCGAACTTGACTCTTAAAATTCCGATAAAATATAGAAATATTTTGAATTTAAAATATGGTTTTGAAATATATGATTTGGAATGATTCATAGTAACTCTATGAATAATGGAGAAATATAGATAAAATTTATTTAAAAAAAAGAAAAATTATAAATTATTTGTCGATCTCGATATTCGAACAGAAGACCAGCAAAATACAATGACACACCCTGCCGATCTAGCCACCAAGACTCGTACCTCGAGAACTTCTGAATGGTCAAAGATTCTCATTACGACTCGGCAATAAGTTTTAAGTATTGTATAAATCTGGTTTTAAAAGCACAATGATAAGAATTTTAATAGATTTTGCGCATGTGCGGGAACTTGACTCCTAAAATTCCGATAAATTATAGAAATATTTTAAATTTATAATATTGTTTTGAAATATATGATTTGAAATGATTCATAGTAACTCTATGAATAATGGAGAAATATAGATAAAATTTATTTGAAAAAAAAAATTATAAAATTATTTGTCGATTCCGAGATTCGAACAGAAGGCCAGCAAAATACAATGACACGCCCTGCCGATCTAGCCACCAAGACTCGTACCTCGAGAGCTTCTGAATGGTCAAAGATTCTCATTACGACTCGGCAATAAGTTTTAGTATTGTATAAATCTGGTTTTAAAACAAAATGCTAAGAATATTAATAGATTCTGCGCATGTGCGCGAACTTGACTCTTAAAATTCCGATAAAATATAGAAATTTTTTGAATTTAAAATATGCTCTTTAAATATATGATTTGGAATGATTCATAGTAACTCTATGAATAATGGAGAAATATAGATAAAATTTATTTGAAAAAAAGAAAAATTATAAAATTATTTGTCGATCTCGAGATTCGAACAGAAGACCAGCAAAATACAATGACACACCCTGCCGATCTAGCCACCAAGACTCGTACCTCGAGAACTTCTGAATGGTCAAAGATTCTCATTACGACTCGGCAATAAGTTTTAAGTATTGTATAAATCTGGTTTTAAAAGCACAATGATAAGAATTTTAATAGATTTTGCGAATGTGCGGGAACTTGACTCCTAAAATTCCGATAAATTATAGAAATATTTTAAATTTATAATATTGTTTTGAAATATATGATTTGGAATGATTCATAGTAACTCTATGAATAATGGAGAAATATAGATAAAATTTATTTAAAAAAAAAGAAAAATTAAAAATTATTTGTCGATCTCGAGATTCGAACAGAAGACCAGCAAAATACAACGACACACCATGCCGATCTAGCCACCAAGACTCGTACCTCCAGAGCTTCTGAATGGTCAAAGACTCTCATTACGAATCCGCAATGAGTTTTAAATATTGTGTAAATCTGGTTTTAAAAGCAAAATGCTAAGAATATTAATAGATTCTGCGCATGTGCGCGAACTTGACTCTTAAAATTCCGATAAAATATAGAAATATTTTGAATTTAAAATATGGTTTTGAAATATATGATTTGGAATGATTCATAGTAACTCTATGAAAAATGGAGAAATATAGATAAAATTTATTTGAAAAAAAGAAAAATTATAAAATTATTTGTCGATTCCGAGATTCGAACAGAAGACCAGCAAAATACAATGACACGCCCTGCCAATCTAGCCACCAAGTCTCGTACCTCGAGAGCTTCTGAATGGTCAAAGATTCTCATTACGACTCGGCAATAAGTTTTAAGTATTGTATAAATCTGGTTTTAAAAGCACAATGATAAGAATATTAATAGATTTTGCGCATGTGCGGGAACTTGACTCTTAAAATTCCGATAAAATATAGAAATATTTTAAATTTAAAATATGGTTTTGAAATATATGATTTGGAATGAATCATAGTAACTCTATGAATAATGGAGAAATAAAGATAAAATTTATTTAAAAAAAAGAAAAATTATAAATTATTTGTCGATCTCGAGATTCGAACAGAAGACCAGCAAAATACAATGACACACCCTGCCGATCTAGCCACCAAGACTCGTACCTCGAGAACTTCTGAATGGTCAAAGATTCTCATTACGACTCGGCAATAAGTTTTAAGTATTGTATAAATCTGGTTTTAAAAGCACAATGATAAGAATTTTAATAGATTTTGCGCATGTGCGGGAACTTGACTCCTAAAATTCCGATAAATTATAGAAATATTTTAAATTTATAATATTGTTTTGAAATATATGATTTGGAATGATTCATAGTAACTCTATGAATAATGGAGAAATATAGATAAAATTTATTTGAAAAAAAGAAAAATTATAAAATTATTTGTCGATTCCGAGATTCGAACAGAAGACCAGCAAAATACAATGACACGCCCTGCCGATCTAGCCACCAAGTCTCGTACCTCGAGAGCTTCTGAATGGTCAAAGATTCTCATTACGACTCGGCAATAAGTTTTAGTATTGTATAAATCTGGTTTTAAAACAAAATGCTAAGAATATTAATAGATTCTGTGCATGTGCGCGAACTTGACTCTTAAAATTCCGATAAAATATAGAAATTTTTTGAATTTAAAATATTGTTTTGAAATATATGATTTGGAATGATTCATAGTAACTCTATGAATAATGGAGAAATATAGATAAAATTTATTTGAAAAAAAGAAAAATTATAAAATTATTTGTCGATTCCGAGATTCGAACAGAAGACCAGCAAAATACAATGACACGCCCTGCCGATCTAGCCACCAAGATTCGTACCTCGAGAGCTTCTGAATGGTCAAAGATTCTCATTACGACTCGGCAATAAGTTTTAGTATTGTATAAATCTGGTTTTAAAACAAAATGCTAAGAATATTAATAGATTCTGCGCATGTGCGCGAACTTGACTCTTAAAATTCCGATAAAATATAGAAATTTTTTGAATTTAAAATATGCTTTTTAAATATATGATTTGGAATGATTCATAGTAACTCTATGAATAATGGAGAAATATAGATAAAATTTATTTGAAAAAAAGAAAAATTATAAAATTATTTGTCGATTCCGAGATTCGAACAGAAGACCAGCAAAATACAATGACACGCCCTGCCACTCTAGCCACCAAGACTCGTACCTCGAGAGCTTCTGAATGGTCAAAGATTCTCATTACGACTCGGCAATAAGTTTTAAGTATTGTATAAATCTGGTTTTAAAAGCACAATGATAAGAATATTAATAGATTTTGCGCATGTGCGGGAACTTGACTCTTAAAATTCCGATAAAATATAGAAATATTTTAAATTTAAAATATGGTTTTGAAATATATGATTTGGAATGAATCATAGTAACTCTATGAATAATGGAGAAATAAAGATAAAATTTATTTAAAAAAAAGAAAAATTATAAATTATTTGTCGATCTCGAGATTCGAACAGAAGACCAGCAAAATACAATGATACACCATGCCGATCTAGCCACCAAGACTCGTACCTCGAGAACTTCTGAATGGTCAAAGATTCTCATTACGACTCGGCAATAAGTTTTAAGTATTGTATAAATCTGTTTTTAAAAGCACAATGATAAGAATTTTAATAGATTTTGCGCATGTGCGGGAACTTGACTCCTAAAATTCCGATAAATTATAGAAATATTTTAAATTTATAATATTGTTTTGAAATATATGATTTGGAATGATTCATAGTAACTCTATGAATAATGGAGAAATATAGATAAAATTTATTTAAAAAAAAAGAAAAATTAAAAATTATTTGTCGATCTCGAGATTCGAACAGAAGACCAGCAAAATACAACGACACACCATGCCGATCTAGCCACCAAGACTCGTACCTCCAGAGCTTCTGAATGGTCAAAGACTCTCATTACGAATCAGCAATGAGTTTTAAATATTGTGTAAATCTGGTTTTAAAAGCAAAATGCTAAGAATATTAATAGATTCTGCGCATGTGCGCGAACTTGACTCTTAAAATTCCGATAAAATATAGAAATATTTTGAATTTAAAATATGGTTTTGAAATATATGATTTGGAATGATTCATAGTAACTCTATGAAAAATGGAGAAATATAGATAAAATTTATTTGAAAAAAAGAAAAATTATAAAATTATTTGTCGATTCCGAGATTCGAACAGAAGACCAGCAAAATACAATGACACGCCCTGCCAATCTAGCCACCAAGTCTCGTACCTCGAGAGCTTCTGAATGGTCAAAGATTCTCATTACGACTCGGCAATAAGTTTTAAGTATTGTATAAATCTGGTTTTAAAAGCACAATGATAAGAATATTAATAGATTTTGCGCATGTGCGGGAACTTGACTCTTATAATTCCGATAAAATATAGAAATATTTTAAATTTAAAATATGGTTTTGAAATATATGATTTGGAATGATTCATAGTAACTCTATGAATAATGGAGAAATATAGATAAAATTTATTTGAAAAAAAGAAAAATTATAAAATTATTTGTCGATTCCGAGATTCGAACAGAAGACCAGCAAAATACAATGACACGCCCTGCCGATCTAGCCACCAAGACTCGTACCTCGAGAGCTTCTGAATGGTCAAAGATTCTCATTACGACTCGGCAATAAGTTTTAGTATTGTATAAATCTGGTTTTAAAACAAAATGCTAAGAATATTAATAGATTCTGCGCATGTGCGCGAACTTGACTCTTAAAATTCCGATAAAATATAGAAATTTTTTGAATTTAAAATATGCTTTTTAAATATATGATTTGGAATGATTCATAGTAACTCTATGAATAATGGAGAAATATAGATAAAATTTATTTGAAAAAAAGAAAAATTATAAAATTATTTGTCGATTCCGAGATTCGAACAGAAGACCAGCAAAATACAATGACACGCCCTGCCGATCTAGCCACCAAGATTCGTACCTCGAGAGCTTCTGAATGGTCAAAGATTCTCATTACGACTCGGCAATAAGTTTTAGTATTGTATAAATCTGGTTTTAAAACAAAATGCTAAGAATATTAATAGATTCTGCGCATGTGCGCGAACTTGACTCTTAAAATTCCGATAAAATATAGAAATTTTTTGAATTTAAAATATGCTTTTTAAATATATGATTTGGAATGATTCATAGTAACTCTATGAATAATGGAGAAATATAGATAAAATTTATTTGAAAAAAAGAAAAATTATAAAATTATTTGTCGATTCCGAGATTCGAACAGAAGACCAGCAAAATACAATGACACGCCCTGCCACTCTAGCCACCAAGACTCGTACCTCGAGAGCTTCTGAATGGTCAAAGATTCTCATTACGACTCGGCAATAAGTTTTAAGTATTGTATAAATCTGGTTTTAAAAGCACAATGATAAGAATATTAATAGATTTTGCGCATGTGCGGGAACTTGACTCTTAAAATTCCGATAAAATATAGAAATATTTTAAATTTAAAATATGGTTTTGAAATATATGATTTGGAATGAATCATAGTAACTCTATGAATAATGGAGAAATAAAGATAAAATTTATTTAAAAAAAAGAAAAATTATAAATTATTTGTCGATCTCGAGATTCGAACAGAAGACCAGCAAAATACAATGATACACCATGCCGATCTAGCCACCAAGACTCGTACCTCGAGAACTTCTGAATGGTCAAAGATTCTCATTACGACTCGGCAATAAGTTTTAAGTATTGTATAAATCTGTTTTTAAAAGCACAATGATAAGAATTTTAATAGATTTTGCGCATGTGCGGGAACTTGACTCCTAAAATTCCGATAAATTATAGAAATATTTTAAATTTATAATATTGTTTTGAAATATATGATTTGGAATGATTCATAGTAACTCTATGAATAATGGAGAAATATAGATAAAATTTATTTAAAAAAAAAGAAAAATTAAAAATTATTTGTCGATCTCGAGATTCGAACAGAAGACCAGCAAAATACAACGACACACCATGCCGATCTAGCCACCAAGACTCGTACCTCCAGAGCTTCTGAATGGTCAAAGACTCTCATTACGAATCAGCAATGAGTTTTAAATATTGTGTAAATCTGGTTTTAAAAGCAAAATGCTAAGAATATTAATAGATTCTGCGCATGTGCGCGAACTTGACTCTTAAAATTCCGATAAAATATAGAAATATTTTGAATTTAAAATATGGTTTTGAAATATATGATTTGGAATGATTCATAGTAACTCTATGAAAAATGGAGAAATATAGATAAAATTTATTTGAAAAAAAGAAAAATTATAAAATTATTTGTCGATTCCGAGATTCGAACAGAAGACCAGCAAAATACAATGACACGCCCTGCCGATCTAGCCACCAAGACTCGTACCTCGAGAGCTTCTGAATGGTCAAAGATTCTCATTACGACTCGGCAATAAGTTTTAGTATTGTATAAATCTGGTTTTAAAACAAAATGCTAAGAATATTAATAGATTCTGCGCATGTGCGCGAACTTGACTCTTAAAATTCCGATAAAATATAGAAATTTTTTGAATTTAAAATATGCTTTTTAAATATATGATTTGGAATGATTCATAGTAACTCTATGAATAATGGAGAAATATAGATAAAATTTATTTGAAAAAAAGAAAAATTATATTATTATTTGTCGATTCCGAGATTCGAACAGAAGACCAGCAAAATACAATGACACGCCCTGCCACTCTAGCCACCAAGACTCGTACCTCGAGAGCTTCTGAATGGTCAAAGATTCTCATTACGACTCGGCAATAAGTTTTAAGTATTGTATAAATCTGGTTTTAAAAGCACAATGATAAGAATATTAATAGATTTTGCGCATGTGCGGGAACTTGACTCTTAAAATTCCGATAAAATATAGAAATATTTTAAATTTAAAATATGGTTTTGAAATATATGATTTGGAATGAATCATAGTAACTCTATGAATAATGGAGAAATAAAGATAAAATTTATTTAAAAAAAAGAAAAATTATAAATTATTTGTTGATCTCGAGATTCGAACAGAAGACCAGCAAAATACAATGACACACAATGCCGATCTAGCCACCAAGACTCGTGTATCGAGAGCTTCTGAATGGTCAAACACTCTGATTACGACTCGGCCATAAATTTTAGTATTGTGTAAATCTGGTTTTAAAAGCACAATGCTAAGAATATTAATAGATTCTGCGCATGTGCGCGAACTTGACTCTTAAAATTCCGATAAAATATAGAAATATTTTGAATTTAAAATATGGTTTTGAAATATATGATTTGGAATGATTCATAGTAACTCTATCAAAAATGGAGAAATATAGATAAAATTTATTTAAAAAAAAGAAAATTTATAAATTATTTTTCGATTTCGAGATTCGAACAGAAGACCAGCAAAATACAATGACACACCCTGCCGATCTATCCACCAAGACTCGTACCTCGAGAACTTCTGAATGGTCAAAGATTCTCATTACGACTCGGCAATAAGTTTTAAGTATTGTATAAATCTGGTTTTAAAAGCACAATGATAAGAATATTAATAGATTTTGCGCATGTGCGGGAACTTGACTCTTAAAATTCCGATAAAATATAGAAATATTTTGAATTTAAAATATGGTTTTGAAATATATGATTTGGAATGATTCATAGTAACTCTATGAAAAATGGAGAAAAATAGATAAAATTTATTTAAAAAAAAGAAAATTTATAAATTATTTTTCGATCTCGAGATTCAAACAGAAGACAAGCAAAATACAATGACACACCCTGCCGATCTAGCCACCAAGACTCGTACCTCGAGAACTTCTGAATGGTCAAAGATTCTCATTACGACTCGGCAATAAGTTTTAAGTATTGTATAAATCTGGTTTTAAAAGCACAATGATAAGAATTTTAATAGATTTTGCGCATGTGCGGGAACTTGACTCCTAAAATTCCGATAAATTATAGAAATATTTTAAATTTATAATATTGTTTTGAAATATATGATTTGGAATGATTCATAGTAACTCTATGAATAATGGAGAAATATAGATAAAATTTATTTAAAAAAAAAGAAAAATTAAAAATTATTTGTCGATCTCGAGATTCGAACAGAAGACCAGCAAAATACAACGACACACCATGCCGATCTAGCCACCAAGACTCGTACCTCCAGAGCTTCTGAATGGTCAAAGACTCTCATTACGAATCAGCAATGAGTTTTAAATATTGTGTAAATCTGGTTTTAAAAGCAAAATGCTAAGAATATTAATAGATTCTGCGCATGTGCGCGAACTTGACTCTTAAAATTCCGATAAAATATAGAAATATTTTGAATTTAAAATATGGTTTTGAAATATATGATTTGGAATGATTCATAGTAACTCTATGAAAAATGGAGAAATATAGATAAAATTTATTTGAAAAAAAGAAAAATTATAAAATTATTTGTCGATTCCGAGATTCGAACAGAAGACCAGCAAAATACAATGACACGCCCTGCCAATCTAGCCACCAAGTCTCGTACCTCGAGAGCTTCTGAATGGTCAAAGATTCTCATTACGACTCGGCAATAAGTTTTAAGTATTGTATAAATCTGGTTTTAAAAGCACAATGATAAGAATATTAATAGATTTTGCGCATGTGCGGGAACTTGACTCTTAAAATTCCAATAAAATATAGAAATATTTTAAATTTAAAATATGGTTTTGAAATATATGATTTGGAATGAATCATAGTAACTCTATGAATAATGGAGAAATAAAGATAAAATTTATTTAAAAAAAAGAAAAATTATAAATTATTTGTCGATCTCGAGATTCGAACAGAAGACCAGCAAAATACAATGACACACCCTGCCGATCTAGCCACCAAGACTCGTACCTCGAGAACTTCTGAATGGTCAAAGATTCTCATTACGACTCGGCAATAAGTTTTAAGTATTGTATAAATCTGGTTTTAAAAGCACAATGATAAGAATTTTAATAGATTTTGCGAATGTGCGGGAACTTGACTCCTAAAATTCCGATAAATTATAGAAATATTTTAAATTTATAATATTGTTTTGAAATATATGATTTGGAATGATTCATAGTAACTCTATGAATAATGGAGAAATATAGATAAAATTTATTTAAAAAAAAAGAAAAATTAAAAATTATTTGTCGATCTCGAGATTCGAACAGAAGACCAGCAAAATACAACGACACACCATGCCGATCTAGCCACCAAGACTCGTACCTCCAGAGCTTCTGAATGGTCAAAGACTCTCATTACGAATCAGCAATGAGTTTTAAATATTGTGTAAATCTGGTTTTAAAAGCAAAATGCTAAGAATATTAATAGATTCTGCGCATGTGCGCGAACTTGACTCTTAAAATTCCGATAAAATATAGAAATATTTTGAATTTAAAATATGGTTTTGAAATATATGATTTGGAATGATTCATAGTAACTCTATGAAAAATGGAGAAATATAGATAAAATTTATTTGAAAAAAAGAAAAATTATAAAATTATTTGTCGATTCCGAGATTCGAACAGAAGACCAGCAAAATACAATGACACGCCCTGCCAATCTAGCCACCAAGTCTCGTACCTCGAGAGCTTCTGAATGGTCAAAGAGTCTCATTACGACTCGGCAATAAGTTTTAAGTATTGTATAAATCTGGTTTTAAAAGCACAATGATAAGAATATTAATAGATTTTGCGCATGTGCGGGAACTTGACTCTTAAAATTCCGATAAAATATAGAAATATTTTAAATTTAAAATATGGTTTTGAAATATATGATTTGGAATGAATCATAGTAACTCTATGAATAATGGAGAAATAAAGATAAAATTTATTTAAAAAAAAGAAAAATTATAAATTATTTGTCGATCTCGAGATTCGAACAGAAGACCAGCAAAATTCAGTGACACACCCTGCCGATCTAGCCACCAAGACTCGTACCTCGAGAGCTTCTGAATGGTCAAAGATTCTCATTACGACTCGGCAATAAGTTTTAGTATTGTATAAATCTGGTTTTAAAACAAAATGCTAAGAATATTAATAGATTCTGCGCATGTGCGCGAACTTGACTCTTAAAATTCCGATAAAATATAGAAATTTTTTGAATTTAAAATATGCTTTTTAAATATATGATTTGGAATGATTCATAGTAACTCTATGAATAATGGAGAAATATAGATAAAATTTATTTGAAAAAAAGAAAAATTATAAAATTATTTGTCGATTCCGAGATTCGAACAGAAGACCAGCAAAATACAATGACACACCCTGCCACTCTAGCCACCAAGACTCGTACCTCGAGAGCTTCTGAATGGTCAAAGATTCTCATTACGACTCGGCAATAAGTTTTAAGTATTGTATAAATCTGGTTTTAAAAGCACAATGATAAGAATATTAATAGATTTTGCGCATGTGCGGGAACTTGACTCTTAAAATTCCGATAAAATATAGAAATATTTTAAATTTAAAATATGGTTTTGAAATATATGATTTGGAATGAATCATAGTAACTCTATGAATAATGGAGAAATAAAGATAAAATTTATTTAGAAAAAAGAAAAATTATAAATTATTTGTCGATCTCGAGATTCGAACAGAAGACCAGCAAAATACAATGACACACCATGCCGATCTAGCCACCAAGACTCGTGTATCGAGAGCTTCTGAATGGTCAAACACTCTGATTACGACTCGGCCATAAATTTTAGTATTGTGTAAATCTGGTTTTAAAAGCACAATGCTAAGAAAATTAATAGATTCTGCGCATGTGCGCGAACTTGACTCTTAAAATTCCGATAAAATATAGAAATATTTTGAATTTAAAATATGCTTTTTAAATATATGATTTGGAATGATTCATAGTAACTCTATGAATAATGGAGAAATATAGATAAAATTTATTTGAAAAAAAGAAAAATTATAAAATTATTTGTCGATTCCGAGATTCGAACAGAAGACCAGCAAAATACAATGACACGCCCTGCCACTCTAGCCACCAAGACTCGTACCTCGAGAGCTTCTGAATGGTCAAAGATTCTCATTACGACTCGGCAATAAGTTTTAAGTATTGTATAAATCTGGTTTTAAAAGCACAATGATAAGAATATTAATAGATTTTGCGCATGTGCGGGAACTTGACTCTTAAAATTCCGATAAAATATAGAAATATTTTAAATTTAAAATATGGTTTTGAAATATATGATTTGGAATGAATCATAGTAACTCTATGAATAATGGAGAAATAAAGATAAAATTTATTTAAAAAAAAGAAAAATTATAAATTATTTGTTGATCTCGAGATTCGAACAGAAGACCAGCAAAATACAATGACACACAATGCCGATCTAGCCACCAAGACTCGTGTATCGAGAGCTTCTGAATGGTCAAACACTCTGATTACGACTCGGCCATAAATTTTAGTATTGTGTAAATCTGGTTTTAAAAGCACAATGCTAAGAATATTAATAGATTCTGCGCATGTGCGCGAACTTGACTCTTAAAATTCCGATAAAATATAGAAATATTTTGAATTTAAAATATGGTTTTGAAATATATGATTTGGAATGATTCATAGTAACTCTATCAAAAATGGAGAAATATAGATAAAATTTATTTAAAAAAAAGAAAATTTATAAATTATTTTTCGATTTCGAGATTCGAACAGAAGACCAGCAAAATACAATGACACACCCTGCCGATCTATCCACCAAGACTCGTACCTCGAGAACTTCTGAATGGTCAAAGATTCTCATTACGACTCGGCAATAAGTTTTAAGTATTGTATAAATCTGGTTTTAAAAGCACAATGATAAGAATATTAATAGATTTTGCGCATGTGCGGGAACTTGACTCTTAAAATTCCGATAAAATATAGAAATATTTTAAATTTAAAATATGGTTTTGAAATATATGATTTGGAATGAATCATAGTAACTCTATGAATAATGGAGAAATAAAGATAAAATTTATTTAAAAAAAAGAAAAATTATAAATTATTTGTCGATCTCGAGATTCGAACAGAAGACCAGCAAAATACAATGACACACCATGCCGATCTAGCCACCAAGACTCGTGTATCGAGAGCTTCTGAATGGTCAAACACTCTGATTACGACTCGGCAATAAATTTTAGTATTGTGTAAATCTGGTTTTAAAAGCACAATGCTAAGAATATTAATAGATTCTGCGCATGTGCGCGAACTTGACTCTTAAAATTCCGATAAAATATAGAAATATTTTGAATTTAAAATATGGTTTTGAAATATATGATTTGGAATGATTCATAGTAACTCTATGAAAAATGGAGAAATATAGATAAAATTTATTTAAAAAAAAGAAAATTTATAAATTATTTTTTGATCTCGAGATTCGAACAGAAGACCAGCAAAATACAATGACACACCCTGCCGATCTAGCCACCAAGACTCGTACCTCGAGAGCTTCTGAATGGTCAAAGACTCTCATTACAAATCAGCAATGAGTTTTAAATATTGTGTAAATCTGGTTTTAAAAGCAAAATGCTAAGAATATTAATAGATTCTGCGCATGTGCGCAAACTTGACTCTTAAAATTCCGATAAATTATAGAAATATTTTAAATTTATAATATTGTTTTGAAATATATGATTTGGAATGATTCATAGTAACTCTATGAATAATGGAGAAATATAGATAAAATTCATTTAAAAAAAAAGAAAAATTATAAATTATTTGTCGATCTCGAGATTCGAACAGGAGACCAGCAAAATACAATGACACACCCTGCCGATCTAGCCACCAAGACTCGTACCTCCAGAGCTTCTGAATGGTCAAAGATTCTCATTACGACTCGGCAATAAGTTTTAAGTATTGTATAAATCTGGTTTTAAAAGCACAATGATAAGAATATTAATAGATTTTGCGCATGTGCGGGAACTTGACTCTTAAAATTCCGATAAAATATAGAAATATTTTAAATTTAAAATATGGTTTTGAAATATATGATTTGGAATGAATCATAGTAACTCTATGAATAATGGAGAAATAAAGATAAAATTTATTTAAAAAAAAGAAAAATTATAAATTATTTGTCGATCTCGAGATTCGAACAGAAGACCAGCAAAATACAATGACACACCATGCCGATCTAGCCACCAAGACTCGTGTATCGAGAGCTTCTGAATGGTCAAACACTCTGATTACGACTCGGCAATAAATTTTAGTATTGTGTAAATCTGGTTTTAAAAGCACAATGCTAAGAATATTAATAGATTCTGCGCATGTGCGCGAACTTGACTCTTAAAATTCCGATAAAATATAGAAATATTTTGAATTTAAAATATGGTTTTGAAATATATGATTTGGAATGATTCATAGTAACTCTATGAAAAATGGAGAAATATAGATAAAATTTATTTAAAAAAAAGAAAATTTATAAATTATTTTTCGATCTCGAGATTCGAACAGAAGACCAGCAAAATACAATGACACACCCTGCCGATCTAGCCACCAAGACTCGTACCTCGAGAGCTTCTGAATGGTCAAAGACTCTCATTACAAATCAGCAATGAGTTTTAAATATTGTGTAAATCTGGTTTTAAAAGCAAAATGCTAAGAATATTAATAGATTCTGCGCATGTGCGCAAACTTGACTCTTAAAATTCCGATAAATTATAGAAATATTTTAAATTTATAATATTGTTTTGAAATATATGATTTGGAATGATTCATAGTAACTCTATGAATAATGGAGAAATATAGATAAAATTCATTTAAAAAAAAAGAAAAATTATAAATTATTTGTCGATCTCGAGATTCGAACAGAAGACCAGCAAAATACAATGACACACCCTGCCGATCTAGCCACCAAGACTCGTACCTCCAGAGCTTCTGAATGGTCAAAGACTCTCATTACGAATCAGCAATGAGTTTTAAATATTGTGTAAATCTGGTTTTAAAAGCAAAATGCTAAGAATATTAATAGATTCTGCGCATGTGCGCGAACTTGACTCTTAAAATTCCGATAAAATATAGAAATATTTTGAATTTAAAATATGGTTTTGAAATATATGATTTGGAATGAATCATAGTAACTCTATGAATAATGGAGAAATAAAGATAAAATTTATTTAAAAAAAAGAAAAATTATAAATTATTTGTCGATCTCGAGATTCGAACAGAAGACCAGCAAAATACAATGACACACCATGCCGATCTAGCCACCAAGACTCGTGTATCGAGAGCTTCTGAATGGTCAAACACTCTGATTACGACTCGGCCATAAATTTTAGTATTGTGTAAATCTGGTTTTAAAAGCACAATGCTAAGAAAATTAATAGATTCTGCGCATGTGCGCGAACTTGACTCTTAAAATTCCGATAAAATATAGAAATATTTTGAATTTAAAATATGCTTTTTAAATATATGATTTGGAATGATTCATAGTAACTCTATGAATAATGGAGAAATATAGATAAAATTTATTTGAAAAAAAGAAAAATTATAAAATTATTTGTCGATTCCGACATTCGAACAGAAGACCAGCAAAATACAATGACACGCCCTGCCACTCTAGCCACCAAGACTCGTACCTCGAGAGCTTCTGAATGGTCAAAGATTCTCATTACGACTCGGCAATAAGTTTTAAGTATTGTATAAATCTGGTTTTAAAAGCACAATGATAAGAATATTAATAGATTTTGCGCATGTGCGGGAACTTGACTCTTAAAATTCCGATAAAATATAGAAATATTTTAAATTTAAAATATGGTTTTGAAATATATGATTTGGAATGAATCATAGTAACTCTATGAATAATGGAGAAATAAAGATAAAATTTATTTAAAAAAAAGAAAAATTATAAATTATTTGTTGATCTCGAGATTCGAACAGAAGACCAGCAAAATACAATGACACACAATGCCGATCTAGCCACCAAGACTCGTGTATCGAGAGCTTCTGAATGGTCAAACACTCTGATTACGACTCGGCCATAAATTTTAGTATTGTGTAAATCTGGTTTTAAAAGCACAATGCTAAGAATATTAATAGATTCTGCGCATGTGCGCGAACTTGACTCTTAAAATTCCGATAAAATATAGAAATATTTTGAATTTAAAATATGGTTTTGAAATATATGATTTGGAATGATTCATAGTAACTCTATCAAAAATGGAGAAATATAGATAAAATTTATTTAAAAAAAAGAAAATTTATAAATTATTTTTCGATTTCGAGATTCGAACAGAAGACCAGCAAAATACAATGACACACCCTGCCGATCTATCCACCAAGACTCGTACCTCGAGAACTTCTGAATGGTCAAAGATTCTCATTACGACTCGGCAATAAGTTTTAAGTATTGTATAAATCTGGTTTTAAAAGCACAATGATAAGAATATAAATAGATTTTGCGCATGTGCGGGAACTTGACTCTTAAAATTCCGATAAAATATAGAAATATTTTAAATTTAAAATATGGTTTTGAAATATATGATTTGGAATGAATCATAGTAACTCTATGAATAATGGAGAAATAAAGATAAAATTTATTTAAAAAAAAGAAAAATTATAAATTATTTGTCGATCTCGAGATTCGAACAGAAGACCAGCAAAATACAATGACACACCATGCCGATCTAGCCACCAAGACTCGTGTATCGAGAGCTTCTGAATGGTCAAACACTCTGATTACGACTCGGCAATAAATTTTAGTATTGTGTAAATCTGGTTTTAAAAGCACAATGCTAAGAATATTAATAGATTCTGCGCATGTGCGCGAACTTGACTCTTAAAATTCCGATAAAATATAGAAATATTTTGAATTTAAAATATGGTTTTGAAATATATGATTTGGAATGATTCATAGTAACTCTATGAAAAATGGAGAAATATAGATAAAATTTATTTAAAAAAAAGAAAATTTACAAATTATTTTTCGATGTCGAGATTCGAACAGAAGACCAGCAAAATACAAAGACACACCCTGCCGATCTCGCCACCAAGACGCGTACCTCGAGAGCTTTTGAATTGTCAAAGATTCTCATTACGACTCGGCAATAAGTTTTAAGTATTGTGTAAATCTGGTTTTAAAAGCACAATGCTAAGAATAATAATAGATTCTGCGCAGTTGCGGGAATTTGACTATTAAAATTCCGATAAAATATAGAAATATATTAAAATTATCATATTGTTTTGAAATATATGCTTTGGAATGATTCATAGTAACTCTATGAATAATGGAGAAATAAAGATAAAATTTATTTAAAAAAAAGAAAAATTATAAAATTATTTGTCGATCTCGAGATTCGAACAGAAGACCAGCAAAATACAACGACACACCATGCCGATCTAGCCGCCAAGACTCGTACCTCCAGAGCTTCTGAATGGTCAAAGACTCTCATCACGAATCAGCAATAAGTTTTAAATATTGTGTAAATCTGGTTTTAAAAGCAAAATGCTAAGAATATTAATAGATTCTGCGCATGTGCGCGAACTTGACTCTTAAAATTCCGATAAATTATAGAAATATTTTAAATTTATAATATTGTTTTGAAATATATGATTTGGAATGATTCATAGTAACTCTATGAATATTGGAGAAATATAGATAAAATTCATTTAAAAAAAAAGAAAACTTATAAATTATTTGTCGATCTCGAGATTCGAACAGAAGACCAGCAAAATACAATGACACACCCTGCCGATCTAGCCACCAAGACTCGTACCTCGAGAACTTCTGAATGGTCAAAGATTCTCATTACGACTCGGCAATAAGTTTTAAGTATTGTATAAATCAGGTTTTAAAAGCACAATGATAAGAATATTAATAGATTTTACGCATGTGCGGGAACTTGACTCCTAAAATTCCGATAAATTATAGAAATATTTTAAATTTATAATATTGTTTTGAAATATATGATTTGGAATGATTCATAGTAACTCTATGAATAATGGAGAAATATAGATAAAATTTATTAAAAAAAAAGAAAAATTATAAACTATTTGTCGATCTCGAGATTCGAACAGAAGACCAGCAAAATACAACGACACACCATGCCGATCTAGCCACCAAGACTCGTACCTCCAGAGCTTCTGAATGGTCAAAGACTCTCATTACGAATCAGCAATGAGTTTTAAATATTGTGTAAATCTGGTTTTAAAAGCAAAATGCTAAGAATATTAATAGATTTTACGCATGTGCGGGAACTTGACTCCTAAAATTCCGATAAATTATAGAAATATTTTAAATTTATAATATTGTTTTGAAATATATGATTTGGAATGATTCATAGTAACTCTATGAAAAATGGAGAAATATAGATAAAATTTATTTAAAAAAAAGAAAATTTATAAATTATTTTTCGATCTCGAGATTCGAACAGAAGACCAGCAAAATACAATGACACACCCTGCCGATCTAGCCACCAAGACTCGTACCTCGAGAGCTTTTGAATGGTCAAAGACTCTCATTACGAATCAGCAATGAGTTTTAAATATTGTGTAAATCTGGTTTTAAAAGCAAAATGCTAAGAATATTAATAGATTCTGCGCATGTGCGCGAACTTGACTCTTAAAATTCCGATAAAATATAGAAATATTTTGAATTTAAAATATGCTTTTTAAATATATGATTTGGAATGATTCATAGTAACTCTATGAATAATGGAGAAATATAGATAAAATTTATTTGAAAAAAAGAAAAATTATAAAATTATTTGTCGATCTCGAGATTCGAACAGAAGACCAGCAAAATACAATGACACACCCTGCCGATCTAGCCACCAAGTCTCGTACCTCGAGATCTTCTGAAGGTTCAAAGATTCTCATTACGACTCGGCAATAAGTTTTAAGTATTGTGTAAATCTGGTTTTAAAAGCACAATGCTAAGAATATTAATAGATTCTGCGCATGTGCGCGAACTTGACTCTTAAAATTCCGATAAAATATAGAAATATTTTGAATTTAAAATATGCTTTGAAATATATGATTTGGAATGATTCATAGTAACTCTATGAATAATGGAGAAATATAGATAAAATTTATTTGAAAAAAAGAAAAATTATAAAATTATTTGTCGATCTCGAGATTCGAACAGAAGACCAGCAAAATACAATGACACAACATGCCGATCTAGCCACCAAGACTCGTGTATCGAGAGCTTCTGAATGGTCAAACACTCTGATTACGCCTCGGCAATAAATTTTAGTATTGTGTAAATCTGGTTTTAAAAGCACAATGCTAAGAATATTAATAGATTCTGCGCATGTGCGGGAACTTGACTCTTAAAATTCCAATAAAATATAGAAATATTTTAAATTTATAATATTGTTTTGAAATATATGATTTGGAATGATTTATAGTAACTCTATGAATAATGGAGAAATATAGATAAAATTTATTTAAAAAAAAAGAAAAATTATAAATTATTTGTCGATCTCGAGATTCGAACAGAAGACCAGCAAAATACAACGACACACCATGCCGATCTAGCCACCAAGACTCGTACCTCCAGAGCTTCTGAATGGTCAAAGACTCTCATTACGAATCAGCAATGAGTTTTAAATATTGTGTAAATCTGGTTTTAAAAGCAAAATGCTAAGAATATTAATAGATTCTGCGCATGTGCGCGAACTTGACTCTTAAAATTCCGATAAAATATAGAAATATTTTGAATTTAAAATATGCTTTTGAAATATATGATTTGGAATGATTCATAGTAACTCTATGAATAATGGAGAAATATAGATAAAATTTATTTGAAAAAAAGAAAAATTATAAAATTATTTGTCGATTCCGAGATTCGAACAGAAGACCAGCAAAATACAATGACACGCCCTGCCGATCTAGCCACCAAGACTCGTACCTCGAGAGCTTCTGAATGGTCAAAGATTCTCATTACGACTCGGCAATAAGTTTTAGTATTTTATAAATCTGGTTTTAAAAGCACAATGATAAGAATATTAATAGATTTTGCGCATGTGCGGGAACTTGACTCTTAAAATTCCGATAAAATATAGAAATATTTTAAATTTAAAATATGGTTTTGAAATATATGATTTGGAATGAATCACAGTAACTCTATGAATAATGGAGAAATAAAGATAAAATTTATTTAAAAAAAAGAAAAATTATAAATTATTTTTCGATCTCGAGATTCGAACAGAAGACCAGCAAAATACAATGACACAACATGCCGATCTAGCCACCAAGACTCGTGTATCGAGAGCTTCTAAATGGTCAAACACTCTGATTACGCCTCGGCAATAAATTTTAGTATTGTGTAAATCTGGTTTTAAAAGCACAATGCTAAGAATATTAATAGATTCTGCGCATGAGCGGGAACTTGACTCTTAAAATTCCGATAAAATAAAGAAATATTTTAAATTTATAATATTGTTTTGAAATATATGATTTGGAATGAATCACAGTAACTCTATGAATAATGGAGAAATAAAGATAAAATTTATTTAAAAAAAAGAAAAATTATAAATTATTTTTCGATCTCGAGATTCGAACAGAAGACCAGCAAAATACAATGACACACCCTGCCGATCTAGCCACCAAGACTCGCACCTCGAGAGCTTCTGAATGGTCAAAGACTCTCATTACGAATCAGCAATGAGTTTTAAGTATTGTATAAATCTGGTTTTAAAAGCAAAATGCTAAGAATATTAATAGATTCTGCGCATGTGCGCGAACTTGACTCTTAAAATTCCGATAAAATATAGAAATATTTTGAATTTAAAATATGCTTTTGAAATATATGATTTGGAATGATTCATAGTAACTCTATGAATAATGGAGAAATAAAGATAAAATTTATTTAAAAAAAAGAAAAATTATAAAATTATTTGTCGATTCCGAGATTCGAACAGAAGACCAGCAAAATACAATGACACGCCCTGCCGATCTATCCACCAAGACTCGTACCTCGAGAGCTTCTGAATGGTCAAAGATTCTCATTACGACTCGGCAATAAGTTTTAAGTATTGTATAAATCTGGTTTTAAAAGCACAATGATAAGAATATTAATAGATTTTGCGCATGTGCGGGAACTTGACTCTTAAAATTCCGATAAAATATAGAAATATTTTAAATTTAAAATATGGTTTTGAAATATATGATTTGGAATGAATCACAGTAACTCTATGAATAATGGAGAAATAAAGATAAAATTTATTTAAAAAAAAGAAAAATTATAAATTATTTGTCGATCTCGAGATTCGAACAGAAGACCAGCAAAATACAATGACACAACATGCCGATCTAGCCACCAAGACTCGTGTATCGAGAGCTTCTGAATGGTCAAACACTCTGATTACGCCTCGGCAATAAATTTTAGTATTGTGTAAATCTGGTTTTAAAAGCACAATGCTAAGAATATTAATAGATTCTGCGCATGTGCGGGAACTTGACTCTTAAAATTCCAATAAAATATAGAAATATTTTAAATTTATAATATTGTTTTGAAATATATGATTTGGAATGATTCATAGTAACTCTATGAATAATGGAGAAATATAGATAAAATTTATTTAAAAAAAAGAAAAATTATAAATTATTTGTCGATCTCGAGATTCGAACAGAAGACCAGCAAAATACAACGACACACCATGCCGATCTAGCCACCAAGACTCGTACCTCCAGAGCTTCTGAATGGTCAAAGACTCTCATTACGAATCAGCAATGAGTTTTAAATATTGTGTAAATCTGGTTTTAAAAGCAAAATGCTAAGAATATTAATAGATTCTGCGCATGTGCGCGAACTTGACTCTTAAAATTCCGATAAAATATAGAAATATTTTGAATTTAAAATATGCTTTTGAAATATATGATTTGGAATGATTCATAGTAACTCTATGAATAATGGAGAAATAAAGATAAAATTTATTTAAAAAAAAGAAAAATTATAAAATTATTTGTCGATTCCGAGATTTGAACAGAAGACCAGCAAAATACAATGACACGCCCTGCCGATCTAGCCACCAAGACTCGTACCTCGAGAGCTTCTGAATGGTCAAAGATTCTCATTACGACTCGGCAATAAGTTTTAGTATTGTATAAATCTGGTTTTAAAAGCACAATGATAAGAATATTAATAGATTTTGCGCATGTGCGGGAACTTGACTCTTAAAATTCCGATAAAATATAGAAATATTTTAAATTTAAAATATGGTTTTGAAATATATGATTTGGAATGAATCACAGTAACTCTATGAATAATGGAGAAATAAAGATAAAATTTATTTTAAAAAAAGAAAAATTATAAATTATTTTTCGATCTCGAGATTCGAACAGAAGACCAGCAAAATACAATGACACAACATGCCGATCTAGCCACCAAGACTCGTGTATCGAGAGCTTCTGAATGGTCAAACACTCTGATTACGCCTCGGCAATAAATTTTAGTATTGTGTAAATCTGGTTTTAAAAGCACAATGCTAAGAATATTAATAGATTCTGCGCATGAGCGGGAACTTGACTCTTAAAATTCCGATAAAATAAAGAAATATTTTAAATTTATAATATTGTTTTGAAATATATGATTTGGAATGAATCACAGTAACTCTATGAATAATGGAGAAATAAAGATAAAATTTATTTAAAAAAAAGAAAAATTATAAATTATTTTTCGATCTCGAGATTCGAACAGAAGACCAGCAAAATACAATGACACACCCTGCCGATCTAGCAACCACGTCTCGTACCTCGAGAGCTTCTGAATGGTCAAAGACTCTCATTACGAATCAGCAATAAGTTTTAAGTATTGTATAAATCTGGTTTTAAAAGCACAATGATAAGAATATTAATAGATTTTGCGCATGTGCGCGAACTTGACTCTTAAAATTCCGATAAAATATAGAAATATTTTGAATTTAAAATATGCTTTTTAAATATATGATTTGGAATGATTCATAGTAACTCTATGAATAATGGAGAAATATAGATAAAATTTATTTGAAAAAAAGAAAAATTATAAAATTATTTGTCGATTCTGAGATTCGAACAGAAGACCAGCAAAATACAATGACACGCCCTGCCGATCTAGCCACCAAGACTCGTACCTCGAGAGCTTCTGAATGGTCAAAGATTCTCATTACGACTCGGCAATAAGTTTTAAGTATTGTATAAATCTGGTTTTAAAAGCACAATGATAAGAATATTAATAGATTTTGCGCATGTGCGGGAACTTGACTCTTAAAATTCCGATAAAATATAGAAATATTTTAAATTTAAAATATGGTTTTGAAATATATGATTTGGAATGAATCACAGTAACTCTATGAATAATGGAGAAATAAAGATAAAATTTATTTAAAAAAAAGAAAAATTATAAATTATTTGTCGATCTCGAGATTCGAACAGAAGACCAGCAAAATACAATAACAAACCATGCCGATCTAGCCACCAAGACTCGTGTATCGAGAGCTTCTGAATGGTCAAACACTCTGATTACGAGTCGGCAATAAATATTAGTATTGTGTAAATCTGGTTTTAAAAGCACAATGCTAAGAATATTAATAGATTCTGCGCATGTGCGCGAACTTGACTCTTAAAATTCCGATAAAATATAGAAATATTTTGAATTTAAAATATGGTTTAAATATATGATTTGGAATGATTCATAGTAACTCTATGAATAATGGAGAAATATAGATAAAATTTATTTGAAAAAAAGAAAAATTATAAAATTATTTGTCGATCTCGAGATTCGAACAGAAGACCAGCAAAATACAATGACACACCCTGCCGATCTAGCCACCAAGACTCGCACCTCGAGAGCTTCTGAATGGTCAAAGACTCTCATTACAAATCAGCAATGAGTTTTAAGTATTGTATAAATCTGGTTTTAAAAGCAAAATGCTAAGAATATTAATAGATTCTGCGCATGTGCGCTTAACTTGACTCTTAAAATTCCGATAAATTATAGAAATATTTTAAATTTATAATATTGTTTTGAAATATATGATTTGGAATGAATCATAGTAACTCTATGAATAATGGAGAAATATAGATAAAATTTATTTGAAAAAAAGAAAAATTATAAAATTATTTGTCGATTCCGAGATTCGAACAGAAGACCAGCAAAATACAATGACACGCCCTGCCGATCTAGCCACCAAGACTCGTACCTCGAGAGCTTCTGAATGGTCAAAGATTCTCATTACGACTCGGCAATAAGTTTTAAGTATTGTATAAATCTGGTTTTAAAAGCACAATGATAAGAATATTAATAGATTTTGCGCATGTGCGGGAACTTGACTCTTAAAATTCCGATAAAATATAGAAATATTTTGAATTTAAAATATGGTTTTGAAATATATGATTTGGAATGATTCATAGTAACTCTATGAAAAATGGAGAAATATAGATAAAATTTATTTAAAAAAAAGAAAATTTATAAATTATTTTTCGATCTCGAGATTCGAACAGAAGACCAGCAAAATACAATGACACACCCTGCCGATCTAGCCACCAAGACTCGTACCTCGAGAGCTTCTGAATGGTCAAAGACTCTCATTACAAATCAGCAATGAGTTTTAAGTATTGTATAAATCTGGTTTTAAAAGCAAAATGCTAAGAATATTAATAGATTCTGCGCATGTGCGCTTAACTTGACTCTTAAAATTCCGATAAATTATAGAAATATTTTAAATTTATAATATTGTTTTGAAATATATGATTTGGAATGATTCATAGTAACTCTATGAATAATGGAGAAATATAGATAAAATTCATTTAAAAAAAAAGAAAAATTATAAATTATTTGTCGATCTCGAGATTCGAACAGAAGACCAGCAAAATACAACGACACACCATGCCGATCTAGCCACCAAGACTCGTACCTCCAGAGCTTCTGAATGGTCAAAGACTCTCATTACGACTCGGCAATAAGTTTTAAGTATTGTATAAATCTGGTTTTAAAAGCACAATGATAAGAATATTAATTATTTTGCGCATGTGCGGGAACTTGACTCTTAAAATTCCGATAAAATATAGAAATATTTTAAATTTAAAATATGGTTTTGAAATATATGATTTGGAATGAATCACAGTAACTCTATGAATAATGGAGAAATAAAGATAAAATTTATTTAAAAAAAAGAAAAATTATAAATTATTTGTCGATCTCGAGATTCGAACAGAAGACCAGCAAAATACAATGACACACCATGCCGATCTAGCCACCAAGACTCGTGTATCGAGAGCTTCTGAATGGTCAAACACTCTGATTACGACTCGGCAATAAATTTTAGTTTTGTGTAAATCTGGTTTTAAAAGCACAATGCTAAGAATATTAATAGATTCTGCGCATGTGCGCGAACTTGACTCTTAAAATTCCGATAAAATATAGAAATATTTTGAATTTAAAATATGGTTTTGAAATATATGATTTGGAATGATTCATAGTAACTCTATGAAAAATGGAGAAATATAGATAAAATTTATTTAAAAAAAAGAAAATTTATGAATTATTTGTCGATCTCGAGATTCGAACAGAAGACCAGCAAAATACAATGACACACCCGGCTGATCTAGCTACCAAGACTCGTACCTCGAGAGCTTCTGAATGGTCAAAGATTCTCATTACGACTCGGCAATAAGTTTTAAGTATTGTATAAATCTGGTTTTAAAAGCACAATGCTAAGAATATTAATAGATTTTGCGCATGTGCGGGAACTTGACTCTTAAAATTCCGATAAAATATAGAAATATTTTAAATTTAAAATAGGGTTTTGAAATATATGATTTGGAATGAATCATAGTAACTCTATGAATAATGGAGAAATAAAGATACAATTTATTTAAAAAAAAGATAAATTATAAATTATTTGTAGATCTCGAGATTCGAACAGAAGACCAGCAAAATACAATGACACACCCTGCCGATCTAGCCAGCAAGTCTCGTACCTCGAGATCTTCTGAAGGTTCAAAGATTCTCATTACGACTCGGCAATAAGTTTTAAGTATTGTGTAAATCTGGTTTTAAAAGCACAATGCTAAGAATATTAATAGATTCTGTGCATGTCCGCGAACTTCACTCTTAAAATTCCGATAAAATATAGAAATATTTTAAATTTAAAATATGGTTTTGAATCATATGATTTGGAATGATTCATAGTATTTCTATGAATAATTTAGAAATATAGATAAAATTTATTTAAAAAAAAAGAAAAATTATAAAATTATTTGTCGATCTCGAGATTCGAACAGAAGACCAGCAAAATACAATGACACACCCTGCCGATCTAGCCACCAAGACTCGTACCGCGAGAGCTTCTGAAGGATGAATGATTCTCATTAAGACTTCGCAATAAATTTTAAGTATTGTGTAAATCTGGTTTTAAAAGCACAATGCTAAGAATATTAATAGATTCTGTGCATGTGCGCGAACTTGACTCTTAAAATTCCGATAAAATATAGAAATATTTTGAATTTAAAATATGGTTTTGAAATATATGATTTGGAATGATTCATAGTTACTCTATGAAAAATGGAGAAATATTAATAAAATTTATTTAAAAAAAAGAAAATTCATAAATTATTTTTCGATTCCGAGATTCGAACAGAAGATGAGCAAAATACAATGACACGCCCTGCCGAGATAGCCACCAAGACTCGTACCTCGAGAGCTTCTGAAGGGTCAAAGATTCTTATTACGACTCGGCAATAAGTTTTAAGTATTGTGTAAATCTGGTTTTAAAAGCACAATGCTAAGAATATTAATAGATTCTGCGCATGTGCGCGAACTTGACTCTTAAAATTCCGATAAAATATAGAAATATTTTGAATTTAAAATATGGTTTTGAAATATATGATTTGGAATGATTCATAGTAACTCTATGAATAATGGAGAAATATAGATAAAATTTATTTGAAAAAAAGAAAAATTATAAAATTATTTGTCGATTCCGAGATTCGAACAGAAGACCAGCAAAATACAATGACACGCCCTGCCGATCTAGCCACCAAGACTCGTACCTCGAGAGCTTCTGAAGGGTCAAAGATTCTTATTACGACTCGGCAATAAGTTTTAAGTATTGTGTAAATCTGGTTTTAAAAGCAAAATGCTAAGAATATTAATAGATTCTGCGCATGTGCGGGAATTTGATTCTTAAAATTCCGATAAAATATAGAAATATTTTAAATTTAAAATATGGTTTTGAAATATATGATTTGGAATGATTCATAGTAACTCTATGAAAAATGGAGAAATATAGATAAAATTTATTTAAAAAAAAGAAAATTCATAAATTATTTTTCGATTCCGAGATTCGAACAGAAGACCAGCAAAATACAATGACACACCCTGCCGATCTAGCCACCAAGACTCGTACCTCGAGAGCTTCTGAATGGTCAAAGACTCTCATTAGGAATCAGCAATGAGTTTTAAATATTGTGTAAATCTGGTTTTAAAAGCAAAATGCTAAGAATATTAATAGATTCTGCGCATGTGTGGGAATTTGATTCTTAAAATTCCGATAAAATATAGAAATATTTTAAATTTATAATGTTGTTTTGAAATATATGATTTGGAATAATTCATAGTAACTCTATGAATAATTTAGAAATATAGATAAAATTTATTTAACGTATTTCTTTCCCCCTATAAGTTTCGACATCTTGATGAATTGGATGGGAGACAACACAATGAAGTTTTACGGCCATTTATGGATGTCGCAGGATCTGAGGGCCCGAAGATTGCTTTAGGCATAGGGCATTGTGATGGTGTCGGTGTTAGGGAGGAACGAAAGCTCGTTCAAGAAAAGGGGAACATGAATTTTTTCCCAAATGTGTGTCCCTTAATACTCTATGTGGACTTAGATTTAAATTGCATTTGGCTTCAATAGTATTTCTTTGATATAGCTTATTTGATCGAAATGTTGTTTTAAAGTTCCATTAAAGTATTTTTCAAAATGCAGTTTTATCCTCACTTGTGATTAAACATCGCATTGAATTATTAGGAACTCGGAAGGATATATTTGAAAAATCGTCCTATATATATAGTTAATACATTAAATATATTTCTCATTCTTATTTCAACTATTTTTATAATGCAAATTTATATTTTTTACACTAATCTCTACCTCCAATTATTTTTCGTCGTTCAAAGTAAATAGATAAACTGAATTTTGTGTTTTAAAACAGTCGTAAATTTCAAAAAATATAATAAAGGATATTATTATATTGTTTCTCTTTTCAGATTTACATCGTATAAAAATATCGAATTGTGTGTCCGATTTTTTTATAATGCTACTCCTTTTTAAAGTTCCTTAACGAACGGAATAAAATAATTTCTTTCAAAGTCGTAAAAGAAACAACAAAAAGATCTTTTAAAATATTATTTCTATTCTGGAAGATATTAATATTAGTTAAGTTTTTAATATTTAGTTAGTTATTAATATTAGTTTAGTTGTTAATGATTAGTTATTAGTATTTATACCTTGATGTAGATGAAAACAAATAGCAAAATAAATTGAATCAAATGTTTGAATAATTTTGTTAGGAACATTAAGAGACTGATAACATCGTAAATGTCTTGAACACAGCAAATTATCTTAAGATTTTTTTTCAATAATTTATCAAAGAAGATATATTTCTTAGATAAAGTAATAGATTTATAAAATCTAAAAAAAAAAAAAAAAAAAAAAAAATAGGAATTTTAAAAATTCTATATTTATTTGACAGTTCTTTGAAGCATTTTTTTTTTTTGTTGTTGTTGTTAATATGCTAATGAGAATTCTTCATTAAAGCCTAAAATCTGAGTGGATAAATGAGATTCTGAGAGTGGATAAATCTTGCTGCAAAGTGCAGCAAGATTTTTAATTACATGTTTTTAAGGACGTTCTAATGCAAAATAATGCAGATAAATTCTTCAATGGTGCACGGACAATAAATTATTTTTGAATATTTAAAAGTGTAACATTCATAGTTATGCCTTGAAATCACAACCTATTTACTCGTGTAAAATAAAGGATTATACATTACTTCACTCAGATTTTGTTATGGGAGTGTTACTTATGGAACTAAATTTCATAAACTGCACACATTGGGGCAGGATCAACCTTAAAAGTTCCGGGGTCCAAACTGGAAAACAAATTTTATCAATACTTTATTATTATTATTATTATTATTAAAAGCAATCTAAAGATTTGCAATCAAGGTAAAGATCAATGCTATTATTTACCTCTCTACTTTCTCCTATGCATATGCTTATGAATGCAGCGGTATCCGCATTTGGTTAGAATAGAATCAAGTATAAATTAGGTACTATTAATGATTAGTTCTTCCTATCCTTTTAGATTGGAGAAAAAATTCGATACATATTTGTAATAATGATGTCAAAGCAAAGAACCAAATTTCATTTATCTATTTTTTGCAATTTTAAATGATTAATCAAACACTCACGAATAGACAGACTTACGGATAATTAATCCTTTTACAAATTATATTAAAAAAATTAATATAAATCTACATTTTGATAAAATTGCATGATACATTTAACTGATCTAGTCACTTTTGTTATGGGGTATCATGCTCACGCATTCACGGTCAGATAGATTTCCCATCAGCCAGTTTCATCTAATATTTGAGATAAGATTACATTTAAGTTAATTGCAATACGTTGCCTTATGAGACTGATTTGCACTCAAAAATTGTATGTTTTATTATAATAGAAGATGATACCATTTCTTCTAAAATATAATACATCAGCTCTTTATTATTATTTAAGCATTTCAGATTAACAGAACTATTTATGATTAGTTCTAATTTTAGACATATGCTACCACGTTGCAAATGTTATTGCTCGATACAAAAATATTACAATGATTTATTTAAAAGAATAATAAGGAAATATGAAGAAAATTTTATCCTACATTGACTGCTCTCTCTCTCTCTCTCTTTATATATATATATAATGAAATGAGACCGAATATGTAATGCAATTTTTGTTCAACGATTCTGCTGTGCAACGATTCGCAAAGTGTTATATCAGCGACCGGGGTTAAAAAGAAACAGAAGTCTTCCCATTCACTATTCTTAGAAACCCTCCGATTTTTGTAGCCGTACAAAATAAAGGAAAGCAATAAAATTTGACTTGAATGAGCGGTAACTTGTTCCTACCCTTAGGGACTCTTGACCCACATGACGTTTGGGGGAAAGCAAAAATTCGGCTAACGCTTTCAGTGCATCTCGTTTGGAAAACTGATGCGCTTTTACGATACAAAACTAGTCTGGCATCTCTCGCTTTTCAGAAGTTTCACACGTAAAATGAAACCACTTAGAGGTTTAAATCATCACCGCCTCTGATTTCAGTTATATGTGTTTAATCATTTTTGTCGAACGCGGACCTTTCTGGTTGATTGAACAGCGTCTCCGCAACTGGATTAGTGGGACTTACAATAGTACTGGTAGACAATAAGAATCTTGCATCATTTCAGAAGTTCTATTCCATATGAATCATTATGCAATTACTCAATCTAATTCTGAATAGTCCTTTTGTTTTTACAGTTTCTACTTTTGATTGTAGCTTAAAATAAATTCTTCGCTCTCAGCTATGATTTGCTTTCGAAGTAAATTAAGAATTTAAAAGTAATGGGGTCAATTCATGTGACGTAAAAGTCACATGTCATGTACCTCTTGCGCATGGCATTTAAGTTTCATCCGCGCCGCTCTCGTCGATCAGTCTGCCATTAACGTTCTCCGCCAAGTATGAAGCGGATTTTTTTGTTTACATTTGCAGTTACAATTTTTGAGTCATTTTCTTTCCTCTTCTTACGTGTTAAAAGAGGAAATACTGGTGTGCTGATGGATGCTTTAATGCGAAACACAAGAGTGACTGTCATGATCAAATGTTTTCTTAATTTCCTTTCAACAATCCTGCCTAGGGTTGGTACCTTTGGTATCGATTTTTTCAAGCCTTCGATGTCGGTGATATGCTTCGATCAATTTGAAGAATTCATTCAGTGTGTGTCCATTTATTAAATATAGCTGTTCCAATAATTTGTTAGAAAAACTCTTCGAAGAAAAAGAAATCGGTAAGCGATTTGCCACCAAAAACAATCAAACAAAATCATGAGTGCATTTCTAATTTACTTCATTCACATTTGATGAAATTTCTGATAATTTTGAATATGTTTAGAAGGTTTTAAAATGTTTACATGAGTTACATTAAATGTTACATTGCATTTTTTTACAAAATCTTATCTAAATTTATGTAAGTAAACAAACTCCTATTGCAAAAATAACAACTGCTATAATGCTAAACTTAGGTGGAAGTGAATATTACTAGTTTTCTAATTACATTTGCAGATTTGTGATGGATTCAAAGTGAATTTATATCAAACATCTTTTCTATTATTAAAAATGAAATGTCAATAGTTTATTGTATTTAAACTGAAATTCATTGTTATCATAATATCCTGTTATAACACTGTGCACCTCAGTGATTTTATTTTTAATAAATAAGGGCCTTTCAATGAAAATTAATTTCCATATCAGCATTAATTATATAATTTTTATTCCCAACTTCATTGCTACATGCATGTTTCACTTTTTTTTTCTATTTCTTTAACATATCAATTTTGAATTATAAAATTCTGTGAAAGCATAAAAGTGTTTCTTTCAACTCCTCTTTATATCGTTTTAACTTCTCTCTCTCTCTCTCTCTCTCTCTCTGTATATATATATATATATATATATATATATATATATATATATATATATAAATTATGAAAGCGTGAATTTGTTTGTTTTCAGTTAATGATTTCTACAAATTAAAATGAAATTATTTATTCATAAGTTGCATAGATTTAAAAAAAGGTATCCATACCTTTTATATTTCATAATTTGAAATTGTAAACATAATTTATTCAAAATATACTAATTTGAGTTTCATGTTCTTTCTTCTAAGCAAACTGAAAACATCAAAGTCTCAATATTTATAAAAGTAATTACATAAGGAAAAAAAAAAATACAATAATTTCATGAGTAAGCTTTAAAATATTAACTTATCTAAGAGTAATAATTATTTTTAAAAAGAACTAACTGGGGGAACTATATTCATAAAATTCAACATTCAATACTATTTAAATAATATGTAAAAAAGAACATATGTAATTTTTCAAAACCACTGCCATAGTCATTTGTCAAAATGTATCCTTCGGACAAAAAAAAGGGGGTGGGGGGATATGGGAAAGGAAAGAATAAAGCGGCACCAAACGAATTAAAAAGCGATGTTAATTAATTGTTCATAAACAATAATTCCATTGAAAATACTAATTAAAATTATATAACTAAGAAAATTTGGAGAAAATAATTCAAAATAATATCTTTAAAAAAAAATCAGAAGTTTTTAATAATTGATCGGCTAGCTTAATATTTACTACACAATGTCAACAACAATGTAAACAGTGTCAACGTTATCGGCAGACATAACGACATGCGCAGAACGGTTGAAAATTGAACAGAAGCGGTTTGTTTGGTACCTGACACGTGACCGTGAATTGACCCCATTGTCTCTAAAAACAAGACTTACTTTTTCGAATTTTTTCTATCCCACTTCTTTGAATTTGATTCATTTTATGAAAAAGAAATTCCAATATTAATTAAAAGGTGGAGCAATTGTCTTTGAAATGTAGGTTGCTCATGTATCTTTTGATAATTTATCTAAACAGAAAAAAAAAAAAAAAAAAAAAAAATTGAGTGTTTAATCATTTCCAAACCAAATAACATAATGATTTGAGACATGGATCAATTTTTTTTATACTTTCAATCTTTTGCAAGGCTTCTATTTACAGTATTTTTGCCATACAAAGTCAAATGCAGCTTTGAATAAAGCTAAACCTTTTTTTCAAAAAAAAACAAAAAAAAAACTATACATTTATAAATTTTAAAGTAAAAAAAAAATTTTTGAGATAAAAAAGAAAGTTTTTCCTAAAAGTGAATTTATTCTTGTTTTGAATAGATGGCTGCATATCATACTACCATTATTGCATTGTACAGCATATCATATTGTACAATGCAATAAAAACATTGTAATAATTTCGATATTTCTGGACTTGTTCAGTATCTGGGATTGGTATAAAATGATAACGTTTTGCACCAATAAATACAGAATTTATAATATTTGTGTTTACTGTACTTTCTTTCTTTCTTCCGCCACAGAATATCCCCGAACTTGGAATCTCTAGGATTCCCTGTCGGTTGAAAGGATATACGTGGGAGTATTTATTAATATAAAAAATACACATAAAAAGACATAAAATATCATCAATACACATAAAAAGTAACTATATACAATATTATAATGATGAAGGAGGTGTTCGGTGGGGAGTATGAGCAGATGAAATCTATTGAAGATAATATATTCTGGAGAAGAGCTTGGTTGAGAAATGAAACGAAAATTTATACTGGGCTTGGGTCTGGAGAAATCAATTCCTCGTTCTCTTGTAGGAACCCCACAAGATTTTTAATTTTAAACTTGGACATCTTGTTTCTCATAACGTTGATCCACCAGATATTTTCTGGATCGTGGGTGGGTTTTTTGAGATGAAAAGATGGGGTGAGAGGGCAGCTAGTGGCATAATGAAGGGGATCGCCTACTTCGCCACAGCCACATTGATCCGATCCTTTAATATTGAATCTCTTGAAATATGAAGGGAAAGGGCCATGGCCAGTTGCAAAGATAATGTATGGCCAGTTGCAAAGATAATGTCAAGCCTATTCCAAGATGATGGGCTAAAGGACACTTTCGAGATGATTTGATGGATGTTTCTGCCAGTTGAGCCATTGTCCCATTCTTCTTGCCATCGCTGTAGGCTCAATTCATTTAGAATACTTTTCAGATGGCTGTTAGGAGCTGGGTATTGAACGAGCGTACCTCCAGAAATGGCCTGTTTGGCTAGGGAATCTGCAACCTCGTTTCCGTTGTGGCCCACCCATCCTAACTTAATAGAAGTTTGGGGGAGCAGAATGGCTTGGATTGTTTAGTGTACTGCAGAGTATGATATAATATTCATTATCTCGGCGAATAATTGTCCTACTGGATTTTTTAATAATAATATTCAAAATTACATGCTATCCTAAATTAAAATTAATATTTTTACGTAATAATACTAATTTTACTTAATAATTTTTACTTTAATAATATTACTTTTTATAACTTTTTTTTTTTTTGAAAATTTAGACTCTCGGAAATATAGTGCATAATTTGCAATGTTATGGAACGATTTTTGGTATTCCCTGGTATATTCATAACGTTATGTAATATTATGCAATAATTATAAAATATTTATGCGCTACTATGGAGATTTCGAAATTATTAAAAACGATGTCAGAATGTTTTTTTTTTTTTTTTTTTTTTGTTCTGAAAAAACTGTTAAAATTATGATGAGTGAATTGTTATTGTTCAGAACGGATTCACATTTTAATTAATGTAGAAATTTCCTTCCTCATAAAATAAATCACTCAAAAAATTGTATATTGTTTAAAAAAAATAAATCTTTCCTATGGAAGCAAGCGCTTTTTTTATTATTTCCAGAATATCCTTTGATAATACATCATTATTTTCAGCAAAAATTTCTTTTATTTTAAGTTACTTTACCAGAGGAAAACTATAAAAAATTAATTTAATCAAAACTAAAAGAGACATTCAGAATTACATTTGGCATTTGCGTACCGCTTCATAACAAATTTTGGTAGGCAAATATTAAATAATAAATGATATATATATTTTTTATTTTTTACCATCGCAACAGTTTAGGTAGTCCAACGAATTAACTGCCATTCACTTAACTCAAAGTTCCAACTGTCGAACCTTAAAGTAAAAGTCAGAAATGACTTAAACGAGGAGTAAAAAACAGAGCTTTGACTTATTAAAGAAAGCTTATATGAATGACTGAAACCTCAATCCACTTTTCTACACTCTAATATTTAAATTTTAATTTTTCAGAATTGTATAGTATTATTCAGTAAGGTATAATGTTACTTCATATTAAAAAATATTTTAAAGTATTATACGAAAGTGTAAAATTTAATTCAATTTTGCACAATATTATATAGCATTGTAAAGTATTACTCAATATCAGGAAAATAATATTGTCTAATATTATAAAAGTTTTATATTTTACATTGTTTCAATATTATAAAAATATTACATATTTTGTGAATTTTATGTTATTGTACGGTATTATGTGCTCTTGAGACACATTATGAATTATAATTTATTACATATTGTTATTTCTTTGTCGCACTATTAATGTTGATATAAATTTGAATTTAAAACAATATTCGAAACTCTAATTTATTTATTTATTTCACAATCATTAGCATACATTCTTTTTAATTTCTTCTTTTTTTTTATGTGTGCCAAATGTTCTTCATAAAAATTATTCTAAGACGAATGTGAAAGGACGTTCCTCGAAAGGAAAGGCTTGTTACAAATGTGATTACAAACATCTTCGTTAATTTTTTACAATCTATAAAAATCTTTCATTAATATTTATCATCTTCAATTCTTTTTTCCGGATTTCAATACTTTGAGTTAAATAGAGATGCATAATCCACGATTTTTTGAATAACAAATAATATTGCTATTGTTATTTTTAAATATGCGGTCCAAGTATCTGTTATTTCAATCATATTATTAATTAAAAATTATTACTTAATATTAAATATAAAATTTATTAATTGTAATTAATACTTAATTTACTAATTTAAGTAATTAAGTGATTAAATTAAGTTATCTGTTTCAGCTTAATTCTTAAATTTTTTTTTCTCAAAACTATTTATTTAATTCATTTATTAGAGTGAACCATTTTCTGGAAAAGGTGAGTTAAAAATATATGTCATTTCTTTAAAATGTTTACTTTAGTCCTATATTCTACCAATAGATGGCGCCAGCAGTAAACAGAATACATGTAATCAAAGTCAATCATGTCATGAACAATTCAAAATGATCTGTATGGAATAGTGCATCAAATACGAATATCGATCACTCCCGTAAAGTGGAGCGGTGACTTCGCACTTTCCAGTGAAGCCTCGCACTTTCCGGTGAAATCACCGCTCCGATAAATTTCAGTGATATGCAATTCAATGATACGATACGATAATTCCAATAACCGGTCCGTTCACTTTTCAATCCAATCACAGATTCCATTCGAGAGCTTTCATTGGACAGATCGTATCGATTGTTACTTTCCAGTGAAGTCACTGCTCCGGCAAATTTCAGTGATATCGTATCGATTGTTACTTTCTATCACGATCCAAAACCTGTAATCGAAATATCACCTGTAAGATCGTATCAAGGATTTGAATCACGCCCCTCTTTTGTGACTTTTTGATATTGGTTACGTAATAACCTCCCTTAAAATATTCATCATCCATAGAGTTAAATCATTTGCGTTGAACAAATATTTTGAACATCGATATCATTGAAATATCTTGTTTTAAAGCAGTATTTTAATGTTTTATTCTGCTTGTCCAATAATCTTCCTTAAATGATTGATTTATTAATATGGATATTATTTTGACGCAAAATCCTTTTGTAGGACATCCTAGAAAGAATATAAGAAAACTAAAGCAAAGCCACAATATTTTTGTTTTGTTTGACTGTTGAATGAACAAGTTTTAACTGCAACCGACAGCAGTTTTCTGCTTTATTTACGTTTTCAGAAAATCTGCGGAATTCGAATTTGGAAATTTATTGGCATATCCATTGAGCTCGAATATTCAATGTTTTTGTAACCATGTTAGTAGTTGGAATCTGTTTATTTTTATTCAATATTTTTTATGTACATTTTATTTGCATTTAACACTCAATGTAATCTCAATCATAGTCATTCCAAATATGCTTTTTAATTGTGTTCTTAAAGTTTAGGTAGTAGGAACAAAATGTGGCATCTGTTTAAAGAAATCCTATTTTAGGAATTATTGGGATGTGGGAGTCTCGTAAGAGTTAATTTTTCTTGTCTAATTGAAATCCTTGTTTTTTTTTTTAAAAAAAACCTTGCGAAATATGTGATAATGATGGCTTTGTGAGAAAACAAAAATCGGCATTTTCTTACGATACGAAATGGCACTTTTTTTTGTAGAGAAATTGATAATTACCTTATGCTTGAAAGTTTATTAAAATTTCCTTTTCTTATTGAAAGTATTGAAGTATTGAAATTTTCTTATATTTTGTAAGCAATATTATATCTTTTAGTTCTGTCCTAAGAAATTTTTTATTTATACAGATTACTATCATTCCATTGAGCATTCTGAAGATTATGAACTGATTTTCTGTAAAGTCTATGAGATATTTTTGGCACAGTTTTCTTAATCATGTTTTGCCTTTTATGTCTTTTTTTTTTTAATATTGAAGTTTGGATAATCTTTCTTTTCTTCACTTAGATAGAGATAAATCTCATTTTGTTTTGTGCATTGCAAATGCATTAAATCGAAAAGTTATTTCATAGTTTGTTTTTGAATTCATACAAAGGTCATATTTTAGATTTGTATTATACAGTACTGTGTAATTTAATTGGGAGAAACACAAAAAGTTTCACCTTTGTTGTTTAATTAATATAGGTTCATTTACATGCATGGTATTGGAATCTAGTAGCAAATATGTCCTCCTATAACTTTAATGAGATCTTGTACATGTTTTACATGGATTTCACTAATTTATAACATACATTTTTGATGTTGTCAAAATGAAACCAAACTTTTATGATATTCTCAATCATATTTCTTTTAGTTTAACAGTCCCTTTTACTCGCATGTTTTTTCACAATGCTCCAGAAATTTTTGATGATATTTTTGTCTGGGGAATTACCAGGTCAATTCAAAACTGTTAATACCTTTTCTTGAAAAAAATTCTTTACCACCTTGGAATGATGGTTTGGAGCAAGATCTCGTTGAAAGACACCAGCACCACCAGCAAACATTTGCATCAGAGACACAATTTTTTCTTCTAGTATTGAAATGTATTTTTTAGAGTTCATCATCCCTTCAACTGGTACTAAGCTAACAGGTCCTACCGTTGTAAAATGACCCCAAAATATCTGCTTCTGAGGGTGCTTAACTTTTTGTTCAAGATGTTGTTCTCTGATGGATTTTTTCCAACACTTCGTCTGACAAATGTTGATTGAATCCCTTGCACAAAAAAATGTTTTGTTGCTGAATACCTTGTCTTGTGCAGTCCAGGATTTATATTTCCTGTCCCAATACAAGAGTTTTCTCTTCATTGCAGGTATTTGCAACTATCTTTTTTTTTTTTTTTTTTTTTTTTTTACTGGTTTCCTACCCATCCTCCTGCTTCAATAAGCCTTCGTCATATTTTTGATGAATCAATACTCGCACCAGTAGCTAATAATTCTCTAATCTGATCTGTACTTGTTTTGCAAGAGTGCATTTTACTATTTTTTACAAAAAATGTGTATGTATGAGGTGTTGTATTGCGTTTGTATCCACATTTATTCTTTCGTTTTGGAGAAACTGTCCCAAACTTAATTTGCTGATAAATAATCCTTGAAACACTTAATTTACAAACTCCAGCTGCTGCAGCAATATCCCTCACTGTTATTGAAATATGCTGACTGAGGATACCAATTCTAGTCTTTTTTTCTGGGAGTTATATATACATTTTTTAATATGCATTAGAACTAGACACAATCAACCTCCTGTAGCAATTGAAACACAACTGATGGTAAAATGCTCTACATGTGATGATCACATGGTCAAGCCAGTTTAGAACTAGTATTTAGAACAAGCCAGTTTAGACTTTTTTGTAAGAAAATGCAGTTGAAATTGGTTTGAGGAAGAAAATTCCTGCGAAATGAAGAAATTTATAAAAAATGGAGTTTGTCCCAATTAATTTGCACAGTACTGTATGTTGTAAAGACAATATCTTTTGCTGCAGTTTTTTTTTTTTTTTTCTAATGACAAAAATTGTGTTTATATATATATATATATATATATGAATGCTAGTAATAAAACTTTTGCAATCTCACATCAGAATACAATTATCTGGTTTATATTTTATGTATTTTTATATTTGCAATTAAATTGTCAAAATAATATCTTGTTTTACATTGTCAGTATCAGTGCATTCTTCCATATGTGAGGTCCAAGGATGATTTTAAGAGTTTAACATATTCTATTGTTATTCTATCTATAAATACCCAGTCTTTTGAGAAACTCTTCATATTTATTATTAATAAAAAGATAAGAAAAACAGCAAATAAAATATTGAACAGCTCATTATAAATTGCATATAAATAGTAAGTCTGATTCTGCTACATTTAATAAAAGCTTTATTGACCAAATTAATTTAATACTAATGAGAAGTCTATAATTTATACTGTTATAAACATTTTGTTTTCAGAATATCTTTCAGCACTTTTAAACAAATTTTTTACTTTTGCAGTAAATCCCTAAAAGGTAAAAATATATATATTTTTAAATCGTTGGTACATCTATCTAAATCTGAAGTCTGACATGTATTTGTAATACTATATTTTAACTATTTATGATTTATTGTATAACTAATCAAACAAACTTCAAAAGTAAGTAAAAATAAATGCTATATGGGTGGGCTAATGATATGAGATGAATAAAAAATAAGTATATATATATACTTTACAAAGTAACTTTATTTAAAAATAAATAAATACTAGATAATAACATTGGATTTAAAAGTAGTCTCATTTCATATATCGGGATGCAAGAAGTCGCTTTCCTCAGCCATAGTGAAGGGTCAATGGTCATGTTCTTCCCCCTCTCTCCATTGGAACTGGTTTCCTCTTCTTCTTCGTTGGCATTTTTTCCATGCTAGTGGTGACCCGCTACACATACAACCTATACAAACCTGCAAATGACTCATGGTAGTACAGTTTGGAAATTTATAATGATACTAATGTAATGTCCTCTGACCATTTTCAATAGCTGTTCTTTGCATTAATCTTTTATTATTATCAATATTTATCATCTGAATATTATTGTGCATCTTTCACTATGACTAGAATTATGATTACTTGTACTGTCAACATTCATTTTGGTCATGTAATAGCCTTTATAATTCGTATATGATATTCCTATGTTAAAATTAATATTTTAGCTTGGTCTGCAGTTACATTTTCATCATTATCTTTTAATGCTTTCTTGTATATTGCCAACAATATATAAAATTCAGTAATTTTTTAGAAAAACTGTAATATTGAACTATTGGTTTTATTTTAATATTTTACATTTTTTTTCAGAGCTATTAGATAGAATTGCAGCTCTAATGCCCTTCTTAATGAGGATGTGATATGATCTATATCCTTCTGCAAACTGTCATAGTGTTAAATAAGCAGTGACTTCTGTATTCAATTTCCTGCATATGGGATCTATTTCAGAAACTTCACCAGCCCTTTCATCATTGCTGTAAGGAATATAATTCGGTTCATAATCTTTTTTTTTTACATTATTTTTTTTTAAAAATATGATTTTGTAACCTTTAAATCATGTTTGCATTTTTACCTCTCCTCTTCAGTTTCATTACAAAGCCCTATCTTCTTTACCTTTCTTACACAATGTATTGTGACAAGAAACTCTTGATTCCATACCTACCAACTTCAGAACTTGTCTAGTATTTATTGATCACCTGTGATTGTTTTTATGTGCATAAAAATTTCTTTGAAGAAATATGTATGTGGTGTTCTTTTGCAACTTTTATTCCTCACAATAATCTAGGAAATAGTCCAGTTTTGATCTTTCTTTGTTAAAGCATTGTCAACCAATTCCATATGCCAAGTAGGAACATGAGAAAGTATTGAAAGAAATTTTCAGACACAGCATTTTGGTTTTGTGGGAAAAACTATAACCAGTGCAACTCAGAAGTTAAAAATTATAGTGAAGCTTGAATTTGATTGACTAGGAAAATTTTGAAACATGGATTCAGTAGAAATTATTACATGTATATATATGCATATATTACATTTACACAGGTTCAGATGCTTTGCAAATCTTCAACAAAATTGAATCCCAAACCAATAATTCTTCATTCCTAAAACTGAAACTACCAACAGGTTAATGAAGTGTTAAAATATCATGATCAACTTCAATGAATTCTTCCTTTCCTGTATAATGCAGTTTTGTGTATTTTAAAACTTAGATAGTGAAGCATTTTGAGGGAAGGAATAATTTCAATTAAAAAAATATCTAAGTATTTTTTTGAAGCCTAATTTATAACAAAATTGTCACTTAAAAACTATTTGAATTTATTTCGGGCTCATGTAAAGTTTAGTTTCATGCGCTGTTATTATTATTATTATTACTGGAAATGATGAAACATGAATATTATTGTCAAAAAATACTCTCAATTTGAATCCAAAATGTGTTTAAGATAGCTTTTTTCATTAATCAAAGGTATTAGTTATTTATTTTCTTAAAATATTTCCTTTTGTTTAGTTTTCTATGGCTTAACTAATAAAAGCAGATATTGACGAAGACCTGAAATTATTCATTTGTTATAATTTTTTTTTATTTTAAATTTTTACTTTCTCATATACATAGATAAATGCAGTGCTGTTATCTTCAAAGAATTTGGAATAGAGATTTTAACGAAACTCTTAGTTTCAGACCTCCCTGAGTTCGTAAAAAAACCCCTATTTTTAGAATTATGTTTGTAAACTTTATATCTAAAAACTGCATTGAACTAGACAAATGAAATTTGGTATATATTGTTCTATCATATTTCAATCCATGTAGAGGAAGCTTGTCTATCTGGTTGTTTGAGTACAAGTGAACTCGATAATTTCAAAATGTAAAAGACTTGGTTGATACAATGGATGTGCATTTAGTATCTAATATATAGATTTTTTTAAATCAAATTATGGACCAAATATATCATAGGGTTGACTGTCTGTTCAAAACATGCATTTAAAACAGTAGTAACAAATAAATGCAATGATTTCTATCAATGATATTCAGTATAGAATCTTGTAAATACAACCATATTTTTGTGTGAAATTTTGGTGGTGTATCCAAACGCTTACAATAAATTCATCAAAAAGGCTAGATTCATGCCAAAGTTCTATATTTCATGATTATCATTCACCAACTATCCAAGTTATTACAGCCTTACTCAAGGTCCACAATTTTATGTGGAGGATAAAACTTTTATTCGGGAGTATGCAAGAAAGCTTCTGGGAAAACACTCTCGCTGGTTTAAAAAGTGAATTCACAACTGTTATAAAAACGTATCTACTTTTTACTTAGAACATAGGAAGATTTTTTTTCTATTGCAATTTTTTAGTTTGAATATGCTGAGAAATGTGCTTTGCATTATTCTGTATGAAAAGATGGCTTATTAAATTTTTATTCTCACCAAATCAGATTTTCTTTAAATTTGTTACAGGTATACTTTTGGTATGGACTTAGAAAAAGGTGGAATTTTAATTAGATATGTCGTTTATGAATTATAGAGCTCCAAAGTTCTCATAAATGGTGTTAACAACAAGGAACAGCATATTTTAAATAGCTGTAAAAATTTTCTTAATTGGGTTTGAAGCTTATTGGTAGTTCCCATTTTGCTTGCTCTTTCTTATAATATGCAATATCATACAGGTTCATATAAGGACAAAAAATTAATTTTTTTTTAAAGATCATATTTTAAAATTTTTTAATTAATTCTATGAACAGTATGAATTATTATAAATCACAAGGCAAAATATGAACTTTGGATGATAATGGCTTCATTGTTAAAAAAATAAAAACTGGATCTCCTTTTCATGAAATAATGATTTTACTGAAATTTAAATAATAAATTAATTAAACTAATAATCTTAATTATTATTCTAATTATGATATATAATTAATAATTTTTAAAAATAGTAGAAAATGGTAGAATTGTAGAAAAATTGTAGCACATCGAAAGTAAAATGAAGTTCCACAACTATGAAACAAACGTTTTGTTGTTGTTGCTGCTGAAAGTTCATCAAAAAGTGATGATCCTGAGAAATCGGATTTTATTAAAAAATCTGAAAGTTAAGTTTTCCAGTTATACATATTGGGTAAAAAAGTTAATGCTTCTAACATATTTACCTGAAAATTGGAGCATTAGAAAGATAATATATGCACCAAATTACATGGTCAGACAATTAAAAAGAATTCTTAAAGAGAAAGGCTTCTTGAAACCAGAGAAAAGCTTGCCAATAGAGATAGTAGGAATTGTACATTCATTATATGACTATGATGAAATTAGTGGAATGATGCTAGGTATTACAGATTGTGCAACAGTTGCTGAAGCAGATGGAAATAAATCAAAATTTTGAAAAAGACTCATAATGTGTGTTCTTAAAGAAACATAAACATTTTAAAGAAAAGTTTATCAGCATAAAAATAGGTTTCTCTAAATTTTCTGAATTGAAACGAATATTGTGTATTAGCCAGTCAAGGTGACACACACTTTGTTTGTATGTGCAGTATTCACCAATACATGAAACAAATGATCGAAGATACTAAATTGAATATTGTAACAAACGATGAAATGTAAAATTAAGAGCAATGCTTTGAAAAAATACTTTGTAATGCATCATTTGTTGATTGCAACATGGGGAAATATACTTACAGGTGGAACTGAGATATATAAAATTTTGGAAGAATTCTTTGCTGAAAATATAATTGAAAAAGTATAATTCTGCTAATGTGTTACAGTTGACCATTGTAACCTGTACATTTTAGAGAAAGATTCAGAAGAATTTATTGATTTGTTCTGCAGCAGACTGTTTTCTTTAGTTCAGCATGATTTCATTCCCAAGCTGCAGAGATCTTTCCTTAACTACACAGAAGAAGCCTTGGAGTTAAATAGGGTATTCTTTAAAGAGACTGGTAGCTTGTACCAGTTTGCATAGATTCTATAAAAATCAAATTCAAATGCCTCTCCAACTTTTTGAATGGGCAGTTCAGAATGTTACCAACTTAGACTTCATATTCAACTCAAGAAGACTATGTTGAATCAGAGTGTTTCTTGAAGCATCGCTTTCATCAAGCATTGTCCATCAAATATTCCCATATCTACATCTAAAATATTTGAAAAAAACTTTTCTTTGGATTCAAAAGCTTTCGAAAGAATATGTCAAAGTCTCCTGATACACTTACATTGACAGATATTTCAGGCTATTAAGAAAACTGGTAGTATGTTTTAAAGAAAATTGAAGAATCAAGTAAATATAACTGTTCTTCATTCATCGAGGCTATCTTCATACTTCTGTTCTACAAGAAATGTTGATATTCTGTGAATTTCATGTATGGATGTTCATGTAAAAGTAAATCCTGTGACTCCTACTGGAAGAATTTATACTCTTCTTGACAGACCAAACAAATGAAGTTCTTTCAAGCTTAAAATAATAAAAAGATCCTATTATTTAATAGGAAGATTATTAGATGTACTAGTGAAATCTTTGTGTGTGTTCATATTTATTTTCATAAAAATGTGAATATTAGCATTATTGTATTAATTAAAATTAATCAAAATTTAATTAACAGAAAAGAAGCTTTAGTTTTTTTTTTTTTTTTTTTTTTTTTTTTTTTTCATCAATGAAGTTATTATCACCCCAAATTTATATTTTGTCATGTGATTTACAACAATGCAAATGATTCATAAAATTAATTTTTAAAAATTAAAAATCTGTTTTTGAAAAAGTTAAAATTAAATTTTAAATTAAATTTTAACAATTTGTTTTCTAGTCTGAACTAATATAGTGTTGCATATCAAAGCAAAGAGCATAAGAAATTATGCAAAATAGCACCTATTCCAGGTCTCGAACTCAATTAGGAAAACTTCTACAACAAAAAAATTGCTGCTTGGTGTTTTTAGCTACATTCTGAGAACTTTAGAGATTTAGAATTCAAGAACGACAACATATTTCAATAAAATTTCATATTTTTCCAGGTCTATACCAGTAGTGTGTATATGTGCCTGATTTCAAGCAAATCTGATTTGTGAGGTTTACACCCTGTGTTGAGTTGGCATGACCCACTTGTAGAACTTTAATTTGCTTTTAATATTTGATGCTCTTTTTCTAATTTGTTTTTTTAGCAAATATCTGAAATTTTATTTTAACAGTTATTTGTTGTGTGTTTATCAAAACCTTTCTTCGGAGATGTGATTCTTTTGGAGATTTGCAGTTTTCCTTTTTTTTTTTTATCTTTTTATTTTATCCTAACTTTAAACAAAAGAAGAAGGGGGGGGGGGAAACTACAATTTTTCATGATTGGATGAATCAAGATTGAATGTAGTAAAATAATTCCACAAAAAAAAAAAGCATATGTTGAATGTTCTTGAACATAACAAATGCCCTTGGATAATTATGCTAATGCATTCTGCATTGGCAATTGATTCCATTTGTGGCAAGTGTTCTCTTTCTTTGACATTAATAAAAGATCTTCCTCATATGATAGTTAATGTGATTGTTGTTTCAGAAAGACATACTTATATCTTGGAGGTGCACAAGTATCTTACTGCTATCTCAGCCGAAGGTAGGATGGATAACTGATGGATGGAAGTTGAAAATTCCAGACAATTTCCACTAGTGTCAAGAAGAGCATGTACCAAAGGCTAAATGTTTTTAAAGGTTGAAGAGTAAAGGATTTCAAAGGCTTAAGGTTAGAGATTTTCAAACACTTAAAATTGAATTGAGTTTTAATATTGTGAAGCAAATAGATTAAATGCCATTCAAAACTGCAAAATATGAGTTTATGTTCCAAAGGAATTGTAGTTTGATTTTTAAAATGGATTATCTGAAAGATAAAGTAAGCAGAAACCTCTGTCAAGACATCAGTTCAGCAGCAAAAAAGTGCAGTGTAAAAATTCTTGGCAAAAAAAAAAAAAAAAAAAATGTTTGTGATAATCAGTTAAGTCTAAGAAAAATGAAAATATATGGCAAAGCTGCCAAATTACAGAGAAATATTCATGTGAAGTAGGGAGGGGGAATGTGGCTCCAGGTCTCAACATCTCTACCCCATATGAATCTTGTGCACAAAATGAAACTCTTATACCAATACGACTGATATTGAAAATCAAAAATAAAATGTCAGTTAAGTCATATGAATGAAAGACATTGCCATTAATGTATTCAAAATATGCTGCAGAGACCCAATGAGCATCAAAGAAGTTTAATAAGATTTGCCAGAGAGGTATATTTACTATGAAATATTGCTTTTAATGTCATATTTGTTGTCCATATATGTATTTAAATTTGTCCTGGGCAATATACTTCTTAAAACATTTTTGAGAAAATCATATGCTGTTGATTTCTATTTGTCTATAGCTTGAAACAGATATTAAGAAAAAAATCAATCGAGTTCAAGTTTTCATAATTTTTTTCAGTGCATAGATGATTTAATTCACACTTTTCTGTGTAAATTAATTCTGTGTGTTGTTTGCCATAGCATTTTTGGTTTTCCTCTTTCTCCGCTTCTTTTTCAATTCCTATTTCTTAGATAACAATCTTTAATCCAATTCTTTTTTTTCCTCAATATAGAAGCTTTCCTTAGTGCTTTGCAAATTATGTGCATCTATTTAAAAGGTTATCATGTGTGTAGCTAGAACTTCAAATTTCAGAGAAAGATTCTGTTTGAAGTTGTAAGATTCTTGTTTATCTTCTAAATTATTTAGCATTTTTACATTTAATTAGATAATTTCTTATATTTATTTATAGCATTGGCCAAACATAGATATACAGATTTCATTATTTGATATTTCAGTGGCATGCATATTTGGAATGATTATCTTTTTATGCAATTTTCATTACTCATTAAATAAGAATCTTTGTCAATGCATTTTAGGCATTTTGTTTTTGTTAATTTAACAATTTTTTCATACTTTTTTTTCTGGATATCCACCATCTTACCTTTTTTTATACTTATTTTTTTATATATTTTTATTTTTATATATTATTATATATCTTTTATATTTAAATTTACTTATTTTTAAAGAAGATTGAGTGGTATTATTAAAAGTAATTTTAAACTATATTTTAAATTGTTTTTATATTATATTACATATTTTTATTAAAAATACTCGTATATTATTTTATATTACAAGATAATATAAAGATTTAAGGTATAAGTAGATACAGACAGATTTTGATTACATTTGTTTAGTATAATTCTTATTCATATCTGTGTATAAAAATTCTTAAATAATGTTTGGACTCTGTTGCTATTCCAGTCACTCCAATGTCGTGAAAGAGAAAAACCTCTCAATTCAGAATGGATTTTTATACTAGCTGATCCACAGAACAGAGGCTCCTCTACCAAGCAGTAGATGAAATTATACTCTAAATTGAGGTTAAGTGTTCACATTTACCTCCTATTAAACTTGAACATGATTTAGTTGTGCAATTTCAATGATTTTCATTAGCCTTCTAATAATTTAGTCTTCATTAGTCAAGTCATATTTGGATACATCTGTTGAATTATACAACAAACTTTTAAACAAATATAGTCCACTTGAGCTATAGATATATAACATTCAAGACTACTATTTACTTTTTTACATCTCTGTCATATATTCCGAGATTCTAAAAGCAGCCCTGAAAGCTAAAATTGATCCTTCTTATTTTTTAAACTTCACGGATTTTTCTAAGTTGATGCAGAATTTTTCTAAAATTTAGAATGTTTTGCAAATTATGAAATTATTTTTTTTTCATGAATTTCAGTTAGATATCTTTATATGAATGAATATTTTGGAATCATAAATGTTTTTTAGTTATATATTGATATTTATTCTTAATTGAGGAGGTTAGACAAAGAATTACAATATCTCCTGTTAATTCAACTTAATTAAGTTATATAGTTATAATATATATTATGTTATAAAGTTATATATAATTATGTTATAGTTTTCCTGGCTTTTGTGCCATTAAACCAAACCAAAATAATTTTCCTTGAAATATATTCTACAATCACTTAATCAAATAATAGTTCTATTTTATTTGTTGAATAGCAATCAAAATTAACTCCAAATACAGAAAATACAACTATCTGTACTTTTATTTTTTTTTAGTAATATACTTATTTTCTTGCAAGATGTGTACAACAAATACTTTTATAAAAAAAAATTTAGATTTTTTTAATGTGTGTGATATTTCTTAGCTCTTTTGTTTAACAATGTTAAAAACAAAATTCCAGTTAATTATACCTATTTTGTTATTTAGAAGTTATTGTTTATAGTAATATTCACATTTCTTTCTTGTTTTATTTTTAACTAGAGATATTAATTACCATTTTTTTACTGTTTTAGAATTATGTTAAATTTAATAGATCTGTTTATAATTTTAAAAGAAAAGAGTCTCTTCCTCTCCCTGTACTTATACAAATATGAAATATTTTATATCATTCTCTTTACTTGTTAATTGTAATTTTATGATTCTTTTTTAACAATGCTGTATTTTAATAGGAAAATATTTGGATTTGGAAGTAATTGAATTAATAATAGTATGTTTAGAACCATGCATTAAAACATATATTCAATTATATATCTAAGGTAAATAGCATAACATGTTATTTATATTGCATGTAGTTTAAAAAATAATTATTATGCCTGTTTTTCATTTTTTTTTTTCTTTTATGGCTATTCCCAGTGCTTCTTACTCTCTTTCTGCCCCTTTCATATGGTTACACTATTATATGTATTTGCTCTAAATTAAAAAAAAAAAAAAATCTTTTTTTCATTTATGTGGAATATTTTATGTTTAAGTAAGAGGGAGTTTTAGTAAACTTTTTTATTAATATTGTGCACAGATACAAACACTATTCATTTGCATACATTTGATGGATTTTATTCTTTCAGTTCCATTGTTTGTTTGGTACATATTTAAATATTGCTGTGATTGTTTGAGTAATATTACTTTGCTTTTTAGTTAAATATTATATTGCCAACAATTTAAAAAATAAATAAGTTAAATCAAATTAGTATTTCTAAAATATTAGATTTATATATTTATATAAAATGGGAAACCTTATCAATAATATATAAATGACAGAAATATAAATCTGTAACAAGATTTTCTTTTAATTTTGATCGCATGGAAACATAAGAAACAATTATTTGTTAGATTTTTTTAATGTTTTGTAACAATTACTTGTTAGATTCTGTTATGAATCATCTATCTCTGTATATTTAGAGTGGGGGGGGGAGTATTTTATATTTAGTATTGTCTTTCCTACAGAATGAAATTATTATAATTATTTCAAATTATTTATTAGATTTTTATTTATCACTCACTTTTTTTAAATGAAATTATTACTCTTGGAAAATTATTTCTGTTTATAAAAAAGAGTTTCTTTTCAGCAGTTTTAAAAAATCATTTTGAACAATACATCACTTTTTAAAGAAGTTAAGAATTTTGAAATTGTTATGTGTTTCTGATATTATTGAAATTCTCATTTTAATAAAAATGATATTATAAATTTAAAAAATATTGTTTATTATAATAATGTATATAAAATTAATTTATATTACATATAGAAGTTCTAAAAACAAAGTTTCTAAAAAAGGTCAATTTTTTTTATGTGTGCATTAACATTTTGTCTCTAATGATATTAAATACTTTTTCTTTCTCGTATATGATGCAGAGCCTGCAGCATTTGATTTGATACATAATAACTATAAACCCCTTTTTATGAGGAATGCATCTTAAAGTTTGCTCAAATACTGAATATATGAAAGTTCTAGGGAAGATTTCATGTTAGTTAATTAAATATATTTTTTTTATTAATAAAAGACATGAAACTATGTTCATCTCAAGTAAAGTATTGGCTACAGACACAAGTCTTTTCTGTTTGCATAAAATGAATTTGTTTTGTATAGTTTCATTCACATATTGCAAGTTTAATCAATAAACACACATTTAGTGATACTTAAAAAAATCATATTCATACAATACCACAATTCTAATATAAAACGAAGATTTATTCAAATTATTTACAATTTACAAGAACTTTATATAATTAGAACATTATTTGATACAGTTGTAATGAGTATAAAAACTTATAGCCAGAACAGTTTCAACTTGTATATATACATACAACTAAGGTTTTAAAAGTACGCATTAGCGATTAAGGTAATATTGCTTTCATCAGTATTCACTGATTATCATTGCAGAAAACACATAGAGTTCACAACAATATTAAAATGAATTAAATGGTTAGTTCATCTAAAGTAACTAGAGCTCTAAATAACAAGTAAAACGTCTATTGAATATTCTGTATTTAAAAAAAAAGTCCATGTTTTATAGATAAAATTTTTTTATATTTTTAGCTAATTGGATTATTTATCAGTAATAACAATAGTTGTTTATTGCTTTTTATCCATTAATCTGCAGCTAATTTAGTATATTATTTTACATAATAATTATATTCAGCTGATTTTGATTGTCTTTCAGATGTGCTATTCTTTCAGATTTTTCAAATGTTTTATGCATCAATTTAATTAATTATTTGCTGACATATTAGCCTTCCAATATTTATATTAAGTTTTTATGGATGTAGTTTCTTATGAATACTTCTCAAAATTATTATTTAAAGGGTTTTTTTTTTCAATACAATTGTATTTAAATTTCAAATTATTAAAAAAAAAGGTAAAATATATTATTTGGTCAAATATAAATCTGCACATTTTTTGTTGTTGTTAGAATTTGTTTTTTTAGTCAGATTAGAAGTTTAGTCAGAATTAATCTTATTTATTTTGATTATTTAATTCTTAATAAATTTATTCTTAGTCATTAATTTATTGTAATTAAATATTTAATAATATTAAATAATTATTTTTCTGATGTCCTAATTTTTTTCTTTTTAAGGGGAAGAGTTTTCGCAATTCATAGAACATTTACAACTCTTAAATCTTTTTGTGGACTTTCACAGGTATTCTTTTTCTTTTAATTAAATTAAAATTATGTTTTCTGTTTCAATGACTTATGTGTGAAATTTTGCAGGTTACAAATTCTGGCACTCTTTTTTGTAACAGTGATATTTTTCAATTTTTTAATTTTGACAAGAATGTTTTGAGCAATAATTCAGTTTGCATTCATTTTCTTATAAAGAATTTATAACTTTCTTGAGAACATTGTTGTATTTTCTTCTCAATTTAAACTCAAATGTTAGTTACTTGCTTTAAAAAACTTTCAATTTGTATCATACTTTTTTTTTTAAATGCTAACTTGAGACCATATGAAATTGGGATTAATTTTAATTTAACTGAAATCCTTCATAAATTCAATCTTCTAGAAGGTTTGGTGTTCTTGAAATAGTAAAATTTTTCATTGGTGTCATCATATTCATTTTTTCCAAGTACTAATTGTTCTAAATCAGGACTTCTTAAACTGTGAATTACAACCACACTGAGAATTCACCTAATATAATATTAGGAGAGGAGCATAAAAATTCTCATCCCCCCCCTTCAGATTCATCATTTATAAATAAGAATTGTTTAAAAATTATCTTTATTTGAAATATTTTTCTAAAATTTGTTGATTAATTATTTTTATTACATTTCTCTCACAGTTTTTATTAATATTTTTATTTTTGTAAGTCACAGGAATACTTTTATTGAAATGCATCCACAAAGGATTTTTCATGCAAAAAAAGATTCGAGAACAACAACATTATATATATCGATTTTTTTTTCCTCTTGTTAGGCCTTAATAGGCATAATATAACAAACATTGCATGGTATTTTTATGAATATTATCTCCTACAGTTTTATATCTGCTTTTTTAAATGAAAGAAAAGGGAGGGGGGCACAAGCATAAGTAATCATGAAAACTTTCTTTAATGGGTAAATATCCTTTTATTGTAGTAAATTGGTTTTAAATTAATTGAATAAAAATTCTTAAAATTATTACAAATGCCTGTTATATGCCCAATTATAGAATGAATAACTTCAAAGTACAATAAATTGCTAATTTGGCTACTGCTTAGAATTTTTACATTGTATCATAATTGTATTTTGAAGTTCTGAATTAATAAACATTTTTAAAGCTCTAATAATTGAAAAAATATGAATGAGTTAAAATAGCAATGATCGTGAGATCTCATAAAATTATCATAACAACACTGGCAATAACAAGTAACATTTTTCTATTATAACCGAGTACTGATGGTATACGTTTCAGCATATATATGTACATAAAAGTTTTTAGCATTACACAGATTTATTCTTAATATGGTCCCTATTTCTATATTATGAAATTTCATATATAATATTTATTAGATTTACAGAGAAATATTTCTGCCAACAAGCATATATATGATATAGGCAGCATGTTCTATTACTTTTATGTACAATAAAATGCCAATATTTTGTAGACATTTTTCAATTTGGTAATATCAAATAGGGAATAATTTTGAGCATTGTTGTAACATTTGAAAAATTTTTGTAAAATTATGAAATTACCTTAGCAATATATTTTTTTTTAAATTAAAGAAGTTGATTTAAATTTTATAAATAATATTTAAATGTTATTAATAATATAACATATTGTACTCTATAAATTTATCTCAAATGAAATACCTTGAAAGTTTTCAAATATATATTTATACATGCCAATTGCTGTTATTTAGAATTTATTTATCATTCTTTAACACCTTTGATATGAGAAATGTTTCCTGAAAATGTTTATTTTCATTTTATTAAATTAGAATTAATTTATTCTTGGGGGGTGTATTAGAGCAACACTTTTTCCTTCTTTGCTGTCATAACATTGCAAGAAAATCAATTAAATTCGATTTCTTTTTATAACATTATTTTTCCCATAAAAATATTAGGAGTTATTTTAGTTTCTTTAAATATTCATTTAGTAAAAATACTTCTTGCAAATAATGCTTGCAATATATTCATGTTTTGTATTGTTTTGCAAATTATTTAAAATCTTCTTCTTTTTTTATTCATTTGCTAAACAGTCTTTATTTTAGGTTTGATTTACTATCTAGAAGTACTTATATATCAAAGACACATACTGTTATATCCCTGGGATATCCTATTATATCAAAGACAGAAAGATCACTAACTTTATCTTTTTTCCATCAAACAATATGTTCACTTTTTAAAAAAGTGTTTACCAATTGTACTGTTAAGTTACCTCTTCATATTATAGAATTTCTTTTTTAAATAATAAAAATCATATGTTGCAATTCTTTTTATAAGATAAAAAAAAATATTTATGCATTTGTTTAATGAAGATTTAATTATTACCCATTATTCAGAAATTTTTAATTGCTAGAATTATTATTTATCTTAAGATTTGGATGAAATACCAGATCTCTTATTTTTAACTTTGCATTTATTATTCTTTAGAGACTATTTTCCCATATATTTTGTTTCTAAAAATATTATCTCACTGTTGTTTTGCCCCCCCCCCATTTTTCCCCACTTACAAAATAATATAATTTCACTTCAATTTTCTATTAAATAAAAACTTTAAAAAGTTTACATAATGCCTAAATATCTCTATTTTATTAAAATGTGCTCTTATCAATTACTTTAATACATACAGTACAACCTACTGAAGTTTACTATTCATTTTAAAGACGTAAAGGTAACTTTTAAAAATTATCTATGCAAAGCCTTTTTCTTATGAAAATTTATATGCAATCTATTTAAATGTCATAATGCTAATCAGAGAAGTGAGAACACACAAGTATGTGAATAATGATCTAACATAAAAAGAAATTACACTCATAATTTCATATAAGGACAAACTGCACAGCAGTCATACATGCATTAAAAATTATGTACATCACTGATTTAAACTGATAGCATGAAATGGAATTAAAACTCTAGAGCAATTAAAATGTGCCTTTCAAATAATCAAGCAAACTTCTAGTTAGTGTAATTTTGTATTATATTTGTGTTATATCTTATTCAAAATTGTATCATTTTACTTAATTTGCTTAATTATTCAGAACAATTAAAAATGAATGCCCTGATCTGAAAGCTACATACATTGAGAGAAAATATATTCAGGTTTTGAATGCACTTAATTAATAGTTATTTACCATTTTTTTTCTGCACTTGAGTACTTTTTTTATCATATATATGCAATAAAGTGTTGACAGAGAATTATTTCCTGAATGCAAAGAATTAACACATTGACTACCAGGTACAAAGATACCACATAATTGTCATATTCTCCGTAATGTCGAACATGAGTTCTCATTGAAGCTTTATTATATTTGAAGTTTAAGAGTAATAAAATATTTCTGAATCAAACTGGCTTCTAAGACCAGAAACCTGTGGTTTGCCTTGACAATCATTATGTTCATTATGCAGATTATTAATACATGCATCAGAAGTTTGCATGAAACAATGTTTAACAAGGATTACATTATATGATTTATGTGTAACATTTAACAAACAGGGTACATATGAATATCCACAGTGCTTGCATTCAAAACATGAATATATTCTTCTAATTTATGTATTCAAATAAATATTTTACTCTCGTATCATAAAGCATTCAAATTAGGGCATGTATTTTGACTGATCTGTATTTTAAAGTTGCTTTTTAAGAAAAGTGCCAAGTAAAATGCTGAGGCTGTATTTTAGTGGAATTGAGTGCATATTATCAATTTTAAGTGTTTTTAGAATATAATTAGAAGTATAAATAGTGAATTTTTTTTTTAAAAAAAAATGCTTTTATATATGTGGTTGCTTAAAGGATTCAATCAGATCACTTAAATGTATTTTAAGTATTGAAATTTCCCTTACTGTAGTAAAATTTTTAAAAATTAAATTATATGTCTCCTCTAAGCTGCTGGATATGCTGATTCTTCAGTTAAAGTTAATTAGTTCATTAAAAATGTGCCAAGATAAATTTTCTTCCCCTAGAAATAGGTCCAAACCTATGTATTTATAACGTACCATAATTTTCTGTTTCACAATACATAGATTTTTGGTTAATCATTCATATTTTAACATAACTGAAAAATTCTTAATTTTGCTATCAAATTGTTATTACAGCAGCTTATAACATGAATTAAGATGTCCCATGAATTTTACATTTGAAATTATACACACATATACAAACATTTATACACATGTATATAAGATAAACAGCTTCTATCCATAAACAAGTCAGTTCTTCTACGATGTTTGTTAACAAAAACAAGTATAAAAATAAACTATGATTTCAGTTAGATTATACCAATCACACAAACACTTATACTTTTCAGTCTCGCATTCAACCTGTTGTGAGCAAGAAGTAGTTTATTATTGAAGTTTTCCTGAGCAAAGTGATTTTATTTCTTTCTCATTTTGTAAATCTTGTCAATATATTTTTTTTAATCAGAATTTATATCTTGCTGCTACAGGTAAAAGAGTAAATTCCAATTTATTTATTTCCTTTGACTTATGCTGTTAGATACAAGTAAGTACTTTTTTTTTTTTTTGAAATTCTCAATAATGTATATATTTTAGTTTAAATTTCAAAAAAAATAAAATAAAATAGATAAGTTGTTATAATGCCTTCTTATATATATATATATATATATATATATATATATATATATATATATATATATATATATATATATATATATATATATATATATATATATATAGGCCTCTTTATATGTGAAACTTTCAAATATTTTTCATTTAATATAAAATTTCTTTATCAATAATGAATTCTACATTAGATCAACTCTAAAAATAATTGATAGTACTTATTCAATTTCACCTTAATCACATTGGTTTTATTTTTCTTCAAGCATTATTGGATATTTTTATTTGAATATATCTTTCAGAACATTCATAACTTTTATTAATATTTTTTTTATTATTATTATAACAATTTCCCATCATAATCAGTTTAACTAAAGTATATTTAGAAATTTATCCTTTTTATATGTTTCTGAAATCCATCAATGTATAGATTTCAGACATTTTTATAAATTAAGACCTCTCCAAGGAAGTCGTTTATTACAGTGCTACAATTTAAGCACCAATGCGTGATGTGTAGACATGTGCAGATTATTGGTATAAAAAAAACACTTCTAAATCAGTTTCATTCACCCATTAATTTACATTTTTTGTTTTTAATCTCACAAATATAGTTTTATTTTTATATTGTCATTTATGAGTAAGTAGTGGAAGCCACTGAAAAAAATATATGAATCAGTTTCTAGGGATTAAAGATTGCTTTTAAAATAAATTATTTCAGAGCAGGTTTCCATCTGAACTCTTATTCTTAAAAAATTATAATTAAGCATCCTTCGTGCACTTCTCAAATGCCTTATTTAAAATTGATAGCATAATAATAGTCTAGAATTCCTTTAAATGAAACACCAAGCAAGTATAATTATTTATTTATTAGTATTTCAATAAATGTTAAGCACAACAGCAAGAATCCAATTTGCAATAAGTTCACTTTAGCATTTTTAATTATTTAAGAGGGGGAAAAAACAATCATTATCTGGAATTTAAGTAATTTAAACAGTATAAACTGCTGATTTGTTATGGCATTTCCCATGCAGCAGGCCTCTAAAGAGATTAAAAGAGCATAAAAGTTAATGGTTCTTATAAATTATCATTGAATTCTGTTACTTATACCCTCAACTTTACCTCATGTATTGGAGAATTATTGAAAGTTAAATGGTATTTATAGATTTTGTATCTTTGAAGAAAACATAAATATTAAAACTTTATTCTCTTTAGATATTTCCTATGGTAAAAAGTATTATGGAAATGAATAGTATTAAAATATTTCAGATTTCGTGAATTCTTGTTTTTAAAAAAGAAGAAAACAGAAAGGATCTTAAAAATTTAAATATGTGTATAATAATCTGCATATGTCTGCACATCACCAATTCTTTTGTTCCCATGCTTCTAGTTAAATATCATTAAAAAAAAATTATTTTCTGTGTCATCAATAAAGGACTTGATAGTTAAAAGTCTGTTATCGAAGCACCATGGTGATGTTTTGGATCTCTCTCCTGCATCACTATCAAAGCCCTTGGCCATCTGAGGCTTTCCTCCATTTGAGCACTTGAACTTGAGAAGCACTTCCAAGCACTTTATGCTTTGAACTGTTCATATTGTGCCTGAATATCACTCTTGTGGAGAAGGAATGTATGGTTAATGACCAACTTGACCTTCTATGGAAATGGGATCATTGATTGTAAAAGAAGAGGGACTGAAGCCAAAAATATTTAAGATTTTCTTTCTACTATCTCTTTTTCTCTTCTGTTTGTGGTGGTAGCCTTTCTTCTCCTTCTGGTATGCCAAAACAATTATCTAGAAAACTTTCCATTGTCCTATATAAGTGTGATTTTACATTGGATAGGCTATGGGATTCATCTGGATATACCTGTGAAAATGAATCCAAAGTTTATTTATTGTAAATTTGGCATGATAGAAATGAAATCGTTTTTAAACATGTTTAAAAAGTTAATGTTTCGTTTTTGAGATAAAAATAATTATCTTATTGATAGGTTTTATCTTGCATGATCTCATTCATTACATCCATCTCTTTTTAAGGGTAAATGGCAATTCTTAGTGGGAAAAAGAAAGAGGATGTATCTATGAAATAAAGCTAAATGTAATTTGCATACATTATGCTTTAGATTTGCACCTTGTTTTACAGAGTTTAATGATTTTTCAATGTGGAACTAAATACCATGTTATTGATTTCCAGAGAAAACAAGTGTATGAAATGAGATTTTATAATCAAATATTTGGATTGCAACAAAACATTTGGGTTAAAAATGCATTATTTATTGAAAACATTATTATTTGGTGATTGTCTTTATTGTATTAAGTACACCAGGATGCTCATTTCCCAAAACTAATACTGAATTGGGGAAATGCTATAAATAAAGTAAAGAATCATTCTTTTCTTGTTTGAATCAGTAGATGCACTCCTGAAGAAAAAAATTTCTTTTCCCGGTTTAAAGAAAGGTACCATGGGACTAATTAAATTTTCCTCAATATATTTATGCATATTAACTTTTCTTAAGTATAATTATTTATATTATAAAGAGTGCTAACCCCTTTGCCCAAATAGTTAAATGGTTAGATATAGACATGTACTTTAAAATGGCAAAATTATGTTTCATGTTGTTCAAGGCAAATGTACTGCTGAAAATATTACAAAATATCTCATTTTTCTTATAGTCCTCCAGTACTATTAATCTTATTCAATAAATTATTCTTGATACACCAATAGTTTAAATTTTTAAAAAACCACTAATTTCACTGCTTGTCTTGAAATTTCTTTAGGCATTCCAGCTAATTTTGTCTAAAATAATGAAATTTGAAGTGTAACAATTTAGTTTCAGCTGCTGGAAAAGGGATTTCTTTGTTTAAAATATTTATGTGTGAAGTGTGTTTTATAAAATATGATTAATAGAATCTGGTGGCTTTAGTAATTGTTTTCAGCTATATATTTACAGCATTTAAAGCTTTGCTCCATATTTTTTGCATCACAATTATAGCATGCTGTATGTATGCTCTGTCTATGCCTTTTATTCTATTATATGATAATCAAGTAACAAAAATAACCATTTTCTCTTATAATAATATTAAAAACTGAGTATATTTGTTTTACTTGCAGTGCGCTATAACTCAAATTCAGATTGAAATCTTCTTCAATTTTCGAATATGTTTTTCTTCCTAGCATTTGGAATTTCATTCAAAAATTGCTTAGAAATGGCTATAGAGTTATGGACCATGTTAATTTATTGTTAATTATAGATTGTGAAGTTATTTTTTTATGAGAGAGAGGCATACAAAGATGAGTATGATAATAAATTTCAAAAGATGAATATAAAAATGGCATGGTCTTATTTATTTTTAATCATTAAGACATTGCATCATTTTCTAAAAGCTGTGTTGTTTTATTTATAAAAGAAATAAAATTTCAATGCATAAGAAATTAACAGTCTTGTAAGAAAGGAAATGAATCTCTGTTCAAAATAGGTATGTTCAATTCTTATTATGACAGACTAAATTTGATTCATTTTGAAATAAAACAAGAACTCTATATCAAAATAAATTATAACTGGCAAAACTCTAGAGACATTGTAAATATAGAATAGAATAGTTTTTTTTTTTTTTTTTTTTTTGATAATCATACAATTATTTCATGGTTTAGTTTCTAATAATCATCAAATATTACAAACAAAATTCTGATTGTAACCATCTATTTTAACAGTTAAATCAGAAACAGTTACATATATATTTGCCTATTTATTATATATAATATGTTTATATGACACTAAACTGTTCTGTTTTGTGAGTTAATTATTCATCTCAATGCTTCATAAATAATTCCTTTTTATAATATTAAATTTAATAGCATAAAATAACTGGTTATGGGGTCAGATGCTATAAAAATGCATTAGATAATTGAATTCAAGATCAGCTTAGACTGATTACTTTTTGAATGCAAGTTCAGTTGAACTTGTTCACTTGTGATTTCTTTTTAAAGAACATTTATAGTGGATATATGCAAACTGAAAAATTGGAAGGTTTCAAATGCTATGTGCTAAATAGAACTGCAAAAGCACCAGTACCCGATAAAAGCCCATATGAAGTATGACTCAACAAAAGAAACAAGTATTAAAATCATATACCAAAGCTAGAAGAAGGCAATTGGATCCAAAAAATAAGAGAGGCCATCTGATTAGATACTGTTGGGAAAAAGATAGCTTTAGAATATAGACAAAAACTGATAAGGTTGTTTTAAGTCAAGTTGTGGTCTTGAAACTATGATTCCAAATGTGAGTGATGCAACATTACACAAAACTGTTGATATTATCTTGTAGATAATGAGGAATCTTCAGATTCAGCAATTCTTAAAGAAAATACAAAGGAATGTTTGAACACTGTAAAGAGTGGCTTATTGCAAAGTCATGCAAAGGAAATTATAAAACCTTTATACTTGTAAGATTACATATTAATGGCAGAATATTCCATTCCAGATTCTTATATCTCTGTAATGTCATCAGAGGATGGAAAGAATTTTCTAAAAGAAAACAAAAACCTGGGACCTGGATGAATTACTCTAAGGCAAGAAAGTCATAACAATTTATTGAATCTTGCAAATCAAAAGAAAAAGGAATGGTTCCATTGATAGCTATAAGGCCAGACTAGTGACAAAGAGATATTCTCATTATGATGAGATATTTAGTTTTGTAGCTAGATTTGATGCTCTCAGAATGCTTATAAGCAGTATAGTAAGTGAAAATCTTCACTTACTGCAACTTGATGGGAAAAGTGCATTCTTATATGGAGAACTACAAGAGAAAGTCTTCATGAAACAGCCAGAAGGCTACAATAATAAATCTAGTAGAGTGTGCAACCTTAAGAAAAGTCTGTATAGCATAAAACAAGTTTCTTGCTTCTGAAACAAGCGGTTTGGGGATTTTATTCAAAGTCAATATATAATATCGATTTCTGATCCATGCAAACAAAAGACAAACAAGTTTTTAATAATTTGGATGGATGATGATCTTGTTGCTAGAAGTGACAAAGAAGAAATATCAGAGTTTGTTCCTTAAGTAACAATTGGTTTTACCTGACTGCTTTCTTGCAATGAATATGAAAATGAAATGAATAAACAATGAATACGAAATATGAGGGCTTCATATTTATTGAGTAGCAAGTTTATGCCAAAAGAATTGTCAATCAGTTCCATGTGAAAGACATAATAAATGAAGATGCCCTATCAAGAAGCAGTGGCTAGCCTAATGTATTAGCTGCTGAACATCGATTTGATATTTCTTTCTCAGTAAGTATTGTGTCTGAAACATTAGATTGTCTAAAAGTCTCAAATTGGAATTCTGTAAAATGAATTTTTAAATATTTGAAAGGGGTATTAAATTATGGATTTCCATATCCTAGTTATTATTCAACTAAGCTGTTAAAAATCTACAGTGACGCTAACTATGCAGAGGACAGCAAGAAATGGTGTAATTAGTAAATTTGCTTACGGTGCTGCAGGTGTTAAAGAATGTATTTGGTTCAGTAGATCACTCAGTAAAATTGGTATACCAAATGAGTACTTGTGTTGTATGTTGATAATGCTACTGGTTTAAAATTAAGAGATCATAACATATTGATATGAAATTTCATTTCATTACAGAAAAATTTCTGTTGGGTAAATTCAGTATTGAACATGTGGAGAGTACGAATTATTCCTGACCTCCCAACTAAACTTTTAACACATTTACAATTCCAGAGACTATGATAAGAGGTGGAATAATTTTGTTTGAGAGGGAATATTAAATTGTATATATACAAAATTCCAATTATAAATATCAATTACAACAGTTGAATGTGCAAATATAACTGTTTTTGTACTTCTTACATATGTCAAAATAAACATTTGTTTGGCTCTAAGTTGATCTGTTCTGTGAATTCTGTGAGGTATTTATGAAGTCACTGAAATGAATAATCAATTCCTCTTTATAATATTGAATTTAATAACCTTAAAATAACAATGAATGTGTTTTATAGTATTTTAAAATATGTTATACTTACTTGTGCATGATACATCACACCTGCATCTGTAATGGCTTTCATCAGCATTAATGATTGTTGTGTGTGGACATTATCTGAAAAGAAATTTTTTCCATGTTTAGTAATATTTCTTAATTAATAAGTATTTAAATTATTTATAATTAACCATGTGTCTCAAAATCATCTTCACTGTCTCATATTTTTTTTAGACTTTGATATTAACAATCATTGTCAATATCATATTCATAAAAATATATTTGTTTCTTAATCCCTTAATTCAATTATAAAATTGTTGAAAGTGGGTTTTTCGAATCTTCTTTTTAATAAAATTTATATGCATGAGAAACAAAAAACGTTACCATCTGCTGTTCCATGTATTAGGAGAAGTTTCTTATCTTTGATATTTGCTGCTTTTTTAGTAACATCTGCCTTTTCATATCCAATATAATTGTCTGTGGCCCAAGGCATTTGCATGTATCTTTCTGAATACACAGAATCTAAGTAGAAGAAAGAGTGTTAATCAAAATAACTTGTTTATTACTTAAAATTGTATGTAGTATGATAATTACTTTCCAAATTAAACATTTGAAACTTGAATACTTAAGTACAGAAATTAAATATAAATGCATAATTGACAGAATATGGAACTGGCAGTACAAACATATTTATATTATAGTGAAATTTTTATTTGAATCAACAGAAAGTTTAAGGTTTTTGCTTTATTACATTTTATGTTTTCATAATGTGATTGTTTCCACTCTTTAATAAACTGATTAAAAATATAAAAAAACTATTTATAATCCATTTTTCAAGGATGTTTATTAATAGTTGAGGATTATTCTTAATTGAGATATCATTTGTTCTTTCAAAAGTCTGCATGATACTAGAGGTTTTTTTTTTAGAGTATTTATATAAAGAAATATTATGGCAAATTTTTTTATTGACATATTTAATGCATGCAAAATGTTTGTTTTATAATACAATTCAGGTAGTCATAAAAGATTCAAAAATATTTGTACATTAAAAATGTCTTGTTATCTCTACAGTTCCTTTGCTATGTATTTTTATGACATAAAAATAGTGGTATCATCTTTCTGTTTTATTAAATAGACATTTTGGTTTATGTTCTTTGATGACAAATAAAATTAAATAGACTTTAAATGTAATTAATATAAATATTTTACCATAGTACAACCAACTTGTTACTGGAGCAACAGCAATACCACAATTGAAGACTTGGCTGTCAGTTGCTAAAGCCATTATGGTACTATACCCTCCATAGGACCACCCCCAAATGGCTGTTCGATATCTATCAATGAAGGGTATCTCATTCTTTAAGTAACTGAAAAATAAAAGGAAATTGTTAAGAAGTACAACATTCTTTAAAATTTCAGTATAGCAACTTATTTTTATAAATGTTATTTTAATTTGTAAAAATATAGAATTTTTATTTCTTGTTTTACACTAGTTATTTCAAGTTCCATGCTAAAAACTAAATACAAATATAATTCAATTTACAACATGTCGTGGCTGGTTTGTGAGTGCTTTGGATAAATAGGCAAATAGAAAACTTAACAACAAATTTATTGCATATTCGTTCGAGTTACTCTGCTCAGTAACTCCTTCTCCGAGAGCAAACATTCGAATGACATCACTCTTTTAATTACACTCGCGCTAGTTGTCTAGCGCCATCTATGAATGTTTATTTCTTAATGCTTCAAAATCCAATCACTACACAACATGTTAATGTAAATATTATTCAGAAATCGAATCAAACCTGAAAAATTGTCAAATTTAGCAATTGCATGTATTTCTTAAATTTTTATAACTCAGTAAAAATCAATCATAACTTGCCTAAAATTGCTTTAAATGAATAAATAATTCACTTCGTTAATAAAAGAAATTGATCTTTAAAACAAACTTTTAAAATAAACCCTTTATTTTATCCTATACCTCATGTTTTAGTAATTTATTAAGAAAGTATTCATAAGCTGTAAAATATTTATCTTTTACATTTCAAAAATTTTCATTTAAATGGATTTATATCTATTTTAGTAGAAAAATACACACACACACACCAAATTTCCATTTTGATTGTGTTAAAAAAAGTTTATCTAATAATGTTCTTACCCCAAATCTTTATTACCAACAACAATAGAAAAGCTCTTGAACTTGTAACTGATCTATTATTAAGATCATTTACCATCCATTAAAGCATAGCCTTTCTTTCTCCTTATTGTTTCTTCTGTGTTGAGTAATAAACAACAAAGGTTCAGATACTGGCTGTTTTTCCACCAAACCACAGATTATATATATATATATATATATATATATACAAGATAATTATAAATAAATTATAGGTATTTAGAGTTTAGTTGCAAACAATGTATTATACCAAGCCCAAATTTATTATATATATAAAGTATGAATAATTAATTTTTAAAGAAACCAAATATATATATAGTATTGCAGGCTGACTTTCATTTGCATCATAAGCATAAAGCAGCAAATTTTTACAAAAATACAAAAAAAGGGGAACATTTTATATAATTAAGAGTTAATGATTATTTTGACATAAAAAATATAATTGCAATTTTAAGTTGTCCGATTGTTATTTATGCACTTTTTTATATATAGCTGTGGCCATTAAAACTGCTTATGGAATATCTATCCAAATTAAAGGGCTGTACAATTTTGCATATCAGATCGATCATTCTGCCATCGATAAAGACCTATTTTAGAATAATCATAGAACAATCAGTAATGAATGCACATGTTTTGTTGCCTTAGGCAGTATGATGTTGTTGTTTTTTTATCATACTGTTTAAGTTAAAAGTATGAAACTAAATTAATCAACATATTAATTTAATATTAAAAAAAATAACCTTGAAACAATGTATTTTCATTGATATATTTATTACTTAAATCGATATTCATAAGTACTGTAATAACCAGGTGGACATAAAGAAATATACAGGAATCAGTTTATTTATACATGATAAAGTGTTTAATTTTTCCTGACATTTTGTTCATAGAATTTGTATTTTACAACATGGCTAATAATATTTTTTAATCAATATGCTTGCAGTCAAGTCTTCTGTATCTGCCTAGTCAGATCTTTACTAATGAATAGAACAAGTGTTGTATGAAACATTATGAAGAAAAAGGGGGAAATAGAAAAAATGAATTCCAGTTACTTAAAAATTCAGGTAAAGGATGAAAAATGGAATATAGCTGTTTAAAATTTCTTTCTGTGTTAAAACATCCAGCAAATAATCATTCATCTAAAATGTTTATTAATATTTTAAGCCTATTTCATTATTTACAATCATCTTGAAATAATACAAAATTGATCATTTAGAGATATCTATAAAGGTTTAAAAATTTTCTATTTGATCATGATTAGATTGGATATTCTGTATATTTATTTTCCTAGTTATTTATTTCTTTAATGCAAAAATTCTTTTACCTTGCTACATTTAGTTGGTCTTCAATTTCTGTGCTCCCGAGTTTACGATAGATTTCATGCAGACGTTTATCACCTTGATTTCCACTTCCTCTTCCATCTATCCATGAATAGACGAAATTTTTTCGACTTGCTAAATAACTCCCCCAGTGCACAGAGAATTTGTCAGTCACCATTTGGCTACCGGGTCCACCGTATCTAAACCCACAATAAGTATAATAAATATGCATGCATTCTTAAGTTTAAAATAACAATCTAATGCTATTTTATACTAGTTCCAGGCATGCTAAACAATTGCCTTTAAATAATTTTGATGTTTAGTGGCTAAATATTATTCAGTTTTATTGAAATGGATCCTTATATAAATATTATAAATTTTGAATATAGATGTGGAAAATCTGTACTTACACATTTATTACCATTGGATATTTTACCATTTCTTCATCTCTTAGACCAGGTGGTAGTAGTAATCTGACATTTGCATCTAAAAAGAATAAGCATATATGCAAATGTGTAAAGCAACTTATATAGATTATATAATTTTTCACATTTAATCTTTCTTGCGTATAATAATAAATATAGAGAATAAATCCAAAGACCAATTAAGAACTACAAATCAAAAAGCATTTGTACTTTCATACATATTCAAGGAAATGATGCTTTAAGATGGTAGAGGATTCTTTTGCAAATAAACATTCCCTTACTTATGTTAGGTGCTTTTCTTCGCTATGTAAACAAGAAATTTGCTGATATGCATTTTACATATAAGGGCAAACATTTTGTACAAAAATGCCTCTGTACAAATAAGATAAATTAATGATCTTACTAAGTAGTTATACATTGTGGTAATTCTAACTTTTGAGAAAATTCTATCTTGATAAACAATTTGAATTATGTTGATCATTGTGAAGCCAGGTATTTTAAATATATGCAAACAAGGAAATGTAGCCTCATCACAACCCTATATCACTTTAATATGCTGTTTCCCATTATACAATGCTCCTAATATATTAAAAATAACCTTGTATTTTTTTGGATACGATACAAGATGTTTACAAAAAGGAACTTCAACTATTAAACACTTTTATAAGCTATCCTGTGCTGAAATATAGCCAAGTATGGCTCTTATGCCCCTAAATCCCATTTTCCAATTTAATCAAAAAATTATCTCTAAGTAAATAGAACACAATATTACAGATAATTACTAAGAAAATGCTGTGAAGTTTCATTTTCTTTTGAAAAATGAGATATACCATTAGAAGTAACTTTAATTTTCAAATGAGAGATTTATTTTGATTATTTGCTTATGGTTGTGTTTGTCGCAATTGTCATAGTTACTGAACAAAAGCAGTCTTGTCACTGAATTTTAGGAAAGGAAATTAATTAACTCTTCAATATGTGTTAAGTCACTAATGAAAAATTCCTCTTTCCAATAGATGGTGGTAGATTTAGACATGGCATGGACTTCTATTAGTCCAGATATTTTATATTGGTGATAATTATGATTTTCAAGTATTTAGAGAGATAAGGTATTTGTAATGTATAATTTTCAGGTATTTCTTAATTACAATGAAATAATTTAATAATATAACCTCTGTTCGCAAACAAGAGAAAATAGAACCTCTAAATTATAGCTTATATACGTAATTCTGGCACAGTCAAGAGGAGAACTAAGTTTGTTAGTTTCATTTTAGTGACAAATATTGTCACTTTCTAAAAGCGTTAAGTTCTTGTTGGATGTGTATCAGATTCATATTTTGGCTAAATAAACATGAGAAGGTGCAAACTGTGTATTGTTTGGTTGGCAATGTGATAAGTAGTGAGGCAAGGATTGTTTTTCTGACAATTCAATTGGCACATAATCTGTTCTGTAATACATTAGCTTGCTATTAAGTAAATATTATTTGAGTTTTACATGGCAATTACAATCTTATTAATATTTATTAATTTTTCAATCTTATTTTTGAAACCATTTATCAATTAAGGTTATAAATATTCTATATTAACCATTTAAATTTTATTACATTTATGCAAAATGTCTTTTGTTGTTCAATTGTTACTATGAATCTTTCTATGAATTATAAAATTACAAAAAGCAACATATTTTGATGAGAGGTTCTTCTAGTGAAATATTTCATCTATCTTATTATAGAGCTCTCCCTTAAATTATTATAGAACGCTAGTTTCATTTATTTAATTGTGGATTAATAGTTTTCAAAGTTAGAATAATACTCTTTATTCTAAATCATTTTATATCACTTTCTAATATCAACTGTTTACTTTTCCATATAGAAATTCTGTGATCGTCGAAAAATTCGATCTTGACTTTTTGGCGAATCTCCATGTTACAAATCTTCCCGAGTCTGCAAATACGTTTTTAGAATCACGTATATGTGAATATAATAACCCAAAACATTTTAGTCTATAGTCTTTAATACCAAGTTTTGGACAAAATCTGTCCGTCTGACCATATACATGTGGACAAGATAACTCACAGTTGCTAAGAGCTATATAGATGAAATTTGGTGTTATGATTTATCATTAGAATGCAAATATGTATTAAATTTTTGATTGAATCGGTCTGCGTATTCGTGTGTATGCAGATAATGTAAGTCAAAAATATAGCAACTTAAATAAATAGAATTTAGTATGAGATCATATGGCCAAAATTGTAAATTGCTATCAAATTTTGGCCTTAATCAACAGATAAGAAAGAGTCCAAAACGCATACTCAGTTTTCTTCATTATATTGCGAAGCAGAAAAGGCACAATGCTGCCTCACTACATGCAAAAGTTGACTGAGTGAGCGCTCACACTTAAGGATTGTCCTGATCTCCGAGGATTCGCTACCTTCTTCTGTGCTATCAAGAGATGCAGAGGAGAACAGAAAAGAAGGTGCTGAATATCTAAGTATGTGAAAAAAATCGAGGGGAGAACTCTCCTTCTAGTCTAATTTGATTATTTTACATATATAATATAAGAAATAAAATTATATTTTATGTATCTATTTCTTGTTTTGTTATCAATATACATATAACCTTCATGCAATTTTAAAAATACGTAATAAGATATAATAAATTACAATTTGTGTTATTTCTCTCAGTGTTTCAATATAAGAAAAATCAGAGAATTTTGTTTATTAAAAAAGAAATCATAGTAAAGCATTTTTGAGTATTGAGATTGAATTTTTCTCCTTGTTTATTGATATAAAGTGGTTCAAATAAAATGACTTACTATATCCTCCTTCTATAGGCACATTAAACGTTCTGAGCTGAGGCATTGCTGTGCTTTCAATTTTGCACCTTACATTATCATTGCTGTCCAAAAGGTCCACTGAAAGGAAAAAAGTCACATATTCTTCATTTCATATTTTATTAAATTTTTATATTTCATTATTCTTTTCATATTTCATTAAATCTTATCTCAGCAACATTTGTGTTATATAGGATTATCTAATACACTTCTTCTTTAATTATTTTATATAAATTAATTTGATCAACAGAGACATACTCCTTGCATCTCAAATATTATTTACAAATAAAATTTTCAGACTATTAAACAAATTATATATATACATACACAAAAAAGGGAAAATACAAGTGAAAAATAGATGAAAAAATTGGAGAAAGGAAGGAAAATGCCTACAATTTATGAAAAGAAGGGGGGGGAGAGAAAAACACATCACTTTTGCATCTTCCCACATTGATCTACTACAGGATTTGGGGCAGAGACAATATTTTTTCATTTAATTGTTTCGATACTTATTGCAAAAAAAAAAAAAAAAAAATCCCTTTGTGGATTTCATCTTATGATGAGCGATTAATGTGTTGATTGCCGTTTTTCACATTTTATTTCCACTTTTACTATTGATTTACGTTTTATGTAATATAAATTAGAATCATAATTTTGATATTTAAGATTTTTCCAGATTCACATTTTTTTAATTTCTGGACAACATATAACTTTAAATAAATAAACTCTTTGGGTCCAAAACTGATTTTTATCAGACATTTATCATTCTACATAATCAACAATATTCAAATCGTGTATGTGTGAAAGGGTTCATTCATTAATTCCTCCTTATCCTTTGATATGCATGGATTATTCTTTTATATTATCATTGCATTACATATAAATAACAGCTTCGTTTCAAAAGTATTTAAACTGACTCATTGACGACTAAAATGGATTTAAATTTCAAGAGTATGTCAATGAATGAAAGGTGTGTTCCCTCAGTAAGGAACTTAAATATTTAAAGAAAAATTTAAAACAAAGCAGAAAATCTATTTTCATCACAAAAATTCCTCCTTCAAAATGGGAGAACTGTAGCAATTTGAAATTCGCACATGCCACTCTGGCGTCTATTTCAAGGGTCGATTATGCTTCCAACTTTCAAAATCAATTAAAGATTTTTTTAAAAATTACTGACATTCGGCGTTTTTCCCTAGTTTTCCGGAAATAATTACATTTCTAATGAATGATTATATAAAAAAAATATTTATATAACATCTTAGAGTAAGCATAAAGATTAGAACTATCCAATGACAGTTTAATTACTACGTGAGGATTTATTTAATTAAAAATTTTTTTAAATAATCCTAATAAGTGTGCTAGGCCATTCAAATTGAAATTTACTGTTTACTTGAGAGTAGAGCTATGAAGAAAACAAATGTTTATATAGTATATTTCTGGTCTGCCATATAAACCTGAAAAAGAAATTTCGGTCCATGGCAATAAAAATCGTGATATTCCTATTAACAAAAGACAAAGTATATCATTTCAACCATGTTATTCAACACTGAATAAAAGGTACTATTGTGAGAGTTTTGTAACATTCTTATGGACATTTTTTGCGGCTAAAGATGAAGGAATTTCTTTTGCCATAACATTGGAAACGGCAGGATTAACTAAAATTGCAAGGGGTGTCATACTCTTGCTCTCAAAATATCGGAATTAAAAAGAAGGACGATTTAGCTGCCGACGTAAGATTACACGACACAAAAGGACAACTGAAGTAATATAATATTTTTCGAATCCTGTCGGCTAAATAATATGTAACATTATTTTATTTGCAGCAGAAGGCAGGTTTGAAGGCATAGACGAGGCGTTGCATTTTTAACTCTCTTTAATATCCATCTCAGGAGAGCAATTTACTTACAAGCAGACGCAGGGCGGCAGAAGGCAAAAGGGCCGAAACAAATGATCACTAGTCTTATATAACATAAGATTTCCGGTCACGTGCAGATGAAAAAACATATTTTGATTTCTGATAAGGGCAAAAGTATCACTTTCATTTGATACGTAGTACTGATGGCGCATTATTTTTACAAAGGGATTAATTAAACCGAAAGTGGAATTGGATCACGAAATAAGAGAATATTTTAGAATGAAGTCACGATGGGCTAAATTAAGATAAAGTTTTGGAAATTAATTTGGTTTAAATTAAGAGTTTAAAATATCATTACATATATATCGAATATTCTTTCACACCTAAATATGAATAAAAAATTAAAAAAAAAATGAAATAACTTACACCTAGTGTTGTTATCCGTGGCTCTGAGATCAATCCAAGGCACTCCCGGCCCTAGGCACTCTAAAATATAATATTTTGCACCGGGACTAAATATTGCATTGTGATATTTACAATCGTCGCCCAGATCACAAGTGAGGCACTCTTCGGTGCGAGGCATATCGGAATTCATATCAGTAACGGAAAACAGATGCCTCTGACTAGGACTGTTGGGCAGCGTTGTTAAATAGTACCTGCAAAAAAAAGAAGTGTTAGTGAACTAGGTTCTACTTCTTTCTTTTTCATAAACCGAAAAGAAATTAAAACGATTATATTCTTTAATCCGATATTAAAAATTATTCCTTATTATTTATTGTATTGAATCAGCTCTGTAAAAGTCTTGCGGATTTCAGAGGAGGGTCACGGAGTATTTGAACTCAAGGCTCTTAATCTCCGGAACAGGTGAATAGAGTATTGGTATGGCAATGAGATTGTTTAGTATGGGGTTGAGCGAGATAAATTGAGGATTTACTTAACAACAGTAAAAATCTCTTTTCAGTGAATTAGAAAAGAAAGGAAAATCTTATTTACAGAAATCTTTTTTATATTATATAAATTTGAAGAATTATAATATTATTATATAATTTTGAATAAAATTGAAATAAAATTTCAATAAAAAACATTTATTGATAAGTCGAGAGATTTTATTATAAAAGTCTATTATATAATATATAAAAGATTTAAAAAAAAAAAAACTTACACTTTGTTTGTATCCTTATGATGAGCCAATATTTTTGTTACGTCGAACTGCCCGTGCGTCAAGAAGGTCTTTCTTCCGTTCTAAATAAATGCGAATCAATAGATATATTATTGGTAGAAATATATTAGGAAAATTCAAAAATGGATATAATACTCAAACTAAACTTAATTATCCTGATTATTTAATTTTTATATTAATTTGAGGATCAAAATGATGACAGCACTTTAAAAATAAAATTCGACCAACTACTTGTACATAGAACCTTGTTTGAACAAAAACAGAACGTTCAGGCATTTTTTAAAAAATATATTTGTAATAGCTTAGTTTATTTTCTTGATTAAAAGATTACTTAAAAATTCGAGTTTAAGAAGAAAAAAAGAATTAGAAAAGGCATGTAAATAATTTTTTTTAAATTCATTTTAGAACAAGAAATTAATGCTAAAACGTATTTAAGCAACATTTTAAAGCCCTGGGTTGATTCACCTTAAGATTAAAATCAAACACTTCATACTAGTTAAGAATAAAAACAATACATGGTGTTTCATTTCAAACCATATCGACTTTCACTAATTATTTTAACAAGACTTGATAATATAATTGGACACTCATTTTGTTTTGCTTGAATTGTAATAAAGTCACGATAATTTTTTATTAGAAAAGATCACCATTCAATTTAGATCAATATATAATAAAGATATAGACACTATTTTTGATTGCTGTATTGTTTTAATTGTCTGTTAATATTTTTTTTTATTTTTATTTTTTTTTTGTGCTTGTCTTATTTCCAGGGCATGGTCATCGCAGTTGGCCATGCTTTGGAAAATATTATAATTGCAGATAGTTCTTTTGAAGAAATTGCCCCCCAAAATAATCGGATGATGTCATTTGGTGCAAAGTACAAACATATGAAGAACTAAATACTCTTTGAAAATAAACATTGTCTCAAAATAAATTGTAATACCTGTATCAGGAAACATTGGTATACTTATTGAGTCAAATCTTAAGCAGACAGAACTATTGCATTTTTTAGAAATTTGCAAGACAGCAATATTTTTGCTTTCGGTTCAACTATGCATATTTTAAGATTTTAACTTTCAATTCGTGACAGATTTCATATTTAATGTGCTATATTAATACTTTAATAATCCACAATAAATCTTGATGTTATAATGGTTATCTTTTAAGGCCTTTTTTTAAGAACATGGTATAAATGGTATGCTATTTTGAAAATGCCCCACTTAAAAAACACATACAAGTGATTTTTATTACAGCAATAGAAAAATGAAAAACTTGTTGACTCCAAAACAATGAAAACAATAATTTAAATTTTCTTAAATTAATTTAAATAGATTTCTTAAATTATTTCGATGTATCTGATATTCGTGGATGGCTTAAAGTTAGGTATTAATAGTCAACTATTGTCATATTTGAAATAATTTTTTTTTCTCTTATTTTCCTACTCTACCTCTGCTTTTTTGAGAAATAAAAGTATTTTCTTCTCTTCAAAGGAAGAAAACTATCTCCATTATTTGCTTTCGAATTTATCATATGAGATAAATGCTACCTTATCTAAATGTTGAATTAAAACCACCATAAATACGATAATTGTTCCATTTAATATGTGTATTGTCTGATGCAATCTTTTGAACTTAATCAATCGTTTTATTACATTTATATACTATTTTGAAACCACACGAAAGTTGCCTAAAAGACGGATTTTTTTTCGGTTGGGAGAAGGGGGGGGTCATCAGACAGAATTAGATCATCATCAGATGACACCTGAAGAAACTGCTATTCAACAAACTTCCCTTGATATAGAGGTATGTGATCCATAGCGGAAGATTTAGTGAATGTCAATCTACAAACACAACATATTTTGGGTAAAATCGTGTTTGGATGTACTGATCATTCACTCCGAAGTTCAAAGTCGGTCACTAAAAGGTCACGTGACCTTATCTTGTCAACCCGAATTGATAAGTCTGTATTAGTACGACAATAAACATCAGTCCCACAACACACAGCATGCATTCTTGTAGAATCTTGTTTCGATCTGCTGGTCATCTATCAGTCCCTTCGTGATACATGATTAGCAGATCGAAACACGATTCTACAAAATGCAGGCTGTAGGTCAGTCAACCTGCGTCTCTAGATTGATCATCGAGGCCTACTACTAACTAGTTAGCCATTTGCTTTCGATTAACCCTGTACTTGAGTTTTAGATTTACAAGGTGTCCATAATTAAACTTTTCCTGTACAATGCTTTCTATATCTAAAATTATCAGGATATATATTAGGCATTTTTATTAAACATCCTTAAAAGGAGTCAGTGGACTTTGAAATATATGAAAATCTTTTTATTGTTACATCAAAATATATATTTATATTCAGCTTAAAATAATACTACAAAATGTGTTAGTCAATAAGATCAATATTTGAAAGACCTATAGAAAAACAAATACATTGTAATGAATACTCTGAAAATAATATTCTAATTAGATTAAAATGTCCCAGGTGTCTTAATTTTTGAGGAAATTAAATGAAACTGATAATAAAGATTTCGGTTAAACGTTAAAAGAAAACAGGGTATGTGTTTTATATTTCAAGTTTTTTTTAGATACTTAAAAGTCGATTTTCGTTCAGAAAAACAAAATTCTAATGAAAATTCAATGCATGTGTGTAAAAATATTTCTATAAAATTAACATTTAACTGGAATTACAAAATCACACACAGTTTTCTTCCAAATAAATTCAAAAATTACAAATTAAGTCGCCTGAAATATTTTGAAATTTTTAGATATTATATATTTTATAATTTTTTTAAAACTAAACATATATCTTTCAAAAAAAACTCTTAAAAATAATATGTCTTATTTTATGTTAATACATATGTATAAAACTTTTCATAACCCTAAGTGAATAATTCGCAAGATCGTCTGATGGAGTCTATCATCCCCTTAAAAACTGCTTATTTTTAATGATCCTTATATATATATATAGCTTTAAAAAGTGTTTTTCTTACAATCCTTAAGTGTATTTCTTACTTACTATTTTTCTTTCTGAAGACAAAAAAAAAAAAAAAAACGAATTTTCCCTACACTAGATCCACCTATATATATTATTGCTTTCTCTGATCTTCTATCTCTGGCGGAATAACAAATCAGTCTGGAGGGCAATATTAAAGGTTTTCCTTCTGTTAAGGGAAATGCTGATAGTATGGGGAAAATTTATCTCTTTTATTGTCTTGGCTTTTTTTTTCTCCTCTCCTATTTGCATATCTAGGTAAGGAGGGGGGAGGTCGTTTGTTTCTCAGGGATAATTTTATATATTGCCAGAAATGATATGATCTTGCTTTTAAGTGACTTTAGCTCGTTGTTGAATTTCAGCATTCATTTATAATAATAATCCATTATATTTCAATATTATTTTTTAGTGAATTATTTAAATATGTTTATTGCAAGTAAATTTAAAGCACGTGATGTAGAACTTTTTTTTTTTCCCCAACAGGCTGGGAAAACGTGTATTTATTCCATTGGAGAACTTTGAAAAGTGAAAACACTGAATGCTTGATAAAGCAGAAGTTAAACAGTTAATATTGTTAAAGAATTGAGAAAGTCAACAACATCAACCCACCTCAAAATGTTGCCTATTTTGAAGGGAACAAAGAGACCAAAGAAATTGCTGCCAATGGCATAAAGTAAAGAAAATTAAAATCTCATTTTTCGATCCTTTTGTAGAACTTTTTGAAAAGGAAATTGCTGAAATTGAATGTAAAGCTAATGCTTTTGCTCAACAAGCTGAACAAAGCAGAGCTTTACTTTTCTAACAAAATCTAATGCGTTGCGAAAAGATATTACTGACTAAGAAAACTGAATAGTTGAAAGTTCTATAAAGAAACGGAAAAATTTGTTTATATAGTTAACAAAATTTGCAAATTTAAGTATCCTAAATATGTTTACTTATGCTCTTAAACTTTATTTTTTTTTCTTTCAAGGAATTGATATGTTAATGAAACGGCAATGTAATGTTTCTTCTTCCTACAACCGAAGGGAATATAATAAAACCATTTTATATACGCGATGAAGGTGTTTTAGTAAGATTTTCATGCGAAATACGTAGGTAAAATATTTTAAATATTTTCGCTTCAAGGTTCATCATATATGTTTGTATACCATTATACTTTTTGTCCATTTTGTTTTATCTCATCATAATATATAATCTCTTATCAAAACTGCTACAGCCGGCGTCATTACATAGGGATAGCGCATTTTCCCCGTGATCTGGGCGTCCCGGTTCGAATCCTGATTCGGGCATGGTTGTTCTTCCTCTGTGTTCTATCTGTGAGGTGTGTGAATGTGCCTTCCTGTAAAAATAGATTGTGCAAGCGAATGTGTGAGTGTAATCTTCATTTGAGTGAGAAGTCAGACTTCTGCCCTCGGGTGCTCAGGGGTCTTTACCCTCAGATGCTACTGCACCCCCTTTCCGTGGTAATGTGGACACGACATCATCAAACCTGCTACATTAATACTGCTACTTGTTTCTTCTTTAAAAGTACTTAAATTTTTTTTTAATTGTGCATAATATTTATTACTATTAAGTTTGATTATACATCAGAAAAAAATATGAACTTTTTTAATAATAAAATAATGCGAAACGATCCAACGAGTTAAAAAATATAGTGGACTCTGCTTAATGCTATCATTCGCTTTATATTAACAAGATCTTCTGGCTGAAATGTACCTAAATATATTCGTTTAATATGATCCCTACATCATTTAATAATCTTAAACATACAAATTATATATATAAATTTGTTTTATAAGTTTCCTTTTGGTAAATGAAAGAAGATTTTGTCTTATCTAAGAAATAAATTTTGACGATCAAACATTTTCGTTTTAAAAATTAACTAAACGGATTCTAATTTGACTTCTTAAATGTTTCTTTCTTGTAGATTTAATTCAATAGCATTTACTATATTAAAAACACGATTTTGGATTTTTGAAGAAACCTCAAAAATGCTAAACAGGCTAGTTGCTTATAAATGCTGGGTTTGCTTATAACGGCTGAAAAAGTGCAGTCACACTGAGTGTCCATTCATACATTTCTACAGCAGTGCTAGAACTATTGTAAGCATTGTTATATATATATTATATATCAGTTAAAATCTAGAAGACTGTACTCCTTAGTCCATTAGCTGTACAGCACATGAGCTGACCGTTTCTAATTTAATCCAAGCAAAAAAAAAAAAAAAAAAAAAAAAAAACCGCAAAGGGTGTTTTTTATTATTGAAGCAAATACAGATTGCATAACTCTGTCATCCAAACAAAATAGACAGCAGGGATTTAAAAGAACACAAATTTACAATAGGACAATTCGGTTGCATGAATTATATAAATCATAAGCAGACGGACAGATATAATAAGTAATACTCAGTTTTAAGAACAAACTTTTGGAGTAATTTGAGTTTGAAAGCTTTGTCGTTCGACAGAGGCTGCGGCAGAATTTTGCCGACGGGTGCGGCAAAACTAATCTGACAAAGGGGCAAGCATAATTTCTATAATTTTGCATCAAAATAACTCATAATAATTCATTGTATATTTAAGTAAGGAAAATTGAGTATTATTTACCTTTTTAAATTTAAATTCTGACCTTTTTAGCGGAAATGTCGTCGCCATCGATCGCATTGAGTTGTCAGTGGGCCGACCAAAAATAATCGGCAAAATGCGACATCTTATTTACTTGTCCCCTTGCCAATTATATTGCCAAATATAGCCAAATCACTTAAACCTTTTTGGAATATTTCGACAGTTCACAGAATATTAAGTATGATGGTGTTTAAATTATCATACTTGTTATCTCCCAGCTCTCAACAATAGTCTTAAAATGGTGAAAATTTTGCCAACAAAACTCTCAAACTTTCGCTGATGAGGGAGGGGGGCAAGCAGTTGCTAACATAAGGACAATTGCACCACTAGTAATGCCGCCTCTGTCATTTGAACTGATACACGCTTCACATGTTTTATTCAAGTAACCGTTTGGTTACTGAAAACTTGTATTCCGCAAACCCGTGTGGTATTATTTTATTTTATTTGATATTTCCTTTTCGATATTTTCTGGTAGTACGCCACCAACACTTAGGCGTTAAGATTTCACATCAGTATTTGGATACTATTTATACTATGTTGTCGACAACATTTGGCGATAATTATTTTTACTTGGGACCATCTGTAGCATGCCAAGGTTTGATGCCAGTATTTAGATACTATTTATGCTACATTGTCGCCAATATTTGACAATAATTATTTAGCTTAAATGACTGGTTCTGTTCTAATGGAAAAGTGCTTTCCTCTTTTATTTAATTCGTTGTTAGGTTTCTGACCCCATGTCTATTTCAAAAATGACTACTTTCTATAAGCTCAAACTTAAAGTCTATACATGATCTCTCAAGACATCCCGTTTGGGCTCAGAGTTGTTAAATAATTAAACTGAACGCCAGGAGTACAGTCTTAGATTTTCGGCAAAGCACTTCATAGAGAAAGAGAGAGAGAAATATCTAATACTAATTAAAACTAGCAGAAAAAAAGAAAGAAAGCCAGAAAAACTCGCCAGTCTCACACACCAGATTCTGCAGATCCCTTTTAAGGTCTTCATTCGTTGTACTTACACTGGTGTTGATCATTGCAACATGCCTGAAATATCCCGCTTTCCCGTCTGCTAAAGGGAGACGTATAAAATAAAACCTTTTGTCTTCGCCAAAGACAGGTTTGTCCTGCATGTCGATCCATCCACGACCGTGGCTCTCCCGAGGAAGATTCTGGAACAGTAAACAGATTTTACAATGAAATAAAACACTTAAGAATACTGTAAAAGAATCGGAATACTGCACAATATTTGAACAATGTGTTTACCGATTAAAACTAAATATTGTACAATATTTGAAAAGTGTGTGTACCAATTAAGATTGAATATTGTACAATATTTGAACAGTGTGTGTACCAATTAAGACTGAATATTGTACAATATTTGAACAATGTGTATATGAATAAAAATTAAATATTGTACAATATTTGAGCAATATGCATACCGATTAAAACTAAATATTTTTAAAAATGTGTATACCAATGAAAACTAAATATTCTACAATGTATAATATTATTTCTGAGACAATATAAAGACTTTAAAATATTGTAAATGTTAAGGAAAAGTTCGTAATACATTGAAAGGATCGAAATATTATACAATATTTAAACAATGTGTATACCAATGAAAACTAAATATTCTACAATATATATTAATATTACCGAGAGAATATAAAGATTTTAAAGTATTGTAAATGTTAAGGAAAAGTTCGTAATGCATTGAATAGATCGAAATATTATACATTATTTTAACTATGTGTATACCGATGGAAACAATATATTGTACTATATATAATATTTCTGAGAGAATAAAAGTTTTAAAGGCATTATAAATATTAAAAGAAGATTCGTAACACATTAGAAGAGACATAAAAAAATTAAACATTACCTTATAGAGGAATACACATAATTTTAGGAGTAAAATGAAAAGTCCTATTAAAGAAATTGAAAGGTTTTTCTTTCTAATGTGAAATTATTTTCGTGACCGACAGATGGCAGCACGGAATTATTATCTCATTTAATTTCATGTCATTCACAATCGCTTTACGATGTCTGGCAGGTCCTGTAAAGCAGAGACCGACTTGCTGATCAAAAATGCTGGGTTCTAAATTCAATTTAATTCAAATGTCATAGGTGAAATGTCAATATAATTAGGAAAAAGATATGTCAATTAAAATTTTATCAAAGAATGCAATAATTTCTAATTTTTCCGTAATGTATATTTTTTAGGCTTTCAAATCAGTAAAAAATTATGAAAACAAAGTATAAATAGAATTAGATACCAGGAATTTGGTGCGTTATATGGATATTTATTTTGTTCTGCTTAGAGAGCTTCAACATCAAAAAAATCACTCAATATGGTGCTGATACTCAGACAGAGAGAAGAGAGATCAACTTATATTTATACTTTCACTCATCCATTTATGGTACAGTAAGACAAACATCATTCGAAGTAGGAGGAAAGATATATTTTTTAATGATTTTAAAAGTATGGTCACTGGGGCTTTCAGTGAAAGTATAAGTAGTAGATAAATTGTAATAACATTAATGGCTAATGTTTTCTCTCAATCTGTGTATTTGTCCTTAAAGTAATTACCATCTTTGCAAAATAAAATAAGACATCTTTACCAGTGTAATTGTAATATGGCACCATAAAAGAGTAATCGAGTTTTAATATATAACTAACAAATATAAGTTAAGTATTTTTACTTCCTCTTGCATGCAGTATAGAGAAAGTATAGTAATCGTGAAAAAATTGGTACTCCAGATTTTGACGAATCTCCAAGTTTTTGACCTCCACGGGTTAAATTTTTTTTTCGGTAAATGTCCTTCTGTCTGTGACAAAGATAACTCAAAAACGTTTTGAGCTAGATGATTGGAATTTGGTATATGGTCTTTAAACCAAATTTACATATTTTGTGTCAAATTTTGTGTAAAATCTGTTCAGAAGAGGTCCATCTGTGTGGTTATTCGAATATAAGTTAACACGATAATTACAAAACGAACAGAGCTAGATAGATGAAATTTAGATACACAGATTTAACATCTCTAGTGTAGACACCTATCAAATTTTGTGCCAAATATTGCAAACGGTTGACTGTCTGTCGGTCTGTACTTTCCGAAACATTCAAATGCGATGGTTCAAAAGTGCAATGGCTTAAACATACCAAATTTGGCAGGGGATTTTGTGATTACAAATGCCGTTTTGTCTCAAATTTTGGTTTTAATCGATTGCGAAAAACATGTCTAAAACACAAATTCGATTTTTGGATACTTTTAACCGAACGCCATGGATTAATCGCCAAAGCACTCGCCAAGGATGATACGACAGATTCAGTAACAATGCTAAATTGAGGCCAAAATATTTCCCAACTATTGTACGGCAATGTCATGTAAGGCGTTCTCTGGCATGATAATTTCATTAGTGAGTATACCTAAAAATTTTGGAGAGACAACCCCCACCGGTTTTAAATTATAACATTGTGAAATGCAAGGCAGTTGAGTGATTTGAACGGAACAATGAAAGTGGTTTGATTTTCAACATAAGAAGTGACTGTCTCTGGTTACTGTTTACCCATTATCTGTATAGTTATAAAAAATCACTAAACCAGAGAACCATTCCACCTTTGTTTAATTAAGTAATAATTTTTTTCATGTGAAATTAATGGCGCGATTTGTCTTATAAAGTTTAAAAGAATATTCATGTCAAATCATTTATGCTCTTCTCTCAATTTTAGAAAGAAATTTTAAAACATTTCTTCATCGAAAAAATGAAATATCGAAGAGTCACGAGTCATTTTCGAAAGATATTGCAAAATAAAACTTTGAGAGACCCCGCAAACTCGACAACTAGGCCGCTTTTGCCGATTTTCGTTGCCAATCAATTGCAAACACAGCTAACTATCATTGTAAATGCTTTCCTACTTTCTTTTATTTTGATAACACGTATTTTATCAAAATTCGTCAATATGATTATACTAATGTCATCTCTATGGTCGTCCAAGACGTATTACAAGATTAATTTAGTCATGCCAGTCTACTTTGATTAACTATACCACAACAGAACTATTATAGTAATATAAGTAAAAGCTGCATAATAATTATAATGCTTATTGAACGGTTAAATATATTTCAAAATGACAAAGTCATCAAATTGACAGTGGAAAATAACAAAACAAAATAAAATTAACAATTCGGTGGCAGCAAAAATTAACAAAATCCTTCCACGTTGTTTAGGCTGAGGTCTGTATCAAAGTCTTATCTTGAAAAGTCTTTCGAATGCAGAGAAACTCTGTAGATGATTTATGATAACTTTTCAAAGAATCATTTGCATTTCATATGGAACAAAAATGCTTGAAATTGACTCAATGGTTGTGGCTGGGGAATCGCGTCGAGGTGTTTTCGATTGAGGTTGTATAGACATGAGTTTTTTCGATTTATTCTGAAATGGGAAACGGTGAGGGTCAGAAGACCATATTCAGAGGTCATAATGAAATGTGAAATAAATTTTTCAAAATCGCAATTGAGTGGGTGTGTCACGGGATTTCCTCACAGGAAGCACGGATTTTTTCCCCGATTTTCTCCGAAATTTGAGAGCATTTAAAGTCAAACAACTCTTGGTAGCTTATCTAGGAATCATAAAACATAAGATGAAATAAAAAATTTTGAATTCCACTGAGTGATTGTGGTTGCGAAATCTGTCGCTGGAGTCAAGGAATATTTTCAGAAATCATGTTTTTTCAATTTCTCTATAAATCTATTTTAAATATACTGTAGATGAAATATTGTTACAGATTGTGTATCAAATTAAATTTTTTCATATATATAAATTAGAGAAAAAATTATAGGTAGAGAAAATTGGTATCACTAAAAACAGGATTTAAATTTTAAATAATGTAAAAATCATTTTTTGAGATTACATATTCGGGAGATGCAGCTGCAAAACACTCAAAATTTAATTAGTTTTTAATTAAATGAAATTGTATGTGACTACTTTCGGGATGAATTTTTTGAAAAACGTTCGAAAATTATTATATTTTTTGAATATTTCCATAAAAAGGACTGACTAACGACAAGAAGACAACTATAAAAGCGAAACATACCAGTTAAGTGTAAAATGTGTCTTTCAAAAATTGATAAAAAAGGGCCCTTTTTTTTTTTTTTTTTTTTTTTGCTAAAAAGCGGTATAAAGCAAACATTTTTTAGTTTAGAGGTTTATCGAATGATTTGTTTAACATTTTGTAGATAGCTGAAGCAATATAGTATCTAGAACCTGAAATAAAAATCAGTTCTTCCTCTATATTGGTGTTTGACTGATACATAACAAAAAAGTTTCATTTTTTTTCACATTGTAAAGCAATAAAACAACTACAAAATATTTTGAAATGAACAGAATGTTTATTCTCTACTTCAAGAACTGCAAAACATATTGAGATTTTATTAATTCAAATTTGAACAAAAAAATACGCATTTGATTTTAATTTTTGAGGGTTTATTTTGTAAGAAAATTATATCAAAGATTAGAATTTGAGAAACTAGTATCTAAAGATGTTCAATAGCATTAAAACATATGTAATTGCAAATATAAAAATCAGTGCAACTACCCAAAAAGTAGATTTACGTAGAAACAAAATTCTAACGGTTTTATTAAGAAATATGTTCAGACATTAAGAATATCAAATAAAATTTCATAGTTTTATTTAAAAAAAATTGATTTTTTAACTTGGTTACCTAACTCCTTTGACAAACTTTTGAACTTTTAAACTAATAGTGATCTTTCTCTTATCTTGCAAAGTCCATGTATCAAATTTCATAAAGATCGGATAAAAATTGCAGATTTGTACAGCGGATATATTAGGGTGTCCCAAAAGTCTCTTTCTCATCCCGCTATGAATGGCCTTATCTGGCTCTGCTTGTGCAAACATGCAGACTTATCCATTAGGCGTCTCTGTCATCGGTTTCAGTCGTACCAGAGCTCTTTTACAGTACATTTCGTTTGTGCCACGCTCTCTTTTAAGACTTTCATCCACAGCGTTAAACATGGCAACATTTACGGCATTAAAGAGGCTTGTAACTGGAGTCGAAATTTGGATTTTATTTGAAAATATGCATAGAAAGCGCACTTGGTGTAAGGACAATAGGCCATCCACTGTCTCAAAGCTAGGATTACAACCCAAAAAAAGTTCTTTTTTTCGTTTAGTGAGATTGGAAAGGCGTAATTTTCTACGGGCTCCTTCCACAAGGTGAAGCAATAAATTCTACGAAATACTGTCATCAACTGAAAACTGCCATAGCGAAAAAACGGCCAGAATTAATGAACCGACGAGGCGTTGTTTTTCATTATGACAACGCGAGACCACATATTCATTAGTTGTAAAAGAGAAGCCTTAAGAGTTTGATTGGGATGTTTTACCGCATCTTGCATACTCTCCAGATCTCGCTCCATCTGATTATTACTTTTTTCTGTCCTTAACAGTGAAATAAAAGCACACCTCGAGGATTATTTCTTGTTCAAAATACAACAATTTGGAAAGAAGGCATAATGAGGTTTCCTGAGAGATGGAAGAAGGTAACAGAGCAAAAGGGTTCTTATATAACAAAATAAATAATACCTTAAACAATAAATATTGTGTATTCATTACATATTAAAAATAGGAAAGAAAAGGGAGATCCTAATATAAACAATTCGTCATCTTCATACATTAAGAGATTTTTACAATTATAAAAATCTGGCTGCACTTTATGGCAATATTTTCTATAAAAACATTTAACAAACTTCAAACAAAAATCGTCTGAAATCCATTCGACCCATCATAACAAACTTTCCCCTTATCTTCACATAAAAATAAATAAATAAATAAAAATCTGCCGTGCGTGGTCTGCATCATCCTATTTGATCGATTAAAAGCTCAATGGACACTGTCCTCCCTCTTCAATCACCTTTCGGATAAAAATGAGCTTTTTGTCTCACCATTTTCGTCGCCCGAGTGCACTTGATTCAATCATCTGCTCCCAGCGACTGGCTTTAATTCAACGAAAAGGAAAAGGTGTCGTTTCAGATAAGCATCTCCTTTTCTTTATCGCATTAATGGAAGGAAAGTGACGGGCATGAAAGATGGGCGCGAAAAATGATATTTGCGAAAATTATTTGGAGGATTTTCGGGAAAAGAATGGCAAAGAAGGATCGCTGATTAATTTGTTAAACGCTCCATTTATTTTAATGATAAAATTTATGGATAGTTTTAAATGATGTTAAAAACAACGATTAAGATAACTCTGAAGAAATATTTAATTTCTGAAGTTTAGTTCAGTAATATTAACGTCTCGTTTTAAAACAAAACTAGAACTATTTTGGTATGGACCTCGTAACTTTTAACCGCGGCCAGATGACGAGGACGACACCTGGGATTTGTTTTGTTTTGTTTAGTTATATTAACGCCCCGTTTTAAAGCAACAGTAGGGCGATTTTGTTATGGACCTCGTAATTTTGAACAACGGACAGATGACGAAGGCGACACCTGAGCTAGCACACCCTCTTCAAACTTCCACGCCACACCAGCGGGAGGATGTTTGGCCCCGATGGATTTAGCGTGCACCAGCCCAATACCTCAAAAACGTAATGACTTGAATAAATGAAATTCGGTGTGCGATTTTGTGATTAAACTTGTACTTTATGTCACATTTTGGTTTCAATTGATCAGGAAAAAAATATACAAATACATCCAATATACAAATTTGATTTTTGGATACTTGTGTATTAATGACATATAAAGGATTTATAACAAAAACCTCAACAAAAATAGAATGTGCGAAAAGGTTTTGGCGAGATCTCAACTTCTGATTTAAGGTGAATCACTGAACAATCGATAGAATTAAAAAAAAATAATAATAATGCTTAGAAGAAGTTTTACAACGTTTTAAAGTATCGAGACATGTTGAATATTTTCCAAAATGTAGTAAAACATATAAAAAAAAATAAATGATTTCAAACTTATTTGGAAATTAAATGATGACATTTTGGCTAATGGGTGATATATATGAGGGTTCAAAATTGTTTGGGAATATATTGGACCTATGGGGTGGAGATGGAAACGTGAATACGTTCGATTTTGAAATGAAATGCAACTATCTAATAATTACGACATCAGATGCTAACAAATTAACGAGCCACTTCATATCAATTTTCCAATTTTTACAGGAAGACGAGAAAAAATATTTTTTTTACAACTATTAACGAATATTTCTGATTTTTTTTTCACGTCCGGTAGAAAAAACTTTATGTCCACATGAGTTTATTATCGTTTTCGAAAAATCCAGCTTTTTCTTCTTCGGTGAAATTCAGAAAATTGAGGCAGGTGATTTTGCTAGTTAAATGATGAACTGCTTCCAATTAGGGATTGCAATACTGGACCAAAACTTCAATACCGGTATTCGGTATTTTTTAGATCTTAATACCGGGATCCCGGTTTTAATACCGGTATTAGAAATTTTAGAAAAGAAAGAAAACAAGGTGTTTCTTTGTTTTATTTGCCAGTTTTAAAAAAGAGTGTAAATATCACAAAAAATATGGAACATATAAATTATAACAGTATATAAAGAATCATAAAAAAGAAAAGGAACAACTTATTTATTTAAATCACAAAAAAAGTGTAAATATCACTATTCAGTCTGAGGTATTATCACAAATTTTTGAAATGTGATCTTAAAAAAACATGATGCATCAATTGTACTGTCACTAAAGCTGAAAAGTAATTTTGCGTAAAAATGACCAGCTGCCGAAAACGCTCTTTCGGCATCTACGCTAGTTGGTGATACTGTTAGCAATGCGCGATATACTTTTTCCAAGTATTTACCTCTAAATCCCTCATCTTCAAATAAATAAGTTTCTCGTCGGATGGTTTTGGATATAGCTGATTTCTGTATTGTATTTTGGTTCGTTGAATTTTTTTTATTATTTCTAATTCTAATTTTTGTTCAAGAGACAATTCCTTTTCACTATCGACATTAGTGCCATCATAATCTTCGATAACTGAACCGAATTCTTCTGAATGTGGATAGGTTTGTGGGTAAAAAATTGTAAGAAAATTTACTATAAACTTCATCAGATTTGAATTGATTATTTTCTTTTCTTCTTTTTCATTTTTATTTTTAAAATCATTATAATTATGTAAATACCATAAGACATTTTCTATCTCGGTATGACTTTCTTCTGTGCGATTTTTCAATGTAATATGTAATTCTTCAGATAGTGATGTGCACTGTTCTTTCATGATTGTAACATGAAATTTATTGTTGCATTAGCTGTTAATAAATTAAAATATCTCCGACATAATGCCTCTATAGTCAGTTTTATTGGAAGTAGAGCTGATATAGTTCTGGATATTAAGTCGAATTCACTGTCTGAAAAATTAATTTGCAGGTTTAAGTCGATTATTGCTTTTTGGATTGGATTTCTAAATTTCAAAAACCGTTCCCTCATTAGGAGTAAACTGTTCCAACGTGTCTTAGAATCTATTATTAACATATATTCTGTTTTATTTTCAGTTAGTATATATTTTTGTAATATGGCATTTTTTGTAGGGGAAAGTTTAAATATCTTAACAATTTTCGAACTTTATAAATTATAGGAAGCAATTATTGATATGTTAATATTTCATCCTCATTAGTAATATCAACTTCCACAATTACATTGTCATTATCTTCATTGCCAATATCATTCTCACTCTTATTCTCTTCAATGTCGGAATCCGAAGTTTCTATATCCCCTATTTGGATTCTTCTGTTCTTTATTTTTTTTGTATAATACATCTATTACTCCTAATTGAATTCCATGAGAATAGCACAATTGTGATTTGCACCAATCAACTTTCCAAATTTTTTCATAACTGTTGCACCATTAGTCGTTTTGGATACAATATCTTCTTTCAAGGATAATCCATGTTTCGCTAATTTAGATTTAAGCAATTAATTAAGCCATTAATAAGCTAATTAATTTCACCCGTTAGGGAGACATAAAAACAAAAACGTATACTATTTTGTTATGTTGGCGATCCCTGAACATATAGTGGAGACAATTTAAAAAAATTCTAGTAAATACCGAAAAACCGGTATTTAAACTTGTGAATACCGGTATTACGAAATTGTAAAATGGCTCAAAATACCGGTATTCGGTATCCCGGTATTGCAATCCCTACTTCCAATGTATACGAGGCAATTTTTTTTTTAAATCTTATTTGTGTCATTTTTGAAATACATTTTTGTTATATCTTCTTAATGTAGTCATTAAAATTGGATAAGCTTTTCTTCTAATAATCTTCTTAATTAGCTTCTTTTTAATCTTCTTTTTTCTTCTTAATTAGCCATATTTTTTTTACAAGGAAACGGCGTTTCTTACAGTTAAATAACGAGCATATGATCTTCCGAATTGTGAATTATAAGGTGAAAAAATGTATTTGGTTGCCTTATTTCTCAAATTTATTGTATGTTCGTTTTAAAAAAGACTTTATCTTTTTCTGTCGGTTATTTCTTACTTTCTCGTATATGTATACGTAGTGATCGTCAAAATAATTCGAACTCGAGGTTTTGACAAATCTCCACTTTTAGACCTCCCCGACTTCGAAAAAAAAAACATTTTTGGAAAATATCTGTCTGTCTGGGATAAAGAAAATTCAAAAACGCTGTTAGCTAGATAGATGAAATTTGATATATGCTCTTTATAATAAATTTATAGACTTTTAAGAAATTTTGAGCAAACTCCGTTCAGAATATGTCTGTCCATCCAGCTGTTCGAATATAATATAACACTTTGAACATCTATCGTGTAGACAACTATCAAATTTTGAGCTAAATCCAACGAAGGGTTGACCGTCTGTCTATCTGTACTTTCAGAAACATAGAAACGCGATAATTCAAAAACATAGTCCCAAATAATAGTCCCCATAGTTCCAAACAAAATCCCAAATTTGATATGGGATTTTGGGACTACAAATGGAGTTTTGAGTCAAATCTTTGTTCCAAACGGTTGAGAAAAATTTGTGTAATTCACGAATTCTAATTTCGGATACTATCAAATGCATGCCAAAGACTAATCGCCAAATAACTCGCCAAGGATGACATGATAGATTCGATAAAAGCGCTACATTTCCGCCATAGGTTAATATTTCGTAACTCTTGTATACTAATGCCATACAAAGCGTTCTCTGGCTGAGAAATTTACTGGATAGTATGCGAGAAAGTTTTGGAAAGACCACCCCCGCTGATTTCCCTTTAAGTTTAAGAACTCTTAGTTTCTGAAGACTTGCTACGCTTACTTAAACACATTGAAACACTGAAAATCACACAATCTATCATCACAAGATTTTCGCTAAGATAAAAAAAAAAATAGTTATATGTGCGTGGCTTGCATCACACTCTTTGATCGATTAAAAGCTCAATGGTCATTGCCCTCTTTCTTCACCACTGGAGGAATAAAATAATAAAAATGAGTTTTGCTGTCTACATTTTTGTTTTACTATCTACGTTACCTGCGTGCAGTCGATTCGCTGTAAATCAAAGGGTAAAATGTGTCATTTCAGATAAGCGTCCTCCATTTTTTACTTTCCCATATGCGAAGCTCACAAAAGTGAAAGAATGTAATTGTCAAAAAATTGAACTCGTTATATTAACAGATCATCATATTTCATAGATCCGCGAGTCCGAAAAACACATTTTTAGTATTAGATTGGTCTATCTGTGAAGATAATTCAAAAACATTTTGAGCTGGACGAATGACATTTAGTATATGGTATCTATTCAAAATTTATAGATCTCCATCATATTTTGAACGAAATTCATTCCAAAGAATCTGCCTGTCTCTCTATTCGAATATAAGTTTGCAGAATAACTAAACACGAAGATAGCTAGATAGATGTAATTTGGTACTCAGATTTAACATTTATAATATAGGCACCTGTCAAAGTATGAACCAAAACCGACTATGGGTTGATTGTCTGTAGGTCTGTACTTTCAGAAACTTGTAAACGCGATAAGTCAAAAACGTAGTGACTTAAATATATCAAATTTGGTATGGGATTTTGTGACTACAAGTGCAATTTTTTATCAATTTTTTTAATTGGTTGAAAAAAAAGGTACACAGATTCAACATCTAAATCTAGATATGTATCAATATTGGAATGGGTTGGATGTCCTTCGAAGTTTTTACAACAAAAACGCGATGATTTACGTAAATCAAATTTGGTAAATGATTTTCTCCCACTAGGGGGCACTTCAGAAATTAGGGTGAGAAGCTTATGAAGGTACGGTGATTAGTTCACGTCACCTTGCTGAGTACAGAAAAGGTGGGTTGGTTGGCTACTTCCCATCGATGACTGGATGCGCTTCACACGGAAAGAGTTGTACCGTGACTGGTGATGGCACTTAGGACTCGACCACAGTTCCCACAAGTGCTGTTGTCACGGTGGTCCGGTCATTCAGTTTTATCCGTATGTCTTAGGATAGATTGGAGCAATGAATTTGAGATTGGTAAAGGATTTCGCGATAATAATTGCAGTTTTGCGACGAATTTTGGTTTCAATCAGTCAGAACAAAAGAGTCCAAAATACACATTCAGTTTCTTGGTACTCGTGTATTAACTGCTTTCAGCGATTCATTGCCAAAGATCGAACTGTAATTGGCAGTTCCGTAATTATTATTTGCCAATGGAATGTACATAATATTACATAAAACATTTATTAGAGAGTAAATGAGGAAAATCCGGGAAGATAGCTGAAGCAGTTTTCTTACTTTCTCGTATGTATAGTATAAAGAACTATAGTGATCGTTAAACCATTCGAGCTCGAGATTTTGACGGGTCTCCACGTTTTAGACCTCACTGAGTTCGAAGAAAACATTATTGGTAAATCTCCGTCTGTCTCTTTGTGACAAAGATAATTCATAAAAGCTTTGAACTAGACAGTTGAAATTTGGTATACGGTCTTTACACCAAATTTGGAGATTTTAATCAAATTCTGGGAAAAAATGTTACAGAGGAAGTTCGTCTGTTCGGTTTTTCGAATATAATTTAATACGATAACTACAGAATGGAGAGAGCTAGAAAAATAAAATTCAGAGCACCGATTTAACATCTATAGTTTACACACCTGTCAAATTTTGAGCCAAATTCAACAAAGGGTTCACCGTCTGTTGGTTTATACTTTTGGAAATATGTATATGCGATATCACTAAAACGCAATGATTTTAATATATTAAATTTGGTACGGGATTTTCTAGTGCGGGATTTACAAGTGCAGTTTTGTGTCACATCTTTTTTTTTCACAATCCGTTGAGAAAAGCGTGTCTAAAGCACAAATTTGATTTTTGGATACTATTAACAGCAGCCAGGGATTAAACGCCAAAAAACTCGCCAAGGATGACACTATACATTCAGTAAGAATATTAAATTCAGGCCAAAAGTTAATATTTCGTAACTACTGCACACCAATGCCATGCAAAGCATTTTTTGGCATGATAAGTTTATTAGCGTGCACGAGAAGTTTTTGGCGAGACTAGTTCCGCTAATTTTATTTCGTTAAATGAGGATCAATAGATTAGGTTTATGACAAAAATTTTTTTTTGTAAAATCGACTTCTGGAATTTAGTAGAAAATATAATCATTCATCGAAAATTTTTAAATATGAATTTAAAATTGTATAATTATTATAATTATTAATCTCCTTCGTCAATCAGCTACTCAACCATCATTCTAATAGCATAATTTTTTTATTGTCTCTTATTTATGATAAAATTCGCCTTATCTCAAATAAAAGTACTATTTTACTATAAAAGAAACCATCATTTTTTAATGAAAATTCTTCTCACTTTTTTTTATAAATAGAAATTAAAATAAAACTCTAAAATTAAATTAACAAATGAATTGAAGACTGCATTTATTTTTTATCACGCATTGCATTTTATTAATAAAAATAATTGAAAACAATTCCAAGCGGATTTCAAAAGAAAAATCTGTAATGTAAAATGGAAACATTTATAAAAAAAAAAACTGAATGAAATTTTATCAATTTTAAAAACCCAAAAGATTAATAACTGAGGATTGAAAAAATAAACCACAGAAAAAAGGAATTTTTTAAATCTTGTTTATCCAAAATTGTTCTTTTTTCTTCCTCTAAAGATTAGTACTTACTAATTCAATGTTTACTTGTTCATTTTTCTAATTAATTTTTCTCACTTAATCCCCAACTGGATCCTAATTTTCTTTTTTCTCGCTTTTTGCATCAGTAATTAGAAATAAGGATGGTGATAAATATATCGGAAAACCAGTTCTTTAGCATAAAAAAAATTAATTCCTGTTGCCAGAAATATATTCAAAATCCCTAGCCTCTTTTCTCAAAAGAGAGAATTGCTGAATGCATTAACAGTAAAAATAGATGCATAACACAATTTTGCCATTAATGCCATAGAATTGAAATCAAATAGTGATAAAAAAAATGCTAACGATAAGACGTATATTTCAGCGAGTCGTAGGATATATTATAATCCAAGAATGCAGTAAGGAAATAAAAATATTTTCACATAGAATAGCTTTCAAACTTCAGAATTTCAAAGAAGAATTGATTTTTCATTAACTAAATTTAGAAAAGGCCCATGATTGGAAATATTTTACAATATTTAAAATGTTTCGGAACTTTTGAAATATTTTTCGAATTCCTATGACATGCCATTTCCCGCTGAGCAAGGGGTAAATATTTATTTGACAGGTCAGAAAGATACGGTTTCATCTAACTCAAAGCATGCGCAGTGAGTGGAAACACTCATTATATTAACTGTGATATAGTATAGTCATATTAATGTCCCTTATTAAAGAACTTCAGAGTTATTTTGGGACGGACCTCGTGAACCGCGGTCAGATGATGAGGACTACACCTGAATGTTACTCCCTCACCACTCTGTACAAACTACCATACCATACAAGCGGGAGAACATTGACCCGCTTTCACGTCGGTTTTTCAGTGATATCGGGACTCGAACCCGGAATCCTCGGATCCCTATGACGGGGACTTTACCACCAGGCCACCGCGGCCCCTGATATCGTGCATAAGAAAAATGTATTTATGATATATTTACAAACTTACGTGAGTATAAATCTAGCAACTAAAACAAAATATATTACTGAAATGCATATTTAAAATATTTTTCAAAGTTACTGAAATAGAGAAAAAAATATATGGAAATAAAATTTGTAATACTGACAAACACATTTTTTAAAAAAATGAAATGTTGTAAAAATAGATTTTATTTTATACTACATTCAGAAGTTATTGATGAAAAAAATTAAAATTTATTTTAAATTGAAATTTTCAAAAAAAAAAAAAAATTGTAGTGAGCATCTAATTAAAAAATGGTCTTCTGTACATTTTATGTCGTCATATCAGTAAGATGTATTTCTCTACATCTTCTGGCGCATGCCTATGGGAAATTAATATTTATTATAAGGTAAGGAAACATCCAACTATAAAACTGTACCAATTTTTATTATAACTTTTATATAAACATACTTAATTCACACGTTTGCTGTCGCATGAATCGCATGTGATTCACGCCTTTTTTTAAAATTAGATTGCTTCTTCTTTACTATAGTTAAGAGAAAGAACTGGGGCATATAATTAGTAATTGGCATATACATGAATTACGACAGGAAACTTGTTAATTACTAATTAATGGCAAAATGAATATTTAAATTTTCTGAGCCACTACATTAATTTAATATTGGAAATAAAATTAATAAAAATAGATATTCTACTAAGGAAAAAAAAACATTGTTTATACTCCATACGTTATCGCAGAAGTAGGTGAGCCCAGCTGCATCACAGATAGAAACTAAGGAGGAGTTTTGAAATCGCTTCAACCACGTGACAGCGATTCTGTTATGCGAAACCCACTGAAGAGAAGTGAAATAAAATTCTCTGAAAAAAATACGAAAAAAATTAGATCAATTTAAATACTACTTATATAAAAGGTATCTCAAAAATTGATATTTATTAATACATTTAAATAATTCCGGAAACTTTTAAATATTTTCTAAGAGTTATCCATTTTTCGTAGAACAAGAAAAGAATATTATGCGATCATTAGATAGGAGAGGTTTCAATCAAATCAAATATGTATAGCGCAAATGCGGAATGCGTGTTAATTGGCATTCAAAATTTCCCGTCACATGGAAATTCAAATCATAGTGTTGTGTCATGATAAAGCACTGGTTCACAGACTCTTCTTGATATTAATTTATATATTAAAATATCATATTCTTATAATTCTACAATTATTTTGATTCCATATCAAGAGAATCTTCCCTCGGATGAATATTTGCTTAAAGATCAACAATTCTCAAGTTTTAAATAAATGCATCGAAAAAAATAAAGACTTGAAATTTTTGTTTACATTTTTCTATGAACGGTGTGAATTTTTATTTGCACTAGATAGTTATTTCAAAGGAAATTCCAAATAAACAAGTTTTTATCAGTAATAAAATAAGTTTTGAAGCTCGAACTTTGTAGATTATCTTTGATCATTTTAATACTGAACAAGTCATTTTTTTGACATATTTCAAAAATATATGTCGCACTTGTACGGAAAAATATAATCCCTACACCGTCATTATAAATTTAGTGGTTTAATTAGACTTGCCACTGCACAAAATAAACTCTGAGGAATTTAAAGCTTCTTTTAAAATAACGAATAAGTGTTTTTATTCGCGTAGTAATGTCTGTCTTATGTACATCATTATCATTTGGTAGCGGTAAAATAAACACTTGCTGCTTAATGTAGCTCTAAAAAATGGACTATCCCCATATATGCATAACTGCAGTTTATCAAAATTTCACCCAGACTTGCAGAAAAAAGTGTGGGATGAATTATCATGCACTCTCTATATCGTTCTTATTTATGTAGAGAATCATATTGGAATCTAATAACTGTGCTGAATTTAAACTTTTATTTTTTATTTCCGATGAACTTTGCTTAGTACTAAGTTGTACACTGTTATGTCTTCTTTTAATACTCCAGGAAATTTGTACATTCGTTTATGGACATCCTGTATATAAAAATTTTTTTTGAGTACGAAAGTTATGTAAATCTTAATGCAGCTGAGTAACAGCGGAGAAAGAATAACAAATGTTAAAGGAATAAAATATTACAAGCTTTACACAAACAATGAATTTGCATTCAGATCAAACTCGCCTTGCGCATATGTTAATAACAAATATTACAGAAATCTTAACGCAGCTGCAGTCACGAGATTACACCTGCCTCCATTGAAACTTAATTGTATAAAAAGCAGCTGCGTTTGAAAAAGAAATCCAGTGATTACATAGAAATGATCTACCCTTTGAAAAGTTGATAAGTACGGAGTGATGGGAACATGTGAATGCGTTATTTAATTTTCAACATGAACCAATACTAGATCATTTCATTGAATACTGTTTTCATTTGTTACGCCATGGAACTAACACTATTATGGTAAATAAAATGAAATGTTACATAAAAAAACGAATCCAATTCATATTATTAAATTACTTAATTCTTGAATTTCAAAATGACTTAAGCTTATAGGACAATTAATAAAATCTTCTTCGTGAAAGGGGATGGTTAAGAAGGCATGTGGGTATGCTAGTAGAGGGTACTCAGAAGTAAAAAAAAAAAAGGATATTCAAGGGACATGGGACAAAATAAAGTTTGTTAACGTTTGCCCAGACCTATTATTTGAAATGTTTATAAGTGAAAAAAAAAATGCTTTATTTTGATAAAAATTTAAAATTCATTAATGTTATATCTTTCTATGTTATATTTTACACATTTTACAAGCATTTTTTATTTTGTTATAGCAATTTTTAATTTTATTCCTCGATCGGTATTAATTATCCATTAAGGCAAAAATGAAAATACTGTTGAAAAAATACTAGTGCTCTTAGTTTTAAACATCATGCTCTTGCTTTTTATGTTCATTTCATAAGATGAACATAAAATGCAAGAGCATTTTGAAGAGCATATGTTGAAAAAGCAAGAGCATATGTTCATTTCATAAAATGAACATAAAAAGCAAGATTTCATTTTCATGGTCAGATGATATTGATAATTCAGGCAAAAATTCTAAAAGGGATTAGGGGGAGGGGAAGTAACTAAAGCAGAGGGGCATCAGAGCATCTTAAGATATTTGAATGTTTTTGACCAGGGTAATTTGCTGTCCCATAAGAACTGATTTTAGAAATTAAAATTATATGGTCAAGCAGAGACTAATTTAATAGTAATATTTCATACAATTTTCATGAACTAAGTACTCTACTCTATTGTGCGATTAAAGGACTAAGTTTCATGAATTATGTATCAAGCGCGACACTACCTATTTTATCACCGATAATGTATATAGCTTTGTGGCGGATTTGTATGAGCGAGGATAGAACCTGGGACCTTGTGGTTCGCAGCCGCGTAACAAGACCACAAGACAGAAGTAATACTCATGTCTCGTATCTTGTTATCTGGCTTATAAGCTTTCACCACAGCCTAGTTCTATTAGATGCATAGTTTAGGATTCTTTTTACTTATTTTCTATACTAATATTTTTTTGAAATGATACACATGTTTCCGTAACATTACAAAAGCGATGATCTTAATTGCAAGGCCTAAATCAAACTAGTAATATATTTAAAACTATAACTAAAATTGTTTTGGTGGAAAATTAAAAAAAATAATAATTTTAATACTCTTTGGCTACAGCCCAAATATTTTAATAATAAGAAAAACAATATTGATTTAATGAAAGTTTTCTTACAAAAGGTTATCTCCCTTATAACATTTCCCATTTGATACCTTACGATATTACAAATAATCTGGGTTACCATTTTGAAAATATTTTGTTTACAATATTTTGGTAAATTCAATATTAAGATTCCCTAGCAAAAACATTAAATTTCTGAGATCAAAAACCTTAAATAAAAATAATCGATTAGCATTAAATTAATGGTAATCGATTAAACAATTAATTTAACGTTCGCCATTAAACAAGATGTACTTACTTTTCTTTATAATCATCTGGAGGCACAATTTCTGTTTTGGCGTAATCCATCCTCGTTAAATCGATTACCCATAACTTAACCGTCGGATTGTTACGGCCAGCCTGCAAGAAAAAGAAACGAAACCATGCCATTACTTTGCACCGGAAAAAGAAAGAGAAACCATTTCATATTTTCCCTTGAAGCAATATCTTTTAAATCCTTCGATAAAAACAATCCGTTATATGTTTCTACTGCTCAGTTTTATGAGATGTGCATATTTTGCCAAAAGGGAACAGTTTTTCTATTTTATTTCTTATCGCCGACCTGCATTTTTAATGCCTTATCATCATCTTGAAACTTGGGCATGAAGTGGTTACGTTTGCCCTCAACAGATGGCGCTCCCCGTCACACTCGATTCAAAACCAATGCAAAGATCAGAAAAGTAATTTAATCTTGTGGTTCAAAATTAAATAAATCTCCAAGCACCTGTGGGTTTGAAAAGGGAAAAAATACAGGGTTTTTTTTTTTCGAGCTAAAAGAATGCGCAAGTTTAAAATTGAGAAAAAGAAAGGTAATTTTTTTTTTCCGGTTAGGGTTAAGGGGTGACAGTGGATTGATTTACCATTCGAATTACTTTCCCGCCAACAGTTATTTTAAACATCCCAAGTTAAATATTCAAGTACAAAAGATAAAACGAAATAATTCTGGAAAGCAAATATAATGTTAAGTTTAATTCACATTTTAAAAGATTAAATTTGCCGGTAAGGTTAAATTTTAAAAAAAAATTCTGAGAAAGAAAAACGCTTTATAGCATTAAATATACAAAGCCATAATTAATAACTACTGCAGATACGAAACACAAAAGATAAATAAGAAAATTTTGCAATAACAGTCATAAAATGGAAATACTATTTTCCATCTTATTCTTTACATATAATTTGTATCAGAAATATTATATACGTATATACATATATATATGCTAATTATAAAGCTAACAGTCAGTAACAATAAATGATCAGTTAATTTATTCTGTCTGCCTTCTTTCATAATTCGCTGAAATTATTTTACAACCTATAATCATTTATATGAGTTTTTTTACTATCTCGTATACATAGTATAAAATATAGTAATTACATAAAAAAAAAAGTCGAACTCAAGATTTTGATGAATTTTTACATTTTAGACCTCCCTCAGTTCATAAAACACATTTTTCGAAAATGTCTGCTTGTTTGTTTGGGACAAAAGTAACTGAAAAACGCTTTGAGCTAGACAGTTGAAATTCGGTATAAGGTCTTCCCACCAAAATTGCATATTTCTATCAAATATTGAGTAAAATCTGCTCAGAGGAAGTTCGCCTGTCCGGCGTTTCGAATATAATTTAACACGATAACTACAAAAGAGCTAGATAAGATTTGGCATACTGATTCAACATCTATAGCCTAAACATCAGCTAAAGTTGCAGCCAAATCCAACAAAGAGTTGTACTTCTGTATGGTGTGTACTTTCAGAAACATCAAAACGCGATCATTCAAAAACTCACGGATTTAAATATATCATATTTGATATCGGATTTTGTAAGTGTAGGTGCAGTTTTTTTAAATCAAATTGTTGTTTTAATCGGTTGAGAAAAATGTGTCTAAAACACACATTCGATTTTTGAATACTATTAACGCCTACGAGACATTACTGGCCAAGGATGACACGATAGATTCAACAAAAATACTAAATTCAAGCCAATAGTCAATATTTTGTAATTATTGTACTCCAATGCCATGTGAGGCGTTTGTGGCGGTATGGTATGAGCGAGGATAGAACCTGGGAACTTGTGGTTCGCAGCTCAGTAACACGACCACAATACAAAAGCAATTGCCCGTGTAGCGTAGCTGTTAACTGGCTTATAAGTTTTCACCACAGACTCTTTCTCCAGTGAGTCGGAGGTGAGACGAACGATATGGCTGTTGAGTGGTGATGTATTAGCTGTTGATTCTAAGGTGCCTGTACCCATATGAGTAGCGCCAAGCGTTATTTCGAGCGTGTGTGGGTGAGTGGTTGCTGATATTGTTGCTGCGTCAAGTGAGTCTGATGACTTTGTTGCGGGTAGATGGCGCCACAACAGCTGTACGAAGGTTGAAGGATCATCGTCCGAGGTCACCAATGTAACGGATTGAGATGCGCGAGGCTAGAGCCTGGGACCTTGTGGTTCGCAGCTCAGTAACATGACCACAATACAAGAGCAACTGCTTTTGTATTGTGGTCCCAGGTTCTATCCTTGCGCATCTCAATCCGCAATATTGGCTTATAAGCTTTCTCTGGCATGGCAACTTTATCAGAGAGTATGCGAGAAAATTTTTGGGAACCACCCCTTAAGCAACTTAGATTTTCCTAAGAGTTGCTGCTTCCGCTAATATTGATGACCATTAAAAGCTAGGTCTGCGAACGCGATTGTTCAAAAATTTAATGAACCTGACAAATAACATTTCTTGCACAATATTTGAAACACATAGGCTAATAAATTTGTCGTACTATGTCCAATTTTGCGTGAAAAATTTCGTTAATATGTCCATTTCTCTCTGTCCTTGTAGTAAACGCACTACAAAAACACAACAAGATATATGAATGATTGTTTGTAACCTAAATTAGTGATTCTCTTCCACTTTTGGTCTAAAACCCATCAAAGTGTTGATATCTCTCGATGTTCTGTGTGTTTTTATGTGAAGTTTATAATTAAATCATCAATCATCTATACAGGAATTAATTTCAGTAAGTTATCTTCATACTTCATAGATATATACATTTCGATGAAATCCACCAAAGAATTGGGTCATTGCTTCTTTATCTGTTCGTATAATTACGATAACTCAAAGACACAATACGGTGAACAAAATTTTTAAGTGGTCTTGCCTTTAAAATTACAGGTCTTTTAAAAAATTGGAATCGAACCGGGCTAAAAAATGCAGTAATATCAAAAATACTCAACCATTTCCCTTCTATATATTGTCACGTAGATACTCTAGTGTGGAACTCAATGACACACACAAGAAGCAGAGCTAAACAAATTTATTAACTCAACTCTGAACTGAGAACACAGTGACTGACAAATCTTTTGCTTTTATACTAGCAGGGAAAGTTCCAGAATACTTTTCCGAAGACAGTAAGAAAAGTCCAGAACACTTGTCTGGCCAACTAAAGAAATGCCCAGAATCTTCTGGAACATGAAATAAAGGGAAACGCAAAATCAAGAAATTAAATATTTGCACATACTGTGAATCGCATTGTCTCTAGCGGGATTCGAACTTACGACCAGTGATATGACCATTCGGCCATGGAGATTCGACTATCTTTTTCAATGCGGCAATATGATGAAAATAAACACAAAAATACACAGATTTGTATGAGGTATTAAATGGAGGGGTATGTATGAGACGCTCGGAGGATAGACATACCAGATAGTTGATTATTTTATTCGTTTAATAATCTTTTGAACGTGATCAGCTGAATGAAAAAAAATTCAGTTTAAAACATCATATAATGACTAACTGCCTTCGGTGCTCCATTACTTGTCCATCATAGGAATTGTAATAATTAATTGTTACAATTGCTATGATTAATAATTGGTTACTTACAGTTAATTATAACAATCAATTCATTGTGTTAGTTTATTTATATCAACCAGTTTTGATAATTATATATTATCATAAAAAAAAAGTTTAATCTTAAATTATATTTGCATTATAAACACAGTTTTGTGACTAGTAAGTTATGCTTTCCAAATGATAAAATGAATTGGTTAAGAAATGGGCAAAATGACTCCAATCGTTGAGAATGAGGGTTCTTCCAAAGTTTTATTTTGCGCTTCTTTCGAAACTAGAAAGTATGGGTTAAGTGCACAGGGATATCTAGGGATAATGAGCCTTCATGCGAAATAAAAACTGGCGAAATCAAGACAATATTGAGATTGGGGAGCAGGTTCTTTGATTTTTGCCCTTTATCTGGATATAGGTAAAATTTCAAATCAGTAATATATGATTTGGAAAGTTCTAAGCAAAATAAAATAGAAAGAATGTTAAATATTAAATATTTGGAACATGGCTATGCTGTTAAGCAATAAAATTCTGCGTTGGAAAAAAAAATACAATTTGATTACTTTTATATTTGACAAAAATCAAAAACATTTCCGTCAGTAACTCCGAAATACAAAGTAAACAGCTTTTTTTTTTCTCGATGCAACTGTACATTAAATGAACAGGCCGGTGCAAAGAGCGACAAAAAAATAAATAAAAGCGAATTAAGGAGATATTTTTTTTCACAGAATAAAAGTAAATTGGAAGGAATTTTATGGTCTTTTTTTTTTAGAAACTCGTCTTTTACGAGTAGCTTTAACGAGCAAACATATTGGCCTTCTATTCTGTACTGTCCTTTTCTACAGTGGACCTGAGTTTAATACTTCCATTCCAGAAAGTCTATTTTTTTTAAATTCTATTTTCTACAGTGTAGCAATTTTATTCTTAGATGCTCTAGATCAATGTTTTTTAGTCTTTATCTACGTGTTTTTCTTTTGGATAAAATGTTTTGTCGAATGTTATCTCAGAATGTGATTCGTTGGAATAAATGGCAGCGATCAGTGATTCTTGGCTAAAAGAAAATTCTATATAAATGCATTCTAGATATGCTGACAAGAATTGAGAATTTACACTTTTCAGTTTATGTTATTTAAGTATTTTTTGTAAGAATTTTTTGCCTGTTCATACATAATTCAAGCCTAAATGTTTCTAGTTACAAAAAGTTTTTCCACTAACGACTTTTTTTTTTTGCATAGTAAAATAGTATTTCTCGAACCCATTGCCTGAAAAAGATATTAGAGGCTTCAAGTCTATATAGACTAATGTTCAAAAAGTTCAAAGTTCAAAAAATTTATTTATTACAAAAAAAAAAAAAAACAAAAAAAAAACGAATACTGATGGAATCTGTTTATGTCATGTTTCATTCAAAATGTAATAATGGCTTATTTGTTCATATTTCATATGAATATGTAAATGCCGATTGCACGTCTGAAATTACAATGCACTTCTTCGGAACTTGAGAGTAGTTGCTCCTTAATAAAATTCTTCATTGGAGGAAAATGTGATGAGATCAGGGGGAATAAGTTATGTATGAATCGAAATGAAATTTTTTGACAGATAATTTGATTTCACCTTCTCAATCTTAAAATCATTCCATTTTACATATATCCAGAATATTGGAACGTCCAAGTTTCTATTTCAAAGATAACAAAATTCTCTATCCCTTTTCAAAAATTTCAAAGGCAGTCCCTGTTCTTGAGGGGGCTGATATACATAAGAGCGCTCCCCTCAGCTCATGGCTATTAAGTAAATATATACTAAGCCAACGTTTAAGAGATATCAGAAAATATGCTTTTTCCACAAAATCATCTGAGGATCTTCTCCAACATATAAAACATGTGTCTCAGTCTTGTTTAATGAAAAGAGGTAAACAATTTGCAGTGATGGTCAGGCATCTCGGACTCTCCCCGCAGTTTCGATGAGTAGGCGTTTGGGGTGGGTGAATTGGCGATATACTGTGTTGGGGCTATCCTAAAATTTGGGCTTTCCCATGGCGGTAATTTTTGAATGCTTATAGGATTTTATTTTGTTTCATACAAATTAATTGTTTTTATAATTACCTGCATTTTAATCTTTAATTTATGATACATTATTATAAACATTTAGGAATCTCAAATCACTTTTTAAAAAAAATTTCTACACCAGAATGGCGAGAGGTTTGTGGAAAATGGTTGTGGTTATTAAATAAAAATAAAGTTACTTTAATCGATTAACTAATAATCAAATATTGAAAATATTAAAACACTGTATCGTGAAAGAGGATACGTACATGCGCACGATATTTATTTTCTCGTGTACGTGATACAAAGAAAGCACAGTAATCGTCAAGATAACTCAAAAAATCTTTGAGCTAGATGATTGAAATTTGGTATGCGGTCTTTACCCCAAATTGAAGATTTCTAATAAATTTTGTGTTTCTGAGGAGGTACGTCTGTTCGAATAAAAGTTAAAATAATAACTACAAAATGAAAAGACCTAAATATATAAGATTTGGTACACAAATTTAACGTCGATAGTGCAGACATCTGTCACATTTTGAATCAAATCCAACTACAGGTTGATTTGTTTGTCCATCTGTACTTTCAGAAACATGTATATGCAATAATTCAAAAACGCAGTGACTAAAATATATTTCACTTTGTATGGGATTTGGGGACTTCAAGTGCAGGTTTGTTTCAAATATTTGTTTCAATCGATTGAGAAAAACCTATCTCAAACACAAATTCGATTTTTGGCTGCTGTTAATGTATTCCAGGGATTTATCGCCAAATAACTCGCCAAGGATTACATGATAGACTCAATAAGAATGCCAAATTCAAGCCATAAGTTTATATTTCATAACTATTGTATACAAATGCCATGTAAGGCGTTCTCTGGCATGACAAGTTTATTAGATAGTATGCGAGAAAGTTTTAGTGAGACCACTCTCGGTGGTTCAAAACTGTCTCAAATAATTGAGTGTAAAACTATTTGAAAAAATTCCATTTCATCAAACACGAAAGAAGTCAAATTAAATAAAAGTATCTTATAAAAAAGAGTCATTATTATAAAATATTATATTCCAACAAATCCCGAATATCACAGATTACGGAGCAAAAATCAACAACCTATCGCACGAAAAATGTGACGAGCACTGCTTCTAATCAGAAAGAAATGAAATTAAATGCCATCTTTCCTTTGAAGTATCTGCGATTTTGATAGAATTCATTTTAATTTTAGTTTGATTTTTGGGCAATGTTCCTTTTTTTGGTTGTTCGACTCATTAAATATTTTCGCAGCGCAAATTGGATTACCGCGCCAGAGTTCTTTTTGGGCCGAGCGTTAATTTCTGTTTAATAGTTTCCTCACGACAATTTCCTCCATTTTGTTTGGCAACAGTCATCTTATAAAAGTACTCTACAGGGGTACTTTTTCCACCGCTACAGTTCAGTCTGATTTATATTTTTTACACGAAGTATACAGAAAGAAAGGGATGTAATCGCTTAAAAATTCTATACCGGGTTTTAATATTCGATTTCTTAAAATATCGCCCATATTCCTAATAAGTATCAATACGATTAATACAATTTTGGGAATTTTATTTCTCTGCTGCTCGTTGATCCAATCATATGATCATAGCGGAAATCATAGCGTCTTGCCAAAATCTTCTGTTTACTGTCTAATAAAGAAACTTGAATATTATTAACTGTATGCCATTGGCAAATAGCAGGTACGAAAAATCTTATTAGTGCGCAATATTTGGCGATTAATCGCTGGGATACTGTTAATATACAAGCACCCAGTAAACCTAAAATGTATTATTAACTTCTTCATTTCAACCTATTGAAACAAAAATTTCATAAAAATCTACAATTTATATCATAAAATCAATGACTGAATTTTATATATTTATTTTATTAATGGCGTTTTGAATTATGTTTATATACTTGTGATTGTCCAGACAATCAGATAGACGGCTGAAAGCAGCGGGATGAAGCCGTTCTGACAAATGAAAGCAGCGGAACAGCGAAGTATTAGATTATACACAAATTCCTCTAGTACTTTTTTTTCTTTTTTTTTTTTTTTGCATGTATAAGAAATATGTCTTCTGAATCTGCATGCTGTAAAGAATTTGACCCGAAGATAGCCAAGAGATAGATGTCAGCATTGTATTGGTGTAGATCAAAAATATGATGATATCACACCGGTAGTGCGTTTGGCAAACGGAGATTTTTTCGGCGGGAGTCAGCTTGGTGTTGTGCTATGTGATGCTGTATAGTGTTATGTTGTGTTGAAAGTGAAAGAGCATTAATGTCTTGTGATGGTGTTCTGTCTTGTGGATTAAGATGATGGTCAATGGAATGGATTTACAAATATTGTAACGTATGAATTTCCTATTGTTTATATGTTGTGAATGCGTTTTATGTTGAGTGTTTTGTCCGACTGTGATGTTATAAATAAACAAATTTAAAAGACAAATTTAGCCTATTCACTAGGCTGTATTTTGATGACATCACAATTCAATTGAAAAAATAGTACAGACAATTGGCTGAAAAAAGAAACCTATAGGACTATTACTTTTTAATAGCGATCCGTTTTGAGACTACTTGAGGGATATTTTGGGATGGAATTGAATTACTTGAGAGATATATTTAGGGATAATTTGGGACTACCTCGGAATTTTCAATTGTAATCAAACGATGAGAATGATACCCGAGCTAGCTATCTCACTACAAGCTTTCTCTGCAAAACAATGGAAAGACGTTTGACTCCTCCAAATATAAGTTGCACCAGAACCGATAAAGTTAAGCACGCCAAACTCATTCCATAGAGATAAATAACATTCCATATTTAATTTCGAATTATATTAAATTTTTAATAGTACATCAGAACATCTACCTATGGTGATTATTGGTTTTGTAGAATGACCGATTAATACAATGATATCCTATTTCATTCATCAATAGTAGCGAATGTTTTATTACGGGATATAGGGAAAATGATAGAGAAAAAAATACTAAGTGTCGAGAAGCAATTTTTATAGATGCTTTGTACTTTCACTTTATCGTATGTAAAGTATACCGAGCGAAAGTATTGCAATCGTCAAAAAATTCGAACACAGAATTTTAACGAATCATCAAGGGTCAAACTTCAACAAATCCGAATTTAGTTTAGTTTAGTTATATTAACGTCCAGTTTAAAACAACACTAGGGCTATTTTGGGACGGACCTCGTAATTTTGAACCGCTGTCAGATGACGAGGACGACATCTGAGCTGGCAATCCCCTCTCCACGCTACACCTCACCAACGGGAGGACGTTTGGCCCTGACGGATTTATCGTGCAACAGACCCCCTTACACGGCGGTTCTTCGGTGGAATGGGGTCTTGAACCTGAAACCTTACGACTCACAAGCCGAGGCCTTACCACCAGGCCACCACGGCCCTCAACGAGTCCGAAAAATATATTTTGGAATTATGTTTGTCTATCTGCATCCATATCTAAACACGATAAAGTGAAAATGTTTTCAGCTAGACAGATAAAATTTGGTGCACAGATTTAACATCTACAGCATATTATATATATCTTGATATGATTGATATTTTAATATTTTTTTTATCCCGAATTGAACCATGTTTCGTTATTCTAAAATATATTATTATTTCTGATTTGGATCCCAATTTAATTTTAGTTCAACTATTTCTGTGTTTGGACTTTCCACGCTCCCGAGTGAAGGGATAAAACTCCCTAGTGCCTACCGCATTTTTTTTAAAGTTACCTAAGATTCCTTTTTCTGATCAACACGTGTCAAAGAAATCCCTATCGGAACTATTTTAGTAAAAACCTCGGGGGAAGAATTTCATATACTTTGCTCCAGTGTTCTGCTGCAAACAAGCGCGTTCCAACTTTGTCCCCATGGACAAATCATATGCCCTTGTACAAATAATATGCACTCCCAAGAAAAATAAATTTTAGTTCATTCCAAATTTGCCTTCTTTTCGTCCATGCATCTGTAAAATTTTATATATCATATCTTGGCATTAATCCTCAAACAGAATATCGCCAAAGTTGGCTCCTTCTTAGGTTCTTTTGTAACTCTGTTAGTCAGCGTCATATGGTAAAGGGAATATGCGAAAAAAGTCTCTTAGAGACTCTTCCCTCTGGTTTCATATTGCGTTTTTGAAATAAATATCCGTTTCTACAAATATTGCGTTGCACATAAATATATACCTGTTTATTTTATCTGAGCGAGCATTGCATTTGAAATGCCCAATTTTTTCTGAAAAATTCAAGCCACATCGATCTTGAAATCGAGTTCCTGATCGCGCAGCTTTGAAGAAATTTCGTCCAATCATTCTTTACATATCGCAAAAGTTCCAGGAATGTCGTGGAAGTTGTCTCAAACACCTGTTTTTTGAGATTCTTTCACAAGTCCGATAAGGCAAGTTGCATTCCGAACAGCGAAGATGCGCTCGCTGCCATCCAAGTCCTTTAGAAGGAACTGAAATAGCCCCTGTAGAGTTGTAGAAGAAGAAAGCCAATGTCCCAATTACGGTATTCCAAAATTCCTAGAGGGTATAGTTATTAATCTTTTCTCAATTGTTTTGTACACTAACATTGCAGAGGATTATGAAGAGAAAATGAACCCATTCTGTACTGAGTATTCGTATACACAAGTACGTACAGAGAATTCGTATACGCAAGTACGTACAGAGAATTCGTATACGCAAGTACGTACTCAGAATTCGTATACACAAGATATCTCTTTGGACTAAATCGATGCAGCTAACTTTTAACCCTATCCTGCATCATTGTCGAAATTGGCAGGATAATTATTGAATTATTGACACTAGTCCAGAAGATAAAAATAAGATATCACATTATCACATCCCAGAGATTTCCGAACTTTCTCAATGTTGCCCCCCCCCCCTTACCGAATCCAGCCTTTTTTTCTGGGCAGCATATGTAAAATTCTAACATTCACATTTTGAAAAAATATTTAATATTTTCATTTACATTCAAGACATTTTAGGCCACATAAAGATTTATTAAACAAATTTCAACAAGTTTACTAGTCAGGGGATTACAAATCTGAATAAGCTGATACTATAACCAGCAAATTGTTAATGTGATTATCCACATTCATTTATATATAAAAACAGAGTGCGCGATACCAAATGAAGATAGTGAAAATCATTAACCTATTAGTTCAAAGAAGTGCAGTGCAAATAGCGATCTATGAAATAATATTAACCCTTTTCACTCGGTAAAGTAATTCGACTTAAAATGACTCAGCTAACCCAAGGACTCCCTTATTGCTATGAAAAAATAATCATTATAGTTTTAAGTTGAATTAAATTAAAAATTAATCTACATCTTCATATTATTCTTTAAATATTTTAAAAAAATTAAAATTAAAAAATAAATAAATAAAACGCCTAAATGATGCCCCGTCTTGAGTTTAGTTATATTAACGTCCCGTTGTAAAGCAACACTAGGGCTATTTGGGGACGGACCTCGTCATTTTGAATCGCGGTCAGATGACGATTCCTTTCAAAACTTCGCCTTCTTTCTTTTTTTTTTATTAGATCATTTTACAACTTTTCCCGCATTATTTACTCGCAGGATTAATTTTTGAAAAGCTGAATATTTCGTAAAATAACATGAAAATTCACTTTGATGTCAGTGGACGTTATGAAAGGCCCTGAAGCAATTCTAGAAATGTTTGTTGAAAGTGAACTAATCTCATTTCGAATTTATTACCGACTTTATAAAACAAAATAGCTAATAATCTTAAATAGTGGATTTTCGTAAATTAGAAAACGAAGTTTCATTTTCGAAATTTATTCTTCCAAGAACCATTCATTCTTTGTTCTTTGAGTTAATGGAGAGTCCACAAATGCGATGCGCAATGATTTTTCCGCGCATTGCGTCAACAGAAGAACTCATTTCGTTAATTCGTTGAGACTTCACGTGGTTTAATTCAAAATGCATAAAATTATTAGAAGGAAGATTTGTTAAGGTATCTAATTAAGAGTTGGTTCTTGTACCACATCATCTTAAATCGCTTCATGACTTTTGAATTTCTTATGATTTTCACGTTTCATTTTATTTTCGATGAAAATTTTTCTTGCCCTTCTCAATCAGTTTACAAATCTAACACATACCGGTATTTTGTATTGATTGAGGTACATAATTAAATTCCTGATGAATCTTTGAAAAACAAAAGTAGCATAAAGCACATATTTTTGAATTTTTGCATAAAATAAAGTGAAAATATCTATGAAATAAAAATAAATCAGTTAAAAATAAAAAATAAAAACCTTTTAAAATATCGTTTTTTTTTCTTTCTTTTTTGCTAAATAAAAGCATTAAGTAAAAAAACTTTAGTTTAGTTTTATTAACGTCCCGTTGTAAAGCAACACTAGGGCTATTTTGGGACGGACCTCGGCATTTTGAACCGCGGTCAGATGACGATGACGACACCTGAGCTGGCACCCCCCTCTCCACACCAAACCACACCAGCGGGAGGACGTTTGGCATGGATTTAACGTGCAACAGACTCCCTTACACGACGGTTCTTCAGTGGAATCGGGTCTCGAACCTGAAACCCTACGGCTCACAAGCCGAGACCTTACCACCAGGCCACCGCGGCCTATGCACCATCTTGAATGGTGAGTGAGAGGCACCATCCGAGTGCAAAAGGGTTAAAAATGTAAAACAATGCGCCAAATTCATAAATCCGGTAGATATCAATTCAGAAGAATGCCGGATTAATCAAAACATTGGAACGCATTTTAATAGTAAAACATATGTTTAATGACAAGATATTTGGAATATCATATTATACAAACAATTATTTTGTATATAAATGAGCGATATAGAATATAATTTAAAATTCTATTACTATATCACACCATTACAATAAGACTAGAATCTAACAATGATCGTAATTCGCTTGATTTTTATTTTTTCGCATACGTAGAATAGAAAATTTGTAATAGTCAAAAAATTCTAACTCGAGATTTTGACGAATCCCAATGTTTTAGAACACCTTGAGTTCTAAAAACACATTTTTAGAAAATGTCGGTCTGACTATCTGTGTCACAGACATATGTCTAGTTTAGAATTAGATGATTGAAAATTGGTATATTGTCCTCACAGCAAATTTGCAGATTCCTATTAAATTTTAAGAAAAAGATGTTTAGAGAAAGTTCGTCTGTACGGCTGTTTCAATATAAGTTAACACAACAACTATAAAATGAAGAGAGCCAAGTAGATAAGAATCAGTACACAGATTTGACATCTTTAGTACAGACACTTGTCAGATTTTGAGCTAAATTCAACAAACGGTGGACTGTATGTCGGTCTGTACTTTCGGAAACATGTAAGCGCAATAATTCCAAAACGCAATACTTTAAATATACCAAATTTGGCGTGTGATTTTGTGTTTAGAAGTGTAATCCTGCGAAAAATTTCTGTTTCAATCGGTTGAGAAAAACATGTCTAAAGTACAAATTGGATTTTCGGATGCTATTAAAGGCATGTCAAGTAATAAGCGCCAAATAACTCGCCAAGGATGGCACGATAGATTGAGTAAAAATGCAAATTCACATCAAAAGTTAATATTTTGCAACTGTTGTACGCTAGTGTCGGTGCATGACAAGTTTATTAGAGAATATGTGCGAAAATTAAATATCTCATAGCGCTTCTATGAGAGAAACGAAATTTTCAAGGCGTCTAATTGTATGCTTATGCAATATTGGCCTATTATTTACTATAATTATTTCTATAATTATCGACATTCGACAGGTAAGGAAATTAGATAATTTTTAAGGTACTTTATTCATAGTTCTTTGTATACAGCATTAATTTTATAACTATAAAATAAGTAAAATATAGTTACGTTATTAATACCAAGATGACAATAAAAAACAACGACTTTAAAATAAAATTTAATTTTTTATTTTACTCATTAAAATTAAAATAAAATTCAGGTACACTTATATATTTTTATTTAAATTTAATGAAATGAAGTTGTCAGGTGCCCTTCAAATTATACGCAGCCATTTATTGAAATGCAATTCTATTCAGAGAGACAGCAAAATAATTTATTAAAAAAAGCTGAATATTTCCCGAAGTTGAAAAACAGAAATCAATTCATTCTTTGAAACCTGAATATTCTTCCACTTCCGCCACTGAATAAAGCCACTATTCAGTACAAAATACGTTCATTATTTCTTTTTTCATAATTTTTTCCCCTTTTATTCATTAGCTTTAGAATTCAAATCAGCCAATACAAATGTTACAGACTACTAGCTGAAAACGAAAAAAATGAATTTTTAAGATGTTAAGCACAAAATACTTCAGGAATTTATTGGGTTTATTTTTTTGTTGTTGTAGTTATTGAAAGATACAGAGTCATTAAAAATCTTATTACTGTTTTGTCCGATAAAAAAGAAATCTAATTTAAAAAATCGTTTGGCTTTGAATTAATTTTCCCTCTTTATTATTTATAGAGCTTTTCGTTGTTAAGTATTCACTTCACGTTCTTTGTGCCAAGTCATTTTATTGACTTTCAGTTCAGTTGGATATTTATTGATAAAGAAGATTCCATTTTTTTTTTGGAGTTGTAATTTACGTTATTAATGCTTTCCTTACAGGCAAATAGATATTTTACACTTTTGCTTTTGGAAAAGTGTGAAAAAAAATCATTTTAATGTCGCACCTATTAAAACAAATCAATTTTAGAGTTCTTTTCATTTATATGTTTCATTGGTTATAAACCAAGTAATAATTATAATGCTGATAAAAGGAAAGTAATAATTATTTATTTGTCGAATTTGAAACACATAAAATTAATTAAAAAACTTTAAATTCACGTTTTTTAATATTAGATAATTATTTATCACAATAATTTACTTTAACCCTTTAAAAGGCCATTTTTTTCCAGTCATATTATGTTAAAATATTTTTAGGTTTGAAATTAGAATAAGAAAAGGGATTTATTTAGCTTATTAGATAAATTTAATTTGATTAATTCATTAATTTGGTTAATTAATAATTAAGTATCAAATCAAGACACATGATTTTGTGTAAAATAAAGAACTAAAGCATCTGAGTTTCTGTCTTTCTAAAAAAATTTGTCAGAACTTATGCCAACCTACATAAATTCATACGAAGATTGATAAATTTGGTGGGAAGCATACTTCCCACGGCCCTAGAAAGGGTTAATTAATTAGTTACTTTTATTGAAGAATGAAAAAAATTCAAAACACAAACAATATAAGGTTACAAAAGAATCCAGGAAGGATTTTTGGCATTTTCTGGTCTATCTAAACATTTAAAAAGCCTCTATTTTTAATAAATGATTATTTTTGTTTTACATTCCCAAAAGTTCTAAACTTAATCAACAAGTTATTCATTTACTGTAATTTAATATACATATATTTTTTATTTTAGCAACTTTATGAAAAAAAAAATATTTGATTATTTTTCAATGTGCATACCACGGGAAAAGATATGTCCACACATATTACACGTATTTACATTTTAAACCAACGGAAGTAATGTATTTGAAATTTTCTAGAATACAATCTAATAAGAGTTTATATCTCCCTCCCTCCATTCCAGCGGGTAAATGTATGGATCTTGGGCATACCTGTGAAGGCACTAGTGCTCAAATTTTTATTTTCAGAGTTCCGAACATAAATGTTTTGTACCTCGTAGTACTATGACGGAAACCGAGTATTCATTCTCGACACTTTTTTTTAAAGAACTAAAATTAAAATTAATACACACTACAATTTTAGCAACAGTATCGCAGTGCAGTACAGTAATTTCCTTTACCTAAATTATTGTGTTTTTGAGCTTTCGAGTTTACAAAGATACTAATTTATAAACATATAGAAGGGGAACATTGACAGATTTCGTAAAAAAAAAAAAAATCATAATTACAATTTTTTTTTCGTAATTACAATTTGGATGCTGGAATTATGAATATATATAATATTATATCCATTTTGTATTTGATATGTACACTTGTATTCATACACAGATTTATTAATTTCCAGGAAAATAGATTTCGTTTAAAATTTGATAGAAATCTACTAATTTGGTGCGAAAACCACAAGGCAGTTTTCTTTCTTCGAGCTGAAAGCATTTTAAATAATCTATTCAGACATAATTTCAAAAACATGCTTTTCGGACTCGGAGATACTCGAAACGTGGAGATCCCAAATTTCCAGATTGAATTTTGTTGCCTCGAGGTTTTGGACAATTCGTTCGCCAAAATCCGAAGGTCGAAGGTTTTGGCAAATACAATTATAGTACATTTTGATTATATAAAAATTACAAAAATTCGTGAATATTTATGCATCATTATTGGTTTATAATGTGCTTGCTTACAAATAAAAACATATAATTATTATGATAGATAATGAAGAAATAATAAATTTCAAATATAACCTTATAAAGTATTATTTTAAAGATCTTGCCAAATCGAATATAACATAACCAATTAAACGGATAATAAATATTTCTATATATTGTAAATAAATATTAATTATACTTTGTTTATTAATGATTTTAATACCTCAATTCAAACAGACATCGTAGTTCCAATATTTTATAATTCATAGAATTTCGTATTTTGTCAATTAGATTAGAAATAATTTTTTAACTATCATCTATCTCCTAGTTAATATATTCTAGGCAGCTACATAAAGTGATAGAGATTGACTTTACAATTATAGTCTCTAGTCGAGTTATATTAACGTCCCAATTTAAATCAACAAGAGAGCTATTTTGTGACGAACCTCGTCATTTTGAAGAGCGGTCAAATGACGAGGACGACACCTTAGCTGGTATCCTCTTTCCAGAATTCCACACCACACTAGCCGGAGGACGTTTGGCCCCGATGGATGTAATGTGCACCAGACCCGTTTATACAACGGTTCTTCGATGAAATCGGGTCTCGAACCTGAAACCCTGCGGTTCCGAAGCTCAGATCTTATCACCAGGCCACCATGGCCCCTGACAATTATAAATTCGTTACAAAGTAGAATCTCGATTATCGGCTCAGAATAGGATTACAATCCTCTCGGGTAATCGGAAATTATAATAATAAAAACTAATTCTTAAACCATAAATTTTTTTTTAAAAAAAGTTATTAAAATTCTTTATAAGAGAAAGAAAACTGATATTCGGTACATCAACAATTTGAAACACCAGGAGTTGTCTTTTCGAAACTTTCTTGCATATTCTTCAATAAATGTATTATCCTTTTGCTTCATTATTAAAATTATAGATCTCGAACAAGACTGGATATGGATCGAGTGCTAAGAATTTTATTTTCAGAATCTCGCACATGAGAGTTTTGTGCTTCGTAGTACATCGAAAAAAATCGAATATTCATTTAGTGCTCCTTTTTCTACGACCGCCTAAAACCAAATCTAATTCAGAGCTGTAATTTTCGTCACAAGATCACATACAAAACATTTATTTAAATCGTTGCATTTTTTGAGTTAATGCTTTTACATGTCTATGAATGTACAGACTAACCAAGCGATTAACTCCTCGTAAGATTTAGTTGAAATTTCGAGATGGATTTAAACTTTAGACGCTAAATCCGTGTATCCAATTTCATTCATCAAGTCCTTGACATTTTTAATTAAAATGTAATCTATACAGTGGCAATCAGACAACCAGATTTTCTATGAATGAATTTCTTTCAAATTTTGATAGAATTCTAAGAATGAGTGTGAAGTTTATATGACAAATCGTTTTTTATCTTGTGAGAACATAATGTGGGAATTTTGAAGCCTCAAAAGGCGAAGGCAGAAAAGAAAAGGCATGGGTCGTAAGAAATTATCGCCCGGAGAAACAGAAAGAAGAAAACGGGAATCAATGCGAAACAGCGAGAGAAGGTATCGAGAGGCATTATATATATATACTTTTCGATAGGTATACAAAATTTTTCTTAATAATCTTTCTAAAAACGTTTTGGAGTTCCAACGGTTTTAAAATAGAGAGAAAAAAAACATTGTTTTTTAAAAAAGTTAACGATTGCGCAGTGGTTATTCTTATGATCATTCCAAACCAGTTTAAACTCAATATTCGCAAAAAAAAAAAAAAAAATAACAAGAGAAAAAAAAGTTTTGAAGCTCGAACGATCTTGATATGGGGAAAAAAAACAACAAAATAAACCATCGTTTTTCTAAATACCAAAGCATGCATAATCTGATAGTCACGTGATTGTTTAAACTGGTTTTTTTCACAGAAAAAAAATTTTGGCCTCGAGAAAAAAAAATTTTTAAAACTCGATTGATTTTGAGATGTTGAAAAACCTTTGCTTTTCTAAATGTTGGTGATTTCCGAAATATGAGCCATGTCAAAACATGTTTTTCTGTCAGATTTATACCACGTGACTTAATAATGTTCTCACAGGATAACCAGAAATTTCCGATAGAAGATTTCAAATTTTTAAATAATTTCTTATGTAATTATTGTGTTCACATAATTCCAAAAATGTATTTTTCAAATTCATGGAAGTCTGAAAAGAGGAGATAAATAAAAATCTCGAATTCACATTTTTTGACAACGACAGCATTTTCAAAAATAAATCACTAGGTATTAAGACTTCTTTAAAAGCTTATTAATTTTTAAGTATTTTACATATATTTAAAGAAATATTAATTCGTTTTAATAAGAAGATTTATGAATGGTTCAAAATTCATAGTTTCTTCGCAATTTCCTAATGAAAGAAAATCCCCCCTTCCGTTCAAAATGCGAAACTTTCAGCTACTTATAGTTGCTATTTTTTACATGAAAATGCATGGAATTTGTTAACATCGCTGTTAAATAAAGTATGCGCTTAAGAATGGAACCGCGTTTCTTCCTTTTTTTTATTAAGTAATTTTTAGACTGCAAAATGTGAATTTAATAGAATTAATCTATTACAAATCATTGCACATGAAAATTAAAAAATATGTGTACCACGAAATGAAAATGGAAGTGAAAATCCTGCTACAGAGTTAATGTACAAAAATAGCAAATGTTGTATCACGATTTTAATACTGGCAAAAATACGCGATTAAATGGCTTGATGAAATAATGAAATAAAACCATTGTTTCAGATTGAGTATGAAAATTTGAAAATTTACTCATATAAAATTAAGAAAAAAAGTATTGAAATTGGCATCATTAAAAAGGTACTTTTTTTTTGTTCCGATTTATTTTTGATATATAACTATATTTTAAAGCGTTTTTAATAACTTATTTATTTAATTGTTGTTATTTTTGTAAAAAAATAATAAAATCAAAAATTTTTCCAGAGATTCCTTTTATTTTAAATAATAATAAAAGCCTTCTATTTTTTTAAACAAAAGACAGATTCTTGCAATTCAAAAATTTAATTGCTTTTTAATATAGCGCTTTCAGTTACTTCTTTTCACTGGTTGATTATTTCTAGCTGTTCGTAAATCCAGAATGGCAGAATAAAATTAAAAGATCTAAATTCAATTTGAAATGAGAATCTTTAGAATCAACATTTTAAATATACAGAATGCGCAGGAGCATTTATTCTAAGGACATTAGATGAAAGTATTTATTAAATTAAGAAATAAAAACATATGAAAGGAATTCGAAGCATTCGTGGAATTTCACAGTCTGTCTAGAAGATCGTTTGTTAGTACTTTACTATGCATGAAAGACTAAATATATTTGGAATATCACAATTTCTAATGCCCCCAAGCTATCATTTTTAAGATGGAGAAATAGGATTGATTGAAAATTTCGAATAAACAATTTTGTAGAAAATCCATGATGGATAACTATATATTTCGAAAGATGTGCATAATTAGAATATATTTTGCAGAGAGTTGGACCATGTAGAAATGATGAAAATGCAAGGTAGAGGAATTTTCTTAATTCAGGAATATAAATATTTTCAATTATGTGCAGGACAGATCAGTTACAAAGAGTTCTTATAATTAGATTAAAGGTATTTTTCAATTATATGGTGAAGCACAATTAATTTATGGTTAGTAAGATTTCAATAAAAGTTTGTCAGATTCAAAAATCGGAATTAATAAAATGTGCGCTAAAAAGCAAGGAATTGATATATATTTTTAAAACATAAACACAAACAATGAATGTAAATTGATAAATCAGGTATGCAGCGAAAGTTGCTTAATTCGATGCAACCAATGTCAGAATAAATATTTTATTGATCTAAAAACTGGAATTGAAAATGAAATTGACAATTAAATTTTAAACTTACATATACAATAGTCAATCTAAATATTGTAAAGGTTGGCTAAATCAAAACAGATGAATTACAATAAAAGTTCGAATTAAAAAAAAATAATGATTGCAATAAGAGATAACGATAAAATTTTAAAACTTAAAAAAGGTAGCAAATATTTATCTTAATCGTCCTAATAAATAATTTATATTAAACAAATAGTGATTATAATAAACAAGTAAATTATAATGAAATTTTTTTTAATAATTTCAAATTTAATAATTTATATAAATCTTTTATAAACAACACGCGCCATCTTGATTTCAACAATTGCACTATAAACTTCAAAATAATTCACATTTAACGTGTTTTCTGTTGTTTTTTTAAATGAGAAAATGATTAGATGCATTTTATTACTCTAATGCTCAGGATACATAAAGGACATTTAAAACTAGTCATCACGTATGTTTGTTGAAGATTCCAGTTATAATCGTATTTAATAAACAAAAACATTTTTTAAACTTTTATTCAAAATGAGTCAAACTAATTAGTATGATATACGATATTTTAGAATTATGATTACAAGAAATTCAAGGGATCAAAGAAATATAAATATTGACGATTTTAAATTAAAAATTTATGGACTAGCTTATTGTCCCTGTATGATGATCAAACCTTCCAGTGACGCTGTACATGCATACATAGAAGTGTTTAATATTTTTGTTTTATTTGAATAACTGATGAAAGACAAGACTTGAAAAAAAAATGAGTTTTAAAACAAGAAAAATCTTACCTTAGGATACCTGAACCTTCTGAATTGAGGATAAAGATTCGTGACATCATGGTAGTCACCATACTTGGGCAAGTTGATGAAATCCACAGCTGAATCATTGAAGCAGGCATAAGCTATTTTTGTTCCATCATCCGACCACCAGATGGCATTGTTTGATTGTAGGATTTCCTCTGTAACAGATAAAAATGCTTGGATATAATATTGAGGTTTGATTTATTGCTACAATGTGTGTTAGATTATTTGGATTAAAATAGATGCAACAATTTCATCTTATCTGTATAACACAACGACAATATTCTGTTGGTAGGTTACAAAAAAAAAATCTGAGGGTAAACTTTTTTACCAGAGGAAGAAAAATTTAAATTTTTAACTGACTTTTGTTTTTAATTTCTTCCATACGATAGTGTAGTAATCATGAGCTTTCACAACGTGAAGGGCAAAATCGGCTATATACTGCTAAATCAATCATTTTATGGTGGACTGATTGATTAGATTGTCAATTTGAAGATTCCGTTCCGTTTTGAAGTTTTATGATGGTTATTATTGGGCGGAGTAATTTTGATGCATGATCGGATTATGAAGACATCATTTCCCAAATCTGGGCTCAGAATATAGCCGTGGAAATGGAAGAATATATCCTTGGGTATGGAAATTTTCTAGATGGGTTTGGATATCAATAAAAAGTACCAAATTGGATGGAAATATGATGAATTAAGCTGCGATATTATAAGTCGTTTATTTTAAATGCAAAATCAGATATATTTTTAATATTTAGTTAATTAATTTCATAAGAAATAAAAGGAAATACAAATTATTCCTTTAAATTTCCATAATTGCCAACCATCAATTGGGTCAAAATTAAATTTACCCCAAGATTCGACCATGTGATTCTCTACATATATTATGTAGAGTATATTGCAAATTTGAAAATATATAACATATACTAAGTACTCTTTTATAAATACATCATTTTGTCTTGATTATATAGATTATATTTCGCTTAGTATTCAAAATAGAGATTTCACGCAAGTACCCCGTGAAATTCTTTTAAGTTTTTTTAAAAAAGAAGACTAAATAAGTAAAGTCATAAAAATAGATTTAAAAAAACTAATTTATGCAATTCTTTTACCTAACTGGTTTCGATCAAAATTTCTCTTTTTTTTTTTATCAAACAATCCTATATAGATGGAACGACTGCTCAAATGTGATCAAAATTACGGTAACATTTTATTTCCACAATACAAAATATGTCTAAGGTTTGGGGGGGGGGATCTATGACCCCATTGACTTCCCCTATTCCTCGTTAGATGTTAAATCCCTTTCAACTCAGACAAGAGCATAAAGACACCTGATATTCTTAAAAGTATTCAATTAATATTTGTCTTTTAAGTTATTGGAAACTTTGACTTAATTACAGATTCAAAGATAAAAAATATCTGCAATTCGATGCATGAGTCAGACATGCTATTGTATGCAAAGGTTTAAATATATAAAAACACAATGGAAATGAGTAGAATAAGCAAATTAATAATCCATCATCTATGATTGGTTAAATGAAGAATTTTCTCCAGATATGATTAGTTTTACATTATTTCCTGATAGATCAGAATTTCCCAATCTGCGAAAGATGCCAATCCGTTACGAAAAATCAATTTCCGCTCTTTCAATGTTTCGTCAAATGTTTAATCGCATGATTTTCTTCCACTGTTAAAAACGAAAGAAAAACGAAGAATTATATTTAATATCCGAGTACTTTACAAAACGAATAAAAAAGCTGGAGCTACAATACCACGAAATTTAAAAAATTAAGTTTCTAATAATATTATGATGTTATGGGATTGGCTTCCATTAAAAAGGATTTAGAACACAACATATGCAAAACAATTAAAATAACTCAGTTTTAATGTCCGCAATTTGGCAGAATCATGGATATATATATCTAAACGATTCGACTGATATTGAATCTAACCACTACCACCCGCGAACCACCTTGTTGCCATAGACGACTAGTAATGAAATAATATTACTTCAAAATGAAAATTTCATATTCCTTAATCCCAGTATTTAAAGACTGGGTAAAATACAAGTTAATTCAAGAACTAAGTAAAATATTTCTTAAGTTGTTTACTACAATTTAAACAAATAATTTAATAAATTACTAAACTATAAGTTAGGCCGCGGTGGCCTGGTGGTAAGGTCTGGGCTTGTGAGCCGTAGGGTTTCAGGTTCGTAACCCGATTTCACCGAAGAACCGTCGTGTAAGGGGGTCTGTTGCACATTAAATCCGTCATACCAAACGTCCTCCCGTTGGTGAGGTGAGGTGTGGTGTGGTGTGGAGAGAGGGGTGCCAGCTCAGGTGTCGTCCTCGTCATCTGACCGCGGTTCAAAATTACGAGGTCCGTCCCAAAATAGCCCTAGTGTTGCTTTACAACGGGACGTTAATATAACTAAACTAAACTAAAGTTTTTTACTTAATGCTTTTATTTAGCAAAAAAGATAGAAAAAAAAAAACGATATTTTAAAAGTTTTTATTTTTTATTTTTAACTGATTTATTTCTATTTCATAGATATTTTCACTTTATTTTATGCAAAAATTCAAAAATATAAGCGCTTTATGCTACTTTTGTTTTTCAGAGATTCATCAGGAATTTAATTATGTACCTCAATCAATACAAAATACCGGTATATGTTAGATTTGTAAACTGATTGAGAAGGGCAAGAAAAATTTTCATCAAAAATAAAATGAAACTTGAAAATCATAAGAAATTCAAAAGGCATGAAGCGATTTAAGATGATGTGGTACAAGAAGCAACTCTGAATTAGATACCTTAACAAATCTTCCTTCTAATAATTTTATGCATTTTGCATTAAACCACGTGAAGTCTCAACGAATTAACGAAATGAGTTCTTCTGTTGACGCAATGCGCGGAAAAATCATTGCGCATCGCATTTGTGGACTCTCCATTAACTCAAAGAACAAAGAATGAATGATTCTTGGAAGACTAAATTTCGAAAATGAAACTTCGTTTTCTAATTTACGAAAATCCACTATTTAAGATTATTAGTTATTTTGTTTTATAAAGTCGATAATAAATTCGAAATGAGATTAGTTCACTTTCAACAAACATTTCTAGAATTGCTTCAGGGCCTTTCATAACGTCCACTGACATCAAAGTGAATTTTCATGTTATTTTACGAAATATTCAGCTTTTCAAAAATTAATCCTGCGAGTAAATAATGCGGGAAAAATTGTAAAATGATCTAATAAAAAAAATGAAGAAGGCGAAGTTTTGAAAGGAATTGCATCGTTTAAAGTATTTTGGAAATTTGATACTTCTCAAAAGTGACACAGATGAAATTCCGTGGAAGTTCAGAAGCATAGTTGCTATGGAAACGGCGTCAGCAGAAAGATGATATGTTTGTCGAGCCTTAAACCCATTAAAACTTTGTTGTTTATGATGATTCTCTATGCAAAATTGTTTCAAAATTCAACCCATTCAATTGGTATATTTGTTTATTTCAGTGAAACGTGATTTCTTATAAATTAATAACTTCATTTCTGCTATGTACAGTATGGGATATGTAAACACAAAACAATACACTGTTCCTTTAGCGAGTTCACAAATTGTACAGACTAAGTCTATGGCAAAGGATACCGACGTGCTCTGATTGGTTTAAGCCTTGGCGTCTTTTTGGCAATGTTTTGCACTCATAATAGTGCAGTTTTCACTTATTTGGCTCAAACTTTGTACCTTTCATTCGTTTTATGGAAGAAACGAGTGAATATCAACACGAACTAATTTTTATTAATATAATTGTTTTCTCTAAATATTACTAGTAATACTACTAATACTAATTATTATTAATAATAATAAATATTACCAATAATACTAGTAATACAAGTAACTAATGTTGTTTATGCACAGAAGTATAAAAACTGTATGAAAGTAATTACTGAACATATGATGCAGCAATTAAATAATTTTTATTTTTCTATGATTTTCATGCCTTTATTAGATAATTTATGCAGTCATTGAAACTTGTTACTGAACGTTTGTTACTTTCCCATCAACTACATATGGGGAGATGATTACTTAATGTCCAAAACGTATAAATATGTAAGCTTTAACGGAATATGTGATTTCGTAGCTAATTTTTTTAGTTATATCAAAATAATATTAAGAAGAAACACATACAAAAAATATTTTTAATAAATTGTAATTTTTATATTTCCTGAATTTAGGTTTCAGGATTTGATCTTTTCTGCTGTTTATGTGTTCCAGATTAATATTACATGTAAACCGTAAAAAATAGGAGGGGGGGGGGATACATTTGCAAATTGTATTTATTTTTATAAAAATATATTTCGGTATGGCATCTTTTTGGCAAAATATTGCCAAAAGGATGCCAAGGCTTAAACCAATCAGAGCACGTCAGTATCCTTTGCCATAGACTTAGTCTGTACAATTTGCGAACTCGCATTGCTTTAAAGTTGGATTATGATAAAGTTATTAGTTTTTTATAAAAGTTAAAGTTATTAGTGATTATTAGTTCTTGGATTATGATAAATTTAAAGGTTCAAATCTTAATATGAAATATTTTAATATTTTATCACGATGATGCTTTCTGATTAATTTTTATTTAGATTATTTCTGAAATTAAATTACAGCAACGATAACGGGCATATATATATATATATATATATATATATATATATAATTTGTTGGAAACAAAACTGATATCACCAAAAATTTAGTTTTTAGAAATTTTAAAATGGGGTTAAAATATAGTAATATATTTAGTGCGATAATAGATTTTCAAGCTGGAAAAGAAAACCGTTTAAATTCTGATTAATTTATAAAAAAATGCCTAATTGAAAATTTGGAAAAATACCCCATTTTTCCAAGAAGTAAGTATCTATCAAATATGATAACATTATGTTCAAAGATCTGTCTTGTAGAGCATTTTGCACGACTTTCATGTTGCATGACGTAATGCCAGCCTGTAAACATTATCAAGTTAAAAGAAAAATGAGCTTTTTAACAACTAAGCATATTTAACTAGACGTTTTTCATTTTACTAAAGGCGAAATTTGGTAATCGATTTAAATTCATTTTCTAATGTACTACATTCATTTTATGGTGTATTTTCAGATAGTTTCCGATATCCTGAGACTTATATAATCTCCATGATAATATACTGTTTTGGAACGAGATTTAAACCTAAATTATCCATTAATAGAATAATTTAATTAAATTTTGATGCCATAACACAAGTGCCATCTGGTAATGAACGAAGAACAACTGGTTTAAGATTCCTTAACATTTTTTAATAATGAATACTACAGTAAAAATTTAAATGATGGCTATGATTAAAATTTAAAAATTCCTCCTGTTTCTACCCTACTCAAAGTGTGTTTTAAATTCTGTGTTATTAAGAATTAATATATTTTCGTTATTGTAATACAATTAACAAACCTTGAATAAAAACTACAGAAATGTTCTCCCCTCAACTTTCTTATTTATTTGCATCATTTTAATAAATAAACAACAATTAAGAAAATATTCTATAAATTTAAAATACTTGCAAAATCAAATAGCCAGTCCCCAGTTCTAATCATTAGTTCAATTTCGACTAATTTTATTTCATATGAAAAGCTTATAGCCCTTAAATTTGTTATCAATGACCATTCACTGCCCACTTTAATTTCGGAAGAAATCACAAAAACACTATTTCATGGCACATTCTCAATTTAGAAAATTTGTGACACAGTTCCCCAGCCATAATAATTGAACCGATTTCAAAATTTCTTATTTTATTTGGTTGTGAATAACCGATACATCCACCATGAGAAATATAACCAAATAAAAACTTTAATGGAGATCCAAGCTTAACAACTGGGCTGATTTCGCCAACTTTATAAGCTAATTAACTTCTCCAGTTTATATGTTTAATTAATCAATTTGAATGCTCTATATTTATTGTGCAAGCATAATTTGAGAAATAGATTTTTCATTTGGTGTAAAAAGATGTAATTCATCAAATTTGGTTCACATAATTAAATTAATGCCATAAATATGGTGGACTAACAGCTGGTCAACATAGGTTGCCAATTTTTAATAAAACTATGATGTTAGTCATTAAGAAAAATGCAAGAGTCAAACTTGCAATAAAGAATTACTCTGTCAGCAGGATAATTTTAGAAAGAATCAAAAAGAAAAATCATTTCTAGAAAAACCGCAACCGCAAACCAATTCCAAGAGTATTTAAATTTAGAATAAACTTCGCTGTAAATATTTCGGTCCCCACAATTTCTTGCTACACACATGCGTCAGGATGAAAAAACTTATTTACAAAATATCCTCTAAAACTGAACTAAAACAAAGAAAATACGTATCCGCGCGAAAGGAAACTAATAATCTAGTCGTCTTTGGTGACTTACTGGTTTGCATGATTTATTTAATTTCAATTAATCTTCTGTTGCATAACCTAATGTTCATGATTCTCTTAAAAACATATTTTTAAACATCAGCGACAAGAATTAAAGAAGTGTAATAGTCTTGAAATTGTTCTGTTTATTTTATATACGAACTTTTATAGTTGTGTGGAATTCCATTAAAAATTTAATTGACTCTTTTCAAATTGCATTTCGTTTTTTACAGTAACACAATTTCATTTTTTGATTTCTCGTTTTCAAACTCAAATAAATTAACTGGACCTGTCTTCCTTAGGTTTCAACGATGGAATAAATTCATGGAATTAACGAAACGATGAAAACAGTTTGAATTTCACTGGAGTAATTATATCTGTTGTTGAAAATGTGCAAACAATGTTTTTAAAAATGTAATATTCAGAAAAAAATATACTACAAATAAATTAGTTTCATTAAAGAAAAAAAAACTTTTAAATTTAAAATGGTGTGAAGTTTATTTTTGCGCAACGATATTTTTCAACATTATTTAAAGAAAATGGTCAAAAATTTCATAGAATCTTATCCTTCACAGTTTATTTGTACCAAATTTGTGACTCTAGGTCAAAAGTAATGAATACAATTTATAGGGATGAATATAACTTATTCTGGAGTAGATATCTTGTTAATTTGCAAGGGAAGGCATTTACTTTTAGAGAACTCTGAATAGAATCACAGGAATGGAAAATATTTAAGTTGTGATTTTTAAAACAAATTTACCGGTTGAAAGCTATTTTTTTAGCTAGAATTTTAATATCATAGTTATCAAATTTGTATACTGTAAGTTACAAAATTTTTAAAATACTTTTATTTGATTTAACCATTGTACATAAGCTTTGGGAATAAATTATTCTAACCACGAAATTTGCTTTACGCCTGCTGTAATGTTTTGTTCCTGTCTCTGCAAATTCTGCCAAAATGTCAAGATATAAACATTTACGAAAACATTTTACGAAAGCAACAAATTTCCCACAATGCCGACCCAAGGAGTAGTTGTAACCGTTTGTATCGATGAAACTGTCACTAGTGAACAAAATTGTGACGTGTTGGCAAGTAGTTTTATTTCGTTCATTCAAATCGAACCCAATTTCGGTTCGATTTTTTCTTTTTTTTTTTTTTTTTTTGCAAACTGGAGCTAGACCACATCGCATATCCAGCATGTTTTATCTGCTGGAAGAACACTTTCAGAATCATGCGATTTTCTGAGGTATCCGGATCACACAGTAATGGACATAAACTATACGCACTATTCTCCTGATCTCAATCCGTGTGACTTTTTTCTGTGGGAGAAATCTTAAAGACAAAGCTTATTCGAAGAATTCCAAAGCTGTTTCTGAGCTGCAGTGACGATTCAAAGACAATAAAGGTCATTTAGGAACCAACATTTCAGTCTGTAATGCAACATTTTGTCCTGCGTATGCGTCACGCTATTGCATTTGATGGCAAACATATTGAACTTGTGGTTTCATAAATTTATAATATATATATATATATATATATATATATATATATATATATATATATATATATATATATATATATATGTAATTGGAATAAAAAATATTTACTCACCCTTTCTTGTCTTTTCATTTTATTTTTGAGGCACCTGTACATGCATATTAAGTTTTTTTGTTCTGGAAAAACTTGTAAACCAGCATTTTATTGTGATAAGGCACCCAATTCTGGGATTTCTCCACGAAATAAAAAGTTTCAAATGCTTTTAACCATGAGCTATTATTTTAACTGGATGAAACCGGTTCTGAAATTATTCAAACAACTAATACTAATATTCTTTGTTTGTTCTGTTGGAAATGGAATAATTCATTTTTATTCGAAAAATATTAATAAAATTCCGGAACTTTTCTAACATAAAGTATAACTAAACTTAATCTTAATAAATTATTCTGCGTGCATAATTCTAAAATGATCTCTATGCTGAAACATTCACTGACTGAATTAAAATCATAGCTGATTATAAATTCGAAATAAATTACTTATTCTAATCTGAAACATTTAATCCCTTCAAGCATTATTAGCCACGAAATGATTCGTTTAGTTCTCTCTCTCCATTTTTTTTTTGTAATTAAAATAAATGTTTCGAGAAGTCTTTTAACTGCCAACCGTTAAATGGCGCATAATACTTTGACAACCTTCAAAACGCTTCCAGCAAAAAATTAAATCACCTTAGCTTCTACTTGCGTCGATTTGATTTAGAGAGAATTTTTATAAATGATTCGCTTTTGCATCGAGGTCGAAATTCAAGCTTTGGGGAAGAATATTTTATTTTTCTGAACGATGTGATTGCATTAGGATTCTGTTGTTAAAAGAACAGATTTATCCAAATTGAGTTATGTGTCACGTGATTTAAAGAAAACGATGCCAATTGGCGGTAATTATTCTAAAAATGTTTGTAAAATTCTTCTAAATAAATGGCGCCAACAAACAAAATGCTGGCAGAGTTTTGTTTTATCAAATTTCGCTGTCCTATTTGGCACAGAATTCCTTTCCTGAAGTTTATTTTCTTTGAAGAAAATTGTTTTTTTTTAAAGTCTTTAAATGATTTATTTTAAAAGCTGTATTGAAGAATGTGTTTGTTTATTTCAAATGAATGTTTGCTTGACATAGAAAATAGTTAATTTGTTTTAAAGACATTTAAAAGGAGGGTTTTTTTTTACAGCTTAGCATCGTTCTTGGGAATTCTTATTTTTGAAGTCATTTGTACACGTCCTCTTTAGTACTTAGTCCCTCTAGCAGTTATAAAAAGTATTAAATGTCTAATTTTCTGGTTGTTAGCTCCAACAGTAAGCCATAAATATGAACAGGTTCAGTTATATTAACCACCTGTTTTAAAGCAATAAACACTAGGGCTATTTTGGGATGGACCTCTTAATTTTGGACCTCGGTTAGATGACGAGGACGACACCTAAGCTGGCACTCTCCTCTCCAAGCTTCCGCATCCCACCAGCGGGAGGGCGTTTGGCCTCGACGGAACGCCAGACTCGTTTACATGACGGCTCTTCGGTGGTCATCAGGTCACGAACCTGAAACCCTCCGGTTCCAAAGCCGAGAACTTACCACCCATACCCAAATATAAATATAAAAAGGAATCTTTGTTTTATGTTCTTTCATACAAATCTACAGTTTTTGCTTAATCTTGCTTAAAGGTAACATACGTGTTCTAAAAAAAAAGTTGGTTATTGCTATCTTTTTATAAAAAAGGGCTTTAAAATGTATGCTAATTAAAAATAATCGATTAGCGTTTTTTTCTTTATATGTTCCGAAAAGTCATCACACAAAAATGATTATAACAATGTTTGAAAATTAAAAAAAAAAATTACCTGTTAAAAGGACATCAATTTTATTTCCATCCAGTTTTTCCTCTACTTTTTATAAGGATTTTATATACAGTTTGATACATAATCTGAGGCATTTTTTAGTATCAGTGTAAACACCTTTTTGACTGACACTCGCATATATAAATTATTTTGTCAGAGCTAGACTAATGTTGCAAATACACGCACTCAACACCGAGAGCAAGCATATGCGTCAATGTATTAAGAACAGCAAAAGCGAATGATGTGAATTAAATAACTAAGAAATGAGGCAATGAACCTTTGTACACCCCCCCCCCCTCCCTTTCCCGAAATTAAAACAATTATTCACCGATAATCTATATGTTAATCTACTTAAAGTATTTTGTGATATATGAATATTTAATGTTATTGTAAAAACGTAATTTTAATTCGGTACAGCCTGTAAGTTGACATCAGTTGTCCCGAAGGGTCGTTAACAATTTTTAATAATATCTCGCATTTAAAAAAAAGATATATATTTTTTTAACAAAGTAATACTTCCTCTCTAGGCAAAAAATGCGTACGATAATTAATTTTAATAGTGAAAATATAGATCTTTTCTTGCTTCCCTAGCTTCCAACATCAAATCATACACACAATACTAAGGGAAAAAAGAAAAAAAAAAGCACCACAGTTTCTTCATATACATATTGTTACAAAATTTTTTTCTGCTACAAATACCGTCAATTAATCGTAATAACGCAGCGCATTTAATCGCTAATTCAGCAGCTTGCTTGCTGTATAATCCTCTCAAATCTTTTACTTGTCGGCGACTCCGATTCTCACACACGACTTCCTCGCAGCTTCAGAATACCTGTCTTTTATAGTTCCGGGAGACGGGGCTAGAATCTTCAGACCAATCAGGACGTCTCTGGGTGTATCTCGGTTCCTACCGGATGGATCGTGAAACTTCCCGAACTTTCCAGCAGGATCCATTTAGTCGCCAAACTCTCCAAATTCGTCGCCAAGTTGCCAAATGGTCGCCAAGCTCTCAGGTCATTGACGCGGCAGCCCCTCAGCACAGATCTTACAACAGTCTTTCTCACGATGACACTATTCGTGCCGGGTAGCAAAATTACAGATTTGTAACATTATGCATTCATAAATATATTTCAAATAGAGGTTACCTTTGTTATCATTAACCAAATTATTTTATATTAGATTTTTTAACTGCATCCTCATCTATTATGTTATGATGACAAAAGCAATAATCACAGAATTCTTGTGTTTTTTCCCATACATACATCTTTTTACGTATTATTAATGCAGATAATTTTTCTATAATATTTCGAAGGAGAAGATCATTGTAAATGGCTTTATATTATTATTATTTCTTATATATTTGTAAATTTCTGTACACAGTTTTTTTCTTCAGTAAATATTTTGGAATTTAATAAAATTCTCGTAACATGCCCATCAAATCGTTCATGACCAGAATGCTACAGATACGAGGATATGAAACGGCTTTCTGCTCTGTAATAACGCAATGAATTACAAAAGCAATGAGATACACCAGGAAAGAATACATCAGATAAAGTGTGCAACAGAACTTTAACAGAATGTAATGCATAGCAAGGCAGTGCCACAGATGTTTGTATTGTTTCTTATGGCAAGTGCTTTGAACACCAATTCTCCAAGCTATTTTTCGGGAGAAAGAGTAGGATGATAGATTTTTATATTGTTACAAAGTTTTTTTCTACAAATACCGCCAATCAATCGTAATAACGCAGAGCATTTAATCGCTAGTTCAGCAGCTTGCTTGCTGTGTAATCCTCTAAAATCTGTTACTTGTCGGCGACTCCTACTACTCTCACACACGACTTCCCTGCAGCTTCAGAATGCCTGTCTTTTATAGTTCCGGGAGGCGGGGCTAGAATCTTCCAGACCAATCAGAGCGTATCTGAGTATATCTTGGTTCCTACTGGATGGATCGTGAAACTTCTCGAACTTTCCAGTATGATCTATTTTGTCACCAAAATTGCCAAATTCATCCCCAAGCCGCCAAAGGCTCGTCAAGTTTGTCGCCAATCTCTGAGATTATTGACGCGGCACCCGTTCAGCATGCACAGGACAGATCTTACAACGGTTTTTCCCACGATGACACTATTCGTGCTGAGAAGCAAAATTACAGATTTGTAACAATATGCTTAGGTTGGTCTCCGTCCTGTAAGAGAAAGATTGTGTTGTGCAGCCTCATTAGGTCTTTCCCAATGACTTCTGTCTAGGACGGAGTATGATATACTGTAGTAGATTTTCCAACTCTTACTTTAGGTACTCCAAAATTTGCTATTACGAGTAGTACCGCGAATATGCCCTACTTCATCTCCGTTTTTGTTAGGTTAGATATGATTTGCAATGCAATTCTATTGCTTTGTCATAATGAATTTATATTCCCTTAGACTAAACTTTTATATTCTTTTATCTGCAAGATCCTTTGTTTTACTTAATTCTATGACAAAGAGACCTCTGTAGCGGTCATATCTTGTGTTTGCGGCTTGATATTCAATTGTAAAATTAAATCGTTTCTCTTTGCTTGATTTATATTAAAGTATTTTCAAAAGACATCTTGTATATTAAAAAAACATTCTACAAATAACAAATTTTACCTTCAATATCTGAAATATTTCTTTAAAGTACGAAGCACATTGGTGGAGCTCTCTGAGAGACAGTCTTGCGGAAGGCCATGGGATCAAAATATTAATGCATTTATGTCTCTTTTTAAAATTAAATAATTTTCAGGGGAAAACACCCTTGCCATTTTTTTTCTTTACGCACTAACTCAGCAGGGTAGCGATTGAAAAATTTTTCTTGAAGAAAACGAACAATGTGGAAAGTAAGGTTTAGAAATATTATAAAAATTTAAACATAGATAAAAGTTTTAAAAAATACAAATTTATTTTCGGTATCTCGATTTTCAAAATTTTTCATTCAAATCAGAGAAGAAACTTCCTAATATTATCCTTATAATGTGCAATAATTGTAAGTAAGTTGACAATGAAATCACTGACCTTCATACACCCAATCAGGAACACCATTTAGTATGACGTCATTCTCTCCATTCGTAGTAAGTGGTCTTGGCTTGGTGAGAGCGCTAAACTGTGGCATGTAGAACATGTTGCTGTCCCTTACAAAGACCTGTAAAAAAGTAAAAATGAACACACCTCTTCTTTTAAGCACATATATTGAAATGGATATTATTTCTCCATAATGTAATGGTGATATAATTTGGATTGTAGGTTGCAATCTAAACTTTCCTTAAAGTAATTTACACTTATAATAATTTAAAAATGATTTTAGAATAATATTGTTGCGAATATATAGCACCGTTTTCTTGCTATTACTTTAAATCCTGTTGTTACCGTTGAACCATAAAATTACTTTTAAGTTTCATGCATTTTATATTTTCTAAATTTTGTTATGATTGTAGATTTCATATTTTCTAAATTCTCATTTATTGCAAGTAAATTTTGTTCTATAATTTTATCGATACTGTTAGGAATTTTAAGATATGGCGAGTCTGAAAGCGTCTGTTGTATCTGCTTGATTTGTCTTGTCTGTACTGACTTTTACTTACTACTCGCATATCTTATTTGAACCAGTCAGTTTTTCCCCTCTAATTTGGTTAAGTTTATCTAATATATTAATATAATAGTTGGAAAGAGAGGAATATACAGATTTTTAATATATGCTTAGAGCAAGAATTAAGGTACTATTTAATTAAGAACAGAAATATGGAGATTCTTTTGCTGAATTCCATTCCCAGTTCAGTTTTTCTTTGGAACTTTACAACCATCAGAAGCAAAAATACTAGAGACACGATTAACATCATGTAGTACTTAGATAATTGTTAGGCAATGCATACAGATCTTCGAAGTTGAAAAGTACCAGAAAAGTTATTTACAACAGTTTGCTCAGTATATTATTATCCATAAGTCAAAGGAAAATTGGAGGTTTATGAGCAGTTCCCAGTTTTAATCAATGTACTTCATATTGCTAATTCTTTCTCTAACATTTTATAACACTAATGACTTGTGTTCACAAATTGCATGCATATAATAAACTTTAAAGTCACATACAATTTATATCGAAAAAACTATTAAGATGAAATACCGGAGTGACGAGTAATAGCTTGAAGCACATTGGCAGTACTTGTGCTCTGGACACGAACCTCCCGCATCAAACGTGTCTAGCAATACATTTGCGGCACTTTTGCTCAGATTTTTACCCAGAGGTCAAAGGAAAATAAGAACGAATCAGTAAAATTATGTGCAAAAGGTCAAAAGGAGGGAAAGTCAAAAGGTCAAAGGGAAATAGGAAGGAATCAGTAAAATTCTGTGCAATAGGTCAAAGAGAGGGAAGATCAAAATGTCAAAGAGAAATAGGAAGTAATCAATAAAATTTTGCGGAAATGTGTAGCAAATGATTATGTTCAGTACCCAACTGCTATCAGTGTATTTCACTACGCAGATCGTTTCCCAGATTTTTAAATAATATCTTGTTCGTCACAAATACACGCATACAACTAGCATTAAGATCAATATATTCAATTTATGTCGGAGAAGTTATTAATGGCGAAATACAAAGAAGCGATTATGATGGCATCACAAGTCACAACCCCAAGTCAAGGGATTTTTCTCTTACTAAAATGGCAACAGAAAAGTTTTGAAATAATAACAATGGATTTTCATTTAAGTTACAAAAGAAACGTGTTCTTTATAGTATAATAATAAAACATTTGACCTTATTTGACGAGTCTCACAATTAATGACTTGAAGTGCATTGACATCAATTGCGCCTCTTCACACAGATCCCCCCACCACATCTAAAAATGTCCGGTCGGATATTTGCGACATTTTAGATTAGAATTTCCCCCAAAGGCCGTATGAAAATTGAAATGGAATCAGAGACAGTGGTCATAGCTTGTCATCTATGTACTGCAAGCTAATAATTGTTTTCCCGGCATTTTGTATCCCTAATTGCTCCTCCAACACAAACCGGATGCGTTTAATGGTCTGAACTAGTCTCCATCTCTTAAAACGCTGTCTAGGGTGGCAAAAATTCCATTTGCCTACTTAACTCCGTAGCACATGTCCTGTTCGTGTCCGAATTGCACTTAAACTTATACTCAATTAACTTCATTTCAATTGAGGACATATTCTGAAACAAATTTTTAATTTCCTTCTGAATTGTGTTTAAATTTTCTATCGTTGCATGCAATTGTTTTGAATAAACCCTTATTATACGTTAAAATGCTTTATGTGAGGTATATTATGATGTATTATGATGATGATTAGGTGTGTGCCAAAAGTGGCGCTACACCGGTAAAAAGGTCATAATTAAAATTAAAAAAATTAAATTTAAATGGCTGTCAAAGGACTAGCCATTCAAAAAAATAAACCTTTTAAATTAGGAAAGACAGGCAATTTAAACTAAGAAAACAGAAAAATAAAAAATAAAAGAAAATAATTGAAAAAGAAAAGAACGAATATAAATAAATAAATAAAAAAGAAAAAGAAATTTTGCCAATATAAATATATTGGCTCAGTCTCAGGTCCTCATCCATGATTAGGAACTACTGACTAGAATTATGTTATTTCACTACTAAGGAAAAGGACTTTTGTTGAATACCGATTTTGCATTCATCTTAGTGCTTTAAATGTTAATGCTTTTATAACAAAAGCAAACTTAAAATGGGAGTCTACCATTGTCTGGGCCCTTTAAAGTATGCATAGAGCGCCGTTAACAGTAGAGAATATCTTGTGAGTATAAGAGAAAAAATGCAAAACGAACTCATTTTTCTGCAGTGTATATGACAAACTTCGAGTTAAAGTTATATTTTTTTTTAAAAAAATTCATATATTTACTTATATTTTTGAATTTTCATATAAAATAGATTGGCAAAGTACTTATCAAAGAAAAATGTATCAATTAAAAGCCGAAAATCTTTAAAAATTTGAAGAAATAAGGGTTTAATTGGACTAAAAATATAGGTATAAAGCAAAACCCAAAAAAATTTTGAAGCTTATTAAATTTATTTATTCAAAATCGTGTAAATAAAACTTGTAATAAAATATGTTATCTAGTTCCTGAACTAAGCTGTAATTAAACTGAATAAGCTGAAGTTTTACCCTGTTTTATGCTGGTTATATACTGAGTAATACATTATATACTGGATATAACAGTCTGTAGATTGTTATATACTAGATTTCGACTGATAAATAACATTAAATTTTCAATTTTTTTTCTTATTATTTTGCATTAAAACAACTATAAAATCTTTTTTAATGAAACAATTACTTATTCTGTAATTCAGGAGTTACAAAACGTAATGAGAAATTATTAATTAAATATGAACAAAATAAATCTGTATTGGGTTTTACTAAAATTTATAAAATAAATATAACTAGTTTTAATTTAGTTTTACGAGTAACCAAAATAAGGATAGTAAATAAAATCTTCAATAGAAATTGTAACTATTTACATATTTCAACAGTGTTTAAAGATGAAAGTAGCATTAAAATATATATTATGCTAAAATAAAAATCAATATAACTTCCAAAAAAACTCTTTAAATGGTTTTTTTTTCATAAAGAAAACTCTTTAGAAATCAAGGATATTGAATAAACAAGTATTCGATACTTTCGCCAAAATTCGGTCTTTAACACAAAATAATGTATTTAAGAGTTAAATCATCATTTAAACATAGACAGAATCAAAATATTTTAACACATTCAGATTTCTGAGATTGTAATAATCATGTTTATAAGACAAACATGCTATTCCAAGTCTACCAGATTAAGAAATAACCGAGGATAAAGATCGATGAAAATCAATCGATACAAGATATTTCCGCCAAAAATCGGTCTTTAGCATAAAGAAAGCAATGCATTTAAGAATAAAATCATCCTTTAAACATTGGAAGAATCAGAATATTTGAACACATTCAGATTTTTGACATTGTAATAATCATGTTTAGAAAACAAACATGTTATTCCACGTTTCCTAGATAAAGAAATAATCGACGATAAAGATTGATGAAAATCCATGCAATCTCTTTCGATACAAGATATTTTCGCCAAAAATCGGTCTTTAACATAAAGAAAACAATGCATTTAAGAATAAAATCATCCTTTAAACATTGGAAGAATCAAAATATTTGAACACATTCAGATTTTTAACATTGTAATAATCATGTTTAGAAAACAAACATGATATTCCACGTTTCCTAGATAAAGAAATAATCGACGATAAAGATCGATGAAAATCCATGCAATCTCTTTCGATACAAGATATTTTCGCCAAAAATCGGTCTTTAACATAAAGAAAACAATGCATTTAAGAATAAAATCATCCTTTAAACATTGGAAGAATCAAAATATTTGAACACATTCAGATTTTTAACATTGTAATAATCATGTTTAGAAAACAAACATGATATTCCACGTTTCCTAGATAAAGAAATAATCGACGATAAAGACGAGGAAAATCAATACAATTCCTTTTGTGACACAATATTTTAGCCAAAAATTGGTCTTTAAAACAAATTAATGCATTTAAGAATAAAATCCTCCTTTAACCATTGGAAGAATCAAAATATTTGAACACATTCAAATTTTTGACATTGTAATAATCATATTTATAAAACAAACATGTTATTCCACATCTCCCAGATAAAGAAATGGCCGACGATAAAGATCGATGAAAAATCAATGCAATCTCTTTTGAGACACGAAAATAGAAATGTATCATTCGTCATAATTCTCCTCGAAGAATGACAAATGTCTTCGCTTTCACACGAGTGTGGGCTCTTCGAACAGATACAGATAGCTTCAAGTGGATTGCACCGAGTCTAGCAGAATGTTTCATTGTCATCGTCGAGTTAAACTCCAAAAAGGAGAAGAAAAAAAGAAAAGAAAACGATCGCGAATAGTATTAGGATTCCATAAATCAGAACTTGACTGCTCTGATCGTTATTCTGGGTAATGAAAAATAATCGATCTGGACGTTTCGTCGCCGGTGAGGAATTCTGGTGTGAAGGCCAGAAAGTTTGTTTCACGGAAGTCTATTCAGACGTGCCAGTTTAGCAATAAAATAGATAAGATATTTTATAGCTGATTGTAGATGACATTTTTTATTTTCTCGTATACGAAAGCTACAAAGCGAATGTATATACTAATTGTCAAAAAATTCGAGAATTTGGTGAATTTTACATTCCAAACCTTCCTAAATTTAAAAAAAGATGCATTTTTGGGAATTATGCTTGTCTTTTTGTTATGACGATAGCTCAAAATAGACGCTTTGACGTAGCCGAGTGAAATTTAGTATGTGATCTTTACATACTAAATAAATTTTGTAATTATAAAATGTTGAACCAAGTCCCTTAAAGGTTGACCATCTATCTGCCAATGCTTTGTAACGCATGTAAATACGATAACTGAAAATTTGATAGTTTTAGCATCTAACTTACGGATCTGTGGCGAATTTGCGATGAGCGAGGATAGAACCTGGGACCTTGGGTTCGCAGCTCGCAGCCCAGTAACATGACCATGATACAAAAGCAATTGCTCGGGTAGCGCAGCTGTTAACTGGCTTATAAGCTTTCACCACAGACTCTCCCTACAGTGAGTCGGAGGTGAGTCGGATATGGCTGTTGAGGGATGATTTATCATGGCTGTTGAGTTTAATGCGCCTGTACCCATTTGAGTAGCGCCAAGCGTTATGGCGAGCGTGTTTGAGTGAATGGTTGCTGATGCTGTTGCTGCGTCAAGTGAGCCTGTCGACTTCGGATTGCTGCGTCAATTGAATCTCACGACTTTGGTTTTGCTGTGGGTAGATGGCGCCACAATAGCTGTACGAAGGTTGATGGTTCATCGTCCGAGGTCACCAATGTGGTGGATTGTTATGAGTGAGGATAGAACCTGGGACCTTGTGGTTCGCAGCCCAGTAACATGACCATGATACAAAAGCAATTGCTCGATTAACTGGCTTATAAACTTTCACCACAGATCCTTAACAAATTTTGAAAAAAATCTGTCTAAAATATTTTCATCTATGGATCTTGAAAAAATGCTTCATTTTGCATTCATGTAAATGAAGCAATCCAAAAAGACAACGGTTTAAATGAAGAAAATTTGGTATCTGATATTACAAATGAAATTATTGTTCTATATCAAACTTTGATTTACAGCCGGTTGGCTAAAAGGCGTCCAAAATGCATATTCTGTATTCTTCATTGTACTACGAATCAAAAAATTCCCATGTGCAGGATTTAAAAAAATCTGAGCACTTTGATTTTCATGTTCTTTATCTAAAGTCCACACTCTTTCCGACATGCAAAAATAACGCACTCGTCATAGAATATGTGTGAAAGCTTTATGGGAACCACTTCTGTTGGTTTACTTCTACATGTAGGAAGTATATTATAATTAACAAAAAATTCAACCACGAGATTTTACTTTACCTTAATGTTTTAGGCTTAAAGGAGTCAAAATTTTTTGAAATCATGCTTACACAACTGCTGATCATGCTGATAACACAGAAAATCGCATTCAACTAGACGGGTGCATGATCATGCCCCCGCATGTGATCTGATCCCCATGTGACTCCGCATTTGATGTATGATCATATGAAAAGATGTCCAGTTTTTGTGCTCTTAACACCACTCTAAACAGAGCCACCGATGGACAACTTTCAAAAGAATGCAACATTCAAACCGGTGGGTGAGTAGGCCACATTAGTGAAGGCATCTGACCACAGTAAACCGCAACACTTGTCGCCCTGTTGCTGCACACAGTTGCTAAACAGTGGCAGTTGCTGACTAGTATCGGGCTCTTTTCTCCTTCAGGGCGATATATCGGTCATCGACTGCAGTTGTTTACTTAGGGCGGCCACCACTAACCATTCTAACAACTGTACCTATGGTTTGGAAGGCTTTCGAAGCACGAGAAATGACACCTTTGTTGATTCCGAACTCTTCAGGTACACTGGTCTAACTGCGCTCCTTTTCCGACCATTCTTCCACGTTTGAAGTTATTTAGGTGATTTCTTCTACCCAAATTTCACGAAAGAACTCACTTGTACTTGCAGCGAATATCTTTACTTTGTACTTTGCGCCACCATTCTTCCTTTCATTATAGTATTGAGCTGCAAAACATGCGCCGACTGTGCATGTTTTGCGTATACTCACGTCGCCTATGATGTTTTGTTCCTCACATTTACATACGCACCACCTTTCTACTGAATTGAGTGTTCACTGTACTGATGGCAATAACCCCTTTTATGCAATTTCATGGCTACCTGCTTAAAATTTACATTGTTGCTTAAGTTTCGCACACCAGTGTATACATATATATACACACAGGAAAAAATGTCCTTATGATTTCCAATTTGAGGGGAATGTCAAGGATTTTTTGAACTCAAGGTTCTTAACCTCCAGACATAATGGTTGAATAGAGTAATGGTATGACAATGAGATTACTTAGTAAGTTGTTGTGCTGGATAATTAGGAAAGTAAATACATTATTAATAAATCGGATTGTCCGTATGACTAGGAGTACATGCCTTATTATTAAGTTCCCAAACAAAACTTTCTTCTATATTTCATAAAATCTTTCTTCCTAACATTATAAGAAAGATAAAGCAATTTTAATTACTGCAATTGCTCTAAATAACCCAATATTAGGATTTTCCCCTATATTAGGATTTAGGATATGGTGTGATGGAACATAAAAATATAAGAGAACAAAACGAATTTATTACTAATGCTATGCCCGATCAGAGTTACTTTTCAACATAATGACCATAAAGATTCAGGCTTTTGTCACATCAGTGAACCAGTTTTTTCTGTGCCCTTTTCGAAAAACGTTATCGGCAGTGATGTAAGATGAGCCTTAACATACATTTGAATCTGGCCATTAGTACCATTTTTACCTCGCCATTAGCTTGGAATTATTATTTTAGCACCCTTGCCAGTTTATTCAGTTTAAGGAAGAGATGAAAATCACTCAATTCTAATTCGCATTTTCCAGGAAGAGAGCAAAGGTTCATGATTTTCGCAACAGAATGTCTTGATCAAATGATTTGAAAAAACAAACAAACCCCAAATGATACTATAATCCCAAACCAATCTGCCAAAATTGAAATTTTGAAGGTTGAAAATATAGACGCTATTGCTCTGTATTTCTTCCTTAAGGTTGGGTGGTTGTGTGGGTTTTAATGGCGCAAAAGCCATACCTGACCTTACTGCTCCAAATGTACGGTAGATCAACGGGACCACGGTGTTAAAACGTATGGTATTATATATACATAACACCCCTCCATGCCCCTGCGACTATAATCTTGACGATTATTCTAACATTTGGGTGGACAGAAATTATATATACAAGAAACTAATTTTAAAACATTTTTTAATTCCTTATAATAAAATCTAAAAATAATGAAACAGATTTTAGCAAAAACATACTGAAGATACTAAAAGCAGTATTATGTTACATATAGAACATGTTTGAAATGTTTGGTGGGCAAAGAACGAGTAAAATATTGTAGACGTAAAACATGTTGATAAAATGCTTAAAATACGGCATATATGAACAAATTTCTAAAATCCACATATAATCTTTCAATTTAGGTTAAAAACTGCGAAAACAGGTGGAAATGAAACTGATAATGTTCTGAAAAATGGTTGTAAGAAAGCTACATGTTTTTATATTTCGTGGATTTCTTCCTTAAGAGAAAATTCAAAGAATGTTCTGACGAATGAAGAGTTTAAAAGGAACATTGATGCCAATCTTACGTCACTGTCAATAACATTTCTTCAAAGAGTGGAAAAGAAACTTGGTCCACTTTTATGACAAATGCCAAAACTTTATGAAGATTATGTTAAAAAATAATAATACTTAAACATAATATTTCATAATAAACTCATTTTATTCTCTACATTTATCTTTTTTTATTTTTATGGTTCATTGGAGCTTAAAAATAAGGGACCTTCATATATGCTTTATTGTTATAGTCAAATTAGACTACGAAAAATAATTTCGAATATTATTTGATTGCATAAATGAGAACATAATTTTTTTTCTATCGTAATTTTGGAATAATCGGTTTTGTCGTTTTGTCTCTATTGAGGAAATCTCACATGAATTGCGAAAAAATTTTCTCACAGAAATTTATTCATTATACCAATTGGTAATGAAATGAATTCAATATTCTAAAGTTTCTGTATGTGACATTTTTCCTTGACAAAAAGCGCTGTTAGTTAGTGGTATTGTTATTGGAAAAAGAAAAGAAAAAAAAGGGGGACTTTTTTGTGCAATTCCACTCTACAAGCACAATATTAATAATAGAAATAGCATAAAATAAACAATAACGAAGATAAAATAAAATGGTGCATTGTTGAAATGGATACTGTTAATTCCGCATTAAAAATAGTATAATTGGAAATATTTCAATGCGAGACATTCAGGTGCAGAGTTTTCAATTGAAAAGAAAAATTTCAAATACAATATCACTAGAAAACGATGGTTTTTGTAGGTGGATCATTAGCGTGGGTCTTTTGACGATTGCTTTTCAATTTGACTGCGCTGTTGAAAAGCAGCAATAAAAGATTTCGTTCAGTGTTTGTTCAATATAAAAATTTGTCCTTGATTTTTTTATGTTATTTATTTGAAGAATCATTTGTAGCTTTGACTGATTTTATCTTTAAGTTTGAATTAATGATAATGTCGTAACTTCTCAAGAAAACATTTTCATTTAACAAATCAAGATGGCATTCAAATCAAATCAATCAACATGTGACACGGTATTTAAAACGCTAAAATTTTCGACTTCGCATGAAATTTTATTGCGATGTGAACAATGGAATCTTATTCAAGTGATAAAAAATGCAGTTAATTAATTTTGAAATACGTTTTGCATCTTGCTAACAATCAATCGTAGAAAAACTTGCAATTAGATATTAGATGACATAATTTCATATATAATAATTTTATTATTCAAATGTTTGTATTTTTATTCACGTATCAGACGATTATCTTTTTTTTTCTTTCTCCTATACTAAATATGGAAAGAGAAATTATTCTAATAATCAAAATAACTAATCTCAATATTTGAATGAATCCCCATGCTTTAAAGCTCCCTTCTTGGGTTTAGTTATTACGATTATTAGATACCAAAAACAAGACAAGTAATATTTAATATGTAAAAGTTCAAATGAATTTCACCAAAAATTAGTCTGTCTGCTGGTCTATAATTGTAGTTGTGAGCACGATATGTTTCAAAATTGTAATAATAATCTAGCTTTATCTTGTATTGAGTCTGTAATATTTCTTTTCAACGTAATTTATTTCCTGATAAGAAAGGAAGTTGTACAGATAGCTCTTAACGGATGCTGAGTGGATGCCTCGCTATGACGATAAACTAGACGACGAAGTTAGCAACAAAAAAAGAAGGACCCGGAATATTCGAGAATCTTTACAGTAGTTCCATTAGATAGCAAGATACTTTTCCAGGACTCTGTTACCAAAAGAAAACTAACGCTCAGATACTATTCTGAGCTCAACTCCTCTGCTGAATATTTAACGCTTAAGTATTCAGCTGGTGAGTTAAGCTCAAGCTAATAGCTGAGTGTTGCTTCTCTTTGGAGTGCTGTTCTTCTGCAAATTGTCTGAGCGCTGTGTGCTGTTCCAGTTGTTTAGAAGCAATTTAGTGTTTGTGTGCCGCTGTTTACCGGAAATGTTTGATCATGTGTTCGCTTCGATTTTCTTTTATCTTTGTGTTTTCTTGTATAAGAAAGAGTCGTTATCCTTTACTGAGTCTATTGGGATTTTTCGCGGTACACTTACTGAACGTATTTTGTTTTTTAGCACTGTTTCTATGGTAACCCTTGAATTCACAGAATAATAAGTTTGTTAGTTAATTTGGAAAATTATTTCTCTGGCATCAAATGTAAAAATAATCAAAAGGTAGATATTAGAACAAATCGTAATTCAATGAAATATCTCTTAATGGTGTCAAGCATAACATGAATTCCCATGACGAGCCGAATAAGAGAACTAAATAAGTTTATAATAAACTTAAGATGAAAGCAAACAGAAGTCATATATATACAACAGAACATAAAAAATTACAGCAATTAAATGCCTTTTGAAAAAAAAAGTAACTCCAAGATTAAAAAATAATTAGGGATTTAATTAAAAGATAATTTTAAGTTCACAAAAGTCAATATATGTTTACAGTGCAGTTAATTAATTCAAGTTATTACTTAGTAAACAATAAAGAATAAAATAATGTCAATACTAATTATTTTAAAGCAATAGATCTACAGTTGAAATAAATTAGTAGTAATGAAAAATTTGACAATGTAACAATATTTTAGAGTCTTTTAATATTGGATGAATGATATTTAGAATAAAAGCAAAAAATAAAAATGGTGATTAAATATATTTTGTTTCAAAACGCAATAGAAAATCAAAATCGACAAGCACTTATCGTGAGGAACAAGTTAAAACAAAAACAAATAATAATACTTCGTAGAAAACCCATTCTCCCATTATCCAAATGTTTTAGACAAATAACTGGAAATGTTCTTTATACTTTAACACTTAATAATAATGTTTTTGTTATCAGCTGCAAGAGATAAAACCATCGCCACGTGTAAGTATCAATAAAATAATGCTCTTTAAAAATCGTCTGACAATGCATTTTTCATTTACAAGTTAAAAGGAACTGTCAAACACATCTGCAGATCTCAAAAGATATTCGTGAACTGCGACCAAAATGGAAAGAGAAGAAAAATATTCTGTTCAGTAGAGAAGTTTTATTATAAATTGTCTGGGATTTTTTAAAGATAGCCCAAAACATTCGTTTTAGGATACTGCACATTGCTCTTTTAAGAGGATTTTTTTTTCATTAGAAGCATAGTTTGAAAATAGAGTTTTCATAAGTTTTTTTTATATATTGATTTAGGCTTTTATATATAGTTTTCTATTGGTAATTTAGATTTATGTTTGATTTCAATATTTTAGCAATTTTTATTTTTCTTTCTTTTTAGAGATATCTTTGAATGAATATTATGTAACAATTTAGCATAGTTTGAAGATACAATTTTCATAAGTTTTTTTTATATATATTAATTTAGACTTTTATATATAGTTTTCTATTTCTAATTTAAATTTATGTTTAATTTCAAAATTTTAGCAATTTTTCTTTTTTTTTCTTTCCTTTTTTGAGATATTTTTGAATGCATATTATGTAACGATTTCCATGGAAATCTAGTGGAATTAAAAAAGAGCAATTCATATCAATGTTTCACTTTGAAAATATAAGAGATAAATTTCTACATATCCCCATGAAACAGAATTATGAATTGCTTCAGAAACAAATTGTTTAATAAATACTTATAAAAACAAGATAAATGGAAAATAAATAAATGTTTTATATTAAAAATTGAATAAATATTTTTTATTCTATTTCAATTCAATATATTATTATTAAAATTATCAATATATTATTCAATATATCATTATTTTTAAAAAGAAAAAGTATTAACCCCGTTTTAGTACAAAACTGCGTCGAAAATCAAAGTAGTGAACTTTATATAATGAAAAAAATATTTTTTTAATGAAAATAGCTTTATTCTACTTCATTTCTTAATATGTTTTATATTTTTGTTGTTTGTATAACTATACTACTGATGTAATTCACTCAATGCTAAAATATTTTTATAATTCATTTTTTGAAGATATGGAAAATAACTTTTAAATGAAATCGAGTATCAAAAATATCACTTCTGTTTAGTATTTTTTGAAGTACAGTTTCTATTTTATCTTTACTTATGTACGAATTTCGACACATGTGTTCAAATCATAAAATACATCATGAATTCTACATAACATTAAAAATTAGCAGTACAGATATGTTTTCAACAGTAGAAGTAATCTATAGATTCAGTTATTAACCTTAGTCGCATCGGTAAACTCACATCCATTCCTTGATTTTTCAGGTGACAGTGATTTATATAATAGCAATCATGTGATTACTGATACTACATTAAAATAACTATATTCTTTTACTTTTACTGGTCGTAATAAACTGAATTCGAACCTGGTAAGTTGATGAATGTAACGCAAGTATGGGAAGAGGTCAGACAAATCTATGTAGATAAATTCGGAAACGGAAAGCGTATCAAAATTTGGCAGATCTACTTACCTTTCATTCCTTGATAACATACTTTTGAAGCTATATCACTAATGAGATGTAGTTAAAATTTGGACTGAATTCAGCACAACTGTACTTATAGCAAAACTGTTATTTCTCTCCAGTTTATTCACCGTTTCACATTATTATTTCTCTCAGAAAATGAACTGGCTTGTCTTATGTCAAAATTCAGCCGCCAGCTAATTAGATTTATTTTAAAAGGAGTAAATGAAAACTTTTCAGTATTTTTATTTTATTATGCACAAAGAATAGTATTTATAATTGTAATAAATTCAAGTTTTATATTTGGATGGACTCTATTCAATCCTTTTTACTTCATCGATTCTTCTATAAATCCAAGAAAAACTATTTTTATTTTCTTGTGTACGAAGTAGAAACCAAGTACTGTAGTCATCATTTTGATATATCTCGGGATTTAGATATATCTCCACGTATCAGATCGCCACAAGTCCGAAATATATATATATTTAAAAAAAAAAACATTTTGTCTCTCTGACTGTGAATGCTTCGAGCTAGACAAATGAAATATGGTATATAGTTTTTACATTTCATCTATAGATTTCTATCAAATTTTGAACAAATTCCGTTCAGAATCTGTCTGTCCTGCAATCCGAATATAAGTTTAGCACGATAATTAAAAAACAGAAGACCTAAACAGATAAAATTTGGTATACATATTTGACCTTTAAAATATAGATATGTATCAAATTTGGAACCAAGTCTGTAGGGGTTGGTCATCTGTTTATCTGTACTTCCAAAAACATTATACACAAAAATGAATTTGCTTAAATATTATATGTGAAATTTGCTCTATGATTTCGTGACTACAATTGTAGTTTTGTATCGTGTCCAAAAAGGCGTCCCAAATAGATATACACAAACTGATTAATCGCCAAAAATGGTACATTAGATTTTGTAAAAGTGCTAGATTCACACCAAAAATCTATTTTTTGTAATGATCTTTCTTCAGGTTTATAGTTTTGTGCAAGGGGAGGGGGAGTAAGACATTTTTCCATTGGAGAGCATTTGTATTTTGAATCAAATCCGTCCAGGAGTAAAGTGTCTTTCAATCATTCTCGTAGTTTATGCGCGTTAACTTAAAAATGTAAAAAGCTAGTTAAATGAAATTTTGCATGTGGACTTGACATCATAATATGGGATATAGTAAGAATTTTATGGTAAGAATCTCTTTATTATATGACAAACTAATTTCAAAACACATTATATTCCATTCTAGAAACTTGAATAAGGAATATTTAAGATAGTTTTAAACATAAATCATACCTATAAAATGTGATGTCGATAGTTAAATTGATTTATTTCAAAATAATATAAATTTCAAATGTTTGATTAAAGTTACACTTTCATAACAAATGTATTTTTCATTGCACCATTTCAAAAATTTATGTTATTTATATTTACTTATTGTGTTTAATTTTTTTTTGCTAAACTACTTACTGTTATAGAATTTAAAATTTCGTGGTCTTCTATATAACGGAAAACATAAAATTCCATAAAAAAAAAATTCCTTCTATATTCAATTTTTAGATTCCCCAAAGGAATAAACTTCAGACATAAAACAATAATGTTTTGTGTTTCCCAATAAAATATTTTAAATCCTGCAGAAGTTGGCCACAACTTCGGTAACGGTTTAGGAAAAAGAGACGTCGGGAAATTTATTACTTTGGAGTGGATTCTACCAAATTTCCTCTTCTACCAGATCCCACGATTCTTTCGTACGCTGCATAAAAAGCAAACTATTTTAGCTTTAGTTTTTCTTGAGACGCTTCTGAAAAGGATTGAAATCAATTGCATTTCTTCTCAAAGGGTTACTGGAATTCTTTTTCTAAAACCGGAAATTCCGAATTCTTTCTGTAATTCTTTAAGGATTTCCAGAACAGATGAAACTTGTCCTTTTTTTTCCCCTATAAAGTTTTTCAGCTTAGTAGCATGCGGTTTTCTTCGGGTAAAAAAATAAATAAAGATACAAGAAATGCATACTTTGAATAAGGAAACTTAAACTTTTCGAGCCTTCTATTATAACGCCGGACTAGTTTACGGCGATAAATATTCTTGGTAAACATTTAATGCAAAAATCACTCACCGAACTTTTTGCAAGATTGAATAGTTGCTTTTTTTTATGGTATAATGGTAAGAATAAATTTAGCAAAACACTTTCTAAATGTGTATTTATTTTACTTGTTTTCTACTTTTCAGTCTTTTAATTCGTAATTCATTGCTATAAATGCAACCGAATTTAGAAATCCTATATTTTCTTTAATTCACAACTAGATGGCGCCACTCCTATAAAATGGAAAGTGTTAAATTTTGTGACTAACTATACGAGTAACTCAGTTTTGGTTTATCCAGTTCATATATATATATAGACAAAATAAGACAACAATACGCATAAAACCACACACACACACACAAATCTTTTCTTCTGTCAGGAAAGTTTAAAAATTGGAGTCCTCAAAATTCATTGGTCAAATTTTCTTAATTAATTTTTTAAAAATATATCTCGAATATGAGAGAGAGCAACTAGCAGTCGAAAGGGTTAAAAAATCTCGGTGAATTGCGTTTTAACACTTTAGAAAGGTGTAATATGAAAATGTGCCAAAGACATACTCAAAAAAAGCGAAATGCCTCATGTGTAACTATAATTCAATTACATTCATGATAAAATTATGCATCAGACGTAATTATGTAACTAAAAGTTGACAATTATTTCATAAATTTCATTTCCATCGTTTATAATTGTATTGAAGCACTATGTATTTTTATAGCCAAATTTCATGAATCCTTTTCGCAACAGACAATGCATTGTTACGGAAAATCTTCAAAATTCTTAGAGTAGATTGCACAGTGAAAAGTCAAATAGACTCAATAACAAGTAAAGACGCTTTATTATCCACAAAAACCTGAGTGCGCAATAGCAAAGCACAGTTGAAATATTTACAAGAACAGCTCTTGCAGTAAACAGCAGCATACAAACAGCAAATCCCTATTGAACAACACAACAACTCAAAGTACTCAAAGAAAATACCCTCATCTACTAGCGAAAGTTGAACTTAACTGACTTTATCTCTCGCCTTTTGATAGTTTCCATGATATGGCAAAGAATTTCTAGATGGATATCGTATCTATGCTCCTAATCAAGATATTGCTAAATTAAACGTCGCCGAATTTGCTGCAGAGGCAGGAGAAATCTGTCAGAGCTACTTTTAAAACCCGCTTTCTTACTGCAAAAAGAAACAGTATTACAAATTCGCAACAATTACAAATTTTGAAATTGGTAGAGTCGGAATTTTTACTTCATCGTATGTTATTATATTTGTCGAAATATTCGTCTTGAATATTTTGTTAAGTCACCATACTTTAGACATTATTGAATCCAAAAAATCCTTTGCTATTTTGTTTAGTCACTGCAAAATCACATTTATCCCTATAGATAAGACAATAGAGGATTCAGTTACTAATCTATTAATGGGGTGGAGAGTGATTTTGTGTTTAAACGTTTAGAATTAACGTGATAATTCGTAACGTAGTAATATTGTGAACTTAATGTAACTTTTCTGTACATGTCCTTGTTTTGCCTTGTTGCATAAATTATGAGTAGGGCCGGGATAGCCTGGTTGGTACGGCGTTGGATTCGCATCCCTTGGGTTATGAATTCTAACCCCGACAGCCGAAGATTCTCAGTGTGTGTGGTGACTGGCGCACGTATAAATCTGTCGTGTTGACAAAGTCTTCCATGTCGAGAGTAATACCAGTGAGGGAACTGGTTCAGAGGTGACCGTTCTCTCTGACTCAGGTTTAAATTACGATCTGTGGATGAGTGAATGAAATGCATGAATGAAGCCCTCCCCGTAAAAAGGCTTGTGACGTGTGAGTAGCTAAGTCGTACTATTGGCCCTCGTTGACGCTAATGAAAAAATAAGAGACGCTCATTCGGCTTAAATCTCTGACAGATAACTGTCAGCGGGCTTGTAAAGTGCCATAAGTCACAATAACACATAAATTGTGAATAACAAATGAGCGATGTTAGATGTGACGTTTTCGCGATGAAACCCAAATTACCTAATCTGTAAATATTATCTATCAAAAAAGTTTTTTTTTAACTTAATTGTTGTCTAATTTAGTCGGTAGTGTACTGTAAAAAGAACAGAAATGAGCTACTGAAACTAGATTATTATTTAAACTTTGTGGGAATTGAATTTCACATTTTTAATTTGATTATCCTGATTTTTACTAGGCTTTACATAAAAAAATGAGTCTTGATAAAATCGATCTTTCAAAATAATTCTAAAAATATTTTATTCTATATATTTAATTATCTTTTAAATAAAAACTACATTCACAAATAATATATTCTTCATCACATATTTCAATTTATGTTTTAGATGGAATTTCGAAAAACAAAGCTTATTATCAATTAATGAAGTAATGAATATATGATAAAAGTAAGAACTGTCTATTTTTACCAAATGCATCTTTTCTACGAATTTTTTTTTGTATTAATTGCTCATTCTGATACTGAAATTAAAATCTTTATTCATTAATATTTGTTTAATCATCATTATATATTTTATCGTTTAATTGAAATTAAAACTCTTTAAAGAAATATCTGATTTTTTCTCCCTTGAAATACAAAGTTCAGATATAAAATCAGTTCGTCACTTTTCGCAGAGTTATTGATAAAGAAAGAAAACTGTTTATACATTTTAAAAATGTTGTTTGATATCTCAGAGTATGAATTTAATTTTACGATTAAAAATAACTAATAAATTCTGTCAGAAAATAACAGTAATTAATTTATTTCTCATATTTCGTATATTATTACTCTAAGTATAAATTTACAAAATTTTGAATAAATATTTAAAAATATTTAATTTTATCAAAAACAGGATGAAATTTTAAAGGAACTAAAATTCAATTATGAAAATACAAGTGAAAAACAGAGTACAGCAATCGTGAAACTGGAAACTTTTTAATTGAGCAAGTAATTCCATGGAAAATTTTTTTTCATTATTTTATTTATGTTTAACTTCTTAATATAGCTAAATTAGAATCTCATGTTATTCTAATTTATAAAATCAATTATTCCTTCTTTCAAAACTATAACGAGCTAAATTGATGTTGATGAACAAAATGAATTGTTTCATTTATAAAATATATTGTTGAAAACAAATAAAAAATAATTCACTGAAATGAATGACTTTTTTTTTTTCAAATTAGCAAACGATTATTCATTTTTTTTTCTGCTGATATCTAATATTTTGGAATGAAAGAGTAAGAATAATAGAAAAATGAATATTTTGTTTTTTTGAATATTTATCGAAAAATAATAAAAGAAATAGTCTAGTTCATTTATATACTTATATTCCGATCTGTATATAATTTTTTATGCATTATTTATGAACTTTTATTATTGGAATGTTTTTATTATTTACTGAATAATTTATTCAACTTTCTGCTATACTTATTTTGTTTATATTTACTTTTATTATATTAACTTTTATTATATATAATTATATATATATATATATAATTCTGAAAAACGGCAATAAAAGGAAACTAAAATTAATTTCTTTTCGTTTTCTATAGTGTTTATGAACGACAACAGAGGGATTTCAATGCTATTGAAATATTGTAATAGAAGTTAAATTTTATTGCAATATATTGATAGAAATGGAGAACTTTAAAGTAAGAATCTGGTACGTTTATTATAATACGTAAATTTTTCGAAAACCCAAAAGCTCAACAGTGATATAAATGTATTATTTTTTTAATTCAGTTTTAAAAATAAATTTGTTAACACATATGAGAACTGAAATTTTTTTTAAAAAAGGTGACATTCATTGAGAATTAGTAAAAATGCTAAAGCTTTTAAGAATTTTTAATATTTAGAACATTTAAATTAAAAGATTAAAAATTAATCCAGCTAGAAATTGCAGAAATTGATAAAATAGAAAGAAATGAAAATAGCATTTTTGTGAGATTTAACGTGTCAAAATTCCGACTTCATGTTAATGAAAAAAAAATTAAAATGCCAGCCTAAAAATATTATTATGTTAAGCAGTCTTTTAAAAAGACAGTGAACTTTTTTCACTGTCTGAACATGCCGTTGGTACTTCGCGATTTAGCGTACTATGAGATAAAGTTCTCTAAGTGATAGATAGGTTGTATACATTAAGTATTTCTTGTAAACTAGTTCCCTTTTTGACCATCTTGTTTATCCAGATTTTTAATTTTCAAGTGATTAATAATTAAATCATAACCATTATCTGTTTGGCAACTGTTAAACATATTTTAGCGTCTTTTAAACTTTCTGTTCTTTTACATCTGCCTCTGACTGAATAGAAAGGCAGCGCTCTTTCAACTGCAATTGTAAAAACATTCGATGAAGCAAGTCTGAAACGTTTGCACAAAGATTTGTTTACATTTCGCTGTTGCCATTCAGCAGTACGTAATCAGAGCGATTTTTGCTTTAACATTTTATATATATATATAGATGTATCGCATAAATTGTAATGTTATGATGCGCATTATATAGAAATTGTTGACTCAGTGGCATCTTATCCATTAGAACTGTAGACCTGCAACAGTCCATGAAAATATTTTAAAGCCATTGTTTTTATTTTATCATATTTTGTTATTTTCTCATATTAAAGAGTTCGTTAAACAATGAAATGAAATAAATAATAACAAACACAGAAAAACATGATTGAAAATTCATGATTAGGAGGGACATAAATCGGAACAGTTCACGAAGCAGAACTTGAAAGAGTCAAAATTCGATCATTCACTAGACTATAGCTAAACATCGGAAAATGAAAATCTTAAATTCCTTTTCACTGACTTCGGCAGTTCACGCCGCAACCCAGGTTTGGCGAATCGCCAACTGTCTTTTTTCCCCTCCCTTCAAACCTTGAGTCGCTGTCTCTCTGGGTTTATTTTTTCTTCGCTTTTTCGCATTCGTTATGTTTCATGTAGCCCTGATGGAAACTCATCTGTTTTAATGCTCACTTGCTTTTTCTTCAATCCGAAGCCATTCATTGAAAAAATATGAAAATTTTCTAAAGGATAAATTATATAATGAAATATTTGGGTTATTTAGAGGTAAAGCCGTTTCTTTTTAAAATTAAGGTCTAATTGTATTCTTTTGAGAAATTTATATTTTGTGCAGTATTGATCGTTTTTTTAAAGCCGACGAATTATCACTGAGTTTGATGATCTGCTAAATAAGATGGCAGGGATTTGTATATTATTTTGAAAGAAAAAATAACAGGTGATTTCATTATTCAATTAAAATTCTTCGATAGCTTTTAATGTTTATGATTTTTTTTTCGTTGAAGATTAATATATGATTTCAAGAAAATGATACAGTGAATAATTCTACAATTAAAAACATAATTTTGGAGAAATTGATTTTCCAAAAAGAATTTATTTCCATTTGCTTTTTCTTTCTTTCTTTTTGGAATAATTAAGAAATTTGATCATCGAAAAATACGCATGTGTATGACTGTTACTGAATATCTTATTTTTTAAATATTTAATCGATACCATTTTTAATTATCAAAATATCGACCTGTTTGGAAAACACACCGTAACACCGAGTTGGTGTTACCCAAAAGTGTAGCAACCTTTTTTATATATTAAATTTAAACATATGCTCTCAACTACAAAATTTTATTAAATAAGGTAGGAAATTATATGCAAACTGTTTTATTTCTGTGGATGTTAACAGTAAAAAGTTACAAAATTTTGATTTTTTATGGCCCCCATAGTGAAAAAATATCAGTTCGTAAAATCTTTCTTTAGCATTCATCTATAAGAACACAAAGCTTATTGTTTCTATCTCCAAGATTTGCTAAAATATTAGAATGCATATTTATTGACTCATATCACTTTTAGAACATCAACCACTACTGCTTAAACGAACTTTTATTTCAAATTGGAAGGATAATACAAATAGGCAATATCACAATAGTCTATTGTCAGAGCGGAATCAGAAAATAATAATGCATTTATCAATTCTTATTAAAATTTTAAAAGAGGTCAAATAATACATTAATTGAGTGTTAATTCAGTGTTTTCAAAACACGCTTCATGAATTAACTCCTGCGATATCTATTATAAACACCATACTTCGAACTTTTCTTGTGTAAACACGATCCAACTCATTATTTGTGACGTTAAGACAGTCTTCTTGGATTCGTCAGCAAACATCTGTCACATCTACAGTGGAAAGATATACCAAAAAACTGTAGACAATTCAAAACTAGTTGAATGTATCTATCAACATTCAACGAACTGTTCTTCAAACTAGGAAATTTCTGGCACACATTAATAGAAAATTGCCATTGGATGAAGAATCTCTTGTGTTACGAATAGGCTTCCATTGCTCAAAGAGTGGTCATTTTGACAATTAACGCTACCAATTCGATTGAAGTGACATTTGTCTAGTCAAAATATATTTCTAAAAAATTAATTCTATCTGAAATTCGACTAAATTGTAATATTCTAGACTTGGCCATGATCTGATTATAGCTATCCATAAACATGCGAATGCTGGTATGGATGTCCCTTTTTCGCTTCTCTTCTCTATCATTTTGGAATGTTGAGTTCTGAATTAACTAATTATGAGAGTAACTTGAAAATAAAATAAAATATTTATTATTATACAATTTGTGCAGCCCCTCATCCACCCCAGGGAAGTCAGGGTCTTGTAGTTTCATGCACTAAACCGTTCTGTAAGTCAGAACTTTGCAGTTTGCATGTATTAAACCATTCTGTAAGTCAGAACCTTGTAGTTTGCCTTCACTAAAAACCGTTCTGTAAGTCAGGACCTTGTAGTTTGCTTGCACTAAACCGTTCTGTAAGTCAGAACCTTGTAGTTTGCATGCACTAAACCGTTTTGTAAGTCAGGACCTTGTAGTTTGCATGCACTAAACCGTTCTGTAAGTCAGGACCTTGTAGTTTGCATGCACTAAAAACCGTTCTGTAAGTCAGGACCTTGTAGTTTGCATGCACTAAACCGTTCTGTAAGTCAGGACCTTGTAGTTTGCATGCACTAAACCGTTTTGTAAGTCAGGACCTTGTAGTTTGCATGCACTAAACCGTTCTGTAAGTCAGGACCTTGTAGTTTGCATGCACTAAAAATCGTTCTGTAAGTCAGGACCTTGTAGTTTGCATGCACTAAACCGTTCTGTATGTCAGGACCTTTTAGTTTGCATGCACTAAACCGTTCTGTAAGTCAGGACCTTGTAGTTTGCATGCACTAAACCATTCTGTAAGTCAGGACCTTGTAGTTTGCATGCACTAAACCATTCTGTAAGTCAGGACCTTGTAGTTTGCATGCACTAAAAACCGTTCTGTAAGTCAGGACCTTGTAGTTTGCATGCACTAAAAACCGTTCTGTAAGTCAGGACCTTGTAGTTTGCATGCACTAAAAACCGTTCTGTAAGTCAGGACCTTGTAGTTTGCATGTACTAAAAACCGTTCTGTAAGTCAGGACCTTGTAGTTTGCATGCACTAAAACCCGTTCTGTAAGTCAAGACCTTGTAGTTTGCATGCACTAAAAACCGTTCTGTAAGTCAGGACCTTGTAGTTTGCATGCACTAAAAACCGTTCTGTAAGTCAGGACCTTGTAGTTTGCATGCACTAAAAACCGTTCTGTAAGTCAAGACCTTGTAGTTTGCGTGCACTAAAAACCGTTCTGTAAGTCAAGACCTTGTAGTTTGCATGCACTAAACCGTTCTGTAAGTCAGGACCTTGTAGTTTTCATGCACTAAAACCCGTTCTGTAAGTCAGGACCTTGTAGTTTGCATGCACTAAGCCGTTCTGTAGGTACTGATTCAAGAGAGATATCGGGAATTCAGGAAATGATGTTTCTTTCTGCAATAAAGCTAGCTTTACCATTACATAAAGCATTTCAAAACTTACCTCGTTACAGAAGTATGCCATTTTATTGGAAAGCTTAATGACACACACATGCAGTTGTAAGCAAAGAATTTTCTTGTTCGGTATTCTATTATTTCTCTGAGGTAATCAATTTCACAATTTCTTTTCCCTTCTTTATAAAACCGATATTTCAATTATCGATTAATAAAAAAGGAAGCATTATAAGTAATTCGAGAATTTCTTTGAAATCATGATTATTGAATGATGTAAAACTAATAAACGAAATAAATATTTATCTTTGATAAATTTTTCTGTATTGAATAAATTTGTATTTCTGAAGTATTTCTTTTTAAATTTGTGGTAAGTCCCTCTAAATTAAAAATAATCATATCTCTATACATTTTGAAGATAGATGAGTGAAACATTGTCCGAACATAATAAAATGCTTCTGTTATATTCGTATAATAGACACTTCTGCACAATGTGTGCCGTATAAAAATTACATTTTTTAAATCTTTTTATTATTAAATTCTACAGAAGCCAACTTTTTTTTTCATACAGTTATCCACCTTATTTATTGAAACTGTGCAATTAGAAGTACATATTTAAGTGCAAAATTTAAGAATATCAATGCTTTTTCGACTATCTTGGGGCACTCCATACACTTGCATTATGTTTACCGATAAATTATTTACAAGATGTCACTAGTTGAATGTATTACGCAGTTAGTTAATAAGAAGCTTTATCTGCAGTATCGTTAAAAGAGTTTTTTTTATACCGAGCAAAGACTCTGAATACATTCCTCTGTAGGAGGGCGAGAAATATCGCCACATAAATCTTTATGCTTACTAACATAGTTATTAAAAAAGATAAATCACACGACTTAATAATATTGGGTAACATAAATTATGTTCCTTAGAGATGCAGGAATTATGAGCTTTTGCAGAATGGATGCAGCAATGTGGTTAAAATATTATTTTGTATATGATTTGAGCCCATTAAGAGAGGCACGGAATGTTATGATATGAGACAATTAGCAGAAAAAAAGTATAACTCACTCATTATAGAACTAAAATTACGAAAATATTGATTTTGTGGATTAAAAACTAAAATGGTATTCTATGATGTAAATAATAGCAATGACATTTTAAATAATTTACATTTAAAATTGCGTCATTTGTGCTGCAAATGGGAATCAATTCCTGTTTATTACACTATAGATTACTTATGATATAATTATAAATTTGGTAAAAAAATTAAAGAAAATTCAAACTTGTAAATCAAAACATAGTTGTATAATAATGTTTTAAATTTATTTTGTCATTTTTATTTTATTTTTTAAATCTACCTCAATAATATAACAAAATGTCTGGCAGTAAATGTATAAAATCAAAGCAAATAGATACAAGTGAAATCCTTTTAAGCCCTTTAAATTTAAAATCCATTATGAAACTATAGAAAAACATAACACATAAAATTATAGATCTCGAGAAATGTCGCAAATGCCATGCATGGCATTGGTGAGCTATGTTTATGAAATATAGATATTTGTCCTTGAATCTAATATTTTTAATGAATCAACTGTGGGAATATGTATTTTGAACATCTCTTGGCGACCGAATGAAATCAAAATTCGACACAGAATTACAGTTACAGTCGAAAGATAATATACTTAATTTCATTGATTTAAGTCCTTTTGTTTATAAATTATTGAGCGTACATATATGCAATGTTACAGAAACAACAGACGATCAAACCTTTGGCAGAATTTGATATAAAATCTGATTAGAATCTATATTTTAGATGTTAAACCAATGTACCAAATTTTATCTACCGAAATCTTTGCGTTTTGGAATTGTTGAGTTCATTTATAATCGAACAGCAAGATTTCCTGCAAATGAATTTCGTTCAAAATTTAATAACAATCTTAGAAATTTGGTCGCGAGTCCCTGTACAAAATTTCTTCCGTGTAGGTCAAAGTTTTTTTGTTTTTTTTTTTAGTTGTGTTCAGAGACGAACAGATTGACAGACATAATGCCATTTTTCGAATGTCTGAAATGTGGAGATTTATCAAAATCTCGAGTTCGAATTTTTTTAACGATCCCAATGTTTTCTCTGTACTACGTATATGAGAAGGTAAAAATCAATGTTAAATGTTTTATTTTGATCAATTAGTCGTATAATTTTTTCAATTTTGAATGGAAAATTCATTGATTTTAATACTGTTACCTCATGCCTGAATTCTCCATCATTCTTATACGTTAATAAAGGATTAAATAAATATCATCGGCAGAGTTTTATCACTGTTATTTCGCTTTGCAGTATCTGCAAATCCTGGGGAAATGTTAACCAAAACAGTATCTCTTTGTTTGTGGGCCGTGAGTTGTCATTTGTTTGTAATTAAAGGATGCGTGACAAATTTCGAACGACTCTCTTTCCAATTGTTCAGTGTTGTTAGGCAAAACTATCAATAAAATCATCGGTATCTTGAATTATGTATTTTAGAATTGGTTCCCCAACTGCACAACAGCTCATAACCTAAATTTTCTTCTTAATAGCCGATCCATATTATCATTTCAACCATTTCTGGTCCTATTTAAACCCAAAAGCAGTGCTTAGGAAATAGAATAACTAGAAATACTTCAAGAAAATACTCAAGACAAGTTGTTTTGCCTCATCAATTTATTAATTAGCTACTCAACAGCCTCTGTTTATCGCACTCAAAATAATGGAGGTACCATCTGCGAAATGAATTCATATTATCTCCGTTCGAAAATAACCTTGATGATGGCGAAGGTGTATAGCCATAGACATATATATTTATCATCTTAATGGGAAAAGGAAATAATGATTTGTCGTTTATGTATGGTAAGGCGATATGGTATACCATCATAAGGAGATAAATGTTTCTAAGAAGAATAGAATATCATTTCTTCAATATTAATAAGTAGGGTCTGAATATCATTAAATAATTATGTGGGTTTTCGACTTTAATAAATTTAAACACTAGATTACTTTTTGTAAAAGAGTGGTTCAAGTGTTCCGATATTATAAACAAAGAATTTTGTGAAAATACTTTGGAACTAATTTTGCTTTGGAATTAAATTATGTAACAATTTCTAGTTATTTGAGAGATGTTAATCTCTTAAAGACATTGGATTCTATTATTGCATTGTTTTTTAGGTTACACGTGTATGTAAAGTTTTGAAATGATACTTCTATGATATGATTTGTAATAAAAGCCAGGCAGAAATTTAAGGAATCGATTGATGCTTACATACCATTTCATTTCGGCAGTATAATATATAAATTATTCTAGCTAGATGCCATTATGTGAAAATAAAACTGAGAACAACTTATGATGTATGCATAAAAGTGGTGTCCCTAAAGTCCCTAAGTTCTGCATTGCTGCCTCATCATGGCGGGGGAGTGTTCCTGGGCGGAATGGGCGAAGTACGTTGGGAGAGTATTCTTCTGGTAGGGTTACCCAAGGCGTGAAGCCCATTCCATTATGCTCAGCTAAATGCAATGCAGACATGAGGCAAAGTCAGATTCAGCCTTTTGTGCCTCTAGGTCCTTGACCTCTTGAAGCTGCATTTTAAGCCCTTTTATCATGATATTGTTTGAAGGCGTTTGCGCTCATGGACCTGGTTTGATGTTACTGTCGACCAGGTGGGATAAGCCACAACACATATATTAGCATGTAAAGACAATACGCACATTTTTATTTTCTCGCATATGAAGTAGCGAGTATAAAGTATTGTAATCGTTCAAAAATTGGAATTCGAAATTTTGACGAACCTCCACGTTTCAGATGCTCCCTCGTTCGAAAAACACGTTTTTAGCTTTATTGGCCTGCTTGCTTATGAAAACGATAACTCAAAAATGCTTTGAGTTAGATAGATGAAATTTGGTTAATGGACTCATAACCAAATTAGTAGATTTCAGTCCAATTTTGAACGAAATCATTCAAATGAATTTCGAATATCTGTTATTAAATTTGAACTCTATAACTCCAAAACGCTAAAAAAGCTAGATAGATAAAATCTGATACACATGAATAGCATTTACAATATACTTATCAAATTTTGAATCAAAGTTGTCAGAAGGTTGACTGTCTATCGGTCTGAATTTTCGCATGCATGCAAACACAATATCTCATAAATAAAATGACTTAAATTAATAAAATCAGGTGTGTTAACTTTTGACTACAATTATAATTTCGTGCCAAATTTTGGATTCATTGCATCAGAAAAAAAAAGTGTTCAAAATACATACTCACACAATAGGTTCAATAAAAATGTTATATTTACACCAAAGATCTGTATTTCGTAACTATTGTTCGCTAATGGCATGCAAGGCATTTGCAAACTTTTCCAGGCCCAATAATTTTATATGGGGGGGGGCAAGACCTTAATTGAAGAGTATACAAGAAAGTTCCGGATAAACCACTTTCGCAAGTTAGTTTGTTAGTTAGCAAGTTAGTTTGTGAAACCATTTTCGCAAGTTAATTTGATCCTAAAATATACGTAAATCCTTAAAGTTGTTACACTATGGGCATTAAATGTAGAAATCTTAACATATATATCAAGAGTTCCCTGATTTCCTTAGAGAATTGTTATAATTTTCGTAATATTGTTGAATATTTTCTTTAACGCTGTCCAATTCCACCCTAATTCTGTTTTCTGACTTGTTTAATGATATGAACTCCTCCTGAAAGTATAATTAAAACTTCAAAACAGGGCTAATTAAGGCTTTAAAACAAAAGGCCGAGTTAACTATCTTGGGTGTTAAATGAATGACATATATCAAGGTTCATTATTAAGATTAATTGGTACAAATATAAATTTTTGCTAATAACTGAAATTAGTCAAAATAATTGGCTGCTATTATCGAGGCACTGCTGGCAACATCGAGTGATGAAATTCCAAACGTCTCTAAACATATTTGGTCATATTAACTTTCGAAGGCTGTTTTCAAACTTGGTGATTTCAGCTGTGTTTCAAGAATTATACTTCAGGCTTCATTAACATGATGAAATTCATCGGAAATGAGGTCAGATGAATGTTCAGGGACTCGGTGCAACGTTTTCTTTCTATTCGTATATTCACTTGAGTTGTATCAAAATAGGCTTAATATTTCATAAATCGCATCTTGTGGTGCAAAACCTTGATGGACTTTATTCATTGTTTATGTAATAGTTTTTCAAAGATTAAATAAATGTATTTATCTGTGAAGTAGTTTAAAATAAATAAAAACTGTCTTTCTCTATGTATGAAACAGTAAGAGTGCGTTTCTTATTCAAATCTACAATTTCTGTCTAACTTGCTGAAACATGGCAGACATGTTTTTCAAAACAAGAAGAAAACGATTGCCAACAGTTCAAAGTTCAAAAAGGAATTAAAATTTTAGTTAATTAAAATTTAAGCAAGAATTGGGTGATTTTCTATATCTTCCTAAAAATAACCATAACAAAATTATTTTTACCCCATTTAAAAATTCAAAAATAACATTTTTATTCATACATTGAATGCAAAAAATTAAAAAAATATCATATATGTAAATTAAAGGTGGGAACTAACACACACACACACACACACACACACACATATATATATATATATATATATATATATATATATATATATATATATATTAAAGGCGGGAAACTAAATCAAATTAACGTCAGAGATTTATAGTGGTGTAGTGAGATTCTATACTCTTTATATTTCATACTACACGAGAATAATAGTTATTTTTGCATGAAACGACGTGTCATGTTTCCATTCTTTAAACTTTTCTTTTTTGCATTAAATTATTTCTTGTATTTGATATGCTTTGTTTAGAAAATTCCTCGTTCTAAAGATTATAAAAAAGGATAACAGCGTTTTTTTAATACTTTCATTATATTAATTCAAAAGAAAAGTTTTCCCTAAATCGCAATTTTATGTTATACACTTTTTAAAACTGTTTTCGAACTCCTGCTCATAGATGAAGTGATTTTTAAGTTTTGTAAAGCAAAATATTTTCTCGCTCTAATCACACATTCATATTTTCTATAATATGTTAATAAGCATTTTTTATTCCTCCTCTTTTCAAATACATAATTTTAGTTTTATTAAAATTTGGATTTCTTTTCTTTTTGCAATTTAACTAAGAAAAATGAAAAGAAAATTTTATTCTTCACAAAAGTGAAAATCCATTAATTTCATACATTATTATATTAAAATTCATTATAAGGTAACTAATTCAAAGTATTTAGCTCTCTTTAAATGATATTATTTTTGATTTGACTTAAAAACACAATATGACCTCTAAATTCGGCATCAGATCGAATACGGTTAAGCTCTAATGGTTATGAAATTCATTCATATTTTCAATCTTACCAAACAATAGAAATGAAATTTTATATACTTATATAACTCGCCAAACTTGGCATCAGATTTAATACGATTAGGCTCTAATAGTTTTAATAGTTATGAAATTCATATTTTCAGTCTCATCAAACAATAGAAATGAAATTTTATATAGTTATACATTCCGTATTAAAAGTTAACAGCAGGAAAACAATATTCTGTGTGAAAAGCTGGTCGTCAAAATTAAATAGCTGATAATAACCAAATCTCTTGTAAAAAGTTTTAAAATATAAAACGAGAGACAAAAATTTCGATGTCAAGAAAAGTAGCAAAGAAAATTTGAATGTCACTGAGCGTATTATAATAAATGACCCAGATGAATTCCATTAATTTCTTATCCAATAGTTTCTGAAATATGCATTTATTTTCGAATTATTCTGCATTTGCGAGATAATTTAAAATCTGTGAAATAATTGAAAACCCCGAAGACATCAGTCGACTGATTAAGAGAATATGATGCTAGACAAGGGTTTCAGCAAAAACAAGAAAAACAGCAAAGGAAGCCGGGATGTCACAGTCAAAATGATTGACGACTTTGCGTAGCAAGAGGTAGTTTACATTCGATATTATCTGCTGCACCGTAAAGAAAATCGAACCCTTCTTGAGCAAAATCGTTTGGTCGATGAAAGGGTCACGAAAGATTTTTGAAGTTCAGATAATCCAAGTGTTTCACTTGGATATTTTATGAATTAAATTTAGAAGAAATTACTTTTTTAAACACAGTCTTTTAATACAAAAATGAATCTTTTCAATTATTAAATGCAATATTTCAAATTAAATTAAATAAGTGATAGCATTTATAAGCATTGACAATTTAAAATATATAGTAAAATAAGAAGATTAATTTAATATGAATGTATTTTAGTTCTAGAGTTGAAGAACGAATTTGGTGACATTTGTAGAGCTTTAGTTCAAATAAAGTATTCTTTTAATGCACTTGGGGCATATTCAAACTATTTAATTCGTTATAATATTACCCGCATTAGCTCTCATGGCAACTTTCTTTTGAGTTGATATATATCGTAATATAAATATTAAGGTTTTAGTTAAGCTCATAAAGGGACAAAAAGTATTTTAATGAACGGTTTAATTTTACTTAATTTTTTTATTTTGTAAATGAGAAATTTTGCAATCTTTTTTCTTTGTCCTTTCACTATCTAGTGTCTAGACTCAACTCTTGTATAATCATGCATTCCTGTTAAGGATATAAGGTTAATTTTCTGAGATTAATTATTCGTTAATAGATAAATATTTTTTATCTGAATTAAGATACTATATAAAAGGCGCCGTCTGACAGTAAATTCTGAAAAAATTGATCACAGGATTAGATAATAATCTGAATAAAGTATTTTAAAATACATCAAAGACTAAAAAACAGAAAATTAATATAAATTTGTTTAAAAGTGATTTTAACAGTAGATTGAGTAAAGGGAAATAATGGCCTTATCAAAAATTCATTTGTTTTGTCAAGTTACGCCCAGTTTTTTAACAACACAAGGACTACTTTGGAATAGACTTCGTAATTTTACATTGTGATCAATTGATCCTATTTTTTAATCGGAGATTTGATGATAAAATCAAAAATCGTAAAGCTGTGTGGCACTGGAAACACGACGGGAGAAGGGGAATTAAATCACAATGGATATCATCGGAAAAAAATTCGAAATGTTTATTTAGAATTAAAATGTTTTATAAAACTTTAACGCGCATAAAGAATTACATTTCTTTTGTATGATTGTAAAAAAATAGATATAAATTGGATACATTCAAAATTCCACACTGGCATTCTTTTGCCTTTCGAGATAAAATCGTCTGCGGCTAAAGTAAACTTGCAGGCAGATGTTTTTTGTTGACAATCGAAATGCAAAATACAGAATATATGAGATACTTAAGAATTCAATGCATTTTATAGTTTTTGACAAGAATAAAAGTTAGTGGTCAATCCGATTTGAAATACGTGGAACGGAAATAGGTGTAGTTATTCTATTTTTAGGATCGTCTTCAGATATTCACGTAGAATTTCTAACTCAGATAAAAATAAAAAACGGCTAGATAAAAAATCTCAAAAATGAACAATGATTCTAAATATAATTCATCATATATAATTCTGTTTAATCAATTGAAAGACCACTTTTGATGTTACACAAGATCTGTTTTGGGATGGATTTCGTCATGGTGGTTGAACTGACCAGATGTTTGGAATCTGAAGCGATTGAATTGATGATGTCTTTTATCTAGCTAAGCTAAAATAAGCGCATCATTCTGTTTTAGAGTCACTTTATACACACTTCAAACTTTAAACGTCACCAGAATTCGGAAAAATGATAGAATGTATAAATTTATAATCTAATTAAAACTTTTTTGCAGATTATATTAGATTCTTACTCAAATAGAATAAATTCCTTGAATTAAAACTTTACAGCAAGGGTTAGGAGTTAAAGAATAATGGAACGAAAAGCGAAGTGAAATGTTAAGGGAGGAAAAAGAAGAGACTATGCAATCAATTAATTTTGATTTAGAAAATTTACGAACAGGATAAAATGAGATAAAAGAATATGAATGGCGATTATATGCAAGTTATATTATATTTATCTAACAACTTGAAAAAGCAACGTTTGTGTGGCCCTATCAATGGAAATAAGTTTGATTTCCCATTTTTAATGCGAATTTGTGTATTTTTATGAAATGAGTTAAATTCTATAATTGAAAAGTAATAAATTATACATTTAAATTAATAAGTAATATCATGAAAATTTACAAATTAGAGCTACAAGAAAAATAACAGTGATTTATATATTTTACAATTATATCCAATATTATGTAGAAGAAAAATTGAAGTGAGTTGTATACAGGATTATGTCTGGATTAGTTCCCCTTCTTAACCTCAGATCATAGCGCATTCACGTTATTTTGAAAGTTATGCATGAAAACATTTTTTGTTTGCTTGGCAGTCAGAAAAGTAGACGTTCACGTGGTAGTGTGAGCGATGAGCAGCTTTCGAGAAAAAGCAGAACACATTTATTTTAACGATCACGCGGAAACCCAGCGAGTTTCTTGTGAAATTAGTAGTTTATGAAAAAAATAATTTTTATTGCCTTGAAGAAAAATTCGTTATCGTGCTATAGAATTGCTTATCGGAAGTTGTATAAAAATCAAGAATGGCTCGGTGTGAATAAATAGAGGATTAGTCAAGAAAACTGTTTCCTAATTTTTCTTGCGTACAATCTTCTATTTTTTGCAAACAGGAACACAGGGAACAGTGCAGAAATGCTTCGTTAGGGAAATGTCCCTTATATCCGATAGGTTACAATATGAAGAAACTCATGCAGCCATATTTTTGAACACATACATTTTCTAGACGAAACGAAATATTTCAAATCTCAAATAGTTTGAGATATATATTGTTATAAAATATTATTTTAACAATTTTACATATAGTGCAAAACAATGGCAAAAATAATACTAATACATTTGCGTTAATAAAGTAATGTTTATGTAGTCGTATAATATGCTTGGATATCAATCTTGTGATTACATAGCAACACGTGAATCAATTTTTTTTATAAAAAAATATTGCCGGACACAATACAAAAAAAGTAGTATCAAAGATTATCTGCAGTTAAAATCAAGGAGTTGGTGACAATCCAATGGGTGTCAAACAGTCAGTGTCAAAATACAAGATGACTGTTAAGATAAAGAATAAAGAATGCGATGGCGCGATCATAATTAAAGATTAATAGCTTAAAGGTTTAAGAAATTCTTATTTTTATCAAGGAATTCAAAGTCCTATTATATGTTCTAAACTTGATTCTACTTTTGTTTGCTGCATTTATTACATCATATCATATACATTCACCTTATTGTTTCGCATTAGTGATGTAGAATTCATTAAATTTATGGTTACAGACCAACAGATTTCAACAAAGAGAATTTTAATTCACCATCCTTTTATAATTACAAATTGAATCAATAAATTTAAATATACGATCTCAGTGACGATACACTTTTCTGAAAACTATCGTTCACATCTCGATAAACTCTTCGATTTTTGTCTTCTTTATTTACTTGTCAAATCGTTTGAAATTTTCAATTTTACTCTATTAAACCAATAGATCTTTTTAATCGCTGTTTATAAGCAGCGATGGAAAAAATTCCGAATATACTTCAGGAAATCGAATTGCTATTTATAAGCAAGACTTCAAACAACGTCATCAGAATAATTGATACGGAACAACTGAAACTCAATTTTAGCGTTACACGAGCCAAGAGTATTGATAAATTAAAGTGCCTATTTAAGGTACACTCCCGAGCATTCGGCCTGTTTTGGCGGACTGGTAATATGGATAACAAAAAAGTCGGATAGGTATACGTATTTTCTCACTGCTTATTGAGTACTAAGCGTTCCGTTCATCTCAAGACACGTAGAATGTGAACGCAGCCGTGGTCCGGTGAATCATAGAAGCAGCTGCCGATAACGTGTCGAGTTAAAACAGAAGGCTCTGTACTGTTAGATCATATACTGCTCTGCGCGCTTCAAGAATTTATTAGAGAAAAAATTAATTAAAAAATATAAACTGTTCCCATTTTAGCATAAATTCTATAAAGCTCAACTTATATGCAGGAAACATAAACAAAATATTAACGCAAATTGCAGATCTAATTCTTAAGAAAATTAACTCAAATTTATTTTATTTTTCACTGATAAATGCTTACACAGATATGAAAAGGTAACCCTAAGATAAGAGTAAAACTTACACTTTTAGTTTATGGAAAAGTCCGTAATAGATTATTGTTTTTGCATTTTAGCCAGCTTCCATTGCCTTGGAAATGTTGCCAATGCAACGCCTTGCCTTCCTGATTTAATAATGATAATAGAAAACTAGGCCTGATAGTACGGTAGTCGCGAACCGAATAATCGGGAGTGTACTGTAATTCGAAAAGTTCAGAAATGTCACTTACCAGCTGACTACCTCCGCGCCCCCATTGTGCGAACTGCAGCATGGCATTGGAATCATCATGAAGGAGAGGCACAACATGCCTGAAAAGAAAGGAAAATAACGAATACTGCAACTGAATATAAACATTAATTTAGTGGAGAAACAATCAATTATAAAATTGATTAAAAACATAAATCCAATTAAAACAAATAGTAAACAATTTTTTGTGGTCAAATAAAAATAATTAGAAAAAAAGAAAATAAAAAGAAAACAAGGATCGATTCTAAAAATCCATTAGAATTTTTAATTCAATAATTTAATAATTTGGAACATAAATTTAATAAAAACAAACAGAATTAAATTTTAAAAAAAAGAAAGAAAGAGAAAAGAAAAAGGACAAGAAAAGAAGAAAAAAAAAGTCAATTCTGAAAATCCATAAAATTTTTATATTTAATAATAGAAAATAACAATGGATTCTGAAAATTTATAAAAAAACAACCTAAAAACAGTAAGAGAAAACAATAATTCATCCCTAAAATTAATATGAATTTATTTTGAAAAAGATAAGTTCTGAAAAGTAATAAAAAATGGAAAGTTCTTATAATCATTTAAAAATGCACAAACTTAACAAAAGAAAGTAACAATTTTTTCTTAAATATAATAAAAGAAAATGAATTCAGAACAAAAAAAAAAATTATAATAAATTCCAGAAACAAATAAAAACATGCATTTATGAAGAGAAGGCAATAATTAATTCTAGAATTACTGAAAATATAAATTTAGAATAAGAAAAATAATAAAGAGTTTATAATATTAAAAAGCATAAATTTAACCCAGCTTTAATCGGTTAAAGCATAATTTTATGTTTTTTTATAGTTGATAAAAAGTATAAATTTTGGAGACAGAAGCAATGCCCGGTTTGGAGAATAAATTGAAATTCTAAATTTAGTTAGAAATGAACAATAAAAATATTCTAAAAATTATTAAAAACATAAATTTATTAAAAGGAGGCAGTATTTTCCCATTCTAATACAAAATTGAATTTCACTGCAAAAACTCTTTGAAGTGAACATAATTTTTAAAAATACTAAATGCGATATTGGTTGTATTATTAAATTATAAAACGGATAATTATAAATAAATTTTTAGAAGGTAAAATAACAAATATTTGTCTTTCATTTCATACTTTTGAAAGATAAAAAAAAATATTTCTCCTTCATTTCATATTTTTCAAAGGTCAAGAAAAACAAAATTTCTCATTCCTTTAACATTTTTGATAGGTCAAGAAAAACAAATATTTCTCTTTCATTTAATATTTTTGAAAGGCCAAGAAAAACAAATATTTCATTTCAAAATCATTTCGTGGTAGATCAATCGAAGTAGATCTAGAGATAAGAAAAGTATCTTGTGGTTCCGAAGTCATCTATTTTTTTTTTTTAAGTTTTCTTGAGTTAAAACAAATCAATAGTATAGTTTTTCAATAAAAAGATAATCATTTCAAATGCTCACTTTACAACCATATACATTCATATCGTATTTTCTTTTAATATGTGCTAAATTTTAGAAAAAATAGTACGATGCTTTGAAAAGATTTTTCCTTGCATTTTATTTTATAATTAATCAATTTCTATGGATTTAATTCCTTTTTCTTTTCCACCACATTTGAAAGACATAATAATGAAATCCAATTTAAATCTTGGTATCCAATTATTATATCCATTTTCATATAAATCATTAAAGCGTAAGTTTTTTAGAAACATGCAGATAAGTTCTTGAAAATCTAATATATATATATATATATATATATATATATATATAAAACTTTTGTTTGTTCGTTTTTTATACGCTTCCATACCGTTCATCCCATCCCGATAAAACTTTTCCTATTGCTGGCACTTGCGTGAAGATTGTAGGCATAGTACAATTATTAGCATTTATTTTGAACACAATAAAATGTACAAAGAAATCATTTCATATCTTTCTATTATCAAACATTGTTCTAAAATTGGCAGTTGAACAAAATACATATAATAAACGTCAAGTTTAGTTTAATTATATTAACGTCCCGTTGTAAAGCAACACTAGGGCTATTTTGGGACGGACCTCGTAATTTTAAACCGCGGTCAGATGACGAGAACGACATCTGGGCTGGCACAGCCCTCTTCACGCCACACCACACCAGCGGGAGGACGTTTGGCATGACGGATTTAACGTGCAACAGACCCCCTTACACGACGGTTCTTCGGTGGAATCGGGTCTTGAACCTGAAACCCTCCGGTTTCAAAGCCGAGACCTTACCACCAGGCCACCGCGGCCTTTATAGTAAACGTTAAACGGTAAATGTCATTCGTAGTTAATCGCACGCATATCAAATCAAATCAAATTATTATGATTGATGCCAATCAATGTGAGTGAAAGGAAATCGAAAATATTTAGTGCAAGCGTTATTTTTTTTCTTTTCGTTAATGAATAGTCATCTACACAAGATAGTGTCAATGAAGGGGCACAATGTTTTGGCTGCGACTAACCGCACATAATATTCAGAATTTTTCTCCCACATATAAAATAGAATTATTATTATCGATGACGATCAAGATACGTAATATATTATCGAAATTTTTCAGTGCAACGACAATTCTTCTATTTATTCAGTGAATCGAGGCAACTATTCTTAACGGAAAGTCGAATGGAGAAAATGTGCTCATTCAACACATTCCCATTATTCCCACCGGCATTCCTTTTGATTTCAAACTAATGCAGTTCCTCATTTGACTTGCATTCTCGATGACCATCAACAAGGCTCAAGATCAATCACTTCAATTGTGTGAATTGAACCTAGAAAATTCATGTTTTTCACATGGCCAGTTATATGTTAGAATGCTCAACCAAGAAATTTACTTGTTTTTGCTAAAGACGGAAAAACAAAAAATATTGTCTAACCTAAAGCACTTGATAATAAAGTAAAAAAATAACAGAATGAATATTATTTATACTTCTCATTTGTATATCATTCAATTTCCATGAATGTATATATCGCCGTCAAGAAATTAAATATCGTTCTTTCTATCATTCCTAATTAAACAAGATAGCTGTTTCAAATTTCAAATGATATTTCCAAAATTATATCTTCTGTAGCAGCAACGCGCCAGGTACCAGCTAGTTCTATAATAAAATTTGGCCTTTCCCAATTTCTATAATTAATTATAAATTACATAGAAAATTGATGCTTAAGTTCCTATGGAAATGTTGTCAAACTTAAATATTTAGATTTTAATTTAAAGTTTTAATTCGTCTTAGATTTCTCTTGAGCTTTGGCGCTAAATCATTGATGATTAGGGAAACTAATTCACAGTAAATTCGAACTTAAATTAAATGTCAATTCCACAAAGTGTCTTTCGTGTATTTAATGAACATTTTAGTTTATTTAGAAAGATTAGTTTATTTAGGCGAAAGTGACTGTGAAATTAACACATTTCGTAAGAATAATTTTGTCGATTTGTGATCAGCACGTTGATATAATGTTACACATATTTACCATTTTCTTATATTTTAAGTCTCATATTTAATTTAGAATATTTGATAAATCAATTTATTGCTATATTATCATAACTGATTATTGTAACATCTAAATCTATGTCAACTGCTTTTAAAAATCAGTGCTTTTTAATTTTACCACCAGGAGCTACTTGTGAACTGAATTTCCCAGGTTATGATTCATATATATATAAAAAAAATCATAAAATCTTTAAAAAGGTAATAAAATGTTTATAAAGAGAGAAATACTAGTTTTCTTTATTCGTTTAAAATAAGTCTTTGGACTGTTCGAATTATAAAGAAATCAAATAATGAACGTTTTTGTGATTCTTTTTAATCTGAACAAAGAAAATCTAATAAAACAAACTAAAAAAACAGCAAGAAGAAATGTACAATAATGTACATTTAGAATGGTAGAACTTCATTTCCTTGCCATTTGTTGGTATCGCCGTAATGCAGATATACAGGGTGTTTATAAAGTCTCGGACCCATTTTGATGTTTAATAACTCATAAAATAATAAAGATAGATTAAAATTAATAACATAAATGGTTAAATAGACTCAAAAAGTTTCATGACCCTTGTCAATGACTTCCACGTGTGCCTCCTTCGTCGCACGGAGAATATCAAGTCGATAGTCAATTTCACGCCAGGTAGCGACAAGCATGCCGGCATCCACAGAGCCATTTGCGCACATTATGGCGATTAACAATGCCAGAAACATGAAGGATGCTTCATCGGAGAACATTATGCTCTTCCGAAAATCAGCAGCATCTTCTATCCTCCTTAGCATATCTGTTGCAAAGGCCATCCTTGTAGGCCTATCGTTCGGTTCCAAAACGTGAACAATTTGAACTTTGTATGCATGCAGTCTTAATTTTTTCTTAATAACCTTGTACACCGTCGAAATTGGCATATCCAATTCTGTTGCCGCTGATCTCACAGATATTCTAGGATTGTGTAAAAATGTCTCTCTGACAAGCTCAACATCAAAATCACTTGTGCAAGGACGTCTGGAACGTTTCTTATCTTCGATACTTCCAATTTCTAGAAAATTCTTTTTCCACCGCAAGATGCTGTTTTTGGATGGAGGATCTTTTTTTGTAAATTCTTCTGAAATTTCTCTGTGCTTGCACTATCGATTTCATTTCTATGAACCACCATAAAATCTGTGCTTTCTCTTGTGGTGTACGCATTCTCCTTAATATCCACTCGAATAAAACATCACATACAAAAGTACTGCATAGAACAAACACATCAAAAGTAAACATAACATTGCAATAGTTGCCAAAAACAAAAGAGAGAAAAATGCAATTAATAAGCAGACAATATTTAGAAAAGTACAGATATTTAGACTGGAAAATGGAATTATCTGAAAATAACCACACGTGCAGACGATATTTACAAAAGTAAAAATATTCAAACCTGAAAAGGAAAATATATGAGTTATTCCATCAATAAATGCCATAAGTTTGTTTATATCTTTATTATTTTACGAGTTATTAAACATTAAAATGGGTCCGGGACTTTATAAACACCCTATATAATGTGTTCTAAAATAATGTTATATATTTGAATCTCGATTGCAAAAAGAAAGATTTACATCTGGTTTATATACTATTCTCATATAAGAACAGTACTTTTAACTTTGTAGAATTCCATCTAATTGCCAATGGCATCGCCTCAGTAAAAATATACAAAATGGCCATTATATAATGTGAGATATTTGGAGCTCTAATACTTTAAAATCAAACAAATTTGGTGTAAATACTATTTTGATTATTAAATTTCAATTTAATAGAAAAATAGTTCAATTTTTGCCGCTTACTGAATATGGCGTTGTTCGCGCAGTTAATTTAGACAATATATGTTATAAGAAAATGGCTATTTTTAATCTATTTCTGAATGTATCTATCAACCTTTGAATAGCTGTGATGAATTCATTTTTCGAACAAAACATAGAACCCTTTCTGTTGCTCAGTGCGTCAAAAGATTATTAGCAAAATTTGGTGCAATAAAATTTGCTGATGCCAAGACTTTCAGCAATCGTTCGAAACGATTAATCGAAAATAAAATTTATAATGAAAATTGTAATCGTTACAATACTTTCGATTGTTTAGAAGGCCAAATTCATATATTGCTTAAAGTAAGAGTTCGATGCAAAATCTTGGAACTATTTTTTGCATAAATCAAAATCCTGTGATCGGAATAGCATATAGACCAAATCAGGCAATATTGTGGTTGTTACAATTCTTACGACTAGTTTAGAAGGTCAACTTCGTAAATGCTTCGAGTTGTGGTTAGTAACAAACTATTGAAGCTGTCTTTTTGCATAAATCGAAATCCTTTGATCAAAATAGTTTTTAGATCAAATCTGGCTATATTTTGATTGTTAGGTACAATTCCTTTGACTAATTAAGAAGGCCAACTTTTTATATTACTTCAAATTGTGGTTGCTGGCAAAATATTGGAGCTATTTTTTTCCGCATAAATCGTAATCCCGTGTCAGAGTAGCTCATAGACCAAATTCTGATTGTATTTGGCAGAACAATTATTCTATACTGAAGCGCCAAACACTAAATGTTATTTTATGGCAACCCTCCACACACTAGCAAAATATTACAGACATCTTCAGGAGCTATGCGAACAGAATAATGAAATTTCTCAAAAGTTGTCAACTCTTTACTCAATAAAATGTTATAGATATTATTAAATAAACTTCAGTTTCAGTATAAAAAAGTTTTTTCAGTGTATCTCCAAAGTTAACGGAGACTTCGCAAACAACTTAATACTATAAAAATCTGTCATAAATATATGTAGGGGACTTCTGTATCACTACCCACTATGTATTCTGGGAGGCAAGAATTTAATATTTCTTTCCCAACTCGAAAGAGCTACTTCTACTTGTTCTAGTAATTTTTATTGTTTTTTCTTTCTTTTTTGTATAAAATAAACCTATCTTGTTTTTGTGGTATTCATGAATTTTGATTATTGTTAACCCGGCAAAAACTAAGAACAACTATTCTGCAGCATACGCCGGAGAACACACCTTCATTCCTTCCTTCCTATCCTTGTTCTTGTTAAAATGCCATAGCTTTTCTGGAAGCTCTGAACATTTAAAAAGAGGAATCAATCCATCCCCCCACATATGATCGATTAATAATCAATACAAATAATCCTCTTGCCATTTAAGAAATTATACTGCTGATATTCCACTAAATTAGTTACTTAAGAATAATTTATTAATAATTTACGTAAATGTTATTAGGAATCTGTAAAAGTCATTTTATTGCAATTGTTATATTTCATAATGATATGAAAATTTAATCGCCACGGGTGAAAATCAAAGAGGGGAAGATTTAATTCTGGGATTCTTAATAGCAATAACGGCTTCAGCTTAAAGATGACTATTCCTTGGAGGCCGTAAGAGAAGGAATTCTTTGCGCTTAATGACTTTGAGAATATGAGCCGGAGAAAACGATATTACAATCTAACTTCTCTAAACTCAAAAAAGGTTTTTTTCTTCTTTTTTTTACACGACTTTGAAAATAATCTTTTTCATTTCGATGGCTGAAGACTGATTTTGTGGAACAGAGACAAGTAATAGCTGCTGCAAGATTTACTTTGTGCCAAAACCATAAGAGAGCATATTATAAAGTAAATGACTAGTCGTAACATTTGATGGGGCCACTCCGTCATGAGTTTTGTTATAACGAATTTCAGACACAGGGAATTTGAAATTTGATTTTACTTTACCTTTCTGGCTATCATAATTTTGCTTTATCATGTGCTTTTTGGTATGTCCATCTGTTTCCAACGCTTAAAGTTTTTATATATACGCCATAAAAATTCAAGCTGTGACGGTTAGATAACTCTACTACCTTCTCTTTTGATACAACAGATGGCGTTATCTTATCAATATCAAAATGTATTTTCCATAATCTTTCTTGAGGAGTGTCGTGTATTTTCGTGTTCGTGTTTGTTTTATCTTGTGAAATGTGGAACTTAGAAAATAATTAAATAACCATTCCTGAAACTCATCTGTTATTTTCATCTGCCTCATGATGAAGTTATAAAGTGTTTCGTCCCTCTACAAAGCAAATATTTTACTCTTGAATTATAAGCAGAAAAAAAAGTTTCATACCCTTAAAATTTCCATAAAAACATACCTCTCTCTTGGAGTATAATCTTGATATAAATCAGAAAGTCACGAAAGCTAACACAAGTAAACTAAATCCCAAAAGTCAAAGAAAAAATATCTGGCGTTCAAACTTCCATATGGCTGTCTTTTGAAAAGTGCATACGTGAAATTCAAGAGAGTTTCGCAAAATCTTTCAGCTTTGGGACAAGCGACGGAAGGTTTAACATATCCTTTTGAGCCACAAGGACTTATCATTCTTAAATGGTGGGTCCGAAAACTCTGATCTTCTGAAATTCTTACTATTTGAAAAAGAATTTCCTCGTTCCTTCTATTCTTCCACTCAAGTTTAAATTCTTGAAGCTGTTTTTCACATAAATCACCGTAGGAAGAAAAGTAACAGGTTGAATCAGATATTCATGATGGAATGATCTATAATGGATTATTCTTTTCTTTTATTTACTTTTTTTTATTTATTTCTATATTTATTTATTTATATTTATATTATATTTATTTATTTATATTTATATTATATTTATTTATTTATTTTATTATTATTTAACTATTCACTTTTTCTTGCTAATTTTATTATTATCAGAAAATGAGCATCGTTTCATGTAGATAGTATTTGAAGCTTAATTTATGATATGACTTCATATTTTAAGTAAGCACTGTATCTGAAATTCTAAACAATGTTCGCAATTTTATCATCAAATATTTTCATAGACAATTCCTCTCTTACATTGTAATTATGCACAGCATGGTTTAGTTTTCGAACTTTTAAATCAAATTAAATTCTTTGTGTATGCTCATAGTTTACAGCTTATGGCCTTTTGCGGTTCTAGCCAGTGTCCATTATAAGATCCCTCTTTTAATAAACTGGTCAATTTCATTTCAAATTTCGAAACATTTTTAATTATTTATTACCGTATAAAATGGTACAAGTACTATTAAATAAACTTCAATTTTGTGGTATAAAAATTCTTTTCAATTCATTCACAAAAACGGTAGAAACCTTCCGAACAACTCAACACTATAAAGCTGTGAATGACATATTTTAGGTTGAATATTTTGCTTCAATAAATCTGACAATATATATATATATGGCATCCTAGAATTCGTGGACCAAATTTCAAGGGTAGGTAAAAATGCCTATAAAGAAGCTGTTTTTTTTTTTTTTTTTTTTTTTTGTGGGTACCAATGTGGAATCAGAAATGGAAAGTTTTGACAGAAAAACTAAAAATGTTGAGGAAATGAGAAAAAAAATATTACAGTCAGTGCTCAAATGTGCTACCACCAACACCGATACATACCTGGTAGCGTCTAGTAATTGATTGACGTACTCTTTCGAGGATGTCTGGTATTTCATGAACTGTTAAAGTAACATCTGAAAGTTTTTCAAAGAGGACCTCATTATAATCAATTGGAGTCTTGTAGACATTGCATTTTCCCGCTTTTCTTGTAATTACTTACACTTACTTATTTCGCCTATACTTTTCATTTGTTTTCCCATACAAATATAAAAAAAATAATACTTCTTTATTTGTATTTTATCTACACTTCGCAGATAACATCTGTCCCATAAAATTTAAGATTTTTTTTGTCAGTACAGTTCGAAATATTTAATGAAAATAATTATTACGTCGTAGTAAGTAATTAAATAATACTTCATAGTGAAATGGTGACAAAAAAGGAAAAGTAAAGATTTAATTAACATAATACCAAATTAACAGCAAATGAGTTAAAAACCATATCATTTGTTAATTGTACTTTTAGACACATCTTTTGTGGCAACACTAATGAATAGACTTCCGGAATGGTTATCTTTTCGAGTAACGGAAATGTTTCACCTCTAAAGTAGTAGCAATCGTTTGAATACGTAAGCAATGCACATTTTAACACTGCATTGTCTTTTAAAATAGTAATGAAGCGATATCAGATGGATAAAAACTGCGAAGAAAGACCGAGCTAAAGTCTGGCAATTTTAAAAGAAAAGCTGATCGCAAAACTGTTAAATTGGCGGCAAAATATGAAAAATTGATTCAATATTTAGATATTGGAGATATAATCGAAAGATATTCTCATCGTGGCGCTTTGAGTTTTGAATCGGGAGTCGGCCGGTCTACAATTGTATGTTGTCATCATGGAAAGATTCAACATTAAACAAGAACAAATTTCAACATTGAACGAGAATGGCCAGTGGAGTTTAAAAGCTTGCTAATTGGAACTGATGAGAATCGGGCATAAGTCGGCCGGTCGACAAATGTATGTTGTCATCATGGAAAGATTCAACATTTAACAAGAACAAGTTTCAACATTGAACGAGAATGGCCAGTGGAGTTTAAAAGCTTGCTAATTGGAACTGATGAGAATCGGGCATAAGTCGGCCGGTCGACAATTGTATGTTGTCATCATGGAAAGATTCAACATTTAACAAGAACAAGTTTCAACATTGAACGAGAATGGCCAGTGGAGTTTAAAAGCTTGCTAATTGGAACTGATGAGAATCGGGCATAAGTCGGCCGGTCGACAATTGTATGTTGTCATCATGGAAAGATTCAACATTTAACAAGAACAAGTTTCAACATTGAACGAGCATGGCCAGTGGAGTTTAAAAGCTTGCTAATGGGAACTGATGAGAATCGGGCATAAGTCGGCCGGTCGACAAATGTATGTTGTCATCATGGAAAGATTCAACATTTAACAAGAACAAGTTTCAACATTGAACGAGAATGGCCAGTGGAGTTTAAAAGCTTGCTAATTGGAACTGATGAGAATCGGGCATAAGTCGGCCGGTCGACAAATGTATGTTGTCATCATGGAAAGATTCAACATTTAACAAGAACAAGTTTCAACATTGAACGAGAATGGCCAGTGGAGTTTAAAAGCTTGCTAATTGGAACTGATGAGAATCGGGCATAAGTCGGCCGGTCGACAATTGTATGTTGTCATCATGGAAAGATTCAACATTTAACAAGAACAAGTTTCAACATTGAACGAGAATGGCACGTGGAGTTTAAAAGCTTGCTAATTGGAACTGATGAGAATCGGGCATAAGTCGGCCGGTCGACAATTGTATGTTGTCATCATGGAAGGATACAACATTGAACAAGAACAAGCTTCAACATTGAACGAGAATGGCCAGTGGAGTTTAAAAACTTATTAATTGGAACTGATGAGAATCGGGCATAAGTCGGCCGGTCGACAAATGTATGTTGTCATCATGGAAAGATTCAACATTTAACAAGAACAAGTTTCAACATTGAACGAGAATGGCCAGTGGAGTTTAAAAGCTTGCTAATTGGAACTGATGAGAATCGGGCATAAGTCGGCCGGTCGACAATTGTATGTTGTCATCATGGAAAGATCAACATTTAACAAGAACAAGTTTCAACATTGAACGAGAATGGCCAGTGGAGTTTAAAAGCTTGCTAATTGGAACTGATGAGAATCGGGCATAAGTCGGCCGGTCGACAATTGTATGTTGTCATCATGGAAAGATTCAACATTTAACAAGAACAAGCTTCAACATTGAACGAGAATGGCCAGTGGAGTTTAAAAACTTGTTAATTGGAACTGATGAGAATCGGGCATAAGTCGGCCGGTCGACAAATGTATGTTGTCATCATGGAAAGATTCAACATTTAACAAGAACAAGTTTCAACATTGAACGAGAATGGCCAGTGGAGTTTAAAAGCTTGCTAATTGGAACTGATGAGAATCGGGCATAAGTCGGCCGGTCGACAATTGTATGTTGTCATCATGGAAAGATTCAACATTTAACAAGAACAAGTTTCAACATTGAACGAGAATGGCCAGTGGAGTTTAAAAGCTTGCTAATTGGAACTGATGAGAATCGGGGATAAGTCGGCCGGTCGACAAATGCATGTTGTCATCATGGAAAGATTCAACATTTAACAAGAACAAGTTTCAACATTGAACGAGAATGGCCAGTGGAGTTTAAAAGCTTGCTAATTGGAACTGATGAGAATCGGGCATAAGTCGGCCGGTCGACAAATGTATGTTGTCATCATGGAAAGATTCAACATTTAACAAGAACAAGTTTCAACATTGAACGAGAATGGCCAGTGGAGTTTAAAAGCTTGCTAATTGGAACTGATGAGAATCGGGCATAAGTCGGCCGGTCGACAATTGTATGTTGTCATCATGGAAAGATTCAACATTTAACAAGAACAAGTTTCAACATTGAACGAGAATGGCCAGTGGAGTTTAAAAGCTTGCTAATTGGAACTGATGAGAATCGGGCATACGTCGGCCGGTCGACAATTGTATGTTGTCATCATGGAAAGATTCAACATTTAACAAGAACAAGTTTCAACATTGAACGAGAATGGCCAGTGGAGTTTAAAAGCTTGCTAATTGGAACTGATGAGAATCGGGCATAAGTCGGCCGGTCGACAATTGTATGTTGTCATCATGGAAAGATTCAACATTTAACAAGAACAAGTTTCAACATTGAACGAGAATGGCCAGTGGAGTTTAAAAACTTTCTAGTTGGAACTGATGAGAATCGGGCATAATATCGGACAGCATTGGGATTGAGTAGCGAAAGACAGCAGGGAGCAAAGCTTCCTAGCATATATCTTATAACTATGTTGGGAACATCTATAACATGTTTCTGATTCGTAATCACTTCGCAAATGTATGAAATTTAGTTCAAAACCAACAAATATTATTGTTTCTTATATGTCCTTTTCACATAAATGACAACTTATGCAATTGTGGATAAATTACTAGAGCACTCTACTATGATAAAGCACTTATTATACAAAGTGCGTTACTTTTTCAAAATATTCTGGTATATGAAAAAACCTGAAATAAGCCTATTGCTACTAGTCCATTCTCCAGTCAAAGAATGCACGAACTCATTACATTCAAGAAACAGAATGTGCATTTATTTCTACGGGAAAATTAGATAAAGACCATTTCTTCAATAGACTGAAGATCATATTGCTCCTACACTTGACAACTCAACTTGAAATTCAACGTTCAGTACTTTTTAAAGCACATTTACGCAGTAGACAGGAATATATATAATTTTGTAAGCTATTTTTATATAAGAAATGTTTAAACAAGGCATTTCATCTCACGCAGCTTGCCACTTGGTTCACATATGTTTCGGACCTACTTTCTAATTAGATTAGCTTTTCTTCTACTATAGTTAAATTATAATAAAGGCGGGATGATATAATTAGATAGATGGTCTGAATCACAAACGTGATACACATCAGTAACGTGTTAATATCCGAGAGTAGTATTAATAGGCATTTTTTAACATCTTTCCAAAACTTTCCACTTACTAAGCAAAAATGCAAATTTGAATATTTATAATGTACACATTTATATACAATACAGTATTGCCTGCAATTCTTTTCAACATATGCATTATTTTATTAATTTTCTTTTATATTTAAATGTAAATGCCCGAATATATGGTACCTTTTAAAACTTTCGCTTAGCGAGCGAGTCGGAGAGCTTTTTATCTTTTTTTCCTGGAAATGGAGATGGAACGTTTCCCCATTCTTTCCCCCCAGGTAGCAAGTCTAGACGTTTTCACCACTTGAGTTTTAAATAAATGTGGCAGAACGATTTCAATTTAACGTCAAAGTTGAAAAGATGCTGAATATTGTCCATTGTAGTGAGACTGTATAAATGAAAATCAATGAGAAATTAAGTTTCCTCGTATACTTTTTTCACTATTCTTTTGTACACATATTAAACATACCGTATTTTTTTGTTAAGTTTCATAGAATATTGTTTGTGGATATTGCATCTTTTTTTTTATATATCTTCAACGATTATGTCTAATATTTGGTATATACCTACATGTTTGGTCACAGAATACTATACCGATTTCGTTTAGTTAGCATTTTGAAGTTTTTGATTATATATATATATATATATATATATATATATATATATATATATATATATATATATATATATATATATATATATATATATATATATGTAATGATATTTTAAATTCTTAATTTAAACCAAATTAATTTCCAAAGCTTTATCTTAATTTAGCCCATAGTAATTTCATTCTCTTATTTCCTGATCCAATTCCACTTTCTGTTTAATTAATTCTACTGAAGCTTTGTAAAAATGAGGCGCCATCAGTTCCACGTGCCTAGTGAAAGTGATCCCTTCGGTGCTCTTTCCAAGGTCAACACGAATATTCAATCGCCACGTGGCCGAAAATCCCATGTTATATAAGACTAGTGATCATTTGTTTCGTCCTTTACTGACTTCTGCTTTTGTGCCGCACTGTGGTGGATATGCCTTTTCCTCGTCTCTACTTGCAAATAATTATGCTTTCCCTCGATGGGTTAAAATGAATTTAAAAATGCAAAATGTCTCTTCAATGTCTTCAAACCTGCCATCTGCTTATAAGAATTATATGTTACTTATATATATTGTTATGGAAAAAAATCAAAAAATCGAACTAGGGCTGCACGAAAAAAAGTGCAATAGACTCAATAAAAAATATTGAGGATTTATTCTGGAAAACAGAAATACACAGTGGCAACACACAGTCAAAGCGTACACAAGAATAACACTTGCAATAAACAGCAGTTGACAAGCAACTGATTGCTACTAAACAACCGCAACAGCACTAAGCACTCTGGCAGACCTCGCTTAACTACTCTCCCTCGACTCGACAACTTCACTGCTGATTCTCTTGGATCAGAGTTGGGTTGAGGGGGCGCCTAGACCCGACAGGGGCTTATGACCGGTAATGGTAGACTGCATAATGCTTGGCTGACGTTCCATTACTATGACCATCTTCGTCGAGCTCTGGAATTCCACTGCTGATACTCTCGGTTTCATCTCTTGGCATTTTATAGTTCCTGTGACAGGGCATCGAATGTTCTAGAAGATATCAGATCGTTGCTGCTAATCGAGAAATCGCCAAAATCCAAATTATTCCTAGAACTTTCGTATATGTCGTTGAATGGAAGCCAAATTCGTCGTCTTGGCATTGGCATGGTATGCATTTAGCATCTGTTATACAGGGTGTTTATAAAGTCCTGGACCCATTTTGATGTTTAATAACTCATAAAATAATAAAGATAGATTTAAATTAATAACATAAATGGTTAAATAGACTCAAAAAGTTTCATGACCCTTGTCAATGAACTTCCACGTGTGCCCACTTTGTCGCACGGAGAATATCAAGTCGATAGTCTATTTCACGCCAGGTAGCGACAAGCATGTCGGCATTCACAGAGCCATTTGCGCACATTATGGCGATTAACAATGCCAGAAACATGAAAGGATGCTTCATCGGAGAACATTATGCTCTTCCGAAAATCAGAAGCATCTTCTATCCTTCTTAGGATATCTGTTGCAAAGGCCATCCTTGTAGGCCTATCGTTCGGTTCCAAAACTTGAACCATTTGAACTTTGTATGCATGCAGTCTTAATTTTTTCTTAATAACCTTGTACACCGTCGAAATTGGCATATCCAATTCTGTTGCCGCTGATCTCACAGATATTCTAGGATTGTGTAAAAATGTCTCTCTGACAAGCTCAACATCAAAATCACTTGTGCAAGGACGTCTGGAACGTTTCTTATCTTCGATACTTCCAATTTCTAGAAAATTCTTTTTCCACCGCAAGATGCTGTTTTTGGATGGAGGATCTTTTTGGTAAATTCTTCTGAAATTTCTCTGTGCTTGCACTATCGATTTCATTTCTATGAACCACCATAAAATCTGTGCTTTCTCTTGTGGTGTATGAATTCTCCTTAATATCCGCTCGAATAAAACATCACATACAAAAGTACTACATAGAACAAACACATCAAAAGTAAACATAACATTGCAATAGTTGACAAAAACAAAAGAGAGAAAAATGCAATTAATAAGCAGACAATATTTAGAAAAGTACAGATATTTAGACTGGAAAATGAAATTATCTGAAATTAACCACACGCGCAGACGATATTTACAAAAGTAAAAATATTCAAACCTAAAAAGAAAATATATGAGTTATTCCATCAATAAATGCCATAAGTTTGTTCATATATTTATTATTTTATGAGTTATTAAACATCAAAATGGGTCCGGGACTTTATAATCACCCTGTATATCTTATGTAACAGGAGACTTACTGTGTGAGGAAGTAATATTTTAAATTCGTTTCAAAATGCATTAATAGTCAGATAGACTGATAATCAATTCTTTGGTGGGTCCTGTTCACATTCTTGTCCTTGTCTCACATCTATAAGTCAATAATAAAGTCATTTGTAAATTTCCTCAATTTTGCTTGTTACGTTTTTTGTATTCCTCTGTTGATAAGCACACTGAAGAAAATCAGACAGATGAACTTTCTGAACACAGATTTCATCCAAACTATTATAGAAATATATGATTTTAACCTAAAGACTAGGTTCAGAATTCCTTCTGAATATCTTACTGAGTTTCAGTATTATCGTGTTTCCTGACAAATAATTACAAGTTATTCGATAAATAGTTTTTTCCCATTTCAGGGAAGCGTAAAATTGTATCATTAACTTAAGGTTAACGACTGCATAGTTCGCTTTCAAGAAAATTAAAGAAACTGCGCCACATTTCTACATATGCTAAATACCCCTCAAAGAACAAGAATTCTAAACAAGAAATTCTAATAAGAATATGCGGTAGCGTTTCCGTATTTTCTTTTGCGAAAAATCTTAATAATATAAAATGACAAGTGTAGCTAAAATAGTCTTTTGATCCTTTTGCGGTAAGGCACATCAAAGCACAATAGTAAATGACTTTCGGAAAGCCAAATTTTCTTTTTCCGAGGTGAAAATCATTTGCATAATATACATCTTTTCCTTAAAGCAATCTTATCATCTTTTCCAACTCGTGTGTCATTTGTGTAATGTTCAAATCAACTCCTGATGTTTTCTGCACCTGAGAAGTAACAGGATAGATGTTTCTTGTTTCGAAACTCGAAAGGAGTTTTTCTTTTAGAAAAGTAATGGAAATTTGTATTTTCACGGCGGACGGCTCGGAATATTTATGTACTTTATTTAACTCTGGTATTTTTATAAACTGAACGATGAGATCATTATTTAAAAACTTCTTTTATCAACCAACTAGAGTTTTCTGTTTCATTTTTTCATATAATAAACAATATAACATCTTTTCTTTTTTAACAGTACTTCCTGCAGGGCCGAATAATCAATGTGAAACGTAAACTATTGCATAGGGGTCCCGTAGAATTAATATATGTAACTAAGTTTCATGAAAAAGTTTTGGAAAATGTTCGAAAATAGTTATATTTTTGAAAATTTGTCTAAAAACGATTTAAAAAAACTTCAATAAAACGAAATTATATCAGTTAAATGGCAAAAGTGTTTTTCAAAAATTGAAAAAAGGCCTTTTCTGCCTAAAAAGATATATAAAGCAAAATTCTTCTAATTTAGAAGTTTATCAAATGATTTGCTAACAATTTTGCAGATAGCTTAAGAAATATATTATCTAGTTCTTGAACTAAAAAAAAACTATATGTCTATCCATTCTTTAAGTATTGGGTTTTGACTGACAAATAATATGAACTTTTCAATTGCATTGCCTAAGAATCCCTAAAAGGCTTACTCCGGCCTTGTCTCCTTGTGATATTCATAATTTTCTGAAAGTATGGTTTGGGGTGAAGATGGAGGCGACAAACAATCAAAAGTAATGACAAAATTTTCAAGCTAGAGTCTCCCTTCCATTTTACTTCCGAATATATTAAATCAATTACAAATGATTAGTTTAATACAATGAAGAAAATCGAATATAAGTTTTCTATATTTCATTTCAACCGATTTCAACCAAATATAATAGCAATCATTGATTTTGGTTACAAAATGGCATATCAACTTTCATTTATTTGTGAATGTTTTGTGTTATAATGTTCATATATTTTATAATATACACATAAACAAATGATCATCCTATAGACGGATTCCGTCGAACATTTTATGCACATTTGTATTTTTGATGGTAAAATTATATACCAAATTTTATTTATCTAGTTTTTTTAACGCTTTTAGGTTATGAGGTTAGCTTACTGACACAGAGAGAGACATACCGTAATGTGTATTTCACTCAAAAATTAATAGAAATTTATAAATCTAGGGCTATTACTACTATCAAATTTTACTGCACTAGCTCAATGCATTTTTTTGAATTACTGTGTGCTCATGCACGCCACCTTATCGGCCGAGTGATGGGCAGCCATGAGACAAATTGCATACAATACAGATTTGCGATTCTTAAGATAAAATTGCCCAAATTTTATTTATATATCTCTTTCTAGATCTTAGTTATCTGTTCCGATATGAATGTACAGAAAGATATAGATAGATTTCTGATCAATGGATTTTTTCCTAAATTTGAAAGGAATCTACAATTTTTTTTATAAAGACTGCACGTCAAGTTTCACACAACTTTCTCGATCCGCTTTTGAATTATTATGTATGTAGGCCGCGATGGCCTGGTGGTAAGGTCCCGGCTTTTAAACCGGAGGGTTTCAGGTTCGAGACCCGATTCCACCGAAGAACCGTCGTGTAAGGGGGTCTGTTGCACGTTAAATCCGTCCTGACCAAACGTCCTCCCGCTGGTGTGGTGTGGAGATGGGGGTGTCAGTTCAGGCGTCGCTCTCGTCATCTGACCGTGACTCAAAATGACAAGGTCCGTCCCAAATTAGCCCTAGTGTTGCTTTAAACGGGACGTTAATATAACTAAACTATGTATTAGACAGACAGATAGACGTAATTTCAAAAATATGTTTTTCTGATTCAAAGACCTTATCTTACAGAGATTCATACTTTCTCTCTGTAAACCATTCTTTACTTTATGTTAGCCTATTAGTCTCTAATTAAAAAAATATGCTACGTTTTCAAGTGTCACATATGCAATAATTTTTTTTAATTTTGCATTAAAGGAAAGTAATCAAAAAATTATTAAAAGAAGCATTTAAATTCAAATTACATTTTTATTAATTTAATAAATATTATATATTGTTAATGATGTAATGCGCTAATATTTAATAGGTATAACATTTACGGAAGAGGAGAGAATCAGGGATAAGTACCAATTTTTATTTATTTATTATTTTTATTTGCTTGTTTATTTTCAAATAAACTGCGAAAAACAGTATTTAACAGGATGGAATCCTATAAAACAAGACAGAAAAATGTTTTAAGCACTTTTGGACTTAAATTTAATAAACTCATTTGTGAAACTCAAAGTGACTCATTAAGTCAGATATTTTTCGCTGGCATAATCAATAAACTTATCTTTAAAGTTCATAAAACTTTTGATAATAGTTTATATGACAGCAAAACTCGTAAAGTTAAGATATTTGTTCATTACTTATTTTGTATACTGCACGATAGTATTTATTTTCAAATCTTGTTTTACTAAATTTATAAGAGGAAAAGAAGTTATTCGATAAGAGAGGATTTATTATAAATCAGTAAATTGTTCCACTAATATGAAAACTTCAGTGTAGATTATTTTATTTTAATAATGTTTAAGTTTTCGGTTTTTAACTATTTTCTACAGCTTTCAAAAGTTGTTTATTAAACGCTCAGTAATAGATCTCGTCTGCAATATTTTTATATTAAACCTTGATGCGATGGTACAAAAAACAAGAATTTAAATTTAAAAAAATATGTTTTCTATTTTTAACTATTATAAGATGTAACTATTAATTGAAGCTCATGGAACGTTTTTATATACAGAGTGATTCAAAACTTTTGTCATTAACTTCAAGAAATGATAAACCTCACAGATATTTGTAATAATCTCCATACATAGTATGATCATTGTATGATCATAGTATGATCATAGTATGATCAAGTAATGAAGAACTAGAGGGTGTTTCTTAATCGAAAGATCTCATTGAGTGGTCGGCATGGTCGATAAATTTCTTATACCTGGACTTTTTGTCTTTAATATCATACTTATATACTTTGAGGATATTTTGCCAGGATTTCTGTAGAAGCCAAATAAAAAATTGTACTTCCTCTAATGAATACAGATTAATACGTCGATGGTGTGAAAAAATGAGATAATTTCATCATTTTTAATAATTAATTCTATAAAATATTTTTTTTTAAATTCATCCTTATTTTCTTTTATTTCCTTTTCTGTCACTATTTTGCTTTATTATTCCAAATTTCAATAGCTACTGACCTTAAAGCAGTTGTTATAAAAACCAATATTTGACGATTTATGTTTGTCTAAATATTATGATCATATAAGAGGCTTAAAAAGTTTTGTAATGCTTTTGACAATACATCACATTAAAATCCAGATGACTAATAAAGTTAACTTATTACAAACATAGCCATTTATTTCTACATCAGTCGATATGTATACACGAACTTTAAAAAACAAACATTATAAACAAGAATACACATAAACACACAATTGTCAGAATATGTTGACAAATTCTGTAAGATATCTAAACGCAGACGATTCTTAATTTTCCTGGAATATTTATTTTCATATTCATTTATTTTCATTTTCATATATTATTCATATATTTCAAGAAATTAGGAATCGTCATTTCGGAGTTATTGTCATTAGGAATATCATTTAAGAATTTCAGGAATTTCCTGAAATATATGAATAAAATGAATTATTCATGATTTATTTTATTCATATATTCCAGGAAAATTAAGAATCGTCTGCGTTATGTTTATCTAAATATTATGATCATATAAGAGGTTTGAAAAGTCTTGTAATGTTTTTTACAATACATCACATTAAAATCCAGGTGACTAATAAATCTCACTTATTACAAACATAGCCATTTATTTTTACATCAGTCGACATGTATACATGAACTTTAAAAAAAACACATTATAAACAAGAATACACATAAACACACAATTGTCAGAATACGTTGACAAATTCTGTAAGATATCTAAACGCAGACGATTCTTAATTTTCCTGGAATATATGAATAAAATAAATCAGGAATAATTCATTTTATTCATATATTTCAGGAAATTCCTGAAATTCCTAAATGATATTCTTAATGATGATAACTCCGATATGACGATTCCTAATTTCTTGAAATATATGAATAATATATGAAAATGAAAATACATGAATATGAAAATAAAATATCTGAATTCTTTTTCTGATTTTTGAAAATACAGAATTCAAATTCCTAAATGTAATCTGGTATAGAAATAATATTGATAATATAGGAAACTGCTCCTTTTTTTCTTTATCATAGTAAAATGATGCAAATTAATTGTCTACTTTTATAATTAATTAATTCAGTTAACATGTATGAGTATATATTTTCAAATGAAGCACAAAATAAGAATTTGAGATTACTTACTCGTTGCTTATATTAAAAATTCTGTACTTTGCAAGAAAGGAATGTCTGTACATCTGAAATACAAATTAAAAAAAATTATTATTGATATTTTAATAAATATGCAAACCTAAGTTTTATCCGTAATATAGAAATTAATATTTAGTTAATAAAAAAATATATACGTATACATACTTTTTTGTAATCGATCGCAAGAAGCATATACTTTCGATCAGGAGATATACTGTATTGATGAACATTCATTTGTCTCTGAAAGAAAAAACAAATCACTTAAACATTACTTAGAATTAATGCACAATTTTATTATTATTTAGTTGCAAAACAAAAATAAAGAAAAAAAATTGGTGATTTAACTCAGTAATATTTTATGTAATATTAATATTTGCATACAGAATTGAATGTAACAGGTTTTAGGAAAGATATAATTTTTTTATTTGATTGGCTTGTGAAGGGTGATGTTATTCATCGGGTGACAGTGAGACAGTTAAAAACAGTGAGAATGCGATCTCCTCTACATTCTTTGCAGACTTCTAAAATTTGATTGTGATTAGACATGGAGTTACATCATTCCAGAAAGAGAAACAATAGTTTCAAAAGAGGTGAGATTCATCGTGTCTTAAAAGTAGTGAAAATGTGTTCGCTTTGATATTCTTAGAAGACTTCCGAAATTTGATCGGCTTGGATTAAACATGGGTCTATCCCACCATCCCAGAATTAAAAGAGCAGCCTCAAAATTGATGAGATTCATCGTGTTTTGAAAACAGTAAAAACGTCATCTGCTCAAAATTCTCTTACGCTTCCTAGCTTATGGAACTTTTGAGTTGATGCACTAGCTTATATAATGGCAGAGACAAGCAAAAAGATTTTATACAAACTGATGGATGTAGTTGAATATGAAATACATATATAAAATTATCTTACTTTTAACGATAATAAAACTCGCCGACATAAATTTTTAGTCTTTTCGAGCCTTGGCGAATTTTTCGTTCTTTTACACATGATCAGTTAAATCAACAGTCCATTTTCAGGCATTTGGTCAAAACCTTTATTCAGTTCAACAACTTTGATGTCAATACCTTATTTTAGCTGCCATCTAATTCATTCCGGTTCTGAATCACCATATTTCTGTATGTCAAGAGTGAGTAACAGTTTTAACATTTTGCAAAGAGTGAAAAGAAGTTCTAATATACAATGTATTGCAATTAATTTTCGTGAGCGCTTAACTTTCATTCTTTTCAGTCTACAGTTACGACATTCTGAACATCCGAAGATACAGTTAAGACAATGCAAGAACGATAAAAGCATTAAAATACACAAAAAGGAAGGGTAGACAAAAGGATTAACGAAGTTTATCTCGACACGGGTTTAGAGTGGCAGAGAGGCATAACTTTTTTTCTTTTCTTTTTTTCTGATCCAGAAAAATATCCTGCGTGGAAATTCATCAACATTTTGAAATGAATATTTTTCAAGGATTATAATGAATTTGCTTTAAATATCATCATCGACGATAAGGTAAAATTTCACTGTTTTTAACACGAAAAATTATATATTTTATACATGATCTGAAGTAAGAAATGGTTTTTCAATTTCCTTCTTGAAGATTATAATTGCTTCGTATGATTAGACAGCTACAAAAGTATGAGGTTTGCAATCTAACACCAGCGGGAGTGGTTTCCCCGGAACTTTCTTGCATATTCCCATATTAAGATTTTATTCCCTTCACGTATCATCAAATTATGCAAAATCTAGGTTTACTGAGTGTACTTTGGACATTTTTACTGAATGAATTCTGGACATATTGTTGCTTTCCGTTTATCCGAAATTCGACACGGAATAGAATTGTAGTCACAAGATAACTTACGAAATTTCATTGATTTAAGTCATCCCGTATGTGGTTTATATGCATGCAAAAGTACAGATCGACAGACGGTCAACAGTATGACAGATACAAACAAAAACAGTACAAATTGGATAAGAATCTATAGTCTAACACTACATCTGTATACCAAATTTTATCTATCTAACTTTTTGTGTTTTGCAGTTATTAAGTTGACTTCTACTCGAACATTCATGCATTCTAACTTCTTGTGAAAGGATCACGTTCAAAATTTAATAAAAATGTACACATTTGATCGTAAGCGTATATATCGAATTTTACCGTAACTCAAAGTGTTTTTGAATTTTAGTGTTCACAGACAGATAAATATAACGCCAAGAAATCTGTTTTTTGATATGAGGAATTTGAAGCGGTATGTGATGTGCTAGGATAGAACCTGGGACCTTGTGGTTAGCAGTCCAGTAACTAAACCATTTTACCAAAACGACCGCTCGGGTAGAAGAGTTGTTAACTGGCTTATATGCTATTCACCACAGTACTCGATCGTTCGGGTAGAAGAGTTGTTAACTGGCTTATATGCTATTCACCACAGTACTCGATCGTTCGGGTAGAAGAGTTGTTAAGTGGCTTATACGCTATTCACCACAGTACTCGATCGTTCGGGTAGAAGAGTTGTTAAGTGGCTTATACGCTATTCACCTCAGTACTCGATCGTTCGGGTAGAAGAGTTGTTAAGTGGCTTATACGCTATTCACCACAGTACTCGATCGTTCGGGTAGAAGAGTTGTTAAGTGGCTTATACGCTATTCATCACAGTACTCGATCGTTCGGGTAGAAGAGTTGTTAAGTGGCTTATACGCTATTCACCACAGTACTCGATCGTTCGGGTAGAAGAGTTGTTAAGTGGCTTATACGCTATTCACCACAGTACTCGATCGTTCGGGTAGAAGAGTTGTTAAGTGGCTTATACGCTATTCACCACAGTACTCGATCGTTCGGGTAGAAGAGTTGTTAAGTGGCTTATAAGCTATTCACCACAAAGGTATGAAACTCATCAAAATCTCGAGTATGATTTTTTTTGACGATTACAAAACTTCCTTTATATTTCGTATACTAGAAAGTAACAAGAGGACAGACAGTTTCAAAGTTTGTTGATCGATGACGATGTTCGATCTTATGTTGTCGGAGATATGACTGGACAGATTGCATATGAGTAGTTGAAAGACCCTCTTTACAGTCATAACTTAGTGTGTTGAAAACCACTTAGCATTTCTTTTGCAATTGACGATGAGATAAGTGAAATGTCATGCAGTTTTTATTGATTCAAGATCTTTTAAGGGGAAAAAAACAGATTACGAATTTGTGAAAAGATATAAATATTGTAAAAATAATACATAAAAACTCGCTTTACTTGTAATTTCGAATTGTCACGTGTTTATATGGCAGTCAACCTACTGGTTCAAAAAATGTTCAAATGATGCTTGAAAATAATTTAAGGTTTGATATTTCATGCAATAATAAAATATTTCTGTTTATATACGGCAATATTTTTAATAATAAACAGTATTAATTTTCGAACCAGGTTTCCATTTTTCTCTGTTTTCAGTTCCATTTTTATTATTCAAGTTTTTATCATTTCAAGATAGTTTTTCAATTAAATAACTTCATCAATTTACAGAGAATTATTTTGTTTCAAATTGAAGAAAATTTCAGCTGCTCTCTAATTCTATTTTTTATTTCACTATCTAATTCTATTTGCAGCTGCTATCTAATTCTTTTTTTTATTTCACTATGAGGGCAAAAGTTTACACTGAAATGAACCAACATCTTAATACATACGGCACTGAAACATATCTTAGTAAGCTACTTACAGTATATTAAATTAATATGTACATTTAGACATATTCAATTACTTGCTAGTACCTATTCTCAATAGCTGCAGAAAGCTTAATGAAACATTAATTATCTATTACGTAAACATCTGATCAAATTTGCACATTATTAGATATTATTGAGTAAGAGGTATAATGTATTCAAGGCTAGTACATCAATATAGTGATTGCATATGTCAAACATTTTGCAATTAGTTGGAAATATATGTTTATTTCACATTTATTTAAATTTAACGTCATAAATAAAATATAAATTCTTATATTCCTTTTTATTTCTCGTTTACGAAGTATAAAGAGAGAAAATATTTTGATCGTCAAAAAACTGGAACTCGAGAGTTTGATACCAGATGTCACGATGCTTTGTCCATAGAAACATTTTATGGACTTTTATATAAAAACCCCGCTTTTATGGGTTTTTATAAAAAAAAATTCTATGGACTTTTATAAAAAAGTACTTTTATGTTGACTTTTTATGATATCGGAAGATGATTAGTTTCTCAGTTGATTCATTTAAAAGTCTTATCAAAATTTGCGACTTTAAAGGTTTGATTTTTGGAATAATGTTCTAAGACTTTTTTATTTTAAGTTAAATATATTATTTTTACGGTATTTAAATAATGGCTGTTCTCATGAATATGAATGCCTATTACTTACCATATATTTCGAAAAATAAATAAATTGCTCCAAAGCCTTTAGTTTTTTTGTAAAAATATTTTAAATATATATATTTTTTTATTTACAACAGACCTATTAGAAATCATTTAAAGCGAATTTTAAAAGAAAGTATCGCACACTGGGAGTATAAATGAAAGTATTAAATTTTATGAACTAAAATTCAAATAAAATAAAAATCTTTTATTAACAAATTATTTCGACAAACATGTCTTTTATAAATGTATTTAAAATTATTTGCATGTTTAAAATCGATCCTTTTAATAATACAACGATAAAACAAATGTAAAATATACATTATTAATAATAGTGTAGATAGAATATCATCAATTATGATATACGGGGACATAATGTTGAATTTCTTAAACAAATAATCAAATATCTTTTGAGATGTGAACCAATTTCTAGCGTTTTATAAACATATCCGCCTCCCATCAACGGCGTTTGATGCATAAACATACCCTGTGTATTAACAACACGTTCCAACATAACAAGGCGTAAGTTTGCCTTAAGAATCCGAACTCCATGAAGGCCAAATAGGGTAATTCATCATAAGAATGCTTGACATAAATTACAGTATGTGGCGCTAGCATCAAGCACGCCTATCGTTTAATGCATAGAAAATGATTCTGGATAAGATTCCATGCTTGTACTTCACGCTTAGTGTGATCTCAGACGTGTTCGTGACATTTTTCAATTTTGTCAATAGTTCTTTCCTTGTATAGGAAATATCTAGGGTATTTTAAGAATAAAGGATTCGGTCTTAAAATGTCTAACGTTTAGTCTTAAATGTTATTCGTTGAATGAGATTATACATAATCTTATTTGTTTCGCTATTGAAACATAGAATATGGAGCTTTAGATCAGATCAATATCACATTCCTCTTATTTCATCAGATACAAAGGAAAATATTGAAAAATACAGAACATAACAGGATTAGAATATAGTGACAGTTGCCCCACTGCTGAAATAAAGGGTATACCAGAATTAACGAGTTTTAAATTTGCCACCATTTGAACAGTTAAGTGTTGTAAACACTATTAAAAAACCCATCTGACAGCTTATTGTTTAGGGTTAGTAAAAATGGAGTGTTACACGATGGAACAACGGGTAAACGCAAGATTTGAATTAAATAAAAATAACAGTTTTTTTTCTTTAAATTGTTATATTTTTATTTTATCTTAAAGAAACAGGATAGGGTTATACACATAGAAAAAATGGAGGGAATAACACATAGAAAAAATGGACTCACAGCTTTACTGGCACATACGCACTATTTTTTCGAAATTTTCCAAGACCATTTTGCACAAATGTGGCTGAATTTCGTTGATGCAGCGTTGAATTTCCTCTTTCAACGCACGCGTTCTTGTGGGCTTGTTGGCATAAACTACTGACTTCAAATAACTCCATAAAAGGAAATCTAATAGTGTTAAATCACACGATCTAGGGGGCTACTTCTCAAGACAGTCAATTCTGTGGCAGTCAGATTTCCATTATTTTTAAAATATTATTCAACAATGAAAACACGTTCTTCTATAGTGTATTGCTCCATTTTTACTAATTCTAAACTATCAGCTGTCAAATACTTTTTTAATAGGATTGCCAACACTTTACTGCACGAATGGTGGCGAATTCAAATTTTGCGTTCATTTTGGGACACTCTTTATGGGTTTGAATTAGATTAAGGTATTTATGTTCATAAAAAAAAGAATTGTTTATGTGCATGTACACGTGTGAGAGTTTCAGTGTTGTCTAGATGAATCTATCGCTCTTACAGGAATGAAATTTTGAACACAGGAAATCGTAATGGTGTCTCACTACATCTCTAAACCTAAATTTCAACTTAGAAAGTGGACATATTTTTATTTAATATTTTCTACCTGGTTTAGAATATACTTCCCGAGCATATTATTTAGAATAATTTCTAACGTCCGTAGAAAAAAATAAATGCAATATCATCGAAACATTAAACGATTGTCAAAGATTGAATTTTGTTTTGTAGCTCTTTAAAAATTTACAAAATTTTGAATTAAAAAAAAAACTAGTAATTTTTTGAAAAACTAGTAATTTTTGAAGCTGAAATTACTGAATCTGACACTCTAACTCCGTTATATTTTACAATATTTTTTGATGTCATTATTTGATTATTTCCATCAAGTTAAGAAAGGAACATACTTTCTAGCATGTAGTTTTAATTATTTTTTGGCTGAGTTCAAAGACCTTCTTGGCGAATTTGGGGGGAGAAGTTGGCTGTTTTGGCTAGGAGCCAAATCTGGAAACTAAAGAGCCACGAAGATTATTTTGATGTAATTTAAATTTTAATAAAATCGTTTGCAACAAGCTTTCTTTCTCTGTATCACATTTTTTGAATCGTTTTGTTTTTTTATTAATTTGTTTTATTTTTTTATATTCTACTTTAACAAGCGTTGTATAAAATCAGCATATTTTTTTTACTTTGTTTTTATATCTTTATTATATGTTATAGTGATTTAGATTTTGCTGACATTCCTGATGTCACTAGTGGGTCCTTCTTCTTAAAAAATGATAACGTTTTTACATGCTTTACTCTTATTTTTTCTTACTTTCTCTTATACATAATAAAAAATGTACGTCTGTATATATCTGTCAAAAATAACTGAAAAAAGCTTTGAGTTAAACTATTAAAATTTGTTATCCAGTCTTTATACCAAATTTGCAGATTTTTAACAAATTTTGCGTAAAATCTGTTCAGAAGAAGTCCGTCTATCCCGCTGTTCGAATATAAATTAACACTATAACTAAAAAACAAAGAAAACTAAATATGTAAGACTCGACACACAGATTTAACATCTATAAAGTCGGTACCTATCAAATTGTGAGTCAAATCCAACAATGGATTTACTATCTGACGGTCTGTACATTCAGAAACACGTAAAAGCGCTAGTTAATAAACGAAATGTCTTAAATATATCAAATTAGATATGATATTCTGTGACTACACACCCAGTTTTGTCTCAAATCTTTGTTACAATTAATCGTGAAAAACATGCCTAAAGCACAAATTCGATTTTCGTATGTTATTAAGAGCATATCAGGAATAAATCGCCAAAGATGACACGATAGATTCAGTAAAAATACTAAATTCAAATCAAAAAATGTTTCGTAATTACTGTACATCAATGTCATGCAAAGTATTCTCTGTCATGGCAAGTTTATTAGAGATGACACGATATATTCAGTAAAAATACTAAATTCAAGTCAAAAAATGTTTCATAATTACTGTACATCAATGTCCTGCAAAGTATTCTCTGTCATGGCAAGTTTATTAGAGATGACACGATAAATTCAATAAAAATACTGAATTCAAGTCAAAAAATGTTTCGTAATTACTGTACATCAATGTCCTGCAAAGTATTCTCTGTCATGGCAAGTTTATTAGAGATGACACGATAAATTCAATAAAAATACTGAATTCAAGTCAAAAAATGTTTCATAATTACTGTACATCAATGTCCTGCAAAGTATTCTCTGTCATGGCAAGTTTATTAGAGATGACACGATAAATTCAATAAAAATACTGAATTCAAGTCAAAAAATGTTTCGTAATTACTGTACATCAATGTCCTGCAAAGTATTCTCTGTCATGGCAAGTTTATTAGAGATGACACGATAAATTCAATAAAAATACTGAATTCAAGTCAAAAAATGTTTCGTAATTACTGTACATCAATGTCCTGCAAAGTATTCTCTGTCATGGCAAGTTTATTAGAGATGACACGATAAATTCAATAAAAATACTGAATTCAAGTCAAAAAATGTTTCGTAATTACTGTACATCAATGTCCTGCAAAGTATTCTCTGTCATGGCAAGTTTATTAGAGATGACACGATAAATTCAATAAAAATACTGAATTCAAGTCAAAAAATGTTTCATAATTACTGTACATCAATGTCCTGCAAAGTATTCTCTGTCATGGCAAGTTTATTAGAGATGACACGATAAATTCAATAAAAATACTGAATTCAAGTCAAAAAATGTTTCGTAATTACTGTACATCAATGTCCTGCAAAGTATTCTCTGTCATGGCAAGTTTATTAGAGATGACACGATAGATTCAGTAAAAATACTAAATTCAAGTCAAAAAATGTTTCGTAATTACTGTACATCAATGTCCTGCTAAGTAATCTCTGTCATGGCAAGTTTATTAGAGAGTATGCAAGAAAGTTTTAGGAAGACCATTTCAGCTGGTTCTTGTATTAAATCACTTTTCGGCAAAGAACTGTTGCAATCGTTAAAGTATTCAACCTAAGAATTTGGGATAATCTCCAGTTCTTTCACCTTTTTAAATCCGCAAAACACATTTTTAGAAATCATGTTTTTCTGTGGATACGATATTTAAGAATTAAAAGATATAACTGATATCTGTTTCTCACACCGAAACTGTAGACACATATCGAATTCTATATAGAACCCAACAAAGAAAACTCTGTCTACATATTCTTTTATGCATATATGTATTCGAAAATTGAAGAACCAAATATCTGAGCAGATGAAATTAGTATTCTTCTGTAGCACCATAATTGCAAATAATTCAAAAACTTGATCATCTGAATGGGTGAATTGTATGATGATGTTACAACCAAGTCGCCAGGTGTGAATTCGAAAAGAATTTCGACAATGGATGACGAAGTTTTAATTTACAGGAAACACAGATAGGAAAACATGGTCAAAGCGTACACAAACAGAACTTGCATAAATCAAGTGTTTTCTGTGAAAATTGGAAGGAAACGCAAATCGTTATTAAAAAAGAGCAACAGTGTAGTTAAAAATCTCTCCCTTGCAGTTAACACCCCCAAAGGGAGAATAAATTAGATGAATTTGCTTTAGCTCTCTCACTTTTTTTTATAGTCGCCATTACAGGGTAATGAATATTCAAAAAAAGATGTACAGATCTCGATTCCTGATCAAGATATCATTATAATTCTTGTATTTTATAAAACCTTTATTTTTGCTGCCATATTGTCGATAAGGCCAATTCTCTGTTCTTTTTTACTGTAAGACAATGCGCGCAGGACAAAAAGCAATATTTTAAATTCGTAATAATATGATTTTTACACCGATATTAGAGGTTTGTGTTAAAGTTTGAATGCAGTATTCGAAAAGGAAGAATGTATGTTGGTTTGAACATCCGTGTGTATTTAAAAACTGTGTTTTTGAAATACAATATGCAAGACAAATTATGTCAAATATAAATGGATGATAAAAGGTATTTGTCATATGGCCTTGATATTTAAATGATATATATTTAGTTCAAATGTTACAACGAATTATTCAAAAATAGGATTATAAAATATATACTTTATTTTGTTTGTATAATATAGAACTGAACACAAAACATGTAATACTGCTTTAACCCTTAAAAGGGCCATTTTTTTTCTAGTCATATTATGTTTAAATATTTTTAGGCTTGAAATTAGAATAAGATAAGGGCTTCATTTAGCTTATTAGATAAATTTAATTTGATTAATTAATTAATTTGGTTAATTAATAATTAAGTAACAAATCAAGACGCATCATTTTGTATGAGATAAAGTACTGAAGCATCTAATTTTCTGTCTTTCTAAAAAAATTTGTCAGAACTTATGCCAGCCTACATAATTTCATACAAAGATTGATAAATTTGGTGGGAAGCGTACTTCCCACGGCCCTAGAAAGGGTTAATATTAGAGAAAAGTAACTGGTTGGGGGGTGGAGAACTATCTCATTGGTTGTAATTGTAATCTAAGATGCCATTTTTTTTGTGAAATCTTTGCAGTGAAATATACTTCAAGAAAGAAATGCTTCATTTCCAGAAAAGGATAAGTTTTCGAGATTTTTTGTCTTCAACTAGCTGAACAGACAACTGAAAAACTGAAAACAAAATTCCAATCTTTTAATTTCTAATCTTTTTACTAGAAAAGTATCTGGTACCCAAAAATTGAAACTGAAAGCAGTATTATCTCTAAAGGAAGGTCTGATTCTTTTCTCTTTATTATAGTTTGGTGAGTTATTAGTAGTATGTAATCTGATATCATTCGAACCTTAGTTGCATTGTGGGTGGAACACACAATATAATAAACCTTTTTAAGAGCAGATAAAACTTAATGCTAGTACATAAGAATTGTTTTTTCTTAAAAAGGAAAATGAAAACTTTGGCTTTTAGAACGATTGTTATTTAATAAATATTACCAAACAAACTTCAAAAATATTTTATACTCGCTGAAATATGGAAGACAAAAGTTGGGGAAATATAATTTGATATTTTGAACTTCATCAGTCGAGTAACAATAGCAGAGAAACATCGCAAAAATGAACATTACTTCGACAAAGTTTTATAAAATAAATACCTTTCTAACACAAAATGCTCTACAACATTATTATGATATCCTCTTGATGTAATATAATCTTGATGCCATAAAGATACACAATATGTTGAACTAATATAGTACATAAGCTTAACTTTGGTGTTAAACCATTTATTAATCGAATCGATTACAGCAATTTAAATCAATCAATATAATTGGGGCAGCGGTGGCCTGGTGGTAAGGTCTCGGCTTGTGAGCCGTAGGGTTTCAGGTTCGAAACCCGATTCCACCAAAGAACCATCGTGTAAGGGGGTCTGTTGCACACTAAATCCGTCATGCCAAACGTCCTCCCCCTGGTGTGGTATGGTGTGGAGTGGTGAGGGAAGTGCCAGCTCAGGTGTCGTCCTTGCCATCTGACCGCGATTCAAAATTATGAGGTCCATCCCAAAATAGCCCTAGTGTTGCTTTACAACGGGACGTTAATATAACTAAACTAAATAATCAGTATAATTACAGATGTATATGAAAATTTGTAGGCTTATTCTCCCCTCGACTTTTTTATATACTCATACAGTATGGTTAGTTTTGTGTTTATTGTAGTTGTATGGCGTAAAAAGATCAAATATGAATTTTTGATCACTTTTGACGGATAAAATTCAAAATGGATATGGTTGTAGAATTTTTGTGCAAAATTCACATACTATAATTCATGCACTTATCTCATTACGTTTCTTGAATTATCGAATTCGCACGATCTTTAGCGATAAACATATAATCTGTAAAAATAATCAGTTTTTTTTAAGATAGAGAGCAGAACATATTAATGGTGATTAGCCATTGATAGGTGCTGCTCTAGATTTCTTACACATATCATTGATATGAGCTTAGAATTGTTGGATTGCGTATGCGCCGCGGATCTGTCTAAGAGCGTTGGTGGATCCTGAAGGCAAAGCTCAATTAACACCCAAACCATGAACATTGTTACCATTGTTACATGGATGCAATTTATGATAATAGCTAATTATGTAATTGCAACATCCAGGACCAGTAGTTAACATAATTAAACCTGTTTCTGTTAAATTTACCTCAGTTATCTTACTCATAGTAAACCAACGGGATTGGTGCCTAAAAAACGTTCTTTCATACTCTCTAATAAAAGCGGGATCCCAGAATATTCCTTGCATAACATTGGCGTACAATAATTTGGAAATATAAACTTTTGATGAGAATTCAACATTTTCATGGAATCTGTCGTATGATTCATGGCGATTAATCTCTTTTGGCGATTAATCTCTGACATGTGGTTAATAGTACCCGAAAACCGAATTTCTGTTTTATATGCGTTTTTCCGAACGGATTTAAACAAAATTTAGACACTAAACTACACTTGTACACACTTAGACGTATACCAAATCTGATATGTTTAAGTCATTCCGTTTTTGAATTATCGTGTTTACATGTTTCTAAAAATGCAAACCAACAGATGGACAATCCCTCGTTGGAATTGGGTTAAAATTTGATAGGTGTCTAGACTATACATATTAATTCTGTGTATAAATTTTATCTGTCTAGTTCTCTTCTTTTTGTAGTTATTTTTACGTTTACTTAATACACGATTTTTTTTTTTTTTTTTACTTTTTCGTATACATACTATAGAGAAAGTATAATAAATAATCTTCGAAAAATTCGAACTAGACGAATCTCTATGGTTTTAGATCTCCCTGAGTTCGGAAAACACATTTTTAGAAAATGATCAGCTAACTCAAAAACGCTTTGAGCTAGATGGTTGAAATTTGGTATCCGGCCTTTACATCAAATTTGCATATTTCTATCAAATTTTGAATAAAATATGTAGAGGAAATCCGTCTGTCTGACTGTTCGAATATAAGTTAACACAATAATTACGAAACAAAGAGAGCTAGATAGATAAAATTTGGTAAACAGATTTAACAATTATAGTGTAGATAATTTTCAGCTTTTGAACGAAATCCAATGACGGGTTGACTGTCTATCGGTCTATACTTTCAGAAACATGTAAACCCGATAACCCAAAAACGCAATGAGTTAAATATATCAAATTTGGTAAGTTATTTTGCGACTTTACGTGTAATTTTACGGCAAATTTTTTTGTTTCATTTGATTAAGAAGAACGCGTCAGTAACCCAAATTCCAATTTTGGATACTTTTAACCGCATGTCAGGGATTAATTGCCAACTAACTCGCCAAAGATTACTGAACTGAATCGGTAAAAATGCTAAATTATTCATAAATATAAAATATTTCATAAATATTATAAGCTAATGCCATGCAAGGTATTCACTGAGTTTAGCTTAGTTATATTGTCCCGTTGTAAAGCAACATCAGGGCTGTTTTGGCACGGACCTCATCATTTTGAACCGCGGTCAGATGACGAGGACGACACCTGAGCTGGCATCCCCCTCTCTACGCCACACCACACCAGCGGGAGGACGTTTGGCATGACAAATTTAACGTGCAACAGACCTCCTTACACGACGGTTCTTCGGTGGAATCGGGTCTCGAATCTGAAACCCTACGGCTCACAAGCCGAGACCTTAACACCAGGCCACCGCGGCCCCAGGTATTCACTGAGAGAGTATTAGAGAGTATGCAAGAAAGTTTTGCGGGGACTACTTCCGCTGGTTAAATCTTAATATTTGTTGTTCAAAACTGGATACTTTTAATATTAATTCAATCATCTGTTCTTTCATTTTTGCCAAGAACCTATAAAACGACGAATACTCATTAAATTTGGATTAAGTATCAAGATAAAGCTGGATTTATTATCTGTTTACGGTTTGTGGATGGATTAAGGCAATTATTTCCCATATAAAACAAAACTAAGTTCCACTTTATTTCTTCATCCATGCATTTTATCAGGAAATATAACCACTTTATTTCTAAGAATATTTTTAAAAAAAATTTCAGATGGATTTCACAAAAATATTTTTTGCAAAGAGGAATTTAATAGATAATTATTGGGTAGCACTTCTCAAGTAAGTAATTAACTTTTAAAGCAAATAGAACTGACTTGAAAATTTTATTGACGCGTTAAAATGATACTAAATAATTGGCGATAAGGAATTGTTTGAAACATTAAAAACAATAAAATGTTTCTCTATAATCCTGTTCTCCAAAGTTTTTTAATTATTTGTTCCAATAATTCAGGAGAAATTAATTAGTTCTCGAACAGATAATGTTAATCTAGGAACCCAATTATTTTGAAATGAATTACGGGTGGTCAAATATTTTTAATAAACTCATTTGAATTGAAAAATGAAGTTAAAATTATTTTTCCGGTTATTTTTTAGTATTTCTTATATTTATTTATACAGATTTGCGATACTTTCAATAAACAGTAAAAAAACCTATATAGAATGTTAACAAATGCGCTTTTCAATAAAAGTTAATTTTGTAAGATGATTATGTAAAAAATGCATACAAATGCTACTTTAATCATGGCCTGATAGCTGGCTTCTAAATCTTTAAGGGTAAGTATCACTTTATAGTTGAAAAAAGGTTTTAAATGACTTAAATAACTATATTTTATGTTGTTTGAACCTATTGTAACATTCCCCGTTTCCCAGTACTGATAAGACATTTACAGCTAGCTGTGTCGTCGCTGTTACTTACTAAACTCCTCGAAATAGCCAGATGGTGGATCTTTTCACCTAGGTGGTGTCGCATCTGTTCATTAGCGACTACAATGAAAGACCACATGTGGAATTCCTCGTCCAAGAGGTATTGATCGTACCTTCAAAGAGAAAGGGGTGTCCAAAATCTGGATGCTACATGTTTCTCATTGTGAAAGGACCTTCCTACGACCCACTGGCGCCGCTGAGAGAGCATATGGCTGAACCCCGATTGGCCGAAAAAGAGCTCAAATGACCAATGTAAATTAAGAGACGGAGATTGTTGCCGAAATAAAGTGCGGAGATTTTTTTAGCAGAAGAGGAGAAACGAATTACAGGCAGACTGTTGGACTACGCTCACGAATTCGGAGTCCGAGAACCAACTGAGTTTCAAGAAAGCCTTTGACTTTGACTGTTGTGTCTCCTACTACAGGTGTAAATAACTATTTATTTTACCAAGATTAGAACAAGTTGTTCTTTTGTATATATAGGGCCGTAAAATAAAGAATTGTCTTTAAATTCTGCTTCGTTATCTGATCAGTCTAGGTCAAGACATTACACTATAAATGTTCTTCTAATAAATTACAAAATGTAGATTTTTATACAATTCTTCGATTTTACTAGTCATATTTATTAAAATACCTTTACTACATGTTACACACACTTACATGTTAAGCAATAAAAAAAATCCTCTCTTCTGTGAAAAATATTATCCAAATTGCGAAATTCTGAATATCACCCTTTTAGAAATTTTTATACCGTTTCAACAAAGATCTTCTGTCACGGACCAAGAAATCTCTAAAGTTGACTGGCCGAAAATGCAGAATGACGTCATGGCGCTTATATCTCGACCGAGCGGCAATATGGAAGTAAAGAGCAAAATTTGAAAGAGTTGAAGCTATACGATGTTTGCAGTGTTATGCCTGTTTGTGTGTGTGTGTGAGAGAGAGAGAGAGATTTCTTTATTCCTTTTCCTTTTATTAGATCCTACAGGAAGACTATTGATTGCAATGGTTCTCCTGACAAGACTTTAGAAAATTTCTTCAATTCTTTAAAGATTATAGTATCTAGAACCAATATTCACCCTTCGTTCAAGAGTTTATATATATATATATATATATATATATATATATATATATATATATATATATATATATATATATATATATATATATATATATATATAATTCTTAATAGCAGAAGGTAGGTTTGAAGAAAGTGAAGAAACTTTCGATTTCTTGACGTCGTTTTAAATTTATTTTGGAGAAGCACGCATTATGTACAAGCAGGAGCGAAGAATACACACACAACACAGAACATCTCAAAGCGAAAAAGAGAGAATGAAAGCCAACTGTACATTTTATCCCTGATCTCATATAACATGAGATTTCTGTCACATGTCGATTCAATACACGTGTTGACCTTTGACAAGGACAACGGAGGGATCATTTTCACTCGACACGAGGAACTGATGGCGCATCATTTTTACAAAGCTTCAAAAGTGGAATGGGATCAGGAAACAAGAGAACACTTAGAGAAGAACACAAGAGAGAAGGGCCAAATTAGGCAAAAATTTAGGGAATTAATTTGGATTGAATTAGATATTAAAATATCATTACAATTTTCCCCCCACCGCAATACGTGGAAGTGCGTCGGGAACCTTTAGACACACAGCCATACCTTACAGTGATATTCAAACAAGAAATTAAAATTTAAAGGCATATTACAAGTGATACCCAAATTTCCTTTACCTTTACATTAATACAGAAATCATTTTGATAAAGATTATTTAGAACATAAAAGAGATAAAGTGATATCTGTGAAAATATTAGAAAAATTTCAATATTCAACAACACCAAATTATTAATATTAAAATGTATAATATAAAAATGATTTTCTGCAGAAACTCAGTTTATTGTAAAATTGTCTCTTTTTATTGAGGAATGCCTCTAAAGAATGCACACAGTGTCTTTTAATAGTACAAGGCTCACCAAAATCATCAAATGGGGTATAAAATAATGGAATAATAAATTGAACTTATATAATAATAAAATATCAACATAGTTCTGGTTTTTGTATGTAACGCTTGAATCTGAGAATAATAAATATGAGATTCAAATACTCATTATAACATTAATACTCAAAACAAATGACATAAAACTATGTAATTTTAAAAGAAAAAAAAATTAACCCACTAGTTAGCTAATTAGTGGTGAACAGTTAAATCTTGTCCACTAAGTTCAAATAATGGGTGAAACTAAATGACCTAAAATTAGGACATGAAGAAGGAGGGGGGGGGGGATAATTCTTATTCTCTTTCTACTCTCATCCAGGAATATTTGTTTCCAAAGTGGACAACAGCATATCCGGGATAGAAATAGAAAGATATAGAAATTAATTGTGAGATTGACCCTATACTCACATCTCAATAAGACTGCTGTATTTGAATTTATTTTTGTTATGGCGCTTTTCACAACATCATCATCATCACGAAGAAAAGGAAAAAAAAAAAAAAACTCTTACGAGTGGAAGCAACTGGCCAACCTAAGTTGGGACAAAAGAACACTTTAGAATGACCCCGACATGGGCCAAATTAGGCAAAAATTTAGGAATTAATTTGGATTAAATTAGATATTAAAATATATATCTGCATGCGTGAGTGTGTATTGATCTTGTGAACAAGATAACTGGAGTAATTTTGTTTGGATTTTAACTGGCTTGGAATATTTTGTTAGAAATGCAAACATCTCGGACGAGTTCGCAAATGGCCCATCTTGCTCAAAGGTGGGAGAAATGGTGGTGTGAGGGTGAAATTTTCATTTCGCTATAACTTTCTTAATATTGAAGATAGAATGAAAAATCCAATTAACCAAATTAGCACCTCATCAGAATGAGCAAATTTTGTTTTTAAAGTTTTTCCGATAGCTGCAATGTCTTAGAAGTTAGTGGCAGAAAAGTGATTTTCAAGCCTTAATTTTGAATGTTTCTAACATTAACAATTTATGTTAATGTTAGACCAGATATTAACTTAAATGTGACTTTTAGACTTTGCCTTCCTGCTTGTCGAGAGGAATTTTTAATTGTTTTCTTGTTCTAAATGATATTCATGCTTTTTTTAAACTTTTAATAAAAACCATTTTAAATACTATATCTTTCGTTTATAATAAGCTCTGATTACCACACTCAAACCCATATACAATACATTCCCAAATATCCAGTTCGCAACTATCCGGCCTCGTTTTCCTTTACCGTGATTAAATGAAGAGGGTAAGGCATTGAATTGGCAACATTTCCAAGGCATTAGAAGCGGGCGTCTGCTACGATTCTCCGACGTGTCGTCTGCAAAATACAAGTTGTGACAGGAAAAGAGTAGCGTTCTGCCAGTTGTTCATTGTTTCATCAGTGTGTAACGGACCTAATTATTGCTGTTGTTCCTGATTATAACTACGCAGTACGTAAATTGTTCTTGGGGTATGCTTAATTTTTTTGAAGTGTACCACAGTGTAGATTACCTAATTTATGTTAAAATGCGAATAGTTTTTATCCTTTAACTTACTTTTTCTCTGATAAATTCTTGAAACATACAGTGCGATACATAAACATATATGAACTACCACTACAGAGCCTTTTATTTTAACTCAGCACATTATCGGCAACTCCTATGATTCACCGGGCAGCGGCCGCGTTCATATTCTACGTGGCTTCAGATAAATGGAGGGCTACTCAATAAGAAGTGAGAAAATATTATTATAACAGTATGCATTAACTCCGGCCTATCCGGCCTACCCCATTAGGTCGGATACTCGGGAGTGTACTGCATATATATATATATATATATATATATATATATATATATATATATATATATATATATATATATATATATATATATATATATATATATATATATATATATATATAAATCTGACTTAAACTTAAGTAATTTCCTAATTTTTAGCTTAATTTTGCCCATATTAACTTCATTCTAAAATGTTCTTTTATTTCCTGATCCTATTCCACCTTTTTTAATTTAATTAATTCAACATAAGTTCTAAAATTGCTGAAGTAGACAAGTTCCCAAACGCCGAGTGAAGGGATAAAAAATTGTCTAGCTAAGCGAATTCTTTTTAAAAGATACCTAGATTCCCCTACATAAATCTGACACGTGTAAAGAAATCCTTATTGGAATCTCATAGTATAAATAAGTCGGAAAAAATACTTCCTAGCCTTTTTTAGCTTTTCCTCTTTTCGCTTTTGTGTCGTTCAGTGTTAATGTGTTCGTCGCTTCTGCTTGTACATAAATTATGCCTCCCGGGAAGGAATAAAAGCGAAATTTAAAATTCGAAAGTGTCTTCTCTTTCTTCAGCCACGATTCTGCTTAAAAATTTATATATATATATATATATATATATATATATATATATATATATATATATATATATATATATATATATTAAAATCTAATTTAAATTTATTTAATTTCCAAAGTGTTGTCTTAAATTAGCTCATATTAACTTCATTCTAAGATATTCTCTTATTTCCAGATCTCACTGCACTTTTTCTATTTAATTAATGCAACAAAAGCTCTGTGAAAATGCTTTAGTCAGCGGTTCCCACACTCCGAGTGAAAGGATAAAATACTATTCAGCTAAGCACATTCTTTTAAAAGATCCCTACGATTTCCTTACTTGTGATGGACACGTGTTAGAAATCCCTATTAAAATCTCACAGTATATATTCACAGGGATAAAATTTTCACCAGTTATCGTTCTGTGTTGTGCTCGTCGCTTCTGCTTGTTCATAAATCATGTCTCCCGGGACGGAAAAAAAAAGAAGTTAAAAAATTGAAAGTCTCTTCACTGTCTTCGAAACTGCCTTCTGCTTCAAAACTATAACACATCATTATGAACTCAAAATTAATTGATCACATCACTTTCTACAAAATATACATTTTAACGAATGGATACTCCTTAAGTTTTTTTTATTTTATATTTCCTAAAGTCTCATGCATTATTCCCTAAATCTAAATGGCATAAACAAAAAAAACTTAGCGTGCCTTCCCAATACATTTATGTCGGAAAAAATACACAGTAGAAGAAAAACTGTAATAAGAGCTGTCTGAAAAGCATTTTATAAGCAAACTAAATGACGCAGTATTCCCATTCCGGAGATAAAAGCCCCCGGAACAGCAAAATATATTCTTGAAATAACCCTTGAAGAGCCCTTTAAAGAAGGTACTTACGAAGGTGGTGTTTGGCATAACAACCGTCCTCCGCAGCGTCTCGGCGTTGTAGATGGTGGCGGCGCCATCTGAGTCTCGGAACAAAAATTCGTGATCTAGAAAAAATGGAGAAAAGAACATAAATTTCGAAATTTATCACTTCTAGAATAGGATACAAAATTCTAGAATAATGTGGCAAGATTTTATAACAGAAAACCCTGCGTGATAACGACCAGATGTTTCTTTTCTCTTACCTTAAATAGGCTGTAGCCATATTTTTTGAACGATTTTGAAGTAATGTAAATTAGGTATTTTCATAATATTTTGAAGCTGAAATGCTCCATTTGATCGTTTTTGTGTATGTTACAAACACACTTTTATCTGTATGTTACAAACACACTTTTATCTGTATGTTACAAACACACTTTTATCTGTACATATAAAAGCTTGAAAAGCTGCAAATATGCGTATATGACAATAGTTGATTTTTTTTAGGGAGCTACTTCAAAAAGCAGGTATTATTTGTTCGTCGATTTTCTCACAATTATTTTACATTGACGACCTTGTGCAGTGTGTTTAGATTGAGAGACATATATTGTTCAGTTAATATATTTTTAACATTTTATTTAATATGACCGACGTATACTTAAATTTATTTTTCAAAGAATTTCTTAGAGAATGAAATTCTTCATAATTTTATATTCTTAACAAGAATTCTTTCTTTTAATCCTTGCGGGACAGAATTGTTATTCCATAACACAGAACACTAATGTTGGTGAGTTTATGAAAATAATCTCAAGATTACAAATTCGAAAATTATTTTTTTTTTTTTTAAATTTACTCTTAAAGTATATTTAAAAAAGTTTTATAATTAAATAATTTGCAGATTTAAAATAGTTTAAAACAAGGAGAATCATTAAAATATTTTGAAAATTTCGATATTTTCACTATATGTAATCGTTTGCATGAAATTAAATATCGAAATAAAGGTCATGTTAGCTAAATGTCATGAACCCAATTGTTTTCTTGAACAAATAATATTCCCAAATCACCGCAGACTGATTCCAGACCTTTGAAAATCTGAAAATATTTTCTCCATTTATATATTCATAAATGGATGTCGAAACAAGAATATTGATTGGATGCCAAATACAACTCAATAAAATTTGAAATTTAAACTGACATTTAACTTTCCTGTTGTCTTTTCTTATAAATAGAATCTAGGTTGTCGAGAAATCTTTTACATGGAATTTGATTTCGTTTCTTGTCAAATATTATTAATATACATAAAAATGTTGCGACAAATAAATTATTTGAAAATATTAGGAAATTTATTGTTATTGTCATTTTCTTAATCATTTGTTCAAGATTTCATTCATTTCGCTTTTAAGGAAACTGGGGTGTTAGAAAACTTGCAACTGAAATAAATTTAACTAACTAAATAAAAAGTAATATATCTCATGCTGCCAAAAGAGAATTTTTAGAAAGCCTCTATCTCAAACAATTTTGAAATGAATACATTTTAGTAGAAACACAAAGTGACACCCTCTCCTCCTTTTTTTTTTTTTTTTTTTTTTTTTTGAAAACCATTCAACTACTAATCAGTTAAAATAACACCAGATGGGGAAATATGTCGATAAAAAATCATAAAATAAATAAAAAACAGTTTATTTTTCTGATTAAAAATGTTTTGTCTAAAAGAAAAAAGATTCTATGGCAATAAAAAGTTTACCTTTTTTTTTTGCTGATTAAGTAACTAATCAATTAAAGCAATACCAAAAAGGCAGATGGAAAAGTCGAAAAGAATAAATAGTAAATAATGATGTTAAAAATCAAAAGCATAAAATAAATTTTTAAAACATTATTTCAAACAGTTTTTTTAAAAAGCTTTTTTATTATTTTGTTATAAAAAAAAATTGCACACCGAACGTGGCCCAGTTTTCGGTAACCTGATCCAGTGGTAACGATGCAACTTATCTGATATAATTAATTAAATTTGTATGATAAATACACGAATTAGGTAACGTATCTAAACCCTAATTTTTCTTATCGGTAATTCTATTAAAAATAGAAGAATTATTTGCTGTTCTGTCCGATCATTAATTTATTATCAGAATTTATTTATGTATTTTATATGATTCAAAAAATGTAAAGCTACAATTTAATAAAAAAAATGGTCTGTCAAAAAAATGATCGTCTTCTTGCTCTTAGAATGTTTAGATTTATTTTCATTCTAGTATCCGTTCAAGAATATTTATTATACTTTTTAGAAATAAAATGACTTGATTTCATGCTTGTAACATCATTTTTGCCTTGATGTAGCATTTTCCCCATGAATAAAAGAAAATAAATTGTAAAGATGGACGTATTCTCAAAGCAACGAACGATCTTTTTACTGAAGAATAATGCTGTCTTTCGGCTTTTAACTGCTAGCTCGACTGAGGCTCATTTATTTAAATTCAAATAATCAATTGTTAAAAAAGTCTGTTGGGAAAGAGAGATGTTAAATTTGGAATAAATATTTTTTTCCACAAGCAATGCTGTAAAGTTGTAAAATTCCTAGAATGTGAAAAGTTAGACAAGAAAGTACAAATAAGTCCTTTATAAAAATAACTTCATACATAGTATTTGTATCAAATACAAAGAAACAATTTAAGAAAAAGTCGTTTGCATGGAAACTTTATCGTTTATTTGCTTCAAAGAATGTCTAGAATTATTTGATGTAAATTCCTGAATGCTTCGTTTCATTTGTATATTTTTTTAGAAAATGAAATGTCTCGAAATAATGAAAGCAGCATTGCCTTTACTCTGATATTTTTTGCTAGACATTTTACTTCTTTATTTATTTATTACTAGACATTTTAGCATTCAAAAAAAGGAATGGGTTGATGCGATGAATAGTTTCATGACAATGATGACCATTTTACGAAGGAATAATGCTATATTCAAATATTTTTGTTTGTCTAATGTTGTAATTTGATTTTTTTCATGTCAGTAAGGATGGAATATCGTTAGAGATCTGCCATTTCCTAATATACTGTATTACCGAAGTTGAAATCTTTATATTTTTTCAACAATTCACACTGAAAGATTTTTGATGACAATTCATTACTATAATAGTTTTAAAACTCAAATATTATTTAATCTTAATTTCAGGAAAATGTACAATAATAATCGAAAAATGAAAAGTAAAAAAAACAAAAAAAACACCTAAAATATTCTACAGTTTAATACCCTAAAATATTGTGTTTATAAAACAGTTTTTAATCAGCTTATTCTTATAATATAGATTAAGAGCAGGATTTCTTTTTTTCTTCTTTTCAGTCTTTTATTTGTTATCACAAATAATTCATCAGAATTATTTGTTCTACAATAAATGAAAAAAAAATCAACTGGAAAAAATCGTCTGCGCAAATAATTGATGGCTTACTCGTTCCTGAGAATGTCTGGACTTTATTTTCATTCTCATATTATTCTGAAACAATTTTTATTCTCTTAAAAAATAGTTCATTACGTGAAATGCAGAACTAGAGTTGCTGTTATGCATCTCGTTAAACAGGCATTCAAGAAGAAAACGGATTACTGTAATAGGATAAATTCAGGAAAATGATATTCAACTTACGAAAGAATAATGCGATTTTTCGCTTTTTAGTTTCACGTTAAGGTTCTTATTTTTTATTTAAAATAACCAATTAATAAAACAATTAATTAAGATCAAAGATAAACTAAACTTTGGGTGAATGCTCTCTTACCATTACTAATATGATTTGAAATAGATAGATTTCTAAGAGTGCAAAAGTTAATTATGAATTGCCAATATACCAATCGAACTATAGCATTAAACACAGTGTTTACAATAAACATAAAGAAAAATTCAAAGGTAAAACATCTGCTTAAAAAATATAAATTCACTCAAAAGAATGTTTGAAATTATTTTCGTGTTCTGATATCTGTTCTGGAAATAAGAATTATTCTTTCTAAACGAAACGATTATTTCGTGTAGAACGAATTATTTTCGTGCTATGGTATCTATTCTGGAAATCAGAATTATTCTTTCTAAATGAAATGATTTATTACATTCAATGAAGTATTATATTTGCTATAATACATATAATATAATATTATACATATAATATATGCTAATACATATAATATATGCTAATACATATAATATATGCTAATACATATAATAATAATATGCTATATACATATAATAGAACATTTTTACATTTAAAAGAAATGGCTGTAATCTTATACAGTAATAATAATTATTTAACCGAAAAATAATACGCTTTTTAGTTACTCGATAATCTATTTTTTTATTCATCTAAATTCAACTAATCAAAAGTTTAAAAGTTCTATTCGATTAAAAAAAAAGATGTCAAACACTGGATAAATGTTTTGTTCTCATTAACAGTGAAATGTGGAGTGGCAAAACTCTTGACTTGGAAAAGTTAAACATGAACTAGAAATACGCCCATTGTAAAAACAGATTCATGTACAATGTTCATACAAGTATCAAAAACTTGCTAATGGAAAAACATTTGATTACTTTACACCGTTTTACGCCAAAAACCACTCGAACTAACCAATTAACTCTATAAAAAGTCGTCGATTTAGTATTAATACGCGAGCTAAATCAATTTGATTGAAATCAGCAATCAAGCACGCCCCCAAAAAAATCAACCAGTTGTTCCATTAGAAAAAGGCCATTCGATGTGCGCTGTTCTTTTTCTTCCCGAAGCACAAAACCACTTTAATGGGACTGGTAGTTAACAAAATCAAAATAACAGAGCATAAATATGGGGAAGGAAAGGAGTGGAAACAAAATCGCTACGGTTACAGTTCACTGCTCAATGACATTCATTAAATGGAATGGGAAAGGCAGGATCTCTGGTAATGAATGGACAGGCTAAAAAATCGTTTGAAGGGTATTTGAGAACGGGCTAATATAATAAAGCAAAATTAGATGTACTTTCTAGGGGAAAAAATCGTCTGCGATTGTTTAGGGAAAGCTACTTTGTTCCAGAACCTTCGAAAGGTCTCATAAATCGTCAGCATTATATCTAGCATTCTTTCATTCTTTTTATTATTCTTTGGTTGACAGTTTGTGTTGCCAATAAATTCAGATTCAAGTTCTTTTCCCTTTATTTATTTTTAAGTATGAGAGTAATTTCGTCTTCTATTGCTTCAAGAATTAAAAAAGATTAATGAAAAAAATGGCTCTTTCTAATGAGAACACTTTTATTAAAATGTGTTTCTATTTCAAATAAAAAGAACATATGCAGTGAGAAAAACTAATTACTGTAATCTTAAATTTCAAGGCTGGTTTAGATACTCATCTAAGTATTCGAATTAAGTCATAAAACTATAAGAAATTAAAAATAATATCAGAAAGAAAAGAACTTTTGATAGTAAAAGTTTTAAGTAAAAATTGTAAATTTAATTAAGATAAAAAAATAACTTTCATTTTTTGGAAGTATCAATTTGTTTGATTAAATAATTATTATTAGTGACATTAAAAGGAACTTTTATTGGACAAGTTCCAAGGATAACTTTTCATTTTAAATGAAAAGTAATAAAAGTTTATAGCAATAGAAGAAAAGTAAATTTTAAATGCGATCAAGAAAGGTATTTAACACAAATTTTTAAAATTCCTAGACAAGATTTTAAATTTATATAAGAAAAAACTTTGAAAAATATTCAACATTGGTTTCCCTTTTTGATTATTTTACTGTAATTCTAATATCATAAATTGACTGAATAATTTTTTTCTTCACTTACATTATTTTTTTTACTACGTTATTTTAAAGTCATTTTTTTCTTTTTTATTTAAAATAATAAAAATATTTAAATTTGCATAAATGTCATTCAGTTGAAAGGCAAATCATTTCAAAACAGAAACGCAACATGCGTACAAGAAATCACAAAGCATTTGGAGACTATGCTATGAAAGAAAATCTGGAATTTTTCATTATTAATACCTGCATCGAAAAAAAAATGTTTTTAGCAGAATCTATTACAATATTTAAAATTATTATTGCTGCGATGTTCTTTAGTTGTTTTATTAATATCACATTTTTAGGATACATGAGAATCAGGTGTTATATTTTTCAACATGGCTTTATAAACTCAATCTAATTCCATCGAGTCCTTATTCTACTGTTTTAAAGATTTGTCAGCCCCTAAAAATTTAATGTACATCAGTACATGATAAATACTTCAAGCCTCCATCATAATTTTGATTCTTACCAGCAATATCTAACTCTCTAGAGTTTTACACTATTTCAAACTAAGGATTTTAAAATCTTCAGCAATTTAATGTGCATCAGCAGACAGAAGTTATCTCAAACCTTCATTATAAATTTTTAGCTGTCAAACAAACAGGAAACTTTACTCCCTATATTTCCATACTATATTAACATAAAGATTTTCAAACCTCTAGAAAGTTATTATTATCTAAATATCCATCTAATATACAATATAGTAGCATTTTCACATTAAAATGATGTCAAATCTTATCTCTAAGGGCACAGATAAATGTATGTGTATGCTTCAGCTCCGTTAAGACAAACTAGTATATCTACAGCTACCAAATTTGACCAGATATACTTTGGAAGGTGAAAATGCGGATTTGAAATTTTAATTAATTAAAAGTTAATCGAAATGTTAGCGCTTTTCTGTGATAACAGTCGAAATTGTTACAGCACAAAAGTAAGTTTTATACATTACAAAATTCAAAATTTTATCCTTCAATCCAATTTAATTACTGTGCAAATTTTTCATTAAATAATCAGCAATTTTTTTTAAAAAAACATTTTTGAATAATTTTTAATTATTATCAAAGCTGTGGAAATGAAAATCCTATTTTAATATATCAAATATTTATTGCATGATTTTTTTTTACATTCTTGAAATCCAAGAAAGAATTTTATTTAATATTCTTTAATTATTTTATAGTTTATTCGTTTAATATTTACACTTATAGTTTACTAGCCGCCTTTGACGACCAGTCGATTCGCCAATCTTAATGTTCGTTTAAATTTTAATAATTAAATATTTTACGCAATTCCTACTTTAATAGATTCTTCATAAAAATATTTTAAAACTTCAAATTTTGATAGTCATATAATTCACTCATAATATTATAAAGGCCTTCAGTCATAACGTTATATGTATATCTCTAATTTTCTGTTAGCTCCCGTAGAATTTATGCTTTAAATTAAAGTGGAAAGAATTAATATAATAATATTTTTTTTACTGAAACAAAGCATTTTTTTGTAACATGATTACTGAAAACAGAGTCACTGAGCGTTTAAACTTTATGGGCACTAAAGAATATCTATCTTAATTTATGTAATATCTCAAGAATTTGTCAACAACATTTTCTCAGATTCATCATGAACAAATCGATTCATTAACAATGTTTAATTTTAAATGCATCAAACACTAAGAAAATAAAATGAATCGTTTAAAATTATCGGTCGAAAACAGGTTGAAAAAAAACTACTTAAAAAACGATGTATTTAAAACTATAAGCATATACAAAAATTATATAACTAACATAAATACAATTTAATTACAAAAGCATGCAACTAACCTAAAAATAATTTAAATCAAGAATCATCCGTTGATAATATTGTTTAACAATCAGAACACAATGCGCATGCGTGAATTTTCAATGCCAGTTACGGCAACGCAAATGCGTGAATTTTTCTACACCAGTTGGGGTAACGCTATGCAGTTTAGACATTTTTAATTTCCTTCATTCTGTTTTATTTTAATTCAAAAGTACTTCAGAAGGAATCTTAAAGATCGATTAATTAACAATGTTTAATTTTAAATGCATCAAACATTAAAAAAATAAACAGAATCGTTTGAAATAATCGGCCGAAAAATGTTAACCCTAGTCTCATTACTGTTTGGGGGGAAAAAATGAAGCCTTACTTATTTATCGGTGAGGAAAATGAAAAGAGTTTTTGGCGGGAAAGTTAGTTTTTAATTAATAATTAAAATTCTAATTAAAAATTCAAAAATAGGGACCGCAGGTGCACATTCCCGACCTCTAAGGTATACATGTGCCAAATTTGGTAGCTGTAGGTCAAATGGTCTTCACTGTAGAGCGCCAACACACACACATTGAGCTTTATATATAAGTATAGATTATTATAATAATAATTTCGTTATTTATTCGTTTAATATTCTTTATTCGTTACTTTATATTTCTACTAAAAATCAAGATGAATAAATAAGTAATTTCTGTATGTGTACTTTTGCTCTGCAAGTAAAAACGTTTGAAATACAGTTACCAAATTCGGTACATTTGGTAGCTGTAGGTAAAATGAAAAAAAAAATGTATATCTCAAAGCAATTTTTTTAAAAATTCTAATTAGAATTTTAATTAATTTAAATTTAAGCTGAATTTTGATGTTTTTCTGTTTGAACTTCAGAAAATAATACTGCACATATAAATTTTACACTATTTTGAAATTAAAAAAAAAAACTATCATTTTAATAATACCAATTTTATATATCTTTGAAATTTGGCAATTTTTATGAAAGATTTATTTTGTCTAATTTTCAACAATATATTACTTTATTGCCCTGAAATTCAAACCGTTTTAATTGCGTCAGTAAATACTTGATCGCTTAATTTTTCTTCCCTTTTTAAAAATTAAAGAAAGAATTATGTTTATTATATATATGTATTTTATCAGACGAATAAAAAAGTGAAGATATCTCAAAATTGAGAAAATATATGTAACTGTATATTAAGTCTTCAATAGCGACGTTCTATCATGGGATGGGTCCCAATCAGAAAATATTCTTCCACGCAAAGATAAGAAAGAATAAAGAAAAATTATGGAAGATAGATAAAGAACATGACTTTAATGTCTGGTAGTTTGCCGAGCTTGAAGGAATTTTGAAACGATTTAACTTTATTTAATTATAGCCTATATTTAATTATAACTATATTTAATTATAATTTAATTGTACCAGCTGGTCATCAAAAGCGACTAGAGAGGAATAAGGAAGAAAATTTACAGTACCATCAGAGTTATAAAATATATAAACAAGACAGTTAACCTTTTAGTAACTAAAGTCAAGGGATTTGACTCCATTAGTAAGACTTATGCATAGAATAAGTGTACGATTATTAAAATAACAGTGTTTATGTCTATAACAATATGTTTCTTATAGATAGTTTTCTTATAGAATTATAAACATGAAACGATTCACAAAAATTTAATCAAAATTAACTAAAACAAAAATACCGGGCAATCCAACAGTTACCAAACACGACTATAAACACAGTAAAGTATTTTATGGAAAAGTTTTCAACCTTTCAACAAAAATATTTAAACGATAATTAAATGCGCTGGAAAATAAAATAATTTATATACGCTGGAAAATAAAATAATTTATATACGCTGGAAAATAAAATAATTTATATACGCTGGAAAATAAAATAATTTATATACGCTGGAAAATAAAATAATTTATATACGCTGGAAAATAAAATAATTTGTCGGATGTTTTGTCGTTTGGCGATTATAACATTAACCCTTTAAAGGGCCATTTTTTCTAGTCATATTATGTTAAAATAGTTTTATTCTTGAAATTAGAATAAGAAAAGGGATTCATTTAACTTATTAGATAAATTTAATTTGATTGATTAATTCATTTGGTTAATTAATAATTAAGTAACAAATCAAGACACATCATTTTGTGTAAGATAAAGAACTGAAGCATCTAAGTTTCTGTCTTTCTAAAAAAATGTGTCAGAACTTACGCCAACCTACATAATTTCATACAAAGATTGATACATTTGGTAATAGAAAGATTGATAAATTTATACTTCCCACGGCCCTAAAAAGGGTTAAATTACCATCGTTTAAACAGTTATGAAATCCCTACACCTCGCTTAAACTGATATTGATGCCATTTATACCAGAAAATTGGAGAAAGTTATAAGCCCTTTCAATTCTACAACACCCAAATGATGTACAAAAAATTGAATTGAAATCAACTAAAGCAAATATACTGAGCAATCCAACTGGTCACCAAAGAGGGCTTGTATATAATAAAATATTTTATGGGAATAATTTCTTTTTTTCTACAGAAATATATAAACGACAATTAAATAATACATAAGGTAGAAAATAAAACTTTTCCGCAAGTTTTGTCCTTTGGCCATTCTAAAATTAAATTACCACCATTTAAACAATTATTAGATCCCCCACAACTCGCTTAAACCGATATTGATATCACTTACCAGAACACTGCAGAAGTTTACAAACCCTTTTATTTCCACGACACCCAAATTCATCACCGATTTTAGTTTTCCCTTTTCCACCATGCTACAGTTTCCTTCAAATATATTACAGCAGAAAGTGTAGGAAAAATAAATCCCCAACCGAGACCGTGCAGACAAAGTAACGGCAGGAGCTGTCAACCTGAATTAACTACCTGCATACTTCTGGACCTCATTAAGGGAAATAAATGAGACAGGTCCTCTACCCTGGCTACGACGGCCGTTATGGAATGTAGAAAACGACATTGGGGGGCCAAAGAAATGTGCGTCACAAACAGTAATTTGAGAAAGAAGTTATACTGTCTTTCAGTGGCCACTGCAATGGATCCTTTTGCATTTATTATATCGATGCATGAGTGGGTGCTAAATGGGATCTGTTTTGAAAGAGTTTGTAAGAATATACTGAATGGAGTCTGAGGTAATTATTATTTCATTAATAGTTTGTCACTGGTAATGACGTCATGAAGGTGAGTCTTATCTTTATAGAAGAAAAGAAACTTTGATGTTTCAACAGTGGCGACGTGTTTTTAATGTCCATCAAATACTTCTTACTTATTTGGTAAAATCTTCACAAACACATATTCATAAAAGTAAGAGATAGTATTGAATGGTAAATAATTTCTTAACACTAAGCATTGCGTCCATTTAAATATCTCAACTAATAATAAAAATGTAGGTAAACATAATTTCTTAAGCAGATGCGAGGCCGAGAAGGGATGACACTTTGAATTTTTAATTTCGCTTTTATTCCATCCCGGGAGGCATAATTTATGTAGAAGCAAGAAGCGACGAGGTACGTCAATCTACAACCCGACACAAGAGCGAAACGTGAAAAGAGCGACAGAAAATATTTCCCCCGAGTTATATGATGATGATGTCGTGTCCGCGTTACCACGGAAAGGGAAGTGGGCAGTAGCTTCTGAGGGTAAAGACCCCTGAGCACCCGAGGGCAGAAGTCTGACTTCTAGCTCATACGAAGATGAAATGCACACATTCGCTTGAACAACCCCTTTTTACAGGAGAGAACATTCATACATCTCACAGATAGAACAGGAAGAACAACCATGCACGAACCGGGATTAGAACCCGGGACGCCCAGGTCACGAGGAAGACGCGCTACCCCTATGCCAGGACGCCGGTCCCCGAGTTATATATACCATAAGATTCTGATGGGGATTACTTCAAACCCGTCGATTTAGGCAAGGGCATTCAGATAGCTTTTAAAAGAATTTGTTTAGGTTGGCAGATTTTTTATCCCTTCACTCGGAGCGTTCAACTACCGATTTAATTATTTTTACAGCGCTTCTGTTGAATTAATTAAATAAAAATGATGGAATGGGATCAGGAAATGAGAGAACATTTTAGAATGAAGTTAATATGGACTAAATTAAGCTAAAAATTAGGAAACTAATTAAGTTTAAATTAGATTTTAAAATATCATTACATGTATATGTATACATTTCAATATATATGTTTGACCTGGAACTACCAAACATGGCGCACATATACTTAAAAGGTGTACCTCGGAGCCGTTTCTTTAAAAACCTAATATTAGAATTTTAATTAATTAAAAATTAAGCGAGCTTTTTAATTTTGTCTCTCCGTGATAACTCGTGAAACTATTAATGTGCAAGATTAATTTTTATATCATCTTAAAATTGAAAAAAATAAATTTTTTATTATATCATTTTTTTCAGCCTTTAATTCAGTTTTAAAAATATTTGAAGTGTATTTTACAACAAAATATTTCCTCGTATTTGTAGTGAAATTGAAATCATTTTCACTGTTGCTAATTGTTGATGATGAAAATATGGAGATACAAATTATTTTTCTCATTTTAAAAGGTAGCCGACTACGTTCGACAGCAATATTTTTGAAAAATTGGATATTTTAAAAACTATTTATGGTTTTTAGATGTATTGTCAATTATAAACACTATATATACAAAAAAATTATTTGGAAATACAATATATTTTGAGAAATAGGAAAATGTGTAGTAAATTTTAATGAAATTTGACCTAAACGGTTAACACTCTACACAAAATTGTAATGCAGCAATCCTATTTTTCTTTGTACACAAGTTATAGAATATAATGATGAATGAAATGAACCAAAATCTAAGAAACATTTTGAGATGCAAAGAAATTATGGGTAAAAATGTACGTATATATACATTTTTTCCATAAATTTACAACTTAATTTTTCTAAAAACACCTATAAATGAAAAAGTATTTCACCAACAATAAAACTTTTGGTTCATTTCATTGCCCACAGTATTTAAAACAAGCGCTGAAATTTTTATGTAAATACCTCTATTAGTTTTTGAGATATCATGTTAACGGTGGATAATTTTTATAAAAATTAAAGTTTAAGAAAATTGAAGTTAAAGAAATATTTTAGCTAAAAAAATGTATACAATTATCCTGGATGATAGATCAGACCTTCCTTTTTCTATAAAAGATGCTATTTTGGAAAGAGGAAAGCCTGAATTACAAGAAATAATAATAAAAGAAGAATTCACCAATGTGGTCGAAAACCATTGTTTTTAACGTGGTCGGACCCCTTAGTATGTTTCAGCAGAAGGCCTATATTTAATAAACTTTTAAAAATTATGTGGTCCTTACAATTTAAGTTTAAATTTAAAAATAAGCAAGAACGAAAAATTTAGAATATCTTCCAATTTTAAGTACTTGTGATCTTTACTATGTTATAAATGAATGTATAAAAATATAGACAAAAAATGCATAGCACAATGGACAAAGCGGTGTCAGACTTCTAAAATAGTATGACGTATTTTTAAATTTCAAATTTTTGTAGACATATGTTTTGCCAAGAAAATAATTAAGATAAAATTACAATATATATATATATATAATTGAAACTTTTAGCAACCATTAAACACGTCGAACCAATTGGTCACCAAAAGCGGCTAATTAATATTATAAAAACATAAGACTGGGATGCAAAATACAATTGTTTTGTAATATATGCTAAATAAGTTGATGAAATCTCAGCTTGCGAAGTTAATTTAAGTTATCTCATAGAAATATCATAAAAAATAATTTTATTAATTTTAAAAATAAACGAACTCAAATAAAGCTCAAAATATCTCGCATTTCATTGAACGTAGTTCAAGAAAATTTTATTTTTTTGGCCAGACATTTACTAAACCTAATCCTTACAACATGTGGATAATGTATTTTCCGACTTATATTATGCTGACAAAATCTTCAAATCTTCTTAAGATAAACGACAAATATTTCCCTAAAATTATTGGCCAAACCCGAAACCGATGAAAACCGATCTTTACAAGCGTACCATTTAATGTACCGGTACGTACGAACCGGTCTAACAAACGTACCATTATTGTACCATCTAATGACACTTTTATTTTCCACCTGTAAATGGTATCTAATAATAGGCTAGAAGCATATTTTACAATAACTTAATAAATTAAAAATTGATTTGATTTTTTAATTAAATATTTAGGATTTATTTTATCTCTTTTTATGAAAACTGAATAATGTAGCATCACTTAAGAATTTTATTTTAAATTCTTTTTAAAAGATTATTATTTTGTAAACAATATCTTTAACCAAAATTCATAGTGTCGTATCAATTGATTCCTTCTAAACATCAATTTATGGAGTTGTCAAGTCACTTAAAGTAAAAAAATCCAATTTGATGTATCATGAACAACCAACCTAAGTGAAATTCTTAAATTATAGCTCAATTGAATGTCCCCTTACAAAAATCCTTCTTCTTAATGATGCATGCAACTGTAAAAATAGCCATTTCCGAAAAATTGGGGAAAAATACTTTTTCAGTAACATTTAGCAAAATGACATATAAAAAAATAAATTATAGCGCAGAAGTATCTAAAAAGTGTAATCGATATGCAATTTATGATAGGGAGAACACATAAATTTAAAATTTTTGGAAAAACGTAATTTTTGAGAGATGGAGATGATCATTTGGGCAGCTTCACATTACAATTTTCCTTTTTTATGATAAAAAAAGTGAAATTCTAGTATCTCTGTGAAGCCATTTCTAATGATGACAAAACTAAGCCAAACGTCCAAAAACTCACCAAAAGTTCTCCATCTTAAATAGATATAGGAAATGATAAAAAATGCTTTTAAGAAGTCAATAAAAATTGCCAGGATTGTCACACTTGGCGAGAAAATGTCAACTTAAACGACCGAAAATTATTTTTAAACTGAACCTTAAATCCAATGAAATGACCTGTTAAATCGCACTCATGAAACAGAGCAAGTGGAGATAAAGTTTTGAATTCGTTTCTAGAATTTTAAGAGTTGAATTGTTTGCCCTTGAGGGAAACCGTCAGGTCATTTTTATAAGTTAGTAGTCTTTTTTTCCGGTATAGAATTTTATAAATTAATTTTATAAAAATGAAGCACGTTTTTAATTTCTTTTCACAAGCTTTTAGGAAGCATTATTGCTCTACCGCATTTGCATTAAACAAATCAGACTACCAAACAAAACAAAATGAAATGCTTCCATTTATACTAATATGAACTCTTGACAGATATAAAAGTATTTCAAAAATATATACACGCACTTATAACATGTTGTAGAGGTTACATAATTCTACTATCTTCTCTTTTGATACAACAGGTGGCGTTACCTTACTAACATCAAGATATATTTCCCATGATCCTTCTTGAGGCTCGTTATTTGATTGTATTCTAGTGAGTGTCGTGTTTTGTCTTTTGAAAAGTGGAACTTAGAAGAAATATTCGTGTTTGTTTTTTCTTGTGAAATGTGGAACTTAAAAAATAATTAAATAACAGTTCTTGAAACTCGTTTATTACTTTCATTTACCTCATAATGAAATTATAAAGAGTCTCTTCCCTATACAATGTGTATATAATTACTTAGTAACGTTCATTAAAGCTAAATTATTTTATACAAATATAGAATTTTATCAGTCACAGGGAATGTTTGAATTGCTGAACGTTACAGCTTAGCCACCGCTACAAACTGATGGAACTGTAATTTTCGCAAGTACATTCGATGATACATGAATGGAGTCTCTTAGAATGCTTGCCCAAATGGATTCGCTGATTGCTGCTCGTCTAGGGGGGGGGGTGAGCATTATGTTTTAGCTACATTCCCAAAACATAATAATCGAGATGGGAACCGATGTGCATGGTGGGAACTGAATGCTCCCTACATCTGTTTAGCACAAAGTTATATCAAAATATACCTCATGGTGGGTAATAACGTATTTCATCCAGTGGAAATATTTTTTAATTCCTCGCAGTCTCTTAAATACGTGATACTGAAATTAACTAAAATAGTTAGGCCTAATACTGATTTTCGCTTTTGTACATTGCCCATTTTGACAAATAATTATTTAATGATACTCGATATGCGTGATGCATTGTCACACCAGAACAGCAACTACATAGTAATCTTTAAATTTCAATAAACATTGCAAAACTATTTATTCTATTTATCGTTCTGAACTATCAATGTAAAAATTAAATATACATTATCTAGGATATACTAATAAAAAGACATGAGATTACATATAGCTCATTTAGGTTGTTTTAAATCATTTTAAAACAGCCTAAATGAGCTATAGATTCTTGCCTTGATTCTTGATAGCAAAACTGTAGTTATAAACGAAAAAAGTTTTTAATTTTACAAATTGTTACATATTTTTTTTCTTCTAAATTTTGACAATTTTTAAAAAAATACTTCATTAAATAATTGTTTTTATAATATACTTTATTATTTCGGTGAGATTTAAATCGTTTTCATTATTGCATTTATGTAATCGGACGATTTTTTTCTTCTATTGTTGAACCTTTTATTCCCTGAACTTTGACAATTTTTTTTTAAATTGTTTTATTTTCAACAAAAGATTTTATTGTTACAGTGAGATTTACAGCTTATATTGTATCTTCAAATTCGTAATTAATTTATTTTTAAAAATTTCTTCTACTCTGAAAACCTGAAAAACCATTTTGTTTATTGTAACTGAAGATTAAATAAAGAATACGATAGTGAAGTTACAATATAGCAAAAGACGAGGTAGAAGCTACATAACTCGGTCAGTTTAATAGATTTTGGGGCTTGATTCTTTCAAGAAGGCTCCTTTACAAAGTAAACAGAACAACTATTAGGCTGTTAAAATGAGAATGCTCTGATAATATAAAAATTTGATATTTAAAAATTATATTTTGAGAGAACTATGAACAATATGAAAGTAATGTTGAGAGTATTTGGAATACCCTAGTAAAATAATATATATAAGGCATCCCAATACCTTTGACCAAATAAAGCCACACATTATGGTTTAGAGTAATGACGTAATCCGAACTCGATAAAGCTCCATCGATATGTGATGTTTACATTATATCAGACCTACAAAATTTAATAATCCAGCGGGAATGGTCTCCAAGTAATTCTCATCTACTGTATAATAAAAGCATTACCTCTCCCCTCTTATCCGTATAAAATTTTGGACCTTAGTCAAGCGAGGAGTTTCAAATTTTTATTTTCAGTCCAGCACATGAAAATTTTGTGCTCCTTATTATCCTACAAATCCTTATTATCCTACTTAGAAGCAAATCTAGTGAGCATTTTTGAAGTCTTTGTGTTAAGAAATTGAAACAAAAATTTAACACACCTGTTCAATTTTAGTAACAAAAATATACCAAATTTTAATTGGTAGTTTAGTAGTAATTGCAAGTTTGAGTTATTGCATAAGAATTTGTAATCCAACAAATAGTATATTATCAGGATAATTTGGTCCAAAATGTAAGACAAGTCGGAAATTTTGATGATAAATCAATATACTAAATTTCATCAATGTAGCTATTTGCGTTTTTGAATTGTCTTGTTCAAATGTATACAGACAGATAGACATCTTTCTCTTAAATTTTTAAATAAATCTATAAATATGATGCTAAAATTACAAACCAAATTTCATCCACCTAATTAAAAACGTTTATGAACAAACTTTTCTTATTTACTATTACTAGTTTTATTCTATAAGCAGACAAACGCAGTTATAATCTCATGTATGTGTAATGATATTTTAAACTCTTTATTTAATCCAAATTAATTTCCAAAATTTATCTTAATTTAGCCCATAGCAACTTCATTCTAAAATATTCTCTTATTTCGTGATCCAATTCCACTTTCGGTTTAATTAATTCCTTTGTAAAAATAATGCGCCATCAATCTACGTCTTAAATGAAAGTGATCCCTTCTGTTGTCCTTGAAAAGGTATCAAAGGTCACCACGTGTATTGAATTTGGCGCGTGGCCGGAAATCCCATCTTATATAAGACTAGTGATCATTTGTTCGTATCTTTTTGCCTTCTGCTTTTGTGTCACACTGCACCTTCTTGTAAATAATCATGTTTGCCTCTCGAGAGAGAATAACAAGAAATTAAAAGTACAAAGTCTCTTCACTGCTTCGAACCTCCATTCTGCTTCAACCAAAATAATGTTACATATATATAAATATGTTTTTCATTCTCAGGATGGTGTAGGATCAGAAATAATTAAAATCTCGAATTCCAATTTTTTTTTTGTTGATTACACTTTCTCCTTTTATATTTCGTTTAAGAGAAAGTAAAAAAAAAAAAAAAAAAAAAAAAAAAAAAATTAAAATAAACAATTTGATAAAAATGAAATGGAAACTGAGAGCAGCTGCAGCTATAAATATCTTAAAGTCTAATTCTAAGTAACACAAGCATCTGTATTAAATATTAAAAAAACTAACAATAAGAAATATATAGAAAATTCACAGTGAGTAATAGACTCAGAAATAAATCTTTCATAGTGTCTAGCCTTTATATCTAAGTAAATAAAGCATGGATAGACCTAGACTACGTATAGAATAAATCATCCGGCACAATAAAATTACATTACGAAGAATAAAAAAAAAATCCGACCATCTTTCGTCTTAAAGCCATTATGTGCGTGTGTGTGTGTGTTTTAACGAAATAAAAACTTTTAGGGTATCTAGTCATTAATTTAGATAAAATTTTTAAGGCACATTATATTGATTCTGTTTCTACAAATACAAGTATCTTATTTTCTGCTTCTTTTTTTAAATCTATGAAGCACAAGAGTTTGTTTTTGTTGTATTATATTATTTTGAGCATATTTCATTTTACGATCGGTTTTTCGTTGTGTTGCATAAAACTTTTCTAAAAAAAAGACTAATTGTTTTATGTTTTATATTTCGAAAGTCATAAAATGTTTTAAAAAATGCCGTAACTTAATTTTTAAATTTATTTTGAACATGAGATAAACTAATGACCATTCCAGACAGCTGATAAAGAACAGACTATAAAGAGACTATGACCCAAATATAATGTTAGAGTTATGATTCAACTAGATTTTTTTTATGTTGATAAACATGTATCCAAGTTATAATTTTTCCCATGCTATGTACGTGATGGAAATATTCAGTGCACGAATTCGTGGAATAAAATCTGGCCCAAAATTAACGTAAGATTTAAATATGCCATTACTCGTGCAGTACAGTATTGGAAACCTTATTAAAAAAACATTTGAAAGCTGATAGTTTAGGGTTAGTAAAAACGGAGAACTATATTTCAAAAATAATGAAAGTCTGGGGGCCACAGTTCAAAAATTTAAGAATTGGCTGCCCAGATCGTGTGATTTAATACCATTGGATTTCTTTCTATTGGCTTATTTGAAGTCAGAGGTCTATGCCAACAAGATTACAAGCACGCGTCCATTGAAGGAGGAAATTCGACGCTGCATGAACAAAATTCAGCCACATTTATACAAAATGGTCATGGAAAATTTCGACAAAAGAATGCGTACGTGCCAGCAAAGCCTTGAAGGCCATTTGACTTAAGTTTTACTCCATACATAGCCCTGTCCTGTACACATTACGATTCAATAAAAATATAACCATTTAAAGAAAAAATACTTTGTTTTTTTATACAATTCAAACCTTGTGTTAACACGTTGTTCTGTTGTATAATGCTCCATTTTTATTAATTCTAAACTATCAACTGTCAAATGGTTATTTTAATAGAGTTGCCGCACTTTACTACATGAATGGTGGCAAAATCATATTTTGCGTTAATTTTGGGACACCCTTTAGAAAATGTTGCTATTTTCGTTTCTTAAATTTTCTTTTATTTGTGCGTCATTGTAGGCTTTATAAAATATTTTATTGGCCATCAGCGTGGTTACAAATACGGAAAAATTTACTAAGTGAAGGTTAAATCAGTGATTCAAATCTACATGAACTCTTTTTTCAATACGAAATATGCAAAGATTTTAAATCGTCAAATTGAATTTGGATTTTGGTAAGCATTTATGTTTCATTATAAAGGAAAAACTAGCAGAATGATTTGGTTTAAATTTTCTACCATACTCTCAAGTAAAGATTTATCCACACTTCCCTCGCATAAAACTGTGACCTTGAGCAAGGCGTGAATGCTATGAGTGCTCAAATTTTTATTTCTAAGAGTTCCCGCACATGTGACTTGCGTACTTCGTAGTATATTAAAGATAAATAGTCCGTACACAGCAATACCTCTGCGTTATTGTCCAACAATAGTTACGAAATTGCCGATTAACATACGATGATAGGCGATTTTTTTTGCGATTAATCGCTACAATGCGCTGAAATACACAATTGCACAAAATCGAATATATATTTTGAATGCATTTGATTTTCGCCCGGTTGAACTAAAATTTGTGACAGAACTGAAATTTTAATCATGAGATCATATATCAAACCAAATATCGTGTACCTTCATTGAACGAAAATTTGAGACAGAACTGAAATATAATATATACTCATAAAATCATATATCAAAACAAATATCGTATACCTTCATTGAATCAAAATTTGGAACATAATTGAAATTCTAATTCTGGAAGAACATATATCAAACCAAATATCGTATACCTTCATTTAATTAATATATGTAACAGTATTGAAATTCAAATCATACTATCATATATCAAATCAAATATCATATACCTTCATTGAACCAAAATTTGTGACAGTACTGAAATTCAAATCATACGATCATATATCAAGCCAAATATCATATACCTTCATTGAACCAAAATTTGTGACAGAACTGAAATTTTAATCATAAGATCATATGTCAAACCAAATATCGTATACCTTCATTGAACCAAAATTTGTGACAGAACTGAAATTTTAATCATAAGATCATATGTCAAACCAAATATCGTATACCTTCATTGAACCAAAATTTGTGACAGAACTGAACTTCTAATCATAAGATCATATGTCAAACCAAATATCGTATACCTTCATTGAACCAAAATTAGTGACAGAACTGAACTTCTAATCATAAGATCATACATCAAAACAAATATCGTAAACTTTCATTGAACCAAAATTTGGGACAGAATTGAAATTCTAATCCTAGAAGAACATATATCAAACCAAATATCGTATACCTTCATTGAATTAATATATGTAACAGTACTGAAATTCAAATCATACGATCATATATCAAACCAACTATCATATACCTTCATTGAACCAAAATTTGTGACAGAACTGAAATTTTAATCATAAGATCATATGTCAAACCAAATATCGTATACCTTCATTGAACCAAAATTAGTGACAGAACTGAACTTCTAATCATAAGATCATACATCAAAACAAATATCGTAAACTTTCATTGAACCAAAACTTGGGACAGAATTGAAATTCTAATCCTAGAAGAACATATATCAAACCAAATGTCGTATACCTTCATTGAACTGGACTGAAGTTCGTGACAGAACTGAAATTCTAATAATAAGATCATATATCAAACCAAATATCATGTACCTTCATTGAACCAAAATTTGTGGCAGAACTGAACTTCTAATCATAAGATCATACATCAAAACAAATATCGTAAACTTTCATTGAACCAAAATTTGGGACAGAATTGAAATTCTAATCCTAGAAGAACATATATCAAACCAAATGTCGTATACCTTCATTGAACTGGACTGAAGTTCGTGACAGAACTGAAATTCTAATAATAAGATCATATATCAAACCAAATATCGTGTACCTTCATTGAACCAAAATTTGTGGCAGAACTGAACTTCTAATCATAAGATCATTAACCCCGAGTTATTGTCCAATAGTAACGAAATTGCCTATTAGCATGCGATTGTAGGGCGATTTTTTTACGATTAATTGCTGGAATGTGTTAAAAAACACAATTGCTCGGAAATCGTATATATATATATATATATTTGGAGCACAGTTTTTTCGCCTGATTAAACCAAAATTTGACACAGAACTGAAATTTTAATCATAAGATCATATACCATATTTCATTTATTTAAGTTAATGTATTGTTGAGTTATCAGTTTTAGATGTATGCCCAAATATAAACTGACATATAATCAACCCCTTGATCGATTTCGTTTCAAAATTTGATAAAATGTACAATTCAGATTTTAAACCTAAATGCTAATTTTTATTTGTCTGGCTTTTTATGTTTCGTAATAATAATGTACGCGGACAGAAGAGAAATCAGGAGTTTTCTGAATGAATTTCATTCAAAACAAATTTTTTGTAAAGATCATGTATCAAATTTCATCCGTCGAACTCAAAGGATTTTTGATTTATTTTGTTCAAAGGCAGAGAACTTATGAATCTAACCTCAGTGGATTTTTTTTAACATTCAAATGCTATGAGCGCAAATATTCCTTTATCTAATATTTTTGTGCACTTTTATTTCATTTTTACTTCTTGATGAGTTCCGAATTTCTGAAGAGCTGTGTATTCTCAGTGACAATGCAATATTTTAGTATTTTCGGAACTCAATATCTATTATTACTTAATTTTATCGAAATTTTGATATCTGGACAGGCGCCTTCTTGCAGTAAATGTGAAATAAAGAAATGAAAAGTTACTATAATAATTATTGGGTTGGCAATTAAATAATTGCGGATTTTAAATAAAAAAAAGAAAATTCAAACTTTTTGCTTAAAAACATAGATTTATTCAGTTAGGCATTGTCCATCTTTGTCGATAACCGTTTTCCCATCTTTCAGGCTGTGTCATAATTCCAGGTTCATAAAACTTAATGATTTCTGCAAGCAAAAAACCGAATTAAATGGGATTTTACATCATGGGCTTCATTCAAAATTTGACCATTTAAGGAGTTCTGCATGGAACGAAACAAATGGTAATCTGAAGGCCCAAGGTCAGAGATATATGGTAGATATGACAACACATCCTAACCTAGTTCCAATAATTCTGCCCGCTTTTCTTGAGCTGCATCGCTCAATTTGGCGAGTTGTTGAATGTACCGTTTGAATTAATCGTTTGGTTTCTTGATAAAAGTTCAAAATGTAAAATTCTTTTATAATCCCACCAAACTGACAGCATCATCTTTTTTTGATACAATAAAATATGTCTGAAATGCACATCTTGTTCTTCCATTTTTAAATTGGAATAAAAGCGAAACTAAATAACTAATCGATACAATTTTTTTGCTAAATTGAAGGTGGAAGTCCAAACAACAAGAAGTTGCTTAGTACAGTTGCCAGTTGCTTAGTACAATAGGCCAGTTGCTTAGTACAAGTTGACAAAACAAAAGACTGTGTTAAATCCATCTGTTGACAAAATCCGCAAAAATGACTTAGTTGCCAACCCAATAGAAAAGTAAATCGTGAACTTTTTAAAAAGCTGAATTTTAAAAATATAAAAATAAAAAAAGGTTTTACAAATTATACATTTATTAGTGTTCTAGTCCATTTAAAAGTATCATTTTATTAAAAAAAAATCTGCGGATCAAAGCAAAAGTTATTAATGTATGAGGAGTTAAAATTATTACAAAAATGGAAATTTCTAGAAACTTCGTTAAAAATATATTACGAATGACAATTCGAATCGAACTGAAATGTTTAAGTAACGACGTCTTATACTCTTCTAGGATTTTGATAAAATAAATATTTCACTCCTTTTCACAACACTTATAAAAGTTTGTTCTTTAAAAATACTCTAATTTATTTTTATTATTTAAAACTCCACTTATCCAAAAACTTCTGCTTGTGTATTAGCTGGAATTATTACTTTCGAATTTCTTTCCAAAAACCTTTATAAAAGATTTTTTTTTGTAATTTTGCTCAGAAGTATAAATATCAAGTAATTCTCAAGGGATTTCTTCTCGACATATCTTTCTACAACCGATCTAGTATTTCTTCATTGTTCCTTTTCGAACGAAAAGTGTGGTATGTAGTTGACCATTCTATAAATAACTTCTCGAAGCATGACTTACTGCAGTAAGAAAGAATGTTATTACTCAGCATGTAACACAAGATAAGCTGTAGCGCGTAATTTAATCCTTATATCCCGGCACTTGGCACAGTTCCAAGTGATAAAACGCAGAAAGAATTCGAGTTCGATAGCGAGCGGGAAAATAAAAAGGCGCGAAAGCAGCAAATGCTAAAGCATTTGTTCTTTGAGATCTCTTCGTCTGCTTTGAACTTCATTACGGTTGAACATCAATACTTTTCTTGGAATTCGTTTAATTTAAAGGAATCGGACAGGATTATATGAATTAATGGAAAACAGGAGAAATGACGGTGATTCTTTTGTGAGATTATGAAATGCATTTATATAGCAGTATTTCCATTGAAAATAAATTGGAATTTCATATTAATGCAATTTATTTATGTAATCCATAAGGTAGAGATGATATAGGTATTTCGAGGTCTCGCGACCCTAGGCCTATGAGGTCTTTTTTTTTTAAAGATTAGTCAATTTTGTTTTATATTTTAGCATATTTATTTAATTAATCAACATATTAACAATTCCTTTTAATTTAGATATTTTTAATTTATTAACAAAATATTGTTTTATTAAAATATATGTTTTACTAAAAATTATTATTATTAAGTTTTATTAAAAAATTATCATAATTATAATTTATTAAAAATACATTTCTATTGTTTGTTACATACATTTCTATTTGTTTGTGTTTTCTTTAACTTTTAATATCGAAAAAGTAACTTTTCGAATAATATTCTTGAAAAAATAATCAAAGTTAGCAGTATATTAGTATTACATTTAATTATTATAATTAATTATAGGGATTAACCCCCCCCCCTTTATTTTTTTCTGTACATAGATTACGGATATTATATTATAATGTGTCATATATAGATGAATCATCTTGAATGAAAAACAGAAAAAACAATAACAAAATATTTTTAAAATCTTATTATCTGGTCCTGCTTTTTAAACATTGAAGAATTTCAATGATCCTGAATTTTATTTAATTTATTTAGCTATTTTTAAAGTTTAATCCAAATTTTAAAAATATGTGAATAAATAAAATTTGGCTCTCTAACCCTGGACGTCCCAGCAGCCAGCATTCCCAGATTCTCGTCAAGATACTAGAACGTTCATAACTAAAGATAAAAAAAAAGAATCACGGATCTACTTTAATAATCTACTTATTTCTGTGTTCAGTTTTGACCCTGGGTAAATAATAGTGTTTATATATTAAGAAAATATTAGTTGGTTGCTTAAAATTTGGAATAAAAACTAACGCAAATCAGGTAATTTTCTTATCATTAAAAAAGTTTGGACATTCGAATCGTTTGACCTGGAACGATACAGGCCAAACGATTTACAGGAGAAAGTAAGGGAATTTCGTATGTCTAGAGGATTTTTGTAATATTAAATTTAGTAAATTATTTCCGCTGAACAGTTTTAAATATTCATTAAATGCAGGCATTAAGTGTGAAGTAAGAGCAGTTCTTTTTTGCCCAACTAATTTACTTTTTTCAAAATAATCATTTTTCTAAAAAAGTATATTTGGGCCATTCGCGCAAGTAGCTTTGAAAAGAAATTATATGAATTAAAAGTGAAAGCACTATTACTTATGAACTCTTTAAACATAAATGTAAATATTAATCGAATTTTACTTAAAATTTGCACTTTTTCATAAAATAAAGAACAAATTATTAAAATAGCAAACATTATCAAATGAATTTAAAGTAACAAAATTAAAATAAACATAGCTTTCTCTCTGCCAACTATCTTTATGAGTTTCATTTGAGAAAACTGAGTAACTAATTTCTCTATCAATTTTCAATGTCAGATTCACCGTAACATTGAACTCTCAAAGCTCTTTGAAGTTATTTATAGTTTCTAGGATTTTAAAACACAGAAATATTTTGACTTTATTTATCTGATATTTTGCATCGTTGGTTTCTTTATTATATTATCCAAAGAATAGATTCTTTTTTCAATTAATTTGTACTTTTCAAAAACTGCCTATCAGTTTTTGAAGTAGCTTTCGATTTTCTCCATCTTTAAATCAACGATATTATAAATAATTTTCGGTTTTTATTCTTTTTTTAATTATATGGATCTCTGATTGTTTCGAATTCTTTTAAATAATTCGTGAATATTTTCGAGGAATTTATAAAATTTACAAAATAACCATTAGGTAAATCATTTTTTGAACGGAACAATATTGCGCGCCAATGTTTTTGCTGCACTGAATTATTGCACTCAGAATTTATTCATTTAAAAAGTATAATTTCTATTCAAAATGGATAAATTGACTCAAAAAATGGTTTATACTAATGAAAAATACTAGGCCTGAAAATATTTGCAGATGCAAAGTGCTTTTATTGCTTTAGAAGAGAATTTCACTATAAGAACTAGAGGCTCAAAATTACACACACAAATCCTTTTGCTATTGTTTCGTTCAATGGTGGCGATAATGCTATGTACAACATGGAAAAATTCGATTTCTCTTAATATCTAATAATGCTTCTATAAAAACGAGAAATTAGAAGGTGGAGATGCTTAATCTAAAATACATTCCTTCTATCATGTAAGCAGGTTGTTCAAGACCATTTCCTGCACTTTTTATTAACGTATAAGCCAGTTAAGAGCTACGCTACACGAGTAATTGCTTTTGTATCGCGGTCATGTTACTGGGCTGCGAACCACAAGGTCCCAGGTTCTATCCTCGCTCCTAACAATCCGCTGCATTGGTGACCCGGACGTGACGCAGCAACCTCCGACTCACTGGAGGGTGAGTCTGTGGTGAAAACGTATAAGCCAGTTAACAGCTACGCTTCACGAGCAATTGCTTTTGTAATGTGGTCATGTTAATGGGCTGTGAATCACAACGTCCCAAGTTCTATCCTCGATCAATTTAATTCGCCACAAACGAGAACAAATGTGCGTGTAATTGCTCATTGCGCAGAATCATACCACTCTCCTATATACTTTTATTTAATGTGGCATTGAAGAGACGGAATTTCCTGGATCCTGTTCGATTGCTCATTCAATTTCTTATGTGCAAGTGTTTTGAAATTTTATATACTTGTGTATTACCAATGACTATACACTGTTTTAATATTTTTAGAAATTGATTGATTGTCAATTAATTGTCTGATTTAATTAAATTTTAAATCCGTACAAACGGCATCATCTGATGATAAATTTGAAAAAAAAATGATTTTAAAATTCTGTAATATTTATAATTAGGAATTAGGAAATAAAAATTTAAAAAATGGAAAATAATTTAAATGAAAAAATATATAGTTCTTGGTTTATTAATAAAAGTATATTTTAATTTTTTTAATTAAATTTTATATTTGTTTAAAAAATATATTGTTGAAATTTTTTTAATATAATTTGAGAATTTTAGCATGATTAAGGGTGATTAAATTTCAAATACAGCTGTAATTTCGAATTTTTTTATTTTCTAAAATCTGGATTTCCAAATATTTTAAATGTCAAAATTTCTTAATAATTATGATATTAAATTAAAACCTAAAGAGTAGAGAATAATTGAAATAAAAAAATTCTACTATAATAAATAATTTTTTTAATAAAAATTGTTTTAATTGAATTTATTTTATATTTTATTTTAGGTTGAATATATTATTCAGAGTTTTATTATGTGGGTTTTTTTTTGATAAAATTAAAAAAAAAAAGATCTTACATACAAAAATCAATATTTTGTTATCTTCAAGCAACAGCTATAACATTTCTTCGTTCTTCTCCTACAGAAGCATCTACTGGATAGCATCTCTTAAGAATGAGAGCCATATCTGTCAGAAGCAGCTTTCAGTGTGATCTAGTAGTTTAGATCTGGATATCAAGTATGCCATTTCATGAAATAAATATAACCACTTCCTGATATCTCAGCGACATTGACTTATTATATGAATAATAAATTATCATTCATTATAACCAGCCATTTTGCAGAGACAGGCAAAGAAATTTTACGAAAGTCAATCAGCGTTTCCTTTTATTAAATCCGTAAATTTTCTGGTGAATGCTATAGTTTGATTTTGCTAGTGCAAGAATTAAATTTCATCAAACAATTACATTTTTTAAAAAAAGACATCTTATGATTTCTGAAAAGAAAGCGCAATCCAGGATTCGGCATTATTGTGATTGAGCGCATTATATATTACTGCATGCTTACATTTTCGGACTATTTTATTTCACTATTATAATGAAAAGAACGGATCCTTGATATCATTACCATCCTTGAGAGCACGGTTAGCATCCTTACAGCACATTACGGATCCTTGATAGCACGGTTTGCATCTTTACAGCACATTACAATCCTTGATAGTACGGTTAGCATCCTTACAGCACATTACGGATACTTGATAGCACGGTTAGCATCCTTACAGCACATTACGGATCCTTGATAGCATTACCATCCTTGATAGCATGGTTTGCATCTTTACAGCACATTACGGGTCCTTGATAGCATTACCATCCTTGATAGCACGGTTAGCATCCTTACAGCACATTACGGATCCTTGATAGCACGGTTAGCATCCTTACAGCACATTACGGATCCTTGATAGCATTACCATCCTTGATAGCACGGTTTGCATCTTTACAGCACATTACCGATCCTTGATAGCTTTACCATCCTTGATAGCACGGTTTGCATCCTTGCAGCACATTACGGAATCTTGATAGCACAAAATTTTATTATATTTATCCTTGATGTTTTTCAATACTCTGAATGCATACGATATCATAAAGATGTAATAACATTATTGGTGACTATTTTATACTAAAAGGATTCGTCTAGCTGAAATTTAGTACTTCTGGAATTTGAAGAATATACTAAACTAAGTATAAATAATGAAGATTTATTGAAATAAATGTGAAAGATAAATATATTTAAACACAATCCGATAGTATAACAAAGATTCGAACAACTTGATCTTTAAGTTCCTTAAGATTGTGACAAATGCTATAAAATGCTTACCAATTCTCATTTTTTAAAAATTATTATTCTTCGTTGTAAAATGGTATTCAAAACAACTGTTCTATGGTAGTCTCAGTGTAACTGAAAATTAATCAATCTGAAACCTCAAAGAATGTATTTTGAAGAACCAAGACACAATATTGATTGCTTCATAAATAAATTACAAAAAAATCATTATACTTAATATAAAATTTTAGCAAATCAGATTAAAATCAGCCTCTAAACGAATTTAAGCCAAGAATAAAGATCAAAAGTTTGAACAAAAAGCTGATTTAAGAAATAGTACACTTATAGCTCTTGTGAAGATACAGAGATCCACAGAAGTCAATGAAACAAATCAAAGAATTTTTAAATTAGCTAGACGACTAAGCCTCAAACAATAGTAGCAAAGTGAAACATATATTTTAAAGATAAGATTAATTTGTATTGTTGGTATTTCGCAATTAAATACTAAAAGTATTGTTACAAAATTTTTTCTTCTACAACAAATACCGCCACTCAATTGTAATTACTCAGCGCATTTAATTGTAAGTTTAGCAGCTTGCTTGCTGTCTAATCCTCTCCAAAAATCTCTAGTTGTCGGCGACTCCGACTCTCTCACACACAATTTCCGCCGATCCACACAACTTCTTCCGATACACACGACTTCTCCGCAGATTCAAATTGCCTGTCTTTTATAGTTCTGGGAGGCGGGGCTGGAATCTTCAGACCAATCAGGGCGCACCTGGCTGTATCTCGGGTCTTAGTGGATGGATCGTGAAAGTTCTCGAACTTTCCAGTAGTATCCATTTAGTTGCCAAACTCGCCAAATTCGTCGCCAAATGGTCGCCAAGCTCTCAGGCCATTTACGCGGCAGCTGCTCAGCACAGATCTTACAACGGTCTTTCTCACGATGACACTATTCATGCCGGGTAGCAAAGTTACAGATTTGTAACAGTATTAAATTATTTGAAATAATGGAAAATGAAGAAGTATGAAAGAAATTGCCAAATTGATTGATTGCGAAATAAAATTGCTAAACCACAGGAGTAAAATAGCATGAAATACTTTTGGGAATCCCTAGTCATTAGAACTTGTCTGTATGAAGGTCATAAAATATGGTGCAAGTAAAGGAATCGTAACACTGAATGAAAATTGTTTACAATATCTCAAAAGTGTACAGTATCTCAAAAGTGAAGGTGAATACAGTTTATGCCACCCTGTTGTATAAGTAAACCGAATTCCCAACTATTTTATGACGATACCTCAGTGCTTACATAAAATGTAGTATTTTCCATGATAACTAAAACATCATTCAAATAAACAAAATTTATTACAATATAAAAAGCAATATCTAGTTTTTATTTAAAATAAAAACATTAGAACTATCTCCGAACAAATAGTGCCATTTAAGAACATAAAAGGATTCTGATGAAACGAAAAACATTCGAAAACTATTTTATGATCCAACCCACTTTTACTTTGGAATCATATACATCTCAAGCCAGTTTTGTTTTTAAAATTGTGGTAGAAGAATTTGGATGTTGTTGCAAACATACAAACTCTTTTGAAGATAAAAACTATTCAGATTAAATTTAAATATATGGTCACATTCATTAGGTCAGAGAGCTATTATAAAATGTGTTCGTTCCAAAGATTTTCAGTGATATGATTTGATTATCTGTTTTTGTGTAACTGTTCCACAAATATGCGTTTAAAATTATCTGTGTTTAATAAAAATACATATACTTTGTTTTAAAATTATTTTTTGAATTACTTTAGAATTACTGTATCTTTTGTGTTGAATTTTTATAAATATTCGATATATCTCCAAATTTCTCTACAATGAAATATCTCGTTTTATTAGAAGTGTGAATATATGTCGAAGTTTTGATCTCAAAAAAACAAGATATTTTGAAGAATCATTTGTTACAGCTCTCCCTGAGACGAAAAAAAAAATGTTTTTGGAATTATGTTTGTCTGTGTATGTGTATGCGAGTACGTAACTCAAAACTGAGAAGAAATAGGTGAATGAAATTTAATATGTTCTCATCATGTCAAATTAGTATATTTATATCGGAACCCAATTTGTCGATGGAAAGATTATTATAAATGTGTAATATTGCATCTTGGCGGCGTTTCTCATAATAAGGAACAAAGATTTACTATTATTCTAATGGACCCTAAATAGACGCCAGGTAAATGATTTTCGACTCTGAAAATCTTTAGGCGATGAACTTGGCGACAAAAATAAAAATTCTTGAAACTACAAGAATTATGGCTATTTTTATTTTAAGAAACTAAATATATATATCATTTTACAAAATTATATGTTCTGTTGGAAAACTATATAAAAAAGAAATGGTCACACTAGGTTTTAATTCTCTTTTTTGGCTTTGGAATTCTCTGTGTATGCATTGTTGTTGACTTCTAATTTGTGATTTTTTCTGTTTGCTTGTGTCGCCCCTCGTGCAATGTTTTTCTTGGAATTTAGAGCCGTTATCTGTTACCAAACTTTCTGCAACCTGCACACACAAAACGATTTCCCTAACAGATTTCTGATCTCTTTCTCTTTCTGTGAATATGAAAATACAATAACCCATAAATATAGGGAGCTAAATAAATAAAATTTAACATGATATCTTTAAAATTTTAGACTTACATATATAAAGTTTGGAATCGCATAAATTGACAGGTATAATGATTGTTTGTCTTTCAGTTGGATATGAATATGACAACTGAAAAATCTTGAAGAAATGAAATTTAGTTTGAACTTACATCAAAAATGTAAACTCATATTTTAAATCAAATCGACAGATGCGAAGGTACAATCTCATAATAATTATTCAATACTATTCGCTAATACGGCAAAGATAAAAACAAAAAGATCCAATCGTGGAAATATACGGAGAATTTCAGAAAAGCCTATTTTGCTTATTTCTATACATATTATTGAATCATTCATGAAGTTATGAATATAAATTGATAACGACATCCAGTTGTCAGCAACTTTTTCCCATCTAAATATAAAAGCATACATCACACAATGAAATATAATGAATAATTTTTACCCATTGTCCCTTTTCAGCTTTTGCATTACTTGTGTGTATAATGTTTTTTTCAGTCTGTACATTCAATATGAAATTCATCCCTTTTGATAATAAAGATATCATTGTGCTTTTATAATAAAGATTAATTTTTGAAACGGTAATAAAAAAATTATACCGATTCCACTCGGGATGTGCTTTGAAATGTATTCACATAACTTACAAAATCACTATCCATTGTGTTCGTTACATCCTTTATAAAAAATTGTGAAACGAGGAAAAGCTTTTCATAGCTATACATGATTTCCCAGAATGATTTATTTAATAGAAATGGCTTTAATGGAAAAATGTCAAAAATGCTTGGGAATAGAATTTATGTTGCAATTCTATAAGCATTTATGTTTGCTTAGTTGGGATATGCTAATTCAAGTTTTGAGATTAATTAATATATTTGCATACTGTAAAGGGTTCGAAAAATATCATTTTTTTAAAGAATATACAAATTTATATATTATAAATAGGATACATTCATGAATTTGACAAATACACGGTTACAGAATAGTTAGCACTAAGATAGCAAGAAATTGAGCTTGTAACCGTAACGTTTGCTGCTTTCATAATGATAATTTCATCCATTGCGTCAGGCGTAATCCACCCTCTTGCATTCATTCTAGTTTAGTTTAGTTTAGTGGTATTAAGTTCCCATTTTAAAATAAAATTTAGAGATATTATGGGACGAACGTCCTTGATTTTGAGACACAATGTCAGATGACGAGGACGACACCTGAGCACATCCCCCTACAATCTTCCACGCCACATTAGCAAATTATTTGGCCCCGACGGATTTAACGCGCACCAGATGAGCTTACACGACAGTTCTTCAGGATAATCGAGTCTCGAACCTGAACCCTCCGGTTCCGAAGAGGAGATCTTATCACCAGGCCACCACTGCCCAGGTTCGTTCTAGAAATGCACCGTCATGAAGTGTTTGTTGAAAAGTATAAGCATCGATTATAATCCCGAAATTTCCGTTGAATTGATTAAAGTGACTAAACGAGAAATGTAGCTTTACATTTATGCTGCGCCACAATTTACAAGAAAGTCTCTAACACTCTAGTAATCAACCAACATCTACCGTACCGTAACTACCTTGAAAGGAAGTTACTATGACTTTTAATTAATTTTCCCAATAATTTCACGATTGAAAACAAGGAATCAAATTCAGGTCCATCGAAAACACTTGTTATGATAGTTTACGAACAAAGAAGCTGGTTAAGAAGAAACTATTTATTTATAGCATTCACCATCAATATTCAATATCTTGACAAACTACTTTATTAAGCAAGTTTGACGTGAAATGGAAAATTAATGATCATCTTTTGGTTGGCAACTGGCAACTTCAGAATGCTTGGCTGGACCGTTTCCAGAATTTTACAGATAGACTTATTTTTCTGGGTCATTTCTTGCTTTGTTACCTTTTTTCTTGCTCGGCTGCTCCACAGGCAAAGAGAGCGTGGAGACTTCGTAAATCTTTTTCTGTTACCCAAAGAAGATGTAAAACCATGTTTAAATCTACAGAAAAGATTCAGTTATGGTCTTGATATTTCAATAAGTCAGTAGCCATTTTAGTGTTTCGAAGTGCTTCTAACAAATACACTGAATGGATAACTGGGGCCTTTGAAACATATTAACGTTATCGAACTGTATATTCTTCACTTACATTTGTTGAAAAATTGCCGCCACTTTTCTAGTCTACAGAAGATGACACTGAATCTTCTAAGGGGGCCTGGGACATCGTAGCACTAAAGAAAGGTCAGAATATCTCTGGCTCCTTTTTTTTGTGTGAAGAAATAAACTTTTATAGAAATCTCAAATATACTTTTATCATATACCTTAGTGGGCAATAGTTCAGAAGCTTATTTCGGAAAAGGTCAAATCATGTACTAGGTCATTACATAATGCTTAACTAAACTAGTAAAAGTTAATGATTGTTTCTTTACTATGAAATCATAAAATATTGAAACTATTTCTCTTGGAAGTTGAATATCAAGAACATTATCTTTTGCTAGCCCTGCTCAACGTATTCAGCAATAGATAAAACCAATCATTAAACAGCTGCTCAGGATCAGTCTAAGTCAGTTAATGGATAGAATATAAGGATAGGCGAAACCTATGCCAATTTTTCTTGCCGATGACCATTGCATCATTGACAGACAAAAATAGAACAGAATAGAAGATAAGCCCTCTACGACCTTGGAAATACCGAAAGTCAAACTCTTTCGTTTTCCTTTTCCCTCGTTATGAAACATTTCCTCATGATCATGACATATAACATGAGATACCCTTTTCTTGTCTTTGCTCTTAAGCAGAATTTCAAGATAGGCGTAATACGTATGCTTCAAAAATGATGGCAAGTCACATCTTTTGACTAATAAGAATGAAATACCACCTACATAACTAAACACATTAGTATTATTGAAACATCTATATCTATTAGAAAGAGCTATAGATGAGATCTAAAACAATTCTTGCGAATTGCACCAATCTATTCAATTGAAAACTGACAGTATGCAACTAAATTATATTATGACTGTCTTTCTGATGCCATGTGCTAAACATTGGAGAAGTAGCCAATAGAGTAAGAGATAAATCCAAACATATTCCGATAAACCGGCAGTTTTTTTCTTGTAAAATCGTGTTGTTTCGGAGAATATATTTAAATGCGAATCACATACCGATTACATGTAAATAATTTTCAATCTTACCTCATCTCACAGCCAACAGCGCCATCTCTCAAAATTTTGAGATACCAATAGCTAATTATCCTTTGGCAACAATGCAAGTACCATAAAAATTAACTAGATGGCGCTATATGACATTATCAGCATGAGAGCAGACAGAAAAAAGCTATAATAATTAGATATTAAAAATGTTTTGTGGCTGTAAAATCGCATTTTTTCTAGTAAGACATAGATAAACTTAAAGATATATAAAAATATTATGTAATTGAAAATGAAGAAGAAAATTTTTATCCGATGTTTTAAATGAAAACTGACACTTCGGAGTTGTGTCAGGTAAAATTCATGCATGTGACCTTAAAATAATTTCATCTTTTAAAATTATATGTTTTGCTTTACTTATAGTATCTTTAGATAAAAATTGCCCAAAACTTAAGAAAATATTCATTTTTGGATTAAACCATAGTGAGTAAAAATGATTTGATACTAACCATTTTTTTATGTTTCTTTCTATTGTTTCAAGTTTATTCTCTCTTTCTTTAACAAAAAATATTCGCTTTAAATTGTCACAATGCATATCTAAAGTAAATTTTCTGACATGTTCTAAATATAACAGTGCGAGAGGAACAATACAGGATATATAATCAATAATAGAGATGTCTGGTCTCTAAAGCACTCAAGCTAATGACATCAGGAGTCTACATATATAATGGACGGACTTAAAATACTTAAATGAATTATTAAACTGAATTGCCATTAATCATAAAAATGCAAGGACCGCAAAATATATAATAGAAATTAGGGAAGAGTTATTACAGTAAACTGATATTTAAATGAATGAAAATAAGCATCTTTTAATCTAAATTTTAAAAAGTAATTTTGATTATTACTCAGTTAATGTTGTCAAAACAAATTTATTTAAAAATGGTAATTTTAAAGTAAGAACAAATACAATATTACATGGCATTGAGAGTAAAAATTGAATTCTAAGTTTAAAAATGTATTTAAAGGGACACGGTAAATTCAAATTTTTTTTTTTAATTTTAAGCATTAAACAAAAAAGTTTCATAGTAGTGTACATTAATATTGAAATAAAAAACACCCTAAAAAAACAATTTTAATTCATTTTTTAATCTTCATCTGTGAATAAAACTCTAGCAGAAAAGTGTGTATCGTGGCATCATGCATGCAGCCTACGAACTCCACCAGATTTGCGATTTTCATTGAAAAACGTTACCTGCGACCCTATATTTTCTGCCAATTTTTCATCTACTTAATGCCTACTACCCTCTCTCTGAATTTATCTTTCGAATTTAACAACGCTCTCTGCAAACATCGGTAGTGATGCTGCAGAGATGTTTTCTGGTTCCCATTTTAATTTTCCTTGAATATCTTTAAAACTCCCCAGTTCTCACACTGCACGCTTATTTCAAATCATAGAATATGAAATTGCATTTCAAAGCACTTATTTTTCTTCAAGTGTTAATATATTTACAAATATGGGTTCTAAATTACTTTTTCGTTTTCAGTAATTTACGACCCCTTAGTTCATCAAATCCGCATGTTACTTACATGAAAATAAACTTTTAAGAATGCTCTTTCACTTAAAAAAAATTCATAGTTAAAACTTTGTTATTTTTGTTATCTGTTATTTTTTAAAAATTTTTTTTACAGTTTCCAACTGTTTACCGACTCTCTATATTTTTTCGATTTTTAACTACTAAACGTCGTTTGGGACCCCATGTTGTATGGTGATTCTTTATCTTCTTGATGCCTACTATCACCCCTCTGAATTTATCGGTCGAATTCAGCAACACCCTATATATACCTGCATAATCTTGATATAAATTAAGGCATCTAGTACAACAAAAAAAATCAAACGCAAATTTAAATAAACTGAAATATTTTCAAGCAATATATTCCAACATTATTTGATAATTTGGATATTAATTTATATCTATATTACTCTTTTTATATTATTTTAACATTTATTTGTATTTGGAACACATTTAATTTTTGGGAATGTAAAAGCAGTAAATAAGCACGAATACATTTATTTCATATAATACATGATATACGCCTATATAATATTGAGCCAATTTAAGACAATTAATATTATTAAAAAAAAAAAGAAAAAAATTCGAACACAAATTCAAAGAAATACACGATTTTCTGATTCGTCAGATGTATCCATATGATTAAATACTCAATAAAATAAATTACTTGCCAATTAATTATATTCTAGAATGACTAAATAACTGAAAATAAACTAATTCGTATAATTTAGAAAATATAATTTAATCGAGAGTTTTTAACGACGAATAAAATAAAATAAATCGAACAAAGTTGGTCTGAAGTTCTGCCAATAACCGACCAATCGGAATCCTCTTCAAAGTAGTCGTAAACAGCTGCGAAGCGAAACGAGTGGAGAAGTTTGGCAGCTGTTCCGAACTCGAACGTTCGACAAATCATCGTTCGTGCTATCGTTACCTCAGCAACGGAATTTCGGTGGATTTCGAAAGAATCCGGTGGCAGTTTGACTCGAGGAAACTTTTTCTCTAGATTACAGCTAGTTGTAGAGTTTTCATTTTTATGGGTAATCGAGTACTTCAGCTGATTGGACGACGAATGAAAGTTCCAGCAAATAAAAAATGTTGGATTATAGATTTAATTTTATTTGAATTCTTATGATAATATAAAGTAATTATTATTTTTAACATAGATATTTTGAAATGCATAAAACTTTGGTGTTTTCTTCATCATATATAGAAAGTTTGAATTTTATTAATATATGATGTATAGGAAAAGATTCTTTTAGCAAAATTATTATTTATATATTATTAAACAATTACATCGATTTAACAATTATTGAATTTCATTAATATATGATTATATCGAATAAATAATTAAATGATATATTATCAAACAATTATATCGTTTATATAGATAAAGGATATAATTGATTTCATATATTCCGAGAGTCATTAAAAATATAAAGTTAAAATAAATAATCGTTAAAGAATATAAAACATCTACATATTTTTAATATGGATTAATATGTGTAAATGACCTAAAATTAGATTCATATTAACTATTTAAAACTTCAAGTTGAATAGGGGACACAATTCCGCCATATTGGCATGAATGTGCTCTAAATATTGACATGGCAAGTTGGATTCCAAATTTTATGAAATCAAAAAAAAGTATTTGACGAAATTAAATTTTAAAAAATGTATCCAAAATTTAAGATATATTTATAAGAAAGTATAGAATTTCAGAATTTCAACCTAGCTTATTTTTAATTCCTATAATAAATAACTGTAAACTGAGAGTAATTTAAACATCATTTTCTTAATAGAATCCACTAAGTAGAATGTGGCAGCGTGTTATCGAAAATATTTAATATTTTTAATGAGTCTCTCATATGTTTTAATGAGTTTCTCATAATACAGTTACAGATTTTTTTTGTGAATAATTGAAGATCGACTTAATTTTATATTCATATTTGAAGGCGAACTGATTTATAATAGAAATTATATATGTTGAATTTGATGATTGTTACGTTTTCTTTTACAAAAAATCTATGAGATATGTTTTAAAAAATCACTGATTTCTATGTATGAATTCTCTGAAGCTTAAAAACTTCAATTCATTAAAAGTTTATAATTATCATGTCAATTTGTAAGATATTTGCAACATTTATTTGATCAACATTAAAAATAATCTGATGTTAGAGTTTCTGGAAATTCTGCATAAAATTACATTATTTTTCAAGAAAATCTGACAATTAACTATAAAATGATACATTTTTCTTTCTTTAAAAACTTTTAATTGGTCTTCAACATTTTTACTCTATATAGTGATGCCTTTTAGAACACATGATGACACTTGATTAGATCATCCAACTAAAGATTTCTGACTGGTATCAACAAAAACCTAAGAAAAAGAACGAGCTTGTGTGGAGCCATACTTCATGATTTTTTAAATCAAAATTTCTAGAATAATAATAGCACTGTAAAACGATGTATTACCATTGTTCGGAAACCAAAATTAAACATAGAATCTTTCAAAAATTAAATAGGTTTGCATCTACTAGATGCGAGGTACTTAAGTTCAAAGGTTTCCAGACACATAACGTTTATTGACAAATGGACGACACAAACACAGATACATTTATAAAAATCACACGGCTACGCCGAGATCACAATCCGTATTGAATATATCACGCAGCTCGCAGGCTGACATCACAACATCGCCGCCTGGTGGCGGTTACATTTCGCTTCGCTTTACAACACCCATAGTACAAAGTTCAGTTGTTCCTCGATAGTTTTTAGAATTTTATATATAAGAAATCAACAACGATCACCAAGCACCAATTCTCTGATCTGATCAACAAGTTGACGTTAAGAAATGGATGATCATTTAGAGTGTGATTATCTATGTCAGATCTTCTTATTTTATAAAACATTTTATTCCACTCAAATTTTCTTGTTTTTGATAAAAAGTTTGCCTTTAATTTTTTTTCGAAACATTCCTACAGCTTTTGTAACAAGAATAAATTTTAATGCTTATTCCCTTCTCAGTTACATTTGTCATTTTTAAAATAGGCAAAGTTAAAATTCGTACTTTATTAAAAAAAATTATTTTCAGACGATAAAATGAAATAAATTCTCGACTATTGCCAGATCGTTATAGAAGTCGAAAAAAAAGTTGGATAAAAATTTCAAAACGATATCTATTATAAATGTATTTTAAATATAGCTTTCTGGATACTTTTCTGTTCATAAAAGTAAAAAACTCTATTTTATTTTTGGTATTCTTTATTTTATTTCTCTATTATGAATGGCTTAAAGCAAGGTTCGTTATAATGATAAGTTTCATCGCTTTTATAGAATATTGTTATTACAGAACTTTTAATGCCATTATTGTAAGAGGGAGTTAAATACAGGAAACAATGATGTACTCGTGTAAGATTCGTTCCAGACAGTGTGACTAGGCGAGGCTCGGTTAATGGCGCGCAGACGCGAAGAAGGTACCTTCAAACACGGCTATTGAAAAGAGTGGCGGCATTTTTGTTTGAATCAGCAACTTTCTAAAGCTCTTGTCTGGTGCTCGCGAACGATAAAGCAAGCTCAAACATGTAATCAATAAAAACATTATCGGCGTTTCGACCTGGTGGAAAAAAGAATGAAGACTGAAACGCCCTTCAAATGAAGAATTACAACAGCTACACAGGTTCATCTAAATATGAATGCAGACAGAAAATCAAATGTGTTGAAAAGAGTAGAATATTCAGAAAGTCTGGAGAAAATCCCTGCGTTTTATATAGATATTTAAGCTTTTGTTTCTTTTGAGATTTTTTTCAAAAAATATTTTTAAAATGAAAGCATTATTTTAAAAAAGCAGAGAAAAGAGATATCTCAAGAAGTTAATTTTGTATACTTATCTAATAAAAAACAAATAAAATGAATGTATGCTGGCACTTTGTAGATTAGATCAGTTGAATTGGAGCTATTTAACTAGGCATATATTTATGTGGGTATATAGGCTTACATTATTGGGCATGTATTTATATTTTGTATATGTTTCACTTTTTGACCCTTACTAGATGTTTACATTTTTATTTACATACTTTAGAATTTTTTTATTTACATACATTTACATTTTTATTTACATACTTTAGAATTTTTTTATTTACATACATTTACATTTTTATTTACATACTTTAGAATTTTTTTTATTTACATACATTTACATTTTTATTCACATACTTTAGAATTTTTTTATTTACATACATTTACATTTTTATTTACGTACTTTAGAATTTTTTTTATTTACATACATTTACATTTTTATTTGCATAAAAGAATTAGAATTTTATAATTTTTTATTCTTTCCTGTTCTTTTTTTATGCGAATTTTAAATTTCTTTGTGGCTTGTCTTCCATGTATGTTTTAATGCGTTTTATAAATGGAATCAATTTTGGTAGTGTGCGTGTTTCAAATAAATAAATATAAAAGTATATATACGTGCATATATGAGGAAATGTGCAGCTCTGAAAGACTTCTTAAATTTTTTTTTATTAATTAAATCGACTCAAAATGTCGACGTTTTTTTTTTCAGCTAATTTCAGAAAATGCCATAGCAAAAATGATTTTTACATCATCTTAAAATTAAAATAAATATATCTTATTGATGATACCAATTATTTTGCCGTGTTTTCTTTCTATTTTTAATTATTTTTTTTAAAAAAATATTTTAGGTTTACTTGACAAAGATATATTTCATCGTGGAAGAGAAACCATTTTTATTGTCACTACTACTTCAACCTGGAATTCATTCAATTATTGATGATCAAGATATGAAAATTCGATTTATTTTTAAATTGAGTAGATTTCAGTTTAAAATATGCTATTGATAAAAGTTTTAAACTTTACCGAACACACAATTAAGATTTAATTTCAGAATCTCACACAATGGTGAAAATTGTTTTGATTGTGTGAGGCTTCTAAAATTGTGTAATTCAAAATTCATAATTTAATGTATCACGAGAAATATATAAAACAGGAGTTGCACAGAATATTTAAATGAAATTTTTAACAACTATTAATCTCAGCGGACCAATTGATAGTCAAAGGCGGCTAGCTGTACTGTAAAAATGAGTGCGAACCATATATCGCATCTGAAAAAATTTTGAGTTTCAATTTATTTTAAAGTAAAGATTCTATAAATTTTTATTTGCATAAAATTCCGATTTTTTTAACTTTTAACTTTTTTTTTGTATTCTAAGCATACAAAACGAAAACGCATTTCTTAAAAAATGTTTGACTTCAAATTTTTGATGAATAATGATTTAATAAATGCATATATCACTTCGTTAGTTTGTGAACTCGATAACAGAAAATAGAACAAGCTAATCGAGTTATTTGAAATAGGTTGAATCTACATAATAGATTTCAATAGTTATATTTCATATTATATGCCTCATAGATTTTTATTGGTTAAAATTTTACATAAGGAGTTTTCACAACAGATCATAAAAGTAAACTTAAAAAGAAAACCATAAAAGATCTGATTCCGGTATGTCGTTTATTCCGGTATGTCGTTTATCAAGTTTTCTATTATAAAGGCTATACAGTACAGGTGCGTTTAATTAAACCAAAATGAATTTCATAATAAAACTTTTAAACATTCATCTAAAATTAAAAGTATTGCTATAGAAAAATAAAAAATAAAAATCTGGTGGATGTGCGGTGGAAAGTTTAACAACACAACAGTACTTTCAGTAAAAAGTACAAGCAGAAAATCAGTATTGAACAATCGTGACAGCACAGAGTGCTAAAAAAAACTCGCAGAAGATAAATACACCAAAGATATATTTCGCCCAAATACTCACTTGAGCTTAAATGAAATGATTTATTTATTTCAACCCTGTCTTTTAGCGCTTCATAGTTTGTGTTACAGGGTAAAGAAGTTTGTAGAAAGATATTGTATCTTCGCTTCTAATCGAGATATCACCAAAATTCTCGAATCTGTTCCTGCATCTTTATCGCCAAATGATTGCCAGGTTTCTCGTCAAGGTCAGGAATATAACAAATAAATAACAATATATTATATTTATAATATTGTTGTTAAATACAGTTTATTGAGATATATTTATTAGTGGATCGTGTTTTTACAACTTTCCTTTCTGTATTTTTTTTTTCATAAATGCAATATCTGGTTTTTTTTTACATTATTAGCAATTGAATTATTCAGATTGCAGTGGAATGTCATTAATTGGTTATTATTAATAATAACCCCGATTAATATTAATATTAATCAGTTAATTACAATGGTTGTAACGATTCTATTGTTGATGCCCTTTGTCCTATGTTGCCACACATTTTTAAAGAAACTTTTCAAAAAATATTACTCAAAAATATATCTTTATCTCTCCCCAGCAAAAATATCTTTAAAGAATTCTTCATATCCTTAGAAACAAATCCATGATATCTCTTTTGTAAAATTTCCATCCAGAAATGAACTGAATCCACTTCGGTCTGACGTACTAAATTGCATTGTCTTAAGGAATACCGGAAGAAATGAGTATAGGATGCACCAATCTCATTCCGGTGCCACCATCATTTCTGAAATGTCCACGAAGAAGTCCGTTGTGTTTTATTCATTTTTACTGTCAAGAGTTATGAAATATCAAAATACGTTATTTCTCCAACACAAGAACTCATATCTCCAAACTCATAACGGAAATTCAATGGGTGACACAAAATATCACGTTTCGCGTAACGGGTGTAGTTTTGCTGAGATAGCTACTCTCAAATAACATTGGTATCAGCTTATTTTTTTTATATAAAATGATAAAACAGCAAAAATTTTACATTTTCAACGGAACAGAGAAAGTTATATTTCAAAAAAAGAACTCTTTCTCTCTCTCTCTCTCTTTTTAGTTAATTTAAATTTTTCGTAGGCTTACGCAGGGCTGAAAGGTATTTACTAGATATGAAATTTAATAAGGAATTTCTTAAGGAAGAGATGCCATAATAGTTAATTTTTTGTCATCGAATATTTTGAAAAAATCACTTCAAGAATTGTTCAATCCTTCAGCAGAAGATAATCGGAAATAAACGCATAAAATATTTGAAAATACTTGTAATATTATCATTTAAAAGTAATTGACAATGCTAAAGACAAAATTGTCTTTTCTATATATGTACGATGGGATTTTAGTCCCACTAGATGGTAGCCCATTGAGTCATAGTCATCGTAACATCGGAACATTTAACACAGCGATAGGAGATGATTTTTGATGATGATTATGTGAAGTTAAAAATTTAATTTGCATAAAAAAGCTGGTAACCTTCTTAATCTTGTCGGGTTTTCTTGTTTACTTTAATTGTTTGCTCTCATCGTAAAGTTCAATACACGTAGCTGTAAATTGAAATATTTAGAATTATTATTATATACATTAAAAGATTCAATACTTTGTTCTTTATTAGTCTGAAGTTACAGGCTCCAAGCAACACAGACAATGATATTCTTCAATAAACAAAGAAGCCTGAATTATTTCTTTTTACTTACTTACTTTACTCTCTTACTTTATAATTTTTCACATTTTAAAAGTCTATATATTTCAAAATATTATTATTTTTATTAATAATGAAGATGAATACTTATGTCTGTTTAATCCACGGTTACCAAACTTGGTACAGATATGTTTTAGAGGGTAATAATGCACATCAGTACTGATTTTTTTGAAATTTCAATTAGAATTAAAATAATTTAAAATTAAGCTAGATTTTAATGTCTTTCCACGATAATTCCAGAAAATATCTTCGGACATAGCTGATTTTTACTCTATTCGAAAATGTAAAATAATATATGAATAACTTTTAATATTGTCAGATTAATTCTATGAAACTTTTTCTATAATTTTCATAATTTAAAAAAATATTTAATTTTTAGTAATGGATTTCAAAGATACAATGGAATCCAAACCGCTTTCATTTTTTCACTAAGTATTTAATCCTCTGATCTTTTTTCATTGTTCAAACTTAAGGAATAAGGATTCTTTTTATTATTATTTGATAAGTTTATATGATGAATAAGAAAGTCAAATCACATCACTGCAAAAGACAACATGCAATTTGAAATATATTGCCTAATTACTCAAGTTTTTAATGATATCTTATGTCACGGGACTCAACTCCATTAGGAATGCTTCCACACAATAAACAGAACAGGATAAAAACTACTAAAACAACAGAGATCTAATATTTCTCCAAATTTCAAGTTTAAAAATATTTTATTGTAAAAAATCAAGAATATCAAAGCATGCATAATTCATTTAATTGAAATTAAACACAAACAATATTTCCGTCTACCAGATGGTCGCCAATGGTAGCTAATATCCAAATAAATTTACACAATTTGACAACTAGCAATTTAAAAACGTGTCAGTTAACAGAATAATGAAGTTCTTTCCTTTTACTTATATTAGATTTTAGATCAAGATAGTTGCACTGTCTAGGTTCGTCAGTTTGATAGCTTATATTGGGTATGTGCCAACATATAGAAGTTCTATTGATAAGAAGTACTTTTATAAACAGTACAAACAGTGCTGTTCGGACAGTAAACTTCGATTCTAAAAGCAACAGCAGATAAGACATATAATTTGTTCTGCATCGCTGTCTTTCGACAATACTAACAACAATTATTTGTTTCTTAGAATGCGAATTATTATGTACACACTCTAATGATTATCAATTGAATAACATCTATGCTAATTACAATTAACAAAATAGCAATGAAATAACTGCTTTTATCATTATGCAAAATCACAATTAAACGTCTTGCTATCATCAAAATGATTCAATGATACAAAATTGGCCAATGATAAGCCATACATTGCAAGTTATTGAGAGTTAGTATTTTGAAATGAAATGAAAGAATAAAAATTCTTTCATGTACAATATTTTTTATGACCTTCAAAGATATTCATCCCAAATTCGAAAAAAACTCTATTTAATGGTTTTGAACCAAAATACCAAATGGTTGAATTCAAACAGGACTTAGTTCAGCAAACTCAATTGACATTTTTTGACTTTATTGTACTGAGTCAAAAAATTGTGAATTTAACTATCACGAAACATTAACAAAAACGTTTTTTTAAATGCTTCAAAGCATTTGTCAACCAAATGTGAAGAAAAATCGATAGAAATTTCGATTTCCAATACATCGATTTACATATTTACTATTAACAAAAACAAATGTTTGTTATCTGTCTGTTACTGCTCTAAAGACAAAACGGATGAACCAAGAACTATACAATTTGGCTGAAATATATTTTGGAAGGTAAAAGCTGACCTTCAAGCATTTTTTAAGAATCTTATTTAAAGCATGTGACTTCGTTTGTGATAATTGAAAAATTGGAATATTTATGAATTTTTTCAAAAGACAAATCGGAAAGTATCAATGAAATCAAAATATACTAATTAGTGATCAGCAGGTTAGTAAAAATTGCAAAAATATAGGGGGTGTGGTTTAAAAGAGGTATAAAGTCTTCTAGTTTAAAAGTTTATCAAATAATTTGTTCAAAATCTGGCAGCGTTCAAATGCATTAATAAATATATTTTTTTAGTTCCCGAAGTAAAAAAAAAAGTTTTCCTTTTATCTAGCTTTTAAATATCGGGGACTGGCTGCAAAATAATATGATATTTTTAATTTTTTGGTATTGTGGCATTAAAACAGCTATATAATATTTTTAAATGAACAGATTGCTTATTCTCTAGTTCAGAAATTGCAGAACCTATTTTGAAATTATTATATTAAATTTGAATTAAAAAATACATCAGACGTTAATTTGTAAAGGTTTTCGTGAGAAAACTGTATCAAAATTTAAGAAAATTGCTTTCAAAAATGTAACATGGCATTAAAACGAGTATTAAATAAATATAAAAATCAATTAACTTCCTAAAATATTTGTTAAGAAAACAAGATTCAAAAGGTTTATGAAAGCGACTATTCAGAAATTAAGAATTTTAAAATTAAAAAAAAAAAGATATTTTTGCAAAAAAACACTACTTTTTAATATAGCATATAGCACCCTATCTTAAATAAAACACCTTATCTTAAATATTTTTGGCACTTTTTATTGAGAACTTCCGGAACTTTTATCACAAAAAAATTCCTTTTTTATATTTTTCTAAAATTAAAAAAAAAAAAAAAAAACCATCTTTTTAACAATATTCTTTTAGCTGTTATGCATTTTTTTTCCCTGAATAATGAAAATAAATAAATCTTTATAAAAATAAATAATAATATTTTATAAGTCTTTTTATGAAGAAACTCATATCATATTTCCTTCATTCATCCATTAAATTTGAAATCACTTTCACTGTTTTTGCCAAAATTCAAATTCTTTTTTTATGAATTTTTTTCCTTACATCATTTGATCACATATATTTCCGGAATCTACAACACTAACCTTTCGAAAATCATTAGAAAAATAACGCTGATTATTTTTAAACAAATTTCATTAGCACGTACCAATCAATTAAGGTTAAATCTGCATTCATCTCTTTTTTGTTAAAACACGAAATTTCCTCCTATTTTCTCTGAACCCTCAATTTTTAGCTGTTCTTCCTTCAAAAGAAATAAAAGATTACCTTTCGAAACCACCAAACCTCTTTATGCTGGTTTTCTTACCATCTTACCAATTTCTTGCCATCCTCCCTTCAAGAGAAACAAAGAATTTACTATCTCGTGAAACCATCCAACAGTCTTCTGTTAGCCTTGGGCTTCAATCTATTGCTGTCCTTTCTTCACAAGAAAAAAAATACTATCTCATGAATCAGAAGCTGTGATGAGTTGTAGAACACCGGAAGGTGATACACTAGAATATAATTCGCTTGAGGATATGGAGGGCATATCTGAAATTGTTTATTCTTCTTCGCTATCACCCTCTACTACAAAAATAAGGGGGTAGACATTATTATCATGTTATAATATCAACGAAGTGTAGAAATTGGATTGTTATTTATTTTGCTTCTTTTTAAGAAAGCTCTTTCATTTGCATTTTGTATTTCAACTTCAAAAGTTACATTGATTTTGGAACTTTTTCGAGTTCTTTTTGCTCGTTTTATTATTTACTATTTCATTTAACTTTTATACTACTGGCTTTTAACTAGTTTCAAAGAATCTTTTTATTTTCATGAAAAAAATGGCGCAAATACACGCGCATACAATTATAAAAATGTTTTTAAATATATATTTTTCAGATTTTATTTTATCGAATTCCCATGCATAACAGAGAACTGACAGATTTTGTTCAAAATTTAATATAAAACTCTGAAATATCTTTAAGCAATTTTAAGCACTTTTTTTTCATATAACATTGTGATTTTGTTTACTTGCTATATTGTTCGGAAATATTTTAATATTCATCCAGTGGGTATATTATGATGAAAGGTTCAACAACTCATAAACTGATAACGATACTTTATTCGATAAGAAAACAAGAGCACAGAGTAAAAAAAGAAGAGAAAAAAAATACAACTTGCAGTAACAACAGCGCACCAACAAAAAATCCCAATGTAGCTGCAACGAAACAAAACGTTCAGAGAAATCTCGCTGGACACTTCGCTAAGCTGCTCACTTTAACTCAACTTAATTGACTATTATTACTCACTATCGACTCCTTTTTGTTTGATTCTGCTTATTATACTTCTATATACAGGACATCGGATTATCTAAAGCAAATGATGGATTTTGACTCTTAATGGAGCCATCGCCAAGATACTTGAATAATCAGAATCATCCATTTTTTATACTAGTCGCCAAATTCGTTGCCAAGACCATTGACTCGGCATCTATTAAATAGCCATTATTGCATCTGTAAAACTATCCTCTTTACCATTAGATTTATTACGCAGAGAAAAAAAATGTTATAAATTCGTAAAATTGTATTTAGAGTAGCTTCGTTAAACATAACTCAATAACATTTAAATTATAAAAAATCAATAAAAAAATTAATTTGTTGTGAACTTTTGCAAAACGCATGATGAAATACGACTATCTATATTTTTATTTGCCTTACATCTATGAAAAAATTTATAACATTATTCAAATTAAACTTTTTATCAGAACTATGGTTTATGTATTGTTTGCTGCCTTCATAATTTCGATGATTCAGTAATAACCTGCGAAACCATTCCCCAAAATATGATATTTATGATGTTAAAAAGTAGAAAATTTCATTTAACAAATGACATCAGTATGATTCTTAAGATTTTTCTTGCAGAATGGACCTGAATATAGACAAATGAAAAGCCTTTTCTATACAATGTAATAACTTTTCATGAATGTTCAGTTATTACATGCACAAAATAAATACATTAATTTTATTATACTGAGATATTAATGAAAACTCACTTGAAATTGAAACACTGCGCTTACTTATGCATTAAAACGCGAAATATTAATCAAGAGTTACAAAACTCGTTGGCTTTGAAGGAAGAGTAAATTTATCTAATCTTATTTAGTTTGGAAGTAAAAGTAAAGAACTCTATATTAATACGTTTGATTAAAAAGTAAATTTCACCAAAAGAATGTTATTCAGACAATTTCTCTTTTAAATTTATTCTTACTCAAGAATAAATGTAAAAAATTCCACAAGGAATAACGCGAAGAAGTTTTAGAATGTAAGAAATGAATTGCAGTTTCAGACAAATCAAATGTTGAATATGAATTGTATATACTGGATTTTCAAATATTTTATTTTGTTACTCGTTTTTTAATTTATATAAAATACAAAAATCAGTTCTCAAGTGTAGGCATTTTTTTCAAAAGGAATTAGCAGTTATGGAATTAGCAATTTATAGACATTTTTCAAAAGGAATTATGAATTCATGGACATTTTTCAAAAGAAATTAGCAGTTTGGGAACTAGTAATTTATAGACGTTTTTGAAAAGAAATTAACAGTTTAGGAATTAGTAACTTATAGACATTTTTAAAAATGAATTAGTAGTTTAGATATTAGCAATTTATAGACATTTTTCTAGAGGAATTAGTAATTTAAGAATAAGAAATTTATAGACATTTTTCAAAAAGAATTAGCAGTTTAGATATTAGCAATCTATAGACATTTTTCAAAAAGAATTAGTAGTTTAGATATTAGCAATCTATAGACATTTTTCAAAAGGATTATCAATTTATTGCAATCTTGAAGCACATTTTTTAAAATAATGAAATATATATTTAATTTCTCATTATTTTTTTGAAAGTATAAGATTCTAGCTTTCAGTTTTGTGCTTACGTAACAAAATTTCTTCTAATTTCTGCTGCGATCCGCAATTATTTTAGGTCCCGACATTTGTCCGAGTAGAACGACGTCAGGTAATTAAAGTTACAGTAATTAAGAATGTGGAATTGAGGCGAGTAAAATTTGAGAAATGTTGGAATGTATAAGCTTACGCGTTTTGTAAAATTTACTTTCACATATAAAAGAGGGCTTATTTATTGCTCCGAAAAATAACTATATATATTTGTTTTAAATTGAATTCTCCCGTTCAGTTCATTTCCATCTTCTCATTACTCTGCAGGTATTTTTAAGAATCAAAATTAAATAAATAAATAAAACTTCAAAATGAGATGAGTGAGAGTCACCACCCACTGAAAAGATGCTTAGAAAATTAAAAAAAAAAAATAACATATCTATATTCATTACATTAAGATGAAGCAACAGGATGTGGTCAATTTAGAGCTAACCACTAATTTTAATTATGTTTAAGGGCATTTCATATGATGCATTATTATATCGGAAAGGCATCAGTTCGTCAGCAGAACTTATCTGCATGTTACTCATCACCTTATAGAAAATTTTATTCCTCCGTTTTCTACTCATATATGTAGCTGTTGAACATGTTGCCAACAAACAAAGTCAAAAATAACTGTTCCCAGGAAAGATACATGGATTACATACCACATCATCGAATAATTTCAAAAAAAAAAGAAGATAAAAAGTATTCATTTGTTTCTCGGAATTTTCGTTTTATAAAGATGTATTGAAATACCTTCTGCATCTAAAGGTTAAGTTCGAATTTTGGACATCTGGAATTTTTTGTATAAATGAAACCATAAATTTAAGATAGTTCATATATAATAATAAAAACAGCAGAAGGTTAAAATGGAACTAAAAGATATATAAATATTTTGATCTTCCTTTGCATGTCCTATATGACTGCCATTATGCAGAATGCATCGTTTTCACATTCTTCTCGGATAATGATTATTATACAAGCCATGTAATAGCAAAAACTTTTAAATTAAGTTTTAGAGTTATAATAAACCTACAACTATTTCTGAGATTTCGAAGCACTAAAAGGAATACTTATAAACACATATGTATAATAATGCATTGCATTACTTTTCGGACTGCAAAGGGTTAAAAACATTTTATTACATAAATATATAAAAACATTTTATTACATAAATATATATACCTTCGTAAAAATAAAATGTCAGATTTGTTTTTATATGAAGAAAAAATAAAATACTTAGACGGCTATAAATACATTGTAGTGAATATAATACAGCAAATGTATTTAAGTTTAGCAGATTTTAATCTGTATTTTAATCATCAATAATAAATTTGTTATGATATAACATAAAACTGAAATAAGTATTGATGATAATAAGGCGTAGTTTATTAATTTTAGCTCGTTTGCAACACCAAAATAATAATTTATTTTAATAAGCAAGAGTTTAAACATATTCCGATTTAAAATAGAAAAGAAATTTGGCATAACCGCTTACACTTACAATTATACTATTTCTAAAAAAAGCAGAAAAAACTATTGGAAATGCAATAATTTTTTTTTTCTTCAAAAAATAAGTAAAATATTTAAGTAAACACTCAAAACATTCAGTCGCTATTAACGTCTGTACATACCGAATGTCTTTAAAATTACATCATCTTATGCCATATTTATCTATACTTATAATAAAGCTCAATGTGTGTGTGTGTGTGTGTGTGTTGGCGCTCTACAGGTCAGGTCATTTGACATACAGCTATCAAATTTGGTACATGTATACCTTAGAGGTCGGGAATGTGCACCTGGGGTCCCTTTTTTTGAAATTTTAATTAGAATTTTAATTATTAGTTAAAAACTAACTTTCCCGCCAAAAAAATCTTCCATTTTCCCCACCGCCAACTTTTCCGCCAAAAAAATCTTCCATTTTCCCCACCGCCAACTTTCAGTTATTTTTTTCTCCCAACAGAATTGAGGCTAGGGTTAACATTTTTCGGCGGATTATTTCAAACGATTCTGTTTATTTTCTTAATGTTTTATGCATTTAAAATTAAACATTGTTAATTAATCCATATTTCACATTCATTCTGAAGTACTTTTGAATTAAAATAACACAGAATAAAGGAAATTAAAAATGTATAATCTGCATAGCGTTACCCCAACTGGCGTAGAAAAATTCACGCATTTGCGTTAACGTAACTGGCGAAGAAAATTCACGCATGCGCACTGTGTTCTGATTGTTGGCATGACAACCAACGGACGATTTAAATTATTTTTAGGCTAGTTGCATGCTTTTGTAAGTAAATTGTTTTTATGTTAGTTATATATTTTTTGTATATGCTTATAGTTTTAAATACATCGTTTTTTAAGTAGTTCTTTTTAACCTGTTTTCAATGATTTAAATTATTTTCAGGCTAATTGCATGCTTTTGTAATTAAATTGTATTTATGTTAATTATATATTTTTTTGTATATGCTTATAGTTTTGAGTACATCGTTTTTTAAGTAGTTTTTTTAAACCTGTTTTCGACCGATTATTTTAAACTATTCATTTTATTTTCTTAGTGTTTGATGCATTTAAAATGAAACATTGTTAATGAATCGATCTGTTCCTGATGAATCTGAGAAATTTTTGTGGACAAATTCTTGAGATATTACATAAATTAAGAAAGATATTCTTTAGTGCCCATAAAGTGTAAACGCTCAGTGACTCTATTATCAGTGATCATAGTATTAAAAAAATGCTTTGTTTCAGTAAAAAATATTATTATATTAATTGCAGATTAATCATTTACATATTAATTGAAAGCATAATTTCTACGAGGGGTAACAAAAAATTAGAGAGATACATATCACGCTATGACTGAAGGCCTTTATAATATTATGAGTGAATTATATGACTATCAAAATTTGAAGTTTTAAAATATTTTGCTGAAGAATCTATTAAAGTTGGAATTGCGTAAAATATTTAATGGTACGACCGGAGTTTTATCCCCTGCTTGGCGAAATTTTTAAAAATCGCAAACAACGGCCTTGCGAAATGTTCAAAAGCAAAGGAGCAGATGTTCAATTATAGTGCATAATAAAGATTTCCAGCTTTAGCGCGTTATCGCAACTTGGCGAAGAAGGGGGTTAAACTCCGGTTCAACCTATTTAATTATTAAAATTTAAATGAACATTAAGATTGGCGAACCGGCTGGTCGCCAAAGGCGGCTAGTTAATAATATATCTTCAAAATAAATATGAAAATATTTTTAATTCAATTTCCTGTTTACCTTCGCCACGTTAGTTTTATTCAGCCATCGGAAAGCTACACACAAAAATATTATTCTTATTAAATAAATTCTTGGATTATTTTCGAAAACACAAATAAAAAAAAATCGCCTGCCAAAAATAAAAATAGCTCTTTTTGACAAAGTTTGTTGACCGTAAATTTATAGAGTTGATAGTTTCTTTTCAAGGATCAAATTTATGTGACATATCCAAATCCAAAGAAACCGAGACTATTTATTTATATTAAATATCCATTCATCGATGATATAAACCATTTAGATCCTAAACGCTCGCTGTTGAAATAAAAAGAGAAGTAAAGTTTTATAGATTTTAAGGTTTTCTTCGAAAGAAATATTTTAAAATATTTGAGCCGGAAATATTTTGGGAAATATAATTTAATGAAATATTTGATCTGCAGAAAGATATTCGGTTAGAAAGGATTTAACCAAAGGCAGGTAGTTTCTTTGAAATGTATTTGGCGAAATATCAAATATGTGCAATATTTGAGTCATGCTTCTTTTTATTTTTTATGTATAAAAAAAGAAATAGACAGAACTTTTATTGTAACAATGTCGTTACGTCTCGTATGGACTGAAAATTTCTCAGTTAACTTTTATTACAGAGGTGTTGAAGTTTATATATTTTAAAGAGTTTAATATTTTATTAAATTATTTAAACCGAAATATTACGAAATATTTTTTTTTTTCATATTATTATTCGAAAATATTTTGCGTTACTTGGTTTAATGAAATATTTGATCTGATAAAAATATTCGGTTAGAAAGAATTTGATCAAAAGCTGATGGTTTCCTTGAAATCTATTTTAAGAGAAAAATCTAATATTTATTATTAAACTTAAAAAAAGCCGTTATAGATTTAAAATCGAAGTTTGTATCTGTTAGCTCGCTAGTGAATTATTATTTCTTGTAGTCATCCGTTTATTATTTCATCTATTATTTCTTATTGAGTTATTCTTTTATTATTTATTAATGAGTATAGTATTTTACTATTAAAAATATTAAATTAAAGTTTTAATTAATTTAAAAAAGTTTTAAATTTTTTAAAAGTCAAATTTCTAAGAAAGATAATTAAATGGTACTAGTGTACAGGTTTTCAAAATAAAAAAAACTGTTCTACAGAAATCTTAAAAAGTTAAAAAAAAAAACTCGATATCTCTTTCAGAGTTAACAATTCATACTAATCTAAAATTCTTGTTAATATATTATAAATGAATGAAAATTTTGAATTATATGATAAAAACATTCTATGCAAAATGGGATTTTAATCTTATTCAAAACTTAGTTCAATTTTTAATGAATATTTACGGAATTTTCCTTAATTATATTCATTTTGACTTAATTTCTTTATCGCACAAATTTAGCACCTCTTACAAATACAATTTTATTGATGTCTGGACTTTTGAGTAAAAAAAAAGGATCGTTGTTCTATTTATGAATGCATTTCCTTAAAATTTTAATTTTTTACATTTTAATTGCGAATTCTTCATTAATATAATTATCACACATTCTTGTGATAATTTTTTTTCTCACATTTATTACCAGACCATTATTTATTATTATCTCACATTTATTACAACTTTCACTTTGCACCAAAATTTAATTAAAATTAATGCATTAACTGATAGTTAATTGAATATTTAAAATTCATTTAATCACTGATTCTGAAAATTTTAAAATATGGTATTGTTGATGGAAATTATTACCATCCGGAAAAAAGAGGAAAATCAATTAAAAGATTCCATTTTTGAGAGTATGAAAGACCTGAATTTAAATCACAGTCAGTGGAAAACGACGTTTCTCTTTCATTGAAGTAATTTGAAGACAAGGTTTCTGACATTCAGAGCAGAACCTTCTTTTTCTGTAAATGACTGTAACTTATAGAAAGGGTATTCTCTATGAAAAATAAAAACTGTCGCGACTTTATAATTTGAAAATAGATTATTTCTAATACGAGAATAAAAATAAGATATAGTTTGTTGTATATACTGTACCAGTGTGCAGAAATACAAATCCACGAGTACAAGTATAATAAGCACAGATAATTCGTTGAAAAATCACCGAATTTCTCACCTTTCAAAAATTAACAGTTACAGTACTGAATTATTAATCGCAGTTCACTAAATTACCCACGCGCATTACAGATCTTAAATCCGATTGTGATTTAGGTGGGTAATATTTTCAAAACAATTAAATTTTAAAAAAACAGCAAGTGAGCAGTGAATAACATTTTCTAGTAGTTATCCATTACTTTTTATTTTAATTTATCAGCAAGTAAATATGAAAATAAATATAAAGGCACCTAAGAATTCTAAGCATTAAAAGCATCAAGAATACAAACCAAGGCATAAGAATTCTGGAAAGATACATGAAGCTATAGTTAAAGTCGTCAATAATATTGCAGACGATTTTTTTTTTTTGTGCTTTATTTTTCAATTTGAATTGAAATTAATATTAATATAAGAAATAATTGAATCAGAAAAATAGGAAAATAAACTTTTGTTCTTACATATAATTGCAGAATTGTACGTTATGAGAACAAATTCTTCTGGCACAGATCCATAACTCCATTAGAAAAATAATAAACGCATTTTACAAAAAAATAAATAAAAAGACATTGATATTTCCGGGATAAAAGCGGATGTTTCGAATCAGTATTTTAATAGAATTACTAAACCTTTGGACAAATAATATGCTTAAAGACGATATCGTTACTGTTATTTCTGTCTTTATTTCATATGATAATATATATTTTTAATTTTGTTTATTTTAATGTCATTGCAGATTACGTTTTGAAATTACGTAAAGAAATCAAGATATTTCGTGCATTTCCCAATTTGAGAATCACCACTTTAAATAAAACTAAAATTAATTCCCTTTGAAATAGTTTAAAACTTTGTTTACGTTATTTATTCAGATATTATCTGTAACTGCAGTGTCAAAAATGATTATTTATTTATTTCAACTAAGCCTATAATGTCAGTTGAATTTTTATATATGCAACAATTACCTATAAATCCATATTAGGTGTTCATTAATTTAATAGAACATTTCAAAATCGTGGTTCATTTAGTTTCTTTATTGCTGTTAAATAGTACTTATTTTCTTCAAACTTTCACCGTTTTACTAATTTGAAATAAATGCACTGTACCGTAGCATCGTTAATTTCTTATTGTCTCGTTGATTCTGATTGTAAAGCATTCTGCATTTTCCTAAACTAATTATAAGAATGTATCGAAATATCAATTAAATATGCATCGATCCAATTAATGTTAAACCAATAAGCAAAAGCAGAAATATTTTTGAAATACAATTTACTCTTCAAGAACTTCGAAATCTAGTTAAACCATCCATAAGCCATTTTTTTTTCTTTCAGCTATAAATCCAATTTAAAGCTATCGTCTGTCTTCAGTTGGCTCATAAACTGAATCGAAGCGCTTTAAACTCCAGTATCTTAACGACCTCTAGCGGAGGACTGGAGAAATGATCACAGCGCTTCTAGAGGGCTTTGCAGACTTGAAATATTTAAGGCAATCGCCTAGGGGGAAAAAATATACAAAGAAAGCAAGAAAGAAAAAGAAGAAACTAAATTTTTGTACATTATTCTCACAAAAAAGAATTCTGGTTGTAGAAAGAACTTATTTCCTATTGTTTTCTTCTGTTTTTCTTTTCGTTTCAAGTTGAAAATGTTCTCGAATAACATGAGATACTTTAGAATTCTCATCACCACGGCAAAGTATAAAGGGCATTCTTTTTTGGAATGAAGCATTTCTTTCGTTCTCTTTCTTCTTTGCCTCAAATAAGATTATTCTAAGGCAATAAAGGAAATTTGATCCTGATTTTATCAAGAATTTCAAAAGTTTTTGTATTATTTCTTGGATTTTCAGGCAATATAATATGTTTTAAAGAAATTAGTTTGAAAATGTTCAATATTTCATGCGAGAAAACATAGTGAACTTTATTGTATATGCCACATTTTATGTAAATTGCGGATTTATTCGTCTTATTTTATAGAATAAAACTTATTTAAAATCAGGAAAGAAATGAGCATCCTGCATTATGTGTTTTGTTGATTGCAGTTTTGTCAGCAATTTTAATCTATTTTAACATTTATTAAAGGAAGAGTATTTTCTTTGGAATGAAAATTTGGTTTTTATAAATATTCGATCTATTTATATTTTAATACCCCAAAAAATGTTTAATAGAATCCATTAAAACGTTAAAGATTGGAAAATAATATAAATATATTAATTCAAATTAGCATTAGAACCCCCTGTAGAAAACTTCTTTGGCAGAATCTAATTTTTTATTTTCTCCTTTTTTAGATTCAGTTATTAGAATTTCTTATAAAGGATGAAGATAAAAGTTTTCAGCTATAACAACGCATTCCTACAAAAGTATTTTCGATTTACAAGATATCAACCAAAACTATCATTAAAAACGTCAGCGAAATAAAATCTTTGGTCGAATCTTTTTTTATATATTCACTTTTTTTTTCATTTTCAAAATTTAGAATTAGTTTTACAAAACGCGAAAGGTAACGTTCGACAATGATGACATATTCCTATAACAATGTTTCCGAAATTGTAAAGACATTTTAAGCCTCTAGTCTAATGGTGAGAAATCGAGTTTAAAATGAGAAACTGAGTTTGTGACTTACCTGATATCCACGTTCCGTTAAATAATCTAGGCACAAAGACTCCATCCATGACATCATCTAACTCCATGAGGGGATGCCGAATTCGGGGACCAAGGTCCTCTGAAATAAAAAAAAAATATTATAAATAACAAGAAATATCAACATAACCAAGAGAAAACATATCTTAACACTAGTGTAAAGACATGATTAGATATGGTGCATATAATAAAAATATAAGTTATTATATAAAATAAGAAAATACATGAATATAAAAAACGGTCCTATTATATAAAAAAATTACAAACAAAAAGAAAAAGAAAAATTTCGTCTTAGATTAAAAGAATAAAAAAGACTGTTGTTTGAAAGGATAAAATAATGATTTTAAAGTATCGTTCTTAATGAAAAAATTTGATGAAACGCTAATTTGCTAGCGAAAAACGATATTTTGTTTATTTTTATACAGAACAACCTTAAGTTTTAAAATGTCGACTTTGTTTTTTATTCCATAATCCATTTTACAATGTATTAAAATTAATGTGTTTAAAATTAATAAGTTTTAAAAAATAATTAAAAAATTCATATTCAGTAAAAAAGTTTTAAAAAATTCATAAATAGCTATCGTCAAGTAATATTTTTTAAATTTATATATGAAAAATACTATTAAGGTTGAAAATGTCTTTTATATTATCTTAATAATATACTTAATAGTAATGAAGTAATGTTCTTGGTGAAAAAAAATGATAAACAAATTAATAAATTCATTATCTAAAGAATATTTTGTTAAGTTATTTATAAATGAAAGAATATTAAATTTTAAAAAAACTCACTTTTTCTAGTTCTTTATTTTTTTATCCAAATTCTTTTAATTCTGTATAAAATTTAAAAAAAAGATTTTTTCACATATTTGTGAAAAGCTAAATTTTGTAGAATGATGTCTTTTAGGCTAATTTTAACAACGATTTGCTTACAGCAATATTTTCTAATACAGATGACAATATTTTATTGAAAAAAATTGTTATTTTTCTAGAAATGTTGGTTTTTGACTGACGACTGAAATGAAAATCTATTACAGAACTAAAATAATAGTCATAAAATCACTTACAAAATTTCTCTTTTTTAAATCACTGCATTTTTGAGATATCGCATTTACTTGCTTGTGAAAGTACAGCTCGAAACACAATTAAATTATTTGACGGATTCGATTCCAAACTTCATAAGTATCTACAATTTAGATATTAAATCTATGTACCAAATGTTATCTATCCAGTTCTTTTCATTTTTTTTTAGTTATCACTTTAAAATATATTCGGGCAGTCAGACAGATAACAGACTTCTTATCAATGTATTGTGTTCAAAATGCGATATAAATCTGGAAATTCGGTGTAAAAGCTATATACGAAATTTCATTCATCTAGCTCAAAGCCTTTTTGAGTTATCGTACTTACAAACAGACATAATTCTGTCTTTCTGATTCATGGTAAATTAATTTGAGTAGATAAAGATATTCTTGAAAAACAAATATGACTGTACAGCATATGAAAGTGTTAATGATGTTTTTCTCCGAGCGAAGTTAAATAATCTAAAATAAATTATTAATAAAATGTTAATCAATTTGCATAGTAAAAATACATTTTCTACCAAAAAATACATCGAATTATATTTTTAAATCTAAACTTAGTCATGTTTGCAGCTGCGAATTTTTTGAAAACACGAAAACGATTATTATAACTTCAATTATCGTTTGCCATTTCATTGCTGTTGAATCGATAAATTGGAGTGCAGATTGATGCCTAAAATTATAAGTAAATTACCGCATTTGGAAGAATATGTGAATGTATTAGCAATAAAAAAGCGGCTTCATCTAAGAAGGTCATTTATTACATTGAAGAAAACAGTTTTTTTTCACATAAAAATGCATTTCAGAAGTAGATAATGTCCTAGCGAGCGGTATTAATATTATATAAATAAAATATCTCTTGTGCGCCCACATTCTAAACCTCTAAAACCATTAGGGAAGAGTCAATCTATTTGTTACTTAATCACTATGGTGACAATTTGATTATCCGATTCTATCACACCTTTCTATTTGTTAAGGACAGATGTTTTGCAAATGGTTAACAAGAATAGAAACCACCAAAATGTTTGAAAGTCACCGCATTACTTTTAATTATTGAAAAGAACGACTGATCCATTTCGTTACATAAAGATTAATGGTAGTGAATTCTTTGCAAATGCCGACGACCTATATTGTTCGTTCCTCTATGATCTTAAATATTTAAGAATATGGAAAGTTTTAATTTGAGTTAACCGCATAGTGAAGAGAATAAACTATACATTTTGAAACACCATTCCTTAATATATTTATCCCCAAAATTTCGAAACAAATCTTAAATTTTGATGAAAATATCCCATGTTGATAGTTATCTATTTTATTGTATATTTAAGTGCAATATTTATTTATATATGAGGATAAATATATGTAAGATATAAATAAGACAATGAATACAGGGTTATTTCAAATTCATGGTACAGGGACGCGTGGTAAAGAATAAGAATGTAAATAATATTCACATAGAAAACATAGGTCGCAATCCAATTCTTTAGCCATTAATGTAGAGTGTTTTAATTCAACAGAAACAAGAGGATTTTTTTCTATTTTCTACAGCAACGAAAATATTTTAATAATTTATTTATTTAAAGCAATCATTTTTTGTATGAAACGCAAGGGACGCAAATAAGAGATGAAAAGAAAGAAAAAGCGTTTAATGACGGCGGCGTCGACAACTGCAACGTATGCAAGAACTGTACAAAATTGCGCCCAACAACAGTGAAATAGGCTTGATAGTGTCAGTAAGGTGACTGGCGTAAACTGACAAGATGCTAGGTATTTCATTCACACGTGCAGCAGTTATTGATACTCGAGCAACGAGATCCTCAGCTGACTCAGCTGGAGACACATGAACAATATTTTTCAGATGTTCCCTGAAAAAGTAATCGACACTCGATAAATTGGAAGATAGAGGTGGCCGAGGGACTGGTCTACCATGTCCAATCCATCGCGCCTCAAAAATGGCAAATAGGAAATTACGAACATCACTGTTGAAGTGGGACCAAACATTGCCAATGATGCCAAGTATTTCACAACGCGTGCATTAACTATTGGTATTCGAAAAACGAGATCCTCAGATGACTCAACTGGAGTTTCATGAAAAACACTTTTCAGATGTCCCCAGAAAAAGTAGTCAACACTCGATAAATTGGGAGATCGGGGTGGCTAAGCGACTGGTCTACAATGTCCAATCCATCGTGCCCCAAAAATGGCATTTAGGAAATTACGAACATCACTATTGAAGGGGGACCAAACATTGCCAATAATGCCAAATATTTCACCACGCGTATAGCAGCTATTGATATTCGACAAACGAGATCCTCAGCTGACTCAACTAGAGTCTCATAAACAAACACTCTTCAGATGTCCCTAGAAAAACAAATTGATATTCGACGAAATGGGAGATTGAAGTGGCCAAGTTATTAGACCACCACGCCAAATATATCACACCCCAAAAATGGCATTTAGGTACTTGTGAACATCAATGCTGAAGTAGAATCAAATATTGCAAAAAATACCAGATATTTCACGCACACAGACAGCAGCTATTGATATATTCGAACGATATCCTTAGCTGACTCAGGTGGCATCTCATGAACAAAATTCTTTATGTGTAATCAGAAAAAGTAATCGATACTCGATAAATCGGGAGATCAGGGTGGCTAAGTTACTGGTCCACCACGCCCAATCCGTCGTGCCTCAAAAATGGCATTTATGTAATTACGAACATCATTACTAAAGTGGGACCAAATATTACCAAATATGCCATGAATTTCACACACACGTGCAGCAACTCATTATATTCGAGCAACGAGATCTTTCGTTGACTCAACTGGAGTCTCATGAACAAAACTCTTTATATGTATTCAGGAAAAGATCATGGTGGTTAAGAGACTGTACACCACGCCCAATCCATCGCGTCTTAGAATGGACATTTAGAAACTTGAGAACATCCCCGCTGAAGTGGGCTGGCGCCCTATCAGGTTGAAATCACATTCAGTTACGAATAGAGATCGGAACATCTTGCAGCAATTCTGGTAATACCTGTCCCAGAAAAGATAGATAACTTTGACCGATGAGTCGCTTCGGCAGTAGATATGGGCCTATTAAAAAGTCGTTATCAATAATTGTCCACACATACACATTGAATCGTTGTTGAAAAGATGTGGTAATGTTGCCTTTGGATTCTAGTCTGCCCACATGATAATGGTGTGAATCATATACAACCTCACATGTAAACATGGCCTCATCTGTAAACAACACATGAACTGTGAAGCCGGCTGCAATTGATATTGTTGCAAAACCTACTGACAGAAGATCCATTGGCAAGCACACAGATACATTTCTCCTTGTCGGGTTTAATCTAAAATATTGAATGCACAGAAAACTATTTATATTATATCATATACTGAAACCACACACGAAACTTTATTGGAAGAGATGTTGTTTTCAATCGTATTCAAGAAAAGTTTGCCAAGCACGTATAATTTTAAAAATAGGTTTTTCGGACTCGGAAGAAGTTTGAAATGGGAAGAATGATTAAAAAAATCTAATGTTTTTCTTAGATTAAATTTCAATGCAAAGATTTTAAAGATTACTCTGTATTCTTATTCTATACTGTGTAATCCAGAAAGTAAATAATGGCAGTAAAAATAACGAAAGCCCTCGTTCTTTTACCCTCAAAAAGAACACTAAGTTCACTTCTTTTCTGAATGAAAACTGAATGAATCTTCCATGTTCTGTTCTAAGAAGAAAGTACTTCCTTCTAATAAACATGAATACTCTTTATTATTTTATTTTTTCATATGAGGAAGTTGCATTTTTTTTTTTGTCATTTATATGCAATGAACAGATACATATAATCCTAGGAAAACCAAAATATGCTTTTTTCTGAAAGAGGTATTGATATTTCGATGTATCATATCAGAAAAACAAAAATACCCACTGCTATAATCGAAACCAGAACATCACAAAAACCGATGAAAAGATATGAATTCGAGCTAAAGACATTTCGTTGCTCTTACACTGTCTCGCCCAACTTCTTTCTTTGGCGTACAATAAACTCCCCAAAGTAATCTCCCTCCGTATTTATTTTCATCTTTATTCTTTCATCTTCATCGTTTTCATTTCCGTATGTCCTCAGCAATTTCTCTCTCTCTCTCTTTCTTTTTTGGTACTTTTGCTGAAGAGATCCTTATTCTGAGTCCAAATATATTTAGATAAATGCAGAAAACCAGCTACTGGAAATGTACGCTAGAAATATATTTCGGGATAAGCTGGAAAGCTCTGATAACAAGATTTGTATGGGATAAATTCTTTTCTATGAAACGGGAGAAAATGTCTTTTTTTTCTCGTAGATTCACCAATTTCGGTGGGTGAAATTTGATAAGTAGGAAAGTTATGTCTGCATTTTTTGAGAGCATTCCACGTGTTCTGAATACAGAATCTAAACATTAAAGAAATCATAAAATGAGAAACGAATTTGTTTTGAAAAGTTTGAATGGAATAAAGAACATAGATTTTGATTTAAATAAAACATTTGTTACCTGAAGTTCAGTGTAAACAAAAATGGTAGAAATTGAATTCACATTTCACCGTTAGAATAAATGCATTATATATGTAACAAAATACAACAAATACCATACCAGGCATACATGAGTCTTCATTATCTACAACTTTGGGTACAAATAATAATTTTGTGTCATTGCAGAAATCACAATAAATAATAAGACATTGCATAGGAATTCGATAAGATTTCCAAAATGTAAGCATCCAGACAAAATATAAAAGCTAAGACTTTTGTAAACAATTATTTTGATAACATTCATTTTATTTTGTAATAGTTTTGAAGGCAATCAAACTCCCTGATTTTCTTATGAGACGTTTTACCTTTGCTCAAAAAAAAACTTAGGTGAGTTTTTGATTTTTGAAGACCTTTTCCCACATAAACAATATTGTAGTTTCGGAACATAAATATAAATTTTCAACAATAAAAAAATATGATCATCGTCTAAATAGATTTTGCCGAAGAGAACGATTTGGGAAAGATTTTGAGAAATGGTGGATTTGACTTTAATCAATATTCTTTTGTACCCTTTCTCATTGTATGCATTCGTAGCGACATCTGTTGAGATTTTCAATAATTATTGCAGTTGAAAGTTGTTAGTTAATTAAACTAAGTTGTAAATTACTTGTAAAGCAATACTTGGGAAATATCTGATCCATTGCCAATTTCAACAAACTTTCATGCAGGGCAGAAGGGGCGTATTCAGAATGAGTCAACATAATGATAGATCATTGGGGGAATAGGTAGATCAAGCAAACAGTTTCCAAAAAATATTACTTCTGTTTCCCCATTTACAAACATATGATTTAAAAGTCACATGACAAACTGTAAAGGAGGGTCAGGGAAGCAAAAACACAAATAGAAATGGCGACAGTCAGAGTTTGACATGTTATTACAGGAACATAACTGATGCATAATGACTTGACTTGTGAAGCGTGTATTTCTTTCAACGGCAACTTCATTGAATACTTACATTCAGTGCGCTTAAAGTTTCCTAAATATTGCCTTATATTTGACATTGCATTCATTTACTATGAATTCATTTACGAACTATTTGTGTTGTTGCTATTCCTGCAGCCGTTTATTATGAACTTTTATTCCATTAACGGATTTGCTCGAGAATTTTAATGCGGAATCATTTTTTGAATAAAATAATATAAATATTAAAATTCTTTTATCGTCTGAATAGTTTTAAACTAAAATGAGAATATCATTTAAACCATATCATTTCTTAAAGATCACAGATAGCTAATTTCCACCATAAGTTATTTAAAATTTTTATTTAAGAACTACATATTTTTTTATGAATACTAAAGTATTTAGAAAAAAAGTTTCTTAAAATACTAAAGTATAAAAAATTGTCTTTTTAAACATTTTGAAACAGAAAAGAATAGTCAATTTGTCATTAAAGTAAAATATGAAAAAAACCAAATGAATAGTTATTTTTTAAATAAATTATTAAATGTCTACTTTTAAATTTTACCTTTACAGTCAATTTTACCTTACTGTACTAGAATTCTGCTCAAGTGTTCTGACAATCGTTCTTAATCTAGATTCATATTCTTCAACAATAAAAGAAATGCTTTTGTATAAAATCAATATAAAAAATCATTAAAATAAAAAAATGAAGTGTATAGAAAAAAAATAACATTTCCAAAAATGATTAAAAAATAAAAATAAAAGTAAAATAACTGGAAGTCACGCTGTTGGCGAGTAATGGAGCGTCTTTAAATTTTCTTATTTCAAATTCTTCTACATTTATTCAATTATTTATTAAACTTTGAAAAATTTACAAAAATTAAAGAAAAAAATGCATTCAAATTGAATCTAAATCACTGAAAATATAAAATTTTGCATCTTAATATAAGAAAAAGCTGTGGAATAATTATAATTTCAGTGAATTTTTAATTTAATATGTAATTAACTTTTGCATTTTGAAAAATTGACAATATTCTGTCTTTTGACAGATATAATAATTATGCAAGAATTAATTGAATTCGATTCAATGTTTTGATGGGGAATTAGGAGCATACACAGTCATAACGACTTTTAATTATATTAATTTGAAAAATGTGTTTGGTACAACTTCTCTTATTTATGTTTATTATTATTATTTTTATTTAACTTACTGATACTTTTATAAATTATCTTTTGCTTTCTAGACTCATATTCTAATGTAAAAATGACTTGCTTCAATATATTTGACTTATATTTGATATTTGTCTAAAATAATTTGAATCATACAATATATTCAAAATAAAGTGCAAATTAGAATTGTAAATTTTCAATTTTCGGCATATTTGGGGTAAAACATTCTGTGCAATTCGAGTTTCACTTTTACATTCTCTATATATAAAGTTGTTTAGAGTTTACTTACCAGCTGCTTAACCACCTGCCATAATATCACACCAATACATGCGTATGGCGAATAGATGCAAGCAACACAGTATCACTGTTTCGCAGACGAATCCACGAATGTGTTAATACAAGATTCGCTGTTGCTGCTTTGCAGGTGATTAGAAATTTGAGACATTGAGGAGCGAATCTCGATATTTGGCGAGTTCAGTTGGATGGCCGTGCGTGATTCGAGTGACAGGTGGGAGAAGGGTTCGTGAAGGGTCGAGTTGTTATAATTGTCAAGATGGGTGAAGACTCCTAACAAGATTTGGAGCTGTTTCCCTTGATAGATATTGATATAATGGAAGGAAATGTAAGATTAAATGAAATTGTTCCATTGATAGACATTGATAGGCAGGAAATGTGAAATCAAACGAATACTTAAGATTCTTGTGTAAGTAATATTTCTTAGATGCCCGGAAGTCTTCGAAGATATTAATTATATTATTTTTTATGATACTAGATACTTCAATGATTTGGAAATAAATATATTTCTATTTTTGTTTAAAGTTATTGACATACCAAAACATTTTTCTAATCGATTTATTTCTCTTTAACCGAATGACCCAAAAGTTATTTAAATTTATCATAGATTTCTTTAAACAATTAATTTATTAGATATGAATTCAATAGTCGACTTCAGCGATCACTTGTTTCCTATGAAATTAATAGTATTCATTTAAACTTGAAATCAACCAGCTGCTACTACATCTACATACTGCAATATCTACATCTTATTACCCCAAATAAAAACATATTTGCTTAATCAACACGCAGCATTCTGATTGGTTATCTATGCACACTAAACTGAAGAAGTTAAGCGAAATCGATTCAATTACTGAGGTTAAGTCCTATATCAATATTTTATTTTCCAATTTTTTCGGAAATGGAGGCGGAACAAAAGAAAAGGCAGCTACTTATAAAATATCCAAACCTCATAAGCTTTCAAATGAAATAAAAAATTGTGGAAATCAGTAAAGTAATTAGAGCTGGGGACTTTGATGAGTATTTTTTCTCATTGAGAATTTACCTTGTGATGTTTTTGAAAATTGGTGGTGATAAAGAGTTTGTAAAAAAATGATTGCGAAATGTTATAATATTTATAATAATGAAATATGAAAGATAATAATGCAACATATTTAAAGCTAAAATGTATAAAGAATAAGAGTGTAAAAAACGTGTAATAGTGTGCTGAAAATTAGAAATCAATTCTTAATCAAAAATATAAAAATCAAAATCTATCGTGAAATTGTGGGGTCCTGAAAACAATACTAAAAAGAAAATATGCAATGTACACAATACGAGAAAAATCCTAAGGATTCTTTAAAAATTATTCCATATTTTCCATATATTCCATATTCCATATTTTTGATCAAAATATTTTTCCAGTGTTAATAAGCAAATAAAATTTAAAAAAATCACGTTTACAGTATTAAAGCGTTTTTAAAGCACGGAAACGCCTTTATTACTTAAAATAGAAAGTACATATTTTGTCCTTTATAATGAAACATTGTACCATTTTATTTTTATCAGTTTTTCTAGTTTTCATTTGCGTATATATATTAAAAGTTACAAATTAAGCAGATATAAAGTTTCCAGATTTTAATCACAATTCGAAAACGATTTTTTCTTTTAATAACACTTAAAATCTGTTGATATATATAAAAAAATGCAACAATGCACTGCATTTCTTTTTACACTCTTTCTTGGCACACTTTCATGGCATGCTTTAAATTACTGTTAATCGTCGACAATTTCCTGTTATCTATCAACATCATTAATCGTCGACAATTTCCTGTTATCTATCAACATCATTAATCGGCGACAATTTCATGTTATCTATCAACATCATTAATCGGCGACAATTTCATGTTATCTATCAACATCATTAATCGGCGACAATTTCATGTTATCTATCAACATCATTAATTGGCGACAATTTCATGTTATCTATCAACATCATTAATCGGCGACAATTTCCTGTTACCTATCAACATCATTAATCGTCGACAATTTCATGTTATCTATCAACATCAGTTATCATCTGCACTCATTAGTTTGAAATTAGTACCTGACAACTGATCAGCATTTATCGTTTGACTCAATTTATGTTAATTCTATTAAAAATATCCAAAATCTGATAACAGTAGCAATAATTATGGGAAATTCCTACTTTACACCTTTTTTGTTGAGATACTGGAAGAAGCAATTGAAGATCAAAAACTACAATTTTAATAACAAGATCGCATATTAAATTTTATTTACCTATGGTATTGCATTTTGTGTGCTATTGTATTTATATGCATGTGAGTGTACAGATGAACGAACACCGAACAGAGATTATGTCGCAAATTTTTTATGGATTTATATTTCAGATGCTAAATCCGTGTAATAAATTTTATCCATTTACCTCTTTTCATTTTATAATTATCATACACAATTGTATAGAACAGGGAGTACAGATAAAACTTGGATTTCGTTCAAAATATGACAAAATCTACAAATTTGGTTTCAACACCCCATAACAAATTACATCCGTCTAGATTTAAAGCTTTTTAGAGTCATCGTGTTCACAGATAAATCGAGCGAAAGATGGATATAATTCTAAAAATATATTTTTCTGCTTCAGGGTGGTCGAAAATGGGGACATTCTTCAAACTCGCAAATTCGAATACTTTGATTATTGTAATACATTCCCTTTATGTACCTAGTGTATGTAAAAGTATAAAAGCAGGAAATACACTCACGCTCAAAGCATATGAGAAAAAAGACAAAAAAAAAATAATAAAATTGAAAAATTGTAATAAAATAATGCGAATGTAGTCCTATTGCGGAACTTCTTTTCATTCTTTTACATTAAAAAAAACAGCGTGGAACAACTACAATTACCCATGCAAAACAGTAGACAGCCATGGAGGGGGAGAGGGAGGGGGGAACGCGGAACGAACTTCGAACACAAATAATCCAAATCATACTGCCGGCACGAATCCAAAACCTACATGTACAGTCACATTTTCCGTAACATTTTTTTAGCATTAGTTTTTGCGAAAACAAAACATTGGAAAAAAAAGAATAACGATTCTTCCTCTGCCTGTATCAATGTCGGAACGTTCGGGGCCAGATGTTTTCTTCTTGCTGTCTTTGTTCTTGGGTTTATTTTCGTTCTCGTAATGAGAATTTCGCCTACACTTTGAAGTACATATCCCTCTGTACTGTTGCGAGACTACTGGTTTTGCATATTCAGCGAAGGCGGCTAAAAATAAATCGCGCTAAGGCAAGGTGATTAGTTGATATACAAAGCTTATTGTTTATGATTGCAGTGTGAGCGTAGTAGTCTAGTAACAAATTAATGGATGTAAACATAGGTTCTGAAGAAGATAATGATTCATCAAAATTTAAGTGCAAATTATTTATATCTTTTTTTTAAATATTTTTTTCTTAAATTTTTATGATAAATTGGAATTTGAATAAGGATATATTTTAAAACGTTAAAAGAAATAATTGAAAAAGTAGTCGAAATAATGGCCAAAAATAATTGTTGTGAAGGTAAATTAATTAGTTCATATCGTAAACGTTTTGCTTATATTTGCAGCATAGGCATGTAGTATAGCCACAAATTAAATGAGTTTTGTGAAAGACAGTGCTGAATAATTGAAATATAAATATAAATCACACAGGGTTTTCTTTAAATTTTCGATCAAAATCTTAGATTCGAATTCGGATAAAATTTATATAAGAATTTGTTTTAAAATGATAAAAAAAATATTCAAAAAGTAGCTCAAATAATGGCATAAAGCTAAAAATAAATCTCACTAAAGTAATTCAATTAGTTGATATGCATAACTTATAGTTTCGGTTTTAAGCATATTGGAACTGCACAGATTTAATAGACATATATATGAGTTGTGAAAATGATATTAATAAGTAATTAAAATTTTAAAATTAGATATTTGGAGTTTTTAGAATTCTGGTTTTTTTGATAATATGAAAATAAGCTATGGTTTTAGTAATGACACATTTTTGAATTTAAAAAGTAATTTCTACATTAGTAATTGAAACAATAATAAATGTTATAAGTAAAATCAAAGAAGTTGATATGTTAAAAAATTTAAAATACAAATATCACGTAGGACTAATATATATAAACACGAATTCTTAAAGAGTACTGAGTAAATAATCCAAATCAAAAGGCAAATAAGAAAGTTATTTTTGAATGTCAATTTCCAACGCTTAAGACAAAAAACTTTTTTAAAATTGTATCTCAAATATGTTTTAAATTTCGTTGTCACAGAAATAATAAAAATGAATAAAGTGATTTTTTTTTCAAAATTAATTCACTCAGCATTACCTTCAAATTGAACAATTTCTAATTAGTTTTTATAAGTAAATGAAATCGGAATTTGACATAGAACTACAGTTATAGACAAAAAAAAAAAAAAAAAAAATACAAAATTTTATACATTTAAGTCATTTCGTTTTTGAGTTTTCATGTTTATATTCTTGTACAATTACAGACCAACAAACGGTCAACCCACTTGATACATTTGCTTCCAAATTTGACAGGTAGCTATGCTTTATATCTTAAATATGTATATAAACAAGCTCGCTTTGTTTTCTAATTATATGGTTAACTTATAATCGGACAATTTGAAAAACTAACTTCTTCTAAATGGGTGTCCTTCCTGTCAAAATAGTTGACATACGATTTATCCTGAGATGATGCTGGCCCAAAATTTGATAAAAATCAAAATTTTAGATGCTAAAACTATATGCTTAATTTTATATATCTAGGTTTTTAATTTTTGTAATTATTGCGTTCATTTGTATTCTAACATTAAAAAAAATAACAGGCTTGTTTTAAACAGATTTTACTCAAAATCTGAAAGAAATTTAAAAAGTTGATGTAAATACCATATCCAAAATTCCATCTGTCAAGCTGAGTTCGGTTGACAGAATGACTTAATTTTAAAAATGTGTTTTCAGGCTCTCGGAAATCTGAAATATGAAGATTCATCAAAAATGTGAGTTAGAATTTTCTGATGATTGCAAAACTTTCTCTTTGTATAATTTGTATGCCAGAAAGTAAAAAAGCAAAATTAAAAATTATTTATCTGAGTTACTGTTATAAAGTATCTCTGGTTTTTGATTTTTGGGAATTCAATATCTTATGAGAAAAATTGAATTATCATATCTGATGTTTTAATATTCTTTTCCAAATGATATTATTTATTTTTTTAAAAATAAAATATCATAAAAATCACGAAAAGTTCTCGAGTTCAACTATTTCTTCAAATAAATTAAAAAAATGATAGATTTTCACATTGGCTTTTTTTTTGGATATAACTCCGATATACTTTCTTAAAAATCATCGATCTGATAAAATAAAAATACTAAATAAAACAGAAAAAAAAAGGATTGCAGAAAAACCAATATCGCTATCTTTTTCTTTTCTTTTTTTTTTAAAAAAAAGAATTCACTGACATTCCTTGTAGCTTGGACAACTCGTTTCTTTTGTACTTTTGCAATCAAGAAAAAATTCAATCAATATTCTTCACGCACTCTCGAAAAGTTCTTTTTAAGGTAGTTCTATATCTAAAAAAAGAAGACAAAGTCAAACTTTTGGATTACTTCTTCTCTTAAATGAAGAAACTCGAAACTGGCACTGAAAACCAGTTCTCATTGAAAAATAGAAATAGAATGAAAGTACAATGGCGATTTTGATTGGCTCACTGGTTGATTTCGTTACAAAAAGAAAAAAAATCACTATCGGATAGGATGAAAAGAGTTTATAATGATGCTCTATTTTTTTTTTTGGAAATGATATTTTTGATACGAATTTTTATGGAAGTTGAATGTGTTTTAATTTTGTTTATTTAACTGTTTAAAGTTTAGTGAAATTTAAAAATTATATGAAATAACAGAAACAATTTTGTTGACTTCCCCCCCCACAAAAGAACAGAACTAAAATAATCTAATAATATACGTTTTTATTTATCTATATGAATGAAGGTTTTTATGCCTTTTTAATATCTACGAAATTAACATTTTGACTTATTAAATTTATTTTAACAAGAACATTTTATGAAAATTTATGATGCTTTCCAATTTTATGTAATTCCTTTTCTTTCCTTTTTTTCATTTTACTTCTAAATTCTCTATACTTTTCTTTTTACTTGCAAATTTTTCTTTTTATTTTACTTGATAAGATAATAATTCAAAACCCCTTTGAGCTAGAAGGATGAAATTTTGTATATAGGCTTAAAACCAAATTTGTAGATTTCTGTCAAATTTTGATCAAAATCGGTTCAGAGGAAGTCCGTCTGTAGCCGAATATAAGTTAGCCCGATAACTACAAAACGGAGGGAGCTAGATTGATAAGATTCTGTACACAGATTTAACATCTTTAGTATAGACACCTACTGACGTTTGAGCGAAATCCAACACGTAGTTGACCGTCTGTCGGTCTGTACTTTCAGAAACATGTAAACGTGATAACTCAAAAACGCATTGATTTATATGTATCAAATTTGGTTTCCTGATTTTGTGGCTTTAAATGTAATTCTATGTCAAATTTGTACTCCAATCTGTTGGAAAGAATGAATCTGAAGCCGAAATTCGATTTTTGGGTACTTTTGACCAAATCGCCAAATAACTCGCCAAGGATGAAACGATAGATTTAATAAGAATGCTATATTCACGCCAAAGTTAATATTTCGTGACTGTTGTACGCCAATGCCATGCAAGGCATTCTCTTGGATGACCTAGTGAATATTCGAGAAAGTTTTAGGGAGACCACTTCCACTGGTTACTTATCGCATCTCTGTGAGGTCAATTGTTCAAAAGTTACAGTCTCAGGTTCCTGAGATGAGTAGCTGAATTATGTGATTCGGTTCATTATTTTTATTTGATTAATGTTCCAATCAGAAAAAGTACTGCTTCGAATATCTTCTACTCGGATCAAACTTACAGTTACAACTGCCGGCAAAGATTTTAAACTCCAAATTTCTGCACCATATCAACCTGTCGAGTTTAAAATATAAAAATGAGGAATTTTAAATACAACCGTATATTTTGATCTCAATCTAATTTGATTTGTAAGAAATTATCCTTAAAAGAACATCTGAAAACAATGTATTCAAAATATTCAGCAATATACTTATGTAAATATATTCAGAAAATATTTACAACACGGCTTTTATTTGTGAAGAATTACATGAAAAATTAATTTTTGAATCTTTTGATTTCAGATAAGATTATTTTCGAAATGTTATTTTTACATATGTATGATGAACTAAAACATTTACAAATGTTATCTTCTAATTGGATATCTTATTGTAAGCAATAACAACTAAAATATTTGAAAGTTCGAAAAAAAATGAATGATTCAACTGCTGGCATATCTTACAAATAATCCTTTATATATTCATGATCCAAAAAGCAAATGAAACTACTCTCTCAGTAGAATTAAGATTAATTTAAAATGCTGGAAATATTTGATGTTCAGATTCTTCATTTCTTACTTCTAGAAAATTATGTTCTAGTATAACTTCTGTTGGAAAATATTTTTCATTAAATTTCATATCTTCTGATGTTTAGTTAAAAACATGTGTCAAATTACAACAGAAATTCACTAAAACATTTTTCTTGGAAGATTAAAGGATAAAACTCAAGAATGTAATGTTAATGGATAGAGAATGACTTTATCCATTAAAATTATACTGCTTTAATTTTTCGTCAGAAATCCAGATGAATATTTACATAACATATTATTTAGAGTCATGCATTATCTTTTACTTCGCCTTCAAGAGTGGCTTATGACATTCTTTATATATTCACGATTCAAAACAACAGTAACAAATGCAAAAAGCATATTCTCATTCGAATAAAGGTGACTTTCAAAATAATGAAAATGTTTTATGCTTACAACTTTCATTTCTAGCTTTTTGAAAATCATTTTGTTTTAAGTTAAAATAATTTCTATTGACATCAAAAACTAGACACTATGTCTTTCAAATCTTTTATCTTTTCACCTGTGTTAAAACATGTGTTAGATAATAACACACGCGCATATACATATTAACCTTTTGTCTCGAAGCATAATAAACAGGAATGGAAACTAAACATCAGCCCATTAACAATAATTCTCGTCACATATCTAATGAATGCTTTCAACATATGTCCTTCAGAAGATGCATCTGCTTCAAAGCTGTGTCTGGAAACACTGGAGTAGCATTTATGTTGGAAGGGGATAAAAATGATTTTAATAAGTCTCGTCATACTCCAATGCATGCTTTGGAAATGAAGTCATTTTTTAAAAAGCTGTCTGAAAATCAAACTTTAATGACAGAAACGTGCATTTGGAACAGAGCAAATAGCAGAAGAGTAACATTCCATTTGTTTGTTTTAGGAAGACCATTAAAATGTTATTTAATGAATAAAGAGAGCAGCTGTAAGCGACATTTGTCTGTGACTGCTATGTCTTGTCTTGTGTCAACTGTCTGTGTTGATGTTTAGACAAACATCATGCCATTCAGGACTGAACTCCACTTCAAATAAACAATTTTCGACGATTTTATTGAAATTGCCCTTTAACTGTGATACGCGTAAATATTTTATTTTCTATATTTATTCCATAAATAAGTTTAAGTATAGTATGCGTTGATTTAATGCAGGGAATATGTTACATAAAAGCAATAAATTACGGAGGGCAGATGTTAAACGGAAAATCCTGGAATTTCAAACACAGGAAATTCTATAATAAAACAAGATTAACTAGAGATTTCTATTTTTTAACAACATTTCCAATTCTATATAGTTTTTCTATAGGGTGTCTTCTTGTTTCTTATATCTTTAAACGAGGAATTTTTATATATATCTGTGTATATATTTACTTCGTGTATCTCAGAAACGGCTTTAACGATTTGGATCAAAATTTATATTTAGATAAGGTTTAAGTTTTGCTATAAAACATGCTTTGTATGCTTTTTAAGTTTATCTAATAGTTGCTTTTCTTGAAAAATGCGATTTTACACACTCACAAAAACATTTTTTATAACTAATTGTTGGAATAAAAATATTCAACATCCACTTCAAAGTGTGTATCGTTCAATATTGTAGTCAGAACAACATGAATGATGCGTATGTTGAACGTCTTGGTCCGAAGAAGCGTTTTTTGTTTTATTTTTTTTACTTATGTATTTATATTTAATGTTTATCTATACAAGGGCCTTTCCTGAAAAAATGCAATTTTCAGGAAACACACAAAAAACATACACACAAAAAAGACTTTTATAATTAATTATTAGAGTCTTTTCCTATTTGCTCTCATACTGACAATGTCTTACATCGCCATCTCGGCCCCATGGTAAAACTGAGTGTAAATTCAAAAACATAAGTAATGAGGTAGGATGATGATGTCGAGTCCGCGTTACCACGGAAAGGGGGTGCAGTAGCTTCTGAGGGTAAAAACCTCTGAGCAGAAGTCTGACTTCTGGCTCATATGAAGAACATTCGCTTGCACAACCCCTTTTTACAGGGGGGAGGGGGCACATTCCCACACCTCATAGACAGAACACAGATGAAGAACAACCATGCCAGAACCGGGATTCGAACTCGGGACGCCCAAATCACGGGGAAGATGCGCTACCCCTATGCCAGGACGCCGGCAAGTAATGATGGATTAACTGTAAAATGAATACTGTGATATAGCAGATTGTTTCGAATAACATGTTAAACTAAGTATATTTGTGATTTTTTTTTCATTTAAATGATCAGTTCATATGTGGAGGGTAAGATTGAAAAATATTCATATGTAATCAGTGTAAGATTAGTATATAAATAATTTTTCCTAAAAAAAAAAAATGAATAGCGAAGCTTTGTTTTTTAGAAATTCTGTATTTAATTTGAATAATCATTTGATGGATAATTAAAAATACGCGTCAAAGATTTATAATTGAAATTATTAAATACAAATATAAAATTTTACCAACTAACGAAAATTACCCGATCCTAATTTTTAAAAAAATGACCTAGTTTTCATATTTTCACAATTAAAATACTTCACAATTATTTTTTTTATCAACAAGATAATTTTTCTTGAACAATGGTTCAGTCAATCATCATTATTACAGCTGGCAATCTTTATTTGACAGTAGAACTCCACTTGAATTTATTAGCTGCAAACTTTTACAAGGTTTGTCAACGGCTAGATGGATTGAACCTTTGTTCTTTCAGAATACAATGATTCATGATGGGCTTAAAACTTAAATGTGCTATGTCAAACATCCAAGAGATGTGTAAAGATGAATGGCATTTCTATGAGAATGCAGCATCTCCGCATTAATGCCGCGGACTCATCTTAATAGAAATTGTACTGAACGAATTTGAGAGGGAGCATTAAAACCTCTTTATCCGCACTCATTCGGATTCATGTGGGTCCTCATGAGACAAATTTTTGATAGCTCAGTATCACCTCCAGTGAATAAAATAAGTGCATATGTTGAAATAGAATGCATTGAAGCAGATTTATGAAATTTGACTTGAAATGGATGTGTTATTGCAATAACACATAATATGATTCCTGATATTATGTGTTATTGCACATAATATCAGGAATGATATTATGTCCAATAACGCATATCCTCATGTTAACCGACTACTCATGTCCTCATGTTATCCTCATGTTAACCAACCGAAAGCACATGGATAAATCTGATTGACGGAATACCGCGTAATCGAAACTGGCGAAAACTATGGTTGAGACTTGATGGCCATCACCGGCCACTGTACAAACATTCCCGTGGGAAGTACGTCCCGTCATCGATACGAGGTAGCGGACCCCCACCATTTCTGTACTCACCCAGGTGGAGAGAGCCAACCGCTATACCGGAAGCTTCTCGTCCTCATTTCTGAGGGGAGAATCCAGTGGGAGAATAAGATAAAATAAGGTAAGTATAAGAATAAGGTATTATATATACTGCTTGATATTCCATCAGTTGATTTTATCAGACTGGCAAGATCAACAAATCGAATACTTGATAACTACCAAAATTCTATATCTACATACATTAATTTGATTCATAAAATATCTACGAATGGTAGATATAATAATTCTTAATGCTATAATTACTCAAAACGTACATACTTTCTTTTTTTGGGAGGGGGGGGATTCTATGTTTTACATACAGTACACTCCCGATTATCCGCTCCGTGGATAACCCACCCGCGGATAATCGGGAGTCTACTGTAATTTTTATTGTTATCATATTATTTTTGTAAATGTGAATAAAGACGAGATTCTTTAAGACTTCAATATGAGGTAAATGGAAATAATATAAGTTGCAGGAACATTTATTTATTTTATTTCTAAGTTCCACATTTCTTAAGACAAAACAAACACGAACAAGAAAATACATGGCACTCATTAGAATAAATCTAATAACAACCCCCTCACCACCACACACACACCCAAGAAGGATCATGAGAAATATTCCTCGATGTTAATAAGGAAAGGTAGCAGAGTTATGTAACCGCTACAAGAATAATTTTTATTACTGAAGTCATAGTGATTTTACTTGCTGACGCTACGAATTTTCAGCTATTCATTGTAGAAGTTCATATTGATTGTATTAGGAACTTCGTGACGATTAATATAATAATATTAATAGTGTTCTTTTGCGCATGCTTGTGAAGCTGGCTGTGCATTATAAAAAGGAAGACATGGATTGTATTGCTCATTCTTTCTCTTTTTTGCTGTTTTGCTAGAACTATTATTATTTTTAATAGTTCGAGTTTGGATTTTTAGTTTTAATAATGTTAAATAAATAGTTTTTTTTTAATTTACAATTTTTTTCAGTGAGTTAACAACAATATTTGAAGAATAGACAAGTGCAAATATGTATCCCCGGGACTAAAACATTGTCATAGTGCTGATATGAGCTAAGCGTTTATATCATTTTTAATTGCCTCATTTTTTTAATTTTAATATCGAGAAAAATGCTTTTAAATATCTTTAACACTTTCCATATTATTACTCGCTTGTTCTATAAGTAAATTGTGATATTGTTTTATTTCTCTTTCTAGACAAAAATAATTTTACATGATTGATCAAAAATTATTAATATGAGTTTGGAAAGCTACTAGTTACCGTTGCTGTTTCAGTCATTTGGTATCGAATAAAATGCTACAATGAACAAATGGCAAAAATTTCGGTTTCCTGATCGAAAATTCCAATTTAAAAGCGCTGTATAGATAAGCCTTTTTAAGTTAAATCAATCAGAGGTCAATGCCTTTTCCTTGCCATGATGTGAAAGATTGAAGTACATGCTAACAGTTTAATTATTCTTCTCGCTATCTAGCAACATTTTAAATTAAAAGATATGCGTCAAAATAACTCTTGCTAGCTAAAAAACGGTAATTAACTTGATTGATATCACATGCAAAGTGACCCAAAACAAATATATCAAAGCTACAACCATTTTGAATGTAATTTTATCTGATTCGTTTCATATATAAAATCTAAAAATCATTTCAACCATGGGTTATGTAGATTGAGCATTAATTAGAAGGTTATTTAACTCGTTATCTGTGTAGTACTCGAATGATAGAGAATAATCGAAGTTCTATAAAAATTAATCAAAATTATGTTGTTCAAAGTTCTTCATAATTCAATACAAAAAATTAAGTGGAATCCACTCTCATCTGAAGTATTCTATGGCATCTTAGACAATACAGCAACATTTTTTCAAAATAGAATGTGTAATCTGATTAAAAAGTACAGAAAGCGGAACACTTAAGGGTTAAAAAAGTAATTAGGCTATCCATAGCCAGATTCTGCATTTTCTTGAAGCATGCAATCATTTGTAAGTTTATGTCCTCTCGGTGAGCAATTACGATTACTATGATTTTGGCTTTCATTTTACGAACCAAAGAGAGCGATTAATCATTATCATTGCATCATTGCAAGCGTTCCTAATAGTAGCGTTCACAGTATTTTATAATTTAATGCAAAAATGAAGTGGAATATAATATCATCTGAAGTGTCCCATGGCATCTTAGAAATGCAGCAACATTTTCCCAAAATAGAAGACGTAATATGATTAGAAAGTACCAAAAACTACATACTTAATGATTGAAATAGTATTTGAACTTTCCATAGTCAGACTTTGCATTTCCTTGAAGCATGTACTCATTCGTAAATTTACGTCCGCTCGGTGAGCAATTATCACTACTATGATTTTGGCTTTCATTTTACGAACCAAAGAGCGCGAATAATCATTGTCATTGTATTATTGAAAACGTTTCTGTTAGCTTAAAATGCTCAATTATACCTTCATGATGTTGCCCAGTATTCAGAATATAAAGAATCGTCCTGGAGATATTGTAGAATATCTTGCGGTTACAGAGGTTTCAGTTTTTAGCTCACACCAGGCGCTAATCAATCTTAATCCCGAGAATCAACAACATGTGCTACTATTGAAAAGAAAGACCCAAAAGAACTGTCTTCTTTTGGAAATTTTCAACAGCACTTGAGTGTTGATAATAGACAAAATTTCCATAAAAATGTCACATGCATTTCCAGATTATCTTCTACTAGACTCTCTAACGAGTTCTTTATACATGATTGGTCCTTTACATCATTTTGCTTATTTTTGATTTTTGCAAAAGTCCAACAAGTTAACTTTATTCTAATGAAGGTGTAAAAGCCACTGGGAACCATGAGCGAAAATCTCCAAAAGAAATTTTCTTAAGGAAAATATCAGAGGTGTACCTTAACAAAGAATTCACTTGGAATGCATAAGCCATTTAAGGTGGTAAATATTTATGTTAATACTTAACCTCATTTATGCAAATTGCTCGTCTTGCTCGCTTGGGACTTGGGGTGTTCATCAGAAATGCTAAATATAAGGCGATCAAGCAGATTAAATTCTACATTATTTTACAAGAGGGATCTGAAGAGGAATAAAAACTGTAGTATATTTTGTCTTTTTATTCGTTATTTTTTGTGTGTTTATAAGAGAAGTAAAAACGTTCAGTTATTTTCTCTCAGAAAATAAAACAGTTATGTTTATTTTGAATTATAAAAATTAAACTAAAGAAGAGGAAAATACATTAACATCTCAATTATTTTTAAAGAAATTATTTTTATTGCAATGAAATAAAGGGGACCAAAATTGATCTTATATTGCTGCATAACTGAAGCAGTTCAGCGCCAGTAAAAAAAATACATACCATGGGACATTTTTAAAAAATTCTTTTCTAGTTAAATTAACATGGAATGAAGTTTAAAAAATTATTTTTATTTTACTGAATAATAATTATTATTATTTTGCACAGCACCAAATTACAGAAACAGTTCAACTCCCTTAAAATAAATTATGGGTAATTTTCAGAGACTCTCATTTGACTTATATTAACCTTAATAATGGCTTTAAGAAACTAATTTTCTACAGTAATTTTCAGAGACTCTTTTTCTATTAACATTTATTATTATTATTATTATTATTATTACCAAGTCTCTTATTTTATTCACATTAGTAATGGTTTTAAAGAAATTAATTTTCTACAGGAAATTTTTAGAGACTATTTTCTGAATAATAATAATATTAATGCTGGTCTTAAAGAAACTTATTTTCTACAGGTAATTTTCAGACTCTTTTTTGAATTATAATAATATTAATGATGGCTTTAAAGAAACTAATTTCCTACAGGAAATTTTCCGAGACTCTTTTTTTTATTAACACTTATTATTATTATTATCAAGTCACTTATTCTATTCACATTAATAATGGTTTTAAAGAAATTAATTTTCTACATGACATTTTCAGAGACTATTTTGTGACTTATAATAACATTAATGATGGCCTTAAAGAAACTTATTTTCTACAGGTAATTTTCAGACTCTTTTTTGAATTATAATAATATTAATGATGGCTTTAAAGAAACTGATTTTCTACAGGTAATTTTCCGAGACTCTTTTTCAATTAACATTATTAAGAATTATTATTATTATTAAGACTCTTTTTTTACTAACATTAATGATTTTAAAGAAACTAATTTTCTACAGATAATTTTCAGAGATACTTTTCTGACTTATAGTGACATTAATAACGGTTTTAAAAAATTATTTTCCACAGAAAATTTTCAGAAACTCTTTTTTTCTAAATATTCCTTATAATAATATTAATATATTTTAAAATAAACTGAGTTTCTTCAGGTAATTTTCAGAGATACTTTTTTGATTTATATTAACTTTAATAATGAGTTTAAAGAAACTAATTTTCTACAATGAGGATAAAAATAAAAATAAATTTATGGAAATGGATGGTTTCAGAAACTTTTTGTGCAACGCCAATAAAATATAAGGAAATTTGTAAAGGTTTTTTTTTGTTTTTTATTTTAAAAACTATTTATGTAAATATTCGGCAAATAAATAAAATTTCAAAATATATCACTATCGGTTAGTACTCAGTTGATTTAACTTTAAGCAGATTTTACGATTTTATAGTCTCCACAGATGTGAACAAATTCTTTTTAATTTTGCTGAAATTTTAAAATATAATTAGGGGTGTGCATTACTGCCGTTCGAAAAATGAGTATATTTGTAAAAGCATTTTAGTGGCTAGCGGTCAAGCGACTGCCCTTCAGACAGTAAAAAGATACACATATCCATTTTTCTCTATTATTTATTGAGTTGAAATATAACATTTTACAATGATTCAGATTTCAAAATTTTAAAATATTTTTCCAATCGATTTTCTTTATTAATAATGAAAATATTAAAAAAATAAACACGATGAATTGGACTCTAACGACAAATTAACGTCGGAAACCTTTTTTACTTTCTTCCCAAGTATTCTTCAAACTTCAAAAATGAAAAGGAAAGAAAACAATATATTCGAACAAAAAACAAAGACATTATATGTAATCTAGAACAAAAGAATAACGTGAAATTTATCACACGAAAAGGAAGAAAGCCTTATCGAAAACTTAGAAAATTAAAGTCTTTTGTTTAATTCATTTTCGTAATTGAGAAAGCCTGCTCTTCGGTAAAAAAAAAGAAGGAAAAAAAAAGATAATTGTTAAGAAATAATACTTTAATAACAATGTTTTTCTCTTATTATTTTTCTAGCATTAATTTTCCACGTTTTAATTAGAAACTTGAAGAAGTCCTTTGTTATAATAAAGATATAAACAAATCAAACTCGGGGAATTTTATTCAAGGGCCAATGTCTTTTTCTCTTTGTTTTCGTGCTTATTTTTTTCCGATATTTCAAGCAAGATGGTGATTTCTGAATTAAATTTTAAAATGCTTACAAAAAGGGTAACTTGGACGTAATTTAAAACAGCGGAAGTTACCTCCCATATTCTTTATAATAAACTTGCATAATTTTTGTTTTTGTGTTTGAATTCACCGAAAGTTAAATAGTATCGAATAAGCATTTTTGGTCACTTCTCCTATGCCGACAGCATTAAAAATTTGATATAGATTCTATAATTTTGATATTTAGATCCATGTTCATTTATTCTCTTTCTTTTGTTTTTTAGTTTCATGTCAACTTACAGATATGTGGTCTCCCTAAAACTTTCTCTCGTACTCTCCAATAAACTTGCCATGCCAGAGGAAACTTTACATGGCACTCGCGTACACGTATATTAGTTATGAAATATTAACTTTTGAAGTGAATTTAACATTTTTACTGAATCTATCGTATCATTCTTGGCGAGTTATTTGGCGATTCATCCCTGGCATGCCATTAATATTAGCCGAAAATCGAATTTTCGTTTTAGACGCATTTTTTCCAGCCGATTGAAATCAAAATACAACAAAGAGCTCTAAATGCGGTCACAAAATCACACATCAAATTTGACATACTTAAGTCATTCTATTTTTGAATTATTGAATTTAAATAATTCTAAACCATAGACCGATAGCCAATCAACCCGCTGTTGGACTTGGTTCACATTTGGTGTCTACACTATAGCTGTTAAATCTGTATGCCGAATTTTATCCATCTAGATTTCTTCCTTTTGTAATTATTGTATTGGTTTATATTCGAGTAGACGGACAAATGAACTGCCTCTGAACCGATTTTATCAAAATTTGATAAAAATCCGTAAATTTGATATAAAAACCTTATAATAAATTTTAACCGTCTAACTCAAAGCGTTTTTTGTTGCAAAGTTCAAAGCACTCTTTGTCATTTTCCGAAAATGTGTTTAATGAAATTTAGGATCTCCACTTTTTAGGTCTAAAAAGTGGAGATCGTCAAAGTCTCGAAAGTTTTTCGTCTCTGATACCTGATTTTGAACATAGATTTCGTTTATTTTCATCTGAATTGTATTATTATCTTCGAATTTTCTTGAATGTTTTTTTTTTTTGGTATTTCCGTTTTCTCTTCTCAGTTGGTATTGTAATATATGTTTTATAACTTCCATTTATTATGTTATTATTTCTTATTTTATTTATATTTATGTTTATTATTATGCCTTACGTTTATATTAAAATATGTATATGTTTTATTTTTTCCAGCCATTCAAGATGGACGTATTAAGTATCCGAAATTTTTCTTTCTATCTATTTGTAGTTTTATATCTTTTGGGCACGCTGAGTCGATGTAGAAAGTAAGAAATCTTGCTTTCATTAAAGATGCATTGAAAGATGATGGAATAAAATTAAAGAAAATAAGTTATAATAATAAATGGTCTTTTAGATATAAAACAATTGTTTCCATTTCACAAAAGGAAGAAAACTTATTCATATACCCATAGAAGACATCTGACATTTTAAACTAACAAGGGGTTTTCTTTTTCAACGAAAATTCCTTCCCTGATTACTTATAATAAGAAACATCAATTGCAAAAATTTTAAAACATCATTTGCAAAGAATACGATTAAAGAAAATAATCAAGCTCTATGAATGAATTGTATTTTAGATATAAAAAAAATATTTTCATTTCACAAAATGAAGAAGTTTATTCGTATACCCATAAAAGTGTTCTGTCATTTTAAATTAACAAGGATTTTCTTTTTTCAACTAAAATTGCTTTTCTGATTATTTATAATAAGAAATATCATATGCAAAAAATATTAAAACATCATTTGCAAATTATAAGATTAAAGAAAATAATCAAGCTCTATGAATGAATTGTCTTTTAGATATAAAAAAAATATTTTCATTTCACAAAATGAAGAAGTTTATTCATATTCCCATAAAAGTGTGCTGCTATTTTAAACTAACAAGGATTTTCTTTTTTCAACTAAAATTGCTTTCCTGAAATGAAAATAATAAGAAACAACATTTCCAAAAATTTTGAAACATTATTTACAAAAAATATGATTAAAGAAAATAATCAATCTTTGTGAATGAATTTTCTTTTAGATATAAAACAATTATTTTCATTTCACAAAATGAAGAAAATTTATTTCTATAACCGTAGAAGTGTGCTGTCATTTCGAACTAAAAGGAGTTTCTTTTTTCAACTTAAATGGCTTTCCTGATTACTTATAATAAGAAACACCATTTACAAAAAGGCTTTGGAAGTGTAAAATACCAAATTACAAATATTTTGCACACCTTTTTTCCTTATAAAGAAAATTAAATGAATGCAAAAAATTTGAGTCTAATGAAAGATTAACGTCAGAATTACTTTTTATTTTATTTCAACTGTTCCTCGAAGTTTGTCAATATAAAATTGAAAAAAAAATCTTAAATGAAAGAAATTATATATAATCTATACAAAAGATAAATATGCAATTTATTTTGCTTGAAGACACAAGGCTTTTTCTAAAACTTTGTAAGAAAATTAACATTTTTCGTTTTGTTCATTCTGATAATTGAAGCGACTGTTTTTAAGTAAAAAGATAATTGTTACAAAATAATGCTTTAACAACTTTATACTTTTTTCAACTTTTTATTTGTATTAATTTTTTGAAGCTTAACTTAAGACTTCGTGATTTTTTTTGTTTTGTTTTGAAGGAAAAATCGCACAACGGAGATTTTTATTTTCATTTATTTTCCTTTTTTATGGCCACTTTTTCTTTTTCATTTTTTTATCGTATTACGTAACATTTTTAATTAAATAGAAAATTAATTGATGGAAGTAATGTAAAATTAATACAGAAAAAAAATTTCTAACAAAATACTTTTCTTTTGTTCAGTGATAAAAAAAAAACTAGTTTTCTTAAAATTCATTGGAAAAAATAAAACCTCAAAAAGTGCAAATAACTGACCTGATATCAAATTTCATAATAATAATCTCTACAAATTATTTTATTTATAAATAAAAATAATTAAAAATATATATATTTTCAAAATAATAAAGGTCTGAATCATAAAATAAAAAAAATTCTTAATCAGATATTTTAAGCAATAACGATCATTTGTCTTTCAATATTTCGTATGCTAAAAAAGTGAAAACCATCATTGATTTAATTATTAATTTCACTTTTCCTTTTAAATGGCACAGAAAATTATCAGCTTGTAATTTATCAAAATTCATTCAAATATCATCACCATCTCATTCTATTAATATGTATTAAAAATATAAGGATATATAAATTACTTTTACTGATCATAATGGATGAAAAGTAATATTTTTAATTTCATTTTAAGGTAAATATTTAATCAAAATAATTTAACAATATTAAGCTTAACAATATCTCAAAAATCAATCTAATAATTAAATATGAAATTTCAACCATTTAATATTCTTTAAATTATTTTATTTATAGATAAAGATGACTAAAACAATTTCTTCAAAATAATGTAGCTCCGAAGCATGGAAAATAGTAAAAAAAAAATCGTAATCGAATTTTTAAAAAATAATGATACTTTTTCTTACAATACTTTATATGCTAAAAAAGTAAAAATTATCATTCATTTTAAATGGTATAGAAAATTGCCAGCTTGTAATTTATTAAAACAATGCTTTTAAATTATTAAAAAGTTTCAAAAACTGAAAACACCTACAAAAGATATAAATATCATCACCATCTCATTCTATTAATACGTATTAAAAATATAAGGATATATCAATTACTTTTACTGATCATAATGAGTGCAAGTAATATTTTTAATTTCCTTTTAAGGTAAGTAATTATTAAATAATTTTATATTATTAAATACTAATTATTAAATATTTTAATATCTTAATACTTTTATTTTAAGTTATTAGACTAATTTTTGTATTTAAATGACTAGATTTTATAAATAGAAGGATAAAGTTAACACAAATAATTTAAAATAAGAAAAAAGTAAGAACGATGAACTTTTAAATTATACCAATAAGACGTTAATCGATATATTTGATGAGTTATTGCAAAGCTGCTTATTTTCTTATTGTAGAATTAATACAAAATTCAGAAATAATTAATACTTTTCGTATATAAAATATTATAAGTAAATAAAACGACATAAAAACAGTTGGTCTGTAATGCTTTTATTATTGAAATAAATGCACTATTTTTTATTTAATTTTTTACAAACTTCTAATATTTGATTTATAATAAATTGTTATGAACAGGACAATCTCATGAAATTATTTTTTTCTTGGATTCATTAACATATGACAACATGAGTATGAAATGAAAATTCCGTTCAATTAATCGATTAATTGATAATGAAGCAGTGAAAATACTAAAATCCCCTTCCTTCAAGAAAAAGTAATAACTCTAGCAAGTAGACAGACTGCTTACCTACTCTTTTTGAAAGTCTTAACTGGAGAGCGAAAAATCAATGTACAAAAATAGTTCACTGCAATGAAAAAGATTCTTGAAACCTTGAAGATTTATTTACGCTAGAAGTCCCATATATTACATATTATATTCGATTGTAAAGTATAGGGATCTGTAGCAACCAATCGATCTGATATACCGGAGAACAAAGTTCTGTCCAAAATGCCAGTATGGGAAGATAGTACGTTGAGTCTCTCAATAAGAAACTAGAAGAAAGAGATTAGCAAAATATCTTGGTTGCCATCAAAAGAGCGAAAGAAAGATTAACTCTAGATGATGAAGAATAAGATAAAAGAAAAAGCAGATTACTAGGGTATCACTGTATTGTGATGCCAGTCATACTCGAAGAAGATGCGCCCCAGAGGGGCAATGTTGGGGTAAAATATCATCCTTTCACAGAGTAAAGTTTTCGGCTTCTAACGGAATGAATGTTATGCTTTGAAGAGAAAAGTATTAAAGTATTAAATTTCAAAATCGAATGATTTTATTTTCTACGGAAATAATAATATGGCTATAGAGCTCCTTTGTTACCACAAGATTGCACAATTTTACGATATCTTTTAAAATAATGATGTAATGCAATCATCTTAAAAACATTTTGATTCTGATATACTGGTAGGAAATATGACTATGAGAACATAAGTAAGTCATTTTTATAGCTATTTATATTTTTTTCATTTTATGTAACTGTAACAGATTTTCAAAGATTGAAATTCGAACTAACCTGCAGTCAATTGAAAAGCGTAGTACAAAATTTAGTAATACTGTGATCAATGAATTTTGCTTTATATTTTCACTTTCTCGTATAATGGTATAGAGAAAATTAAGTAATTGTCAAAAAATTCGAACTCGAGATTGTGACGAATCTCCACGTTTCAGATCTCCTTGAATTCGAAAAATACATTTTTTGGAAAATGTACATCTGCCTCTCTGTCTGTGACAAAGATAACTCAAAAACACTTTGGGCTAGTTGGTTGAAATTCGGTATACGGTCTTTACACCAAATTTGCAGATTTTTATCAAATTTTGAGTAAAATGCGTTCAGTTATTCCAGATAAATCCGGCTATTCTAATCTAATAAGATAATTATAAAAAAAAGAACTAGATAAATAAAATTAGAAAAGCAGACATCTATAGCGCAGACACTTGTCAAATTTTGAACCAAAACCAACTATGACTCGACTGTTTCCCAGTCTTTACTTGTAGAAACATGAATTCAAAATTGAAAGACACAATGATTTTATATATCTAATTTGGTATGGGAATTTGAGACAACAAGTGCAGATTTTTTTTAATCAAATTTTTATTTCAACCGGTCCAGAAAAATGTTTCTAAAGCACAAATTTGGTTTTTGGATACTATTAACCGCATGCCAGAGATTAATCACCAAAAAAACTCGCCAACGGTAACACGAAAAATTCAGTCAAAATTCTAAATTTACGCCAAAAGTATAAATTTTATATGCATGCCAATGCCATGTATCGTGTTCTCAGGAATGATATTTTTATGAGATATTTTGATGAAGTTTTGGGGGACCATTTCCTGCTAGATTTTTTTGTGTTCACGCGATTGAAATAAAATGTGTTTTGTAAATTGAATTCTAATATTTATTGCGTTATTTCAGAGTAGCAAAAATATCGACACATCTCTGTTAAAAGAAAGAATACCGATAAGCAATTAGACTCAAGATAATACGTTGAGATACCTCTATCACGTTATCTTGATGTCATGTACCCTCATCACGTGGTCTTACAACCAAATATCTTCAGCATGTCAATCGTTCCAGTCCAATGCATTCTTTCTAACAGCGCATGCTCGCACTACGGTTTTAAGATATTTTTTTGAACGTAATGAAGATAAAAAGTTTGGTCGCAGTTCGTTACTCCTTCTTGCGAATTGTTACCAGAATTTTTTATTTTACCGAGAAGTATAGAATTTCAAACTATGTTAGCAAATAAATTTCTGGCACGTGAAAAGTTTTAAAAAAATCGAAATTCGTCGCAATGCCATCTCGAATTTTTTCGAATTCTTCAGTTTTTTAGATCTAAATTTGGATCCCCTGATCACAGAGAAACGTGATACGCCCTTTCCCCCCTCAGAATATACATGGGCGAAATCTGAATTTCTATAAGCATTCCTTTTTATTCTTCCTTCATATTTACAACATTTCTTTTATGTGTTTCATTGCAATCCTTGTTTACAACCCAGTGTTATAAAACCCTGAAAACATTGGAAGTTTTTTGAATATTTATTGGATATGAATCTAAATATTCTTTAATTTGGTTACGTTTCTTTTAAATTTATTTTGTTATAATTTTTCAAAACTATTTTAGATTTATTATCTAATTCACCAAAGTTTTTGCTTGTCCCTGATAATTGTGAATGTTTTTTTGTTCTTGCTTTTTTACTTCAATTTGACATTAAACACGTTTGGCCATGATACTCATAGTACAAAACTCAATCAGTAAAGTGCAAGCCAGAATAATTTCTTATTTAAAGGCAACGAATAAATATAGTTTCTTTTAGTGTAGGTGGCAACAAATAAAGTAACAGAAGCGATAAATTAAAATGTAGACCATGCAAATCAAATCAATTTAAAATCAACAAAATGATATTAAAATTTTTTTTGTCAGTACATAGGTGCTCGTATGCGCGAAATACACAAAGGAAGAATTTTATTTTAAATCTTTTTTTTTAAAAATATTAAGAATTTTGTATAAATCCTTAAAAAGATGCCACAGAGTACTACGAAAGCATGGCTCTGGGTAATCTTGCAGTTTCTTTTAACATTTAAAAACATTTTGAATTCAAAGCATTATCAGAACTCTGCAAATCTACTATTTCTGTTGCAGAGATATGCACGACCGTAGAAGAGAGTTTGACTGTATATATTTTTTTAATTAATTATTATACTATATATTATACAATACAACTGCAATCAATAGCTTGAGTTTTCAATTTTACAAACAATACAGTAAAGCTACAAAGGAAATATGTTGGCAAATACTTTTATGAAAGAATACGTTCAACTAAAAGCGTCTATCTCTCTACAAAGTGAATAAAACTAACAGTGCTGGAAATAAATGCAGAATTACGTTTTGAAAATGTGGGCAATGTGTTATGAACTGAAAAAGATGCAAACCTGCCAAAATTACAAGTACACTTGAACCACATTAGAACCTTACAGGAAATACATATGATTGCCTCATTAAAAACATCTTGCTCGGGCTGCAACTACGCAATGAAGTGAACATGACACTAACTTCTATCATTTTACATCTAACTTCCTATTGACTATTTTGATTTCCAATATATTTTTTTTTTACAGATTTGGATTGCGAATATAAATATTTCAACTGGGATGTTAGCAATTCCAATTATTTTATTTTCATGCCATTTAGATTCTTTCATGTTTTATTGTCATTTATATTTTTTTGTATGTTTTATGATTACAATGTTACCATTTACTTATAGAGGGCCGCGGTGGCCTGGTGGTAAGGTTTCGGCTTGTGAGCCGTAGGGTTTCAGGTTCGATATCCGATTCTGCCGAAGAACCGTCGTGTAAGGCGGTCAGTTGCACGTTAAATCCGTCATGCCAAACGTCCTCCCGTTGGTGTGGTGTGGTGTGGCTTGGAGAGGGAGGGGGGTGCCAGCTCAGGTGTCGTCCTCGTCATCTGACCGCGGTTCAAAATGACGAGGTCCGTTCTAAAATAGCCCTAGTGTTGCTTTACAACGGGACGTTAATATAACTAAACTAATTTACTTATAGAAAAAAAGTTTAAAATAAATGCATTCATTAACATTCATATGATTATAATTTTAATAATTATACTCTTAAAATTTTATATTTCATAATAACAAGTCCAGAAAATACAATCTATCTTTCATATTACTATAGAGGCTTAGCCGCTTGAAGGCTGAAACATTTATAGATTAACATACTATTTGAAATTTTAGTGGTATGACATGCATAAAGGAAACATCTTTCGAAAAGGCAAACCATTGGAACTATAGTTAGCTCCTAGTAATTTATTTATTAATAGTATTCAACAAGAAAGAGCTCATCAAAATTTTAATTAAAAATTAAAATTAAAACATTTTTTTTTAGTTAAATTATTATATTATCGAGCAAAATACATTTTCATATCATTTAAAAATTATATATTTTTTTTAAAAAATTGTGAATTTTGAAAATTGTTATTAATATATTTTATAAAAATATTTTTCATAATTTTAGTAACCGAATTTATACTTCCGCGCTTGAGATAATATAAAATATATTATCTGACTGAATATTAACATTGCCATATATTTCATAGCGAATTCTGTAAAAAAAACGTAGAAAACAGGGATTTTTAAAAGTGTTAGACACTTATAAATTTTAATAAAATACTGTTCTATGCATTACTAAAAATCACTTCTAGCATTTTTCATTTTTATTTAAGAAGTAACTTAAAATAAAACAATATAAAATTAATTTTTTTTGTTCCAAAATTACATACAGAATATATGAAAAAATGTTTGACTTCTTATTCGAATTCATCTAACAGCATTTTTTTCCAGCATTTCAAACACATACTAACACTTTTGGGAGCCATTTTAGGTGAAACAATCCTTAAACATTATTCTAATTCGCTAAATAGTAGGAATTCGAATTTTTTTTAAATACCAATTTCTTTTCTATAACTCACATACGACAAATAAAAAACTGACCTAATTCTCTTATGTATGAGAATCCATTACAACAGAAATGGAAGCAATCATCTAAAGAGAAAATTAAGGGAACAAAACAAATTCCCAAAAATAAAACTGAGAGATTTTTTTCTACATTGATTTCCAACGTTGCGTGCCTGTATACTCCTTACAACAACCCATTTATCTGCGCCTGCGCAGTACAAAAATCACCGTTCATTTGAACCGAACATGCAAGAAAATATTTGAAAGAAAATGATTTTTTCCGACATACTTTGATTGGATGTGAGGTACCTTCGCACGCAAAACATGCATCGAATTGATATAAAAGAGGGCAGTTCTTGCAAAACTAATCGAAATCCTTACAAATCCAAAAATTTTTCCATATATTAAATAGAATTTATTATTTTTTTCATATATTAAATTCTATTTGATGATTTGATTAATGTTTGTCGAAAAAAGTTCTATATATTTAGAAGCAAATTAGCGGAGATTACCTGTTAAAAATAAAGCACCTTTAAAAATAAAACTCAATCAAATAATTTCAAAATATTAATGCGCGAAATACGGGAGTTGTTTTAATTAAAAATGAATAAAGCAGTAATAACCGAAAAAATTAAAATAAGCTTAAAGCAAATTAAAGAATATGCATAATTAATCGAACTTAACCAAGTAGAAAATAACATATTTGAATATTTATATGATTATAATCAGCATTATTGATCATTTTAAAATAAAATTTAAATATGAAGCGTTCAAAATGTTCAGCATTATTAAACCGTATAGCTATATATTACAATAAAGAAAGAAGAGATAGTTTAATATATAGATTATTTTGCTTCCTGGCTACATATCTTTATTTTTTTTTTATCTATTTGCTTTTACATTTAAATACGTGTTCATTTTACTACTAAAATGTGAGATAAAATAGGCTAAATAATGAAAGAAATCGCAGCAATTCCAGAATATAGAGTTTCGAACACATATCTAAAGCTATTGCATGACATATTCAACCCACATTAAACTAAAAAATCGACATTATAGATGCAAAAATCAAATTTGAAAAAAAAGTAAGTTAATTTTAACATTGACAACAATTTCGTGATTAAACAATGAAATAAATTTAATATTTCGACAAAAAATAAAATTATTTAAAACTCTGCTCAAATTAACTTTGAAAAAATATGGTAAAATATCAAAGAAAAATAGAATGGTAATTGCCACCAACCACACACATTAAGAAGTTAAAATAGTGCCAGAATAATATTTATGCTCTGATTTGCTTAAATGTTAAGCAGAGATAAAAAGTTAAATCCCTTAACTTCCGTTTTAATCCTTTGTAAAAGTAGTAGAACATTTTTAATAGTGCTGCTAATCATTCTAGGTGATATGGAACATGTGTGCCAGATTTCATTTGTATCTCTGAGAGGATGTGGAATTGTATGAAGTTCAACTTATAATTAAGGTAATTCAATTTATATTAAATTACACACACACACACACACACACACACACACACACACACACACACACACACACACACACACACACACAGTTTCTATATCATAGTTACTATAATATTTTTAAAACCCGAATAATATTAAAGTAACCAGTTTATTAAAATATAGGAAATATAGCAGACACTGCCTAGGAATGCAAAGTGCCTAAATCCACTAATGCACTGCCATTTTACTTTTAATTGACTTGGCCATTTGAAATATTTTCTTAGCAACATACACAATTAGAAATTCGAAACATAATATTCCCCCCTCCTGCCTCAGTAGCGATAAGTTTTGATTGCTTGTAATCCCGAGATACGTGTATTAGCTGTACATATTTGAAATCAATTCTACGTGAAATCGATTCTGACTAATCCGTCTCAGGATATCATTTTCCTGTTAAGAGCAAAATCCAGCCAAATCTAAAAGTGAAAAGTCAACATTATTCAAATGTCTACTTCATTCCTATTGGAATGCAGTTGTTGATAACGCATTGATACACTTTCAGTACTACATTGTTGACCGACAAGGAAAGAGCACACAAGTGAGTAAATAAATGGAATTTTCTGTTATTCATTTATTTCTAAGATGTTAGCTTTGATTTTATTTCGTTATAGCGCCATCTATCTGTAAAATTTCATACTACTTTGTTTTTTAACGGAAACTTCGGTTCCATGGTCTAAGTAACAAATTTATAAAATTTCATTCAGATCCTCTCAATAGAAACGGATCTATGAGTCTCCGAATACTGCCAATTTAATTTCAATTACACTGTATATGAGAGACATACTTTTTTCAACGGGAACCTCAATCCCATGATCTAAGAAACAAATATATAAACTTCCATTCGGATTTGTTCAATAGAAACGGATCTACGAATCTCTGAGTACCTCCAGCTTAATTTTAACTACACTGTATATTATAGCATTTTTTACAACGGTAACATCGGTTCCATGATCCAAGTAAGAAATATATAAAGTTTCATTCAGATCCGTTCAGTAGAAAAGGATCTATGAACATCGCTAATTTAATTTTATCTACCCTGTATATGAGAGACATTTCTTTCAACGGAAAACTCTATTTAATAGTCTAAGTAACAAATATAAAAAGTTTCATTCAGATTCGTTCAGTAGAAATGGATCTACGAGTCTCTAAGTACCGTCAATATAATTTTAGCCATCCTGTACACGAGAAACATTGACTACCCAAAAACAGCTGACTGAGTATCGAAAATAATGAGAGATCATGAGTCCTTTTAGTAACACGGCGCTTTATTAAGTCATTATTATGAAAGAAATTGGAGAAAATGCTGGTTGCTTCAGAATAGCAGAATTAATTGCATTAAACATGTGGGTGATTCATTGATGCACCAGCCACCACATTTTTGGATGACAATTATGTACAGCATCATAGCAATGCACCAGTTCTCTTGGCTTGGAATTACCAGTTGAAACATCACATTCCAGTACTTCCATAAACAAATTATTCCTCTATTTTCGCCCCATGTAATTCTCTCTCTGGGATGAAGAGTTTGCTTAAGTCGATCAAATTTAGTCAAATTAACAATCGGCACATCATATTCTAGCACTTCCATGAACAACTTATTCTTCTGATTTCGCCTCATGAAACTTGTCTCTCGGATGAAGAATTTGCTTTAGGGAGAGTGATTCTCCCCTTCCAGAAGAACTGCGATGATGAAGTCACCACAGAAACTGACAATGGAGTCTTGGAATCCGCATTCACTATTTTGTATGAAAAATGTCAAAAACGCATTTCTATAAAGATAGTAAATTGAAAGTAAACACCAATTAGACAGGTTCAATCTGTATCACTTCTTTCATAATAAAATAAGCCCCAAAAGTCTCAAACGTTTAGTAAATTTTAAAAAAATGTGATGAAGAAACATTAAATTGAAGCTACTAATCATGTTTTAAATTATGAATAATAATATGCTTTATTTCTGTTAAACATTCCAGCATTTAAAAAATTATTAAAAACCAATATGAATAAAATAAAGAACATAAATCTGATTAGATGGTAGTGTTAATTATTTTCATTTTTAGCAAAGAAACTCAATATTAACCTTACAAGGCATCGTGTAGCCATTTGGTTGCATATTTTTTATTTAATTTCTATTTAAAAGTTTCTATTACAAAGATTAACAATGAGTATTTGGAAATCCCTTTTTAAATGCTGTTTGATAAACATTTGTAGAAAAGATCAGCATGTGGCAACAACAGTATTAGAATTAGATTTTAAACTGGGAACTTGGAAAAATATCAAGGCTATTGTATGAATAATACTACCATTAAAAATGCTATCAAAATAGTTTTTTTTCTTGCATTGTGAAAATTATATTGTTAAAAGGGGGCTTTTATTTTTATTGCAGAACTTTTATAATGTTCTCCAATACTGGATAATTCATAATGCAGTTATTTCGCTCAATTTGATTTTTTTAATGAATATTTATCAGCTAATTGATTAAATCAATCAAAACTTTATTATAAACTATTTGCTCCACTTTTAATAGTGGAATTTAGTAGCGTATTTTATAAAATATCTGATAAAAATATTCCTAAATATTTGAACAAATGAATTATAATTTAAAGATTAAAAATTAAAAATAATTAGAATAAAAATTTCTAGCACATTACAAAAGGTGGGTTATAAAAACTGTTTTAGTTTTATTAATTTCTTTAGTTGATGTTATTGAGTGTAAGTCTCAATTAACTATACACAAGAAACAATTCAGGGGTTGTATTTTTAAAGAAAGTCAATTTGTATGTTTTTTTATCTTGTATATTTTATACAAAATTTTACTTTATAACCTTATAAATTATTTATATATTCATAAATAAACAAATTTGTTATTTCCATAATAATTTTTTTAAATAAGAATTCTGACGACGGTAAAATTATATCTAATGACTTATTGTGAATAGCTATAATAAACAGTTTTTGTAAATGCAGCGCCTTTGTGTGCTTTGTTAGACTTTTTTTAAAAAAAATTAAAATAATTAAGATATATTTTGAAATTAAGACCAAAGAAGTCAAAACAGGATTTTGTTGAATTTAAACAGATTTAAAACATCGGAATTCAATATACCGAGAACATAGTTTTTTGCTATTATAATAGTTTCTCAATTTATATAACATGTACACGAAAACATAAAGCGAAAATCATCTGTTTAAAAATTTATTTGTTCAAATATATATATATGTGTGTGATATCTTATCTTCATCTATTAAAATATTTGTTTTGGTTTTTTTTTCTTTTGAAAAAAAAAAACTTTTTAAAGATAGATTTTCTATTCAGACATCTATTAGATATTTGATCTTCGTCAATAAAGTAAATTGGCAAAAATATATTCCAATACATTTTTGATGACTTCTTTTTAAAAATATCTCTTAAAAATGATCTAAATGAAATTCGTAAAGTATTTTTAGTCTTATGAATCGAAATATTTATTTTTATCTTCATTTTCGTCTTGAATTTGAATTACATTGGTGTAAAATATTTCCGCGCAAACAACTTCAGTTTTTTTTTTTTTTTTTTTTTTTTAATTTTTAAATATGAGTACTTTCTTTGTTGCCACATATAAAAATTTGGGTTATCATGTCACACTAAGAAAGTTAAACAATTTTTATTTTAAATATTTATAGTAAAAGCTCAAAAATAATCATGATTTTTAAATTTTCTGATTTTTGACGGAAAATATTTTTCAAACAGTTTTTTTTCTTAGTTTCATTTTATTTATTATTTTTTTTTCATTTTATTTTATTTTTCTTAGACTTTTATTTTGTTCGTCAAAAGTTTTAAAAACTGCAACTCGAAGAATTACTTTGTTTCTAACTCTATTTCTTTATTGTTGTTACTAAGTTATGATTCTTTTGCTGTTCGGTGTATTTTATTAGCGAATTTCTTTGTTTGCTGAGTGCATTCGCTATATTTTCCCAATAAATTTCTTTTGGTGTTTTATAAAAGAAGAAAAATGATTCGGAAAGGGAATAAAACACAAGTCAATAAAAAATTCCATTGTATTTATATTTTTCGCAATGCAAAATACTTTTTTTTATCAATTTTGACAACCCTTTTTCGATACTTCTTTCATTTAAGTTTTATAACAAAAATGTATGTTTATTGTGGACTGCCCTTCTTTGAGCTTAAAATATGGAATATATGAATATATTAAAGTGCACTGAACTGAATTCAAAGTATCGGAATTAAACATTGGTGAAATTTTTAATAAAATGTGCATAAATAAATATAAAATGCTTTCTGTGAAAGTCTTCATCGACAAAATTTTATATTATGTTATATCTATTTTATTTGCTTTTACTTGTGGAGGAGAAAGGATAATTTTTTCATTTGCAACTATATTTGTATTCAAAATGATTTCTGAAACTCTAATTTTCTTTTTAAAAAAGAATATTTCGATATCTTTATACGGGTAAATGAATAAAAAAAACATTAATTTGTAAATAAATGGTAAATGAAAGGAAATTTAATTTAAAACACTATCTATTAATTTTAATACCTTAAATGAGGCCCTTTGTAACCTGTGCATAAAACAATAAAATTTAGTTCTTTGATTATAAACTAAAAATAATTTATCTATATATGTCAATTAAGTTTTTCCCAATTATAATTTTAATCAATCGACTTATTATTAACACAAATTAACTTCTAACTGATCGAAATTCTGATTATTTTTTTATATTAATTCAATAATTAAAATGTATCGTATCTCTATTGTTCTGTATTCTATTAACTAACTCAGTTCACTGGTTATTTATGTTTCAGCCAAATTATAAATAAATCAATAAAAAAATTAGATTATGTCAGACGTCACTGGAATATTCAAACAATACCCCGACCTAGCCACAGGGTACGTGGATAACTTGATGGGGCCGCCGAATGACAATTGCACCTAGTACGAAGGAACAAAAGCCACTTGATGACACTGGATACTTGCAAACAACAAAGGACCCTCTAAAGAGAACGCATATTAGTCATTAGGAGAGAATTAAAGACAAGGGCTTTAAAAAAATGCCTTTAATAGAAAATTTAATGACTGGCATTTTTAAGAGTTGTTCGACGTCAAGAGACATCCAATTCATGATTCCAACAGGAGGCTTAAAAAAGGCTCACTAACTCTAAAAGAGTACAGGTGTTTATCAAAATAATGGAAACACCTTAGATTTATAAAGAATCCTTTATTAGTATGGTGTAGGACCACCTTTGGCATGTAATACAGCTTGGATTCGCCTAGGAATCGAATCATACAAGTGTTGAATAATTTAGAGGAATATTATACCATTCTTCCTGAAGATATCATGAAAGTTCTGGGAGAGATGCCAGTGGAGGATATCGATTCTGTATTGAACGCCTCAAAAATAAATCAGAACGTTTCAAATATAATGAGGTCGAGTGACTGAGAGGGCCAAGACAGCTGTTTCACTTCATCCTTTTGTTCATCATATCATGATTGGACAAGTCTCGCTGCATGGATAGGTGCACTATCATCGAGAAAAATTCCATCTCTTGAAGGAAACAAAATTTGCATCATAGGATGGAACTAGCCAGTTAAAATTTCTCTATACTTCCCTCCAGTGATCCTTCCTTTCAGGGTTACGATTGGTACAGCAGAAAACTACGACATGGCTACCCATATCATAACAGATCCACCTCTATGCTTGACAGTTGGAAGGAAACTATCACGATCATACGCTTGTGCAGGTGTCCTTCCAAACGTGCATCCGTCCTGTTGTTAGGAAAAGTGTGAAACACGATTCGGCAGACCATATTACTTTCTTCCACTTTTCAATCGATTAGGTTTTGCTTGTGTAGACGACGTTTACCATTAACATCTGTGACAAGTGGCTTGGGAATTGCTGCTCTGCCATAAATTTTCTGTTTATGAAGGTGAATTCCAACTGTAATCACTGACGTTGGAGAATCCTGATGGGTATTGAGCTCTGCGGTCACTTTTTCTGCAGTTGTTCGCTTTTTAGACATTACAGTCCGCTTCAATACCGGTTGGTCTCTTTCACTGAGGTTCTCCTTCTACTATTTTACTTTGCCGAGCGTGTCTTGCCGTGCTGTGCGTATGCTGTCATGACTTTAGACACCGTACCTCTAAAAACGTCTAAAAGTTGGAATGTTTCGATCACACTTTCTCCATCTAGACGGGCTCCTACAATTTGAAAATCTGCGAGGTCCAACATTTTACGCTTTTGAAAAAAATTAAAAAATTACAGAACTTTAATAACGCTAACACATACTACCAGAATTTATACATTGCTATTTATGAAAGAAAACTGGTGACTATTATTATATTTTAATGCTTACGAAGCGAATTCAAAAATGTCACTTTTAATCACAAATGTTTCCATTATTTTGATAACCACCTGCATATTAAACATATGTGTATACTTGTAAAAACATATACTTGTATACAAGTATAAGCATATATTCAAACATATACTTGTATATTATAAACAGATACATATGTAAGTATATATATACAAACATATACTTGTATACAAATATAAACATATACATATACAAACATATACTTGTATACAAGTATAAATTTATACTTGCTAAACTAAAAAAAGTATAGCAAGTATATGTAACTCTAAAATTCATTTACTATTGTTGATAAGATGATTCATAGTTCCGAAGGAAGGCTTACAACCTGGATTCACAATTTTTTTTATGAATGATGACAAAAATACATATTTTCATGGACAATATGCAAGTAAATAGTTCATAATTTCCGTACTTTCATACTTCTGTAATAAAATATCCAGAAATTTTTTTTACACTTCAATGAAACACTACGCAATTTTCCTGTTACAAATGCAAGTTAATTCTAATAATATTAAATCAATATAAACGAATTCAAGTTAGGCACATGTCAAATTAATAGACTTTAGATAATGACTATTAGAACAATTATTATTTAAAATAAATTGTTGCATGAAGAATTTAAAAATGGAGCCTCTAGTTAAAAACAAGACAAAAATTTCAACAAAAGATTAATGAAATTGATTTTTATGTTTTAACATGTTTATCCGAGGGAATGTCAAACATATTGTAGATATTAAAACAAATGAATAACTAAATATTTTCGGAAATTCATTTCTGTTGTTACCTAATAGTGATCGTGAAAGAAATAATCTCCATTTTTTCCGTGTGATTTCGAATTCATCACAATTAATAGCTTGAAGAAACGAACTAAAGACAAAGTAATTCTTTCAATATATTTTAATCGTACAAGAACTGATAAAATATGTAGTATTCAGTTACCAGATGCTGCCAGCTGCTTTGCCAACTGCCAAGCACTTCAAGTAGCTCGATTCGAAAAAATTATTTTCTTACTACCAAATAAATAAGAATTTGTGAAACATTCAAAATCTATGGATTATAATATATTAAAAAACATTAACCCTTTATCAAGCATAATTAGTAAAGTTCGTATATGAATTATAATAGAATAACATTAACCCTTTATAAAGTGTAATTGGTAAAATTAGTATATGTTTCCTTACGTTTACTTATTTATTAAAATATTTATTTCACCGAAAATTTGCTTCGAGAATATTCTGTGCAAGCGCGAATGCCGGGAAATCTCGAGTCATCTATACTTATAATAAAGCTCAATGTGTGTGTGTGTTTTCGCTCTACAGGTCAGACCATTCAACCTACAGCTACAAAATTTGGCACGTGTATACCTTGGAGGCTGGGAATGTGCACCTGGGGGTTATTTTTTCGAATTTTTAATTAGAATTTTATTTATTTAAAAATTAAGCGAAATTTTGGCGTGTTTCTGCTATAACTTCCGAAAATATTACCGCACAAAAAATATTTTTACATGAAATTAAAGATCAAAAATGTATCTTTTAAATGATACCAATATTTTAACCTTAAAATTAAATTTCTATTTTTAATGAATTTTTAAATAAATATTTTAACTATATTTTTCAACAATTTTTTTCGTACAAAATAAAAATAAAATTTAAACCGCACGAGCACGTTTCACATTCATGGGAAAAAATTAGCTTTTTTCAAAGTGTTGCCATCACATTGATTAAAGCTCCAATTAAAAATAAATTAAATACTTTTGGAAATGAAATCTGCAAAAATATAATTTTCGGCACTTGTCTGTAGGAAATGAAACAAATATGAAATATTATTTTTTCTAAAAAATAAATTCAAGAAAAATTATTTTATGATCTTTTACACTCTCTATATTATTAATCCAATAAATCAGTTTTATTTTAAAGCAAGTTTTGTTTAATATGAACAGGATATCCATTCAAATCAGGGCCACACAGCTAATTTGTAAACCTTTAGTAAGACACAGATCTGCTAAAGTGGTCTAAATGGAAAATGATTATATTTTATGTAACTTGATTCAATAAATGCTCTAATAAATAACGAATTTTTGATTTTACATAAAGCTTCTGCTTTAGAAATAACGAATAACAAAATGTTCTTGAAACAGTAATATTTTAAATAAAAAGAGTTAACTTCCAATCAACTAAATCAATCACTTAAACTGACTGACTTATGAAAATTTGAATATCACTATTCAATAAAAAAAGGATAATTTTAGATTTTCCATCGATCGTTTCAAAGAAAATAAGCCAATCAGCGCGCAAGTTTCTTAAGATTAATTGGCCTAAGATTATGAAAATGTTGAGTTTTTATAAATTTTTAACATTCAAAACTTCATAAATAAGTCTTAGTTGATCGTGGAAAATAGAAACATTCATTCATTTATTTAAAATTTTGTGTGTCCAGAATATTTCTCAGAATCTGATACCTTACTGCATTAAATTTAGACTTCATAGTTTTTGAAATATATTTATAGGCCGGAACAAAATATTTTTATTGATTTCATTTCAATCCTTTTGAAAGCAAAACTAAAAACTGAATTTTATGCTGAATCTGAGAAATTTTTGTTGAATTATTGTTTGAGATATTAAACAAATTATTAAAAATATTTTGTAGTTCACATAAGACTTAAATACCAAACAATTCTGTTTGCAATACTCATATTCAATAATAGTAATAATAAATAAATAACAATAAAGATGATAAATAAAATAAAGCGCTTGGTTTTATTAAAAAATATCTTTATATTAATTGCAATTTCATCATTTCCATTTTAAATTAATGTTGAAGTTTTACCGGAAATGACAACAAATTAGTAAAATATATATAGTAAATTGAACGAAACGATCTAAACAACAGTATAAGTTTGGTATGACTATCAAAATTTGAAGATTAAAAATGTTTTGTTTGAGAATCTATTAAGAGACCAGTTACTTAAAATATTTAATTGAAAATTGTAGCGAGCGGTAATACTGGCGAACCGGCTGGTCGCCAAAGGAGGCTAGTAGTTAATAAAAATAAATATATTTTTACAAAGTTAACAAAATAAAAAAAAATATTCTAAAATAAATAATTAACATTTAAAAAATGTTGTGAATTTTGAAATTAAATTGACCAGCTTATTAAAAGAAGAACCATATACGATACAGAGCAACAAAATGACTTAATCCGCCATTGGAAGTATATGATTTTCAGTTTAACTTTTTATCCTAAAATAGAAAAATATTATGAATTTGGAAGTAATATAAAGCCATTATTATGTATAATAATATTTATCTAAAGTTATTCCCAAGGTATACCAAATTTAATTTAGAATTATCTAAAAATCTAATTATATTTTCGAAACGAAAAGGCTCATTATTAAATCTCAAAATAAATTTCTATAAAATTTATTAATTCTAGATCCAATTACCTGTTCCGCAAAACATCAATGGCAGACATATGTACTCTTTTATTATTAATAGAGACATCTAATAAAAAATAATATAAGAGAATTGGTAACAGTGATGAAAAACCTTCAATTACAGAGGCATCTCTATGTTCTGGCAATTCGCCAACAAAGAATCTAGTTGTCTGGCGTCTTCCGAAGAGAGAGCAGGAAACAATGAGTCAAACAGGAAGGAAGTTACCTATTGTGAATCAATGCAAATTCACAGTAGATAATTTAATCAGATTTTGAATTTATTTTGCAATAGTACATATAGCACAATTTTTCAATTTATTTTACATGAGCATAGATTTTGATATTAAAATATGATAATTTAAAGCTCCATGGATCTGGATCTTTTATAAATTCGGCATAACTCTGGTCTGATATTTCCCTGGAATACCTTTTGCATAGTTACATTATAAAATGTTGAAAGATAATATATTTTGAAGATTCGTTTGAAATATTTATATTTATATCTATGTCTTACATAAATGCTTAAATATGCATCAAATATGTAATAAAATGTATAAATATTTATTATATGTTTGATATAATGTATGTAATAATGTAATATGCATATTTGAATTTGATTAATAATAAATAAATAATTTATGTAATAAGTGAATTGAAAACTAAATTCTATAATTCCTTTAAAATTAAATATTCTATAATTCCCATAATTGATATTCCTTTGAAATATAAGATCTATATAAGAAAGAATTTATATATTGAGAAAATCATGCAAATTAATATTCTACTGTAAATATATCAAGCAATTATTTTTAGAGTTGATAGTATCAGCTTGTTTTCTTATTTAAATTCCAATTATTTTTGCACATACTTGAACAAAATTATTTTATCTTAAAGCAGGATTGCAAAGCACTGTAGCTTCCTGAATTTTTATAATACTTAAATATAATAATAAATTTATTTAATTTTGCATTTAATATTTAAATGCATAAATAGTCTACCCCATTTTACTTTTTAGTTCTTCAATAATTACGTGGCAACACTGGCAAATATGGTTCACTGGTATATAAAAGATTAAAGAGATCTTCTTGAAGTTTGTAATTTTCTTCAATCCGGATTTTCTTATGTTGTGGATGCCAGTGACAAAATTGTCCCACCCACATGGTTTAAAGGAGGAAAGTTCTGTACAAAAGCTCCATAAAGAAAAAAAACCGCTAAAAAGGCTTAAAAACAATTTTCCTCAGAAGAAAAATGTTTTGAGAGCCAAAGCTTTAAAATAAATAAAAATACTGACAAAAATTCTTCTATCAAATACTCCTAATAGATTAATGCGATAGTAATTTTTTTTTAAATATATATATTTAATTTTACATTTCATTATATTTTTTATTAATTTGCAGCAATTCTATAAATCTTCAGAATAAGAAATTAATTAATCAGAGTAGAAATGGGAAAAAAAATCTTGAGAACATTTTATATTTAAATTCAAATTTTATTTAAATTAATTATGCTCTAATAATCATTTATCTAATTTCCTTGTTAAGAATTTATCAAATTAAAGTAGAATTATTAATTTTTTCTTACTCACCATTAAATTATTTCAAATTAGTTAAAATGGATAAGTTATGCTGACGCAAAATACTCAGCAATATATTATAATTTACAGACCATCAACAGCTACCGCCATTATTTCATAGTAATACATATTCTTATATATTTTTATTCCTGATCAAATCTAAAAGAAATAAATTCTATCAACAAAAAAGAAAGAAAAGGGAAAAGAATGACTTTCACAAGTTTTTATCTGCTATCATTTTCATGCAAAGCTTCTATTTTTATAATATGACATTCCAAAATTTATCTATAGCTACCAGAAGACTGATGAAAGATGAAAGAAAGATGAATCGCGTTGCCAAACTTTATGTAAGAAAAAAATCGTTTCCCTCTTAAAAGAAAGAAATGCAAAATTCACGATAGTGACAAATATGATGAATGCAAAGATGGAACGTTTTTATTTTTAGAACAGAGGCAGCAAGGCTGTTTTGGAATATAAAATATTTCTAATAAATTTAGAATGAAAAAGTAAAGAAGTTATAATAGCTTATATTTATGTTGTAATCACTGTTTCTGAATTATTGAGAGTTTGCATCTGCATAAAATCGTTTAGTGCTTATAGAAAGCTAAATTTGCTTACTGATTTGGCAACACAAAATTAGTAACACACAAAATTGTGATTTATTTTCACCGGCATTACCAATTTCTTACTAATAATTTTCTCATTTTGAATTGATTTTGAATAATTTAATAACTGATTAATAATTTTTTTTTTACATCTAGTACTATTTATTAAAAGGAAAAAAAAAAGAGTTTAGCAAAAAAAAAATGCTACTAAGCATAAGTTTAATTTATTCATTTTAATCTAAAAATTATCAACAAAACTGTTGAAAGCATAGTTAAAATAAATTGTTAAAATAGTTAATTTTAATTTTATTAATCATTTTAAAAAGAAAAATTTCTCAAAACTAAAAATCATAAAATATGATTTTTTCTTTATAAAAAATGCCATTTAGTTCGTTACTGTCACAATAAAAATAAAATAATTTTCACTTGCGTTACTTATAATTATTTTATGTCAATCACTTTTTATGTATGCTTTCAGTGGCCAGTATTTCCAGAATAAATAAAAATTTTATCTAATTTCCTTTCTAAATGGCACTTAAGTCTAAAATAAAAGATATGTAATAACTTAAACAAACTGGACTTATTCGTTGATTAAGTTACTTACTTTTAAAAATTTACAGTAAAGAAACGCAACAACACTAAGGCAATTTTTTATATCTTTATTTCGGTAACTCATTAAATTTACTAAATATATTTCAATATTGCTAGGAAATTCTGCATTACAATTATGAAATAGCCTGCATTCATTTCTAAAATCATATTGCCTGTCGTACCTTTTACTGTAAGATTCGAAGCATTCTTTCCTCAACGTTTTGTGTCATTACTTTGAGCTTGTCACCTAACTTGACGTTCATATTTAATGGAAATGTTATGCGTTTGTCTATATGTAAACTGCAGCTGATATGCAGATGTATTATATATAGCAAAGCACATATGTTCGTCTTTATGCTGTGCTTGTGGATGTTACTTATAATGTAGGCAGAGAGTACGAGCATCCACTCTGTACGGTGGAAATGTCCTAACTGAAAATATATTCTGGAAGTATATTCATCCTGGTAAATGTTATTTTTAGTGCATTCTTTCTTATTTTACCTTTCTTTAAGATTTCATGCTAGGGTCAGTAAGTTTTACTCTAACATCCAGCAGCAGTTCTTTCATAACTTTAAGTCAAGTTGTTTGTCTCTAACGCAAGGCATATGGCTCTTTTGAATTCAAATAGAATAAACCGATCTTTGACCAATTCATTTCTGGTCCTTACATCAAGCTCTTTATAAAATGTAGGTTTTGATAAGTTAATAATTACTATCGTCACAAGTTTATAGTTTACTGCTTGGAATGCAAGTTACAAGCCACTATTGGAAATCTATTGTTACTTATTTGGATTTAATGAAGGACAAGCTTGAACAAACCGATTCTTTACCAACTCGTTTCCTACCCTTACATCGAGCTCTTCATAAAATGAAAGATTTTAGTAAGGGAATAATTACTATCTTCACAGGTTTATTGTTTACTGCCTGGAATGAAAGCTGTAAGCCATTATTAGGAATCTGTATCGTTTTTACTGCCTGGAATGAAAGCTCTAAGCCATTATTGGGAATTTATTATTACTTATTTCGATTTAATCAAAGACTATCTAGAATAAATTGATCATCTCGTTTCCTGTTCTTACTAGCTCTTCATAAAATGTATGTTTTTAGAAAGTCTCTCTTCACAGATTAATCGTTTACTGCCTGGAATGTAAGCCGCAAGCCCTTATTAAAAATTTATTTTTAATTATTTCGATTTAATAAAAAACAAACTAGAACAAACCGATTTTTTTACTACTTTCATGTCCTTACCTCAAGCTTTTCATAGAATGTAAAATTTTCGTTTGCGAATAATTACTATCTTCACAAGCTTGCCTAGAAAGAAAACTGCAAGCAATTATTGGGAATATATTGGAAATTATTTCGATTTAATGAGAGAAAAGGAGTAATTCACCATTTGTGAAGAATTGGTTAATATAAAAACTCAGGAAATAATTGGGAGTTTTTTAAAATTTCCCTATCTATATCATTTATTGCGTAAGTTGATCTCAGACAAAAGATAAATTTAAAATTAAAGCAATGATTGAATTCTGGCCATGATTCTAATTAATGGCCAGTATACATTAGAAATTTACTACTCTGCAAAACGTTTTCTAGATATCAAAAGCATATATAAGGCACTTCACTTCAGAGAAACAATTAATCCAGATGAAAGAAAGAGGCTTAAGAAACATTGTTAACTCTTATCGCAATCTTTACTCAACTAAAGATGAATGTCCTCCAAGATTATCTTAGAAAAACAGTTGTAAGAGCTCTTCTGAAAATTGTTACTCAACAACGTAAATATTTACTGCCTTGCACGAAAGGTTTAGTAGAGCTACGGGGCTCAACAAAACACACACAAACGCAGAGGAAAAAAAAGATCAAGAAATAGCGAGCCACATTTTGCTGACGAAAACACATTTCTTTCACAGACCACCTGTAGTGATTGGGTGGGGGGATAGGATAACAAAAGAGCAGGTTTATTTTGTTCTCAAACGACAGAAATTGAGTTTATGGAACGGCGTTATACCCAGCTTTTATAAAATGCAGTATTTCACGTCAAAGAAAACGACTTTTGATATAACTTAGAAAAATTATTATTGAGAAGAAGTCGGTATGTAATATAGTATATTTTTTGTTACAGAAGAAGTGCTGTTACTGCTTTTATATCTTTGGGGGACCTAAAATTTATTGTTTGCGAAGGAAATTGTTCTAGTAATTGATTTTTTCGAATAAATCACACCGTTTTATGTACAGAAAAATCCTTTAATAGATAGAAAGTTCTTCAACCTTTAATAGATAATAGTTATCGCTTAATCCACAGAAACATAAAAATACAGACTATGTGAGGCACACATATATATTTATATTAAATTATCATTTAATTAAAATTCTCATATACCTGAAAATTTAAAGCAAACCGAAATCATTATAAACAGAAAAAGTGTGTTTTTTAGTGTATGTTTTTACTGATAGCAAAATATTCTTTTTCTTTCATTCGAAAATATATAACAAATATTTTTGAATATGTTTTTATTTATAATAACGTATTTTGTTTCCTCCAATCGAAATATATACATATATTTTCGAAATATGTACATATATTACGAGCAAAGTGATTAATTAGCTATTATTAATAATAATCATGATTGGATTTAATAATAATCGATAACTAATACTCACTGGATTTTTAAATTGTTTATGAATTTAATATGATTAAGTATCTATTTTTACTTATGGAATTGGAATTTGCTATTCTAAGCGTAATATACACAAGAAAATTTTAGATAAGTCTTGAATGAAATAAACAGATAAATTGAATAATTTTTAAATAAAACTCACTTTGTTTTAACAAATATATCTTACTTTTTTTTCTACATACTAAACAATCAAACAAAATTTAAATTCGGAACAACTGATTAAAAAAGTATATTAAAGAAAGAATTGCATACTTCGAAAGATTTTGATTAATGAAAAATAAAATAATAATAATCATGGTTAATTTTTCTTATTTAGAAATACTTATAGGAAGGGAGAAATGTAGATTAAAATAAATAATACATTTCAATTAATGAATTAAATTTTTCCATTGAAAACCTAATAAATTATTCCTTAAATTATAACAAACAAATGCTACGAAATATTATGTATTAAATTATTCAACACAAATCCAAGAAAATATAATGAATTCAGGTAAAATTATTTAAATAAATTAATTTTTATAATTAATTGGAACTTTTATAATTACTTAAAGGCTATAGCAATGTTTTTAGATTAATGCTAGATACTATTGAATGAATAAAGAATATTTCCATTCCTTATAAAACAAATTATTCGACGAGTTTAATATTTTAAATTTAATAAAAATGTGGAAATGTGGAATTTTTAATGATCTTTCATAAAACTCATTAAATGTCTTAATCAAATTAGGAATTATGTTTTCCTCTATGTGCTTTTTAAGGGGACAGTAGACTTAGAAATAAGCAAAAATGGACAAAAACGTGCAGTTTTATTTCTATAATTTCATCGCCAAAATACTTGTTTATATTCAGCTAAAATAGTGTTATAAAATATATTGTTCAACAAAATAAATATTTGAAGGGTTAAGATTAAATACGTACATCTTAATGACTTATCTCAAAATGATATTCTAATTAGATTTAAATATCTTTGAAATAAATGTTCCAGGTATCTTAATATTTGAAGAAATTAAATTAAATTGATAAAGAGATTTCGGTCAAACATTGAAAGAAAATAAGGTATGCATTTTATGTTTCGAGATTTTTTTAGGTGGTTAAAAGTCAATGTTAGTTCAGTAAAACGTAAAATTCCTATGAAAATTCAGTAAGTGTACATAAAAATATTTCTAAAAAATTAGCATGTAATTGGAATTGCAAAATCATACACAGTTTTGCGCCAAATAAATTTACATTCAATAATAAGAAATAATAATATAAAAAAATTAAAAATGAAGTCGTGTGGAATATTTTAAATTTTTAAAATTATATACCTTTTAAATTTCTTAAAAATAATATATTTTGTTTTAAAATGCATTTTTAAGAAATTAGACGAATTATATTTTAATACGTATGCATAAAAAATTTCATAACCCTAAGTAAATAATTCGCAAAAGTGTCTAATAAAGTCCACCGTTCCCTTAAAAATTACTGAATTAATTAATTTTTTGATAAAATGAAAAGAGGGAGCCTTCACAATGTACAAAAGAGTCGCATAAAACATAAAATAAAAGCATTAGATTATTGTATTTCACATTAATCTCCATGTAAAAATTTAAAAAAAAATATTTCGTATTTTTTTAGTTTTATCTAATTTACTAAAATTATTTAATATTCATTGAATATTCTGTTTCTATTTTCGTTTTAATTAAGGAAAAAAAATGAAATTCCTTTCACTATACTTTTCTATTATTTTCAGATGTATTTCAACATTCTGCATGAAAAACTTTGTAAATACTGCTTGAACTGTTTGAAATTTGAAGGTGAAATAATAAATGAAGAATTATATACAAAACTGAAGCTATCGAAATACTTTATTCGCTATGCTGACATGGTGGCTATGGGAAAACGCAGACGATATAAGATTAAGGTTCCAAAACCAGCGAGAGTTATTCGACTCTGTTAGCTACTAAAATAATTTTTGCAGGCATTTTTTTTTTTTGTTTATTATCTGTTTTCTTTTTGTATTTTTTATTATTTTCTTTATAATTTTACAAATTATTATTGTTTGTTTATTTTGAAAGAGAAAATATGTTCTATGAGTGTGTTTTTTAATTGTATTTTAACATACGTTAATTATAATTGTTTATATTATATTTAAATATGGAAATATGTTTGCAGAATTTTCCTAAGATTTATTACTTCAGAGGAATTCTACTAAAATGATTGATTTTTTGCTTAGCGATGAATATGCGCATACACTAAAATAAACATCCTGATCTAATTCATCTGATTTAAATAAATATTATCAAAATATGTGATTATCCTAAATATTTTAGGCACGATTTTTTTTCATTACATAACTTTAGAGAGAAAAACTATAAATATATATATTCTTATATCTTTTAATCCAATTCTCACTTTTTTATTTAACTATTTCTTAACAAAACTGCTCGCTTAACAAAATTAACGCGCTTAACAAAATTACTCGTACTTTCCCAAGATTCCGTCTTCCCAAGCCAGGAACGAAGAGATAAAATTCCCTAACACCTGCACATATTTTTAAAAAAATACCTAAAATTCTCTTTTCTAAATCGACAAGAGGTAAAGAAATCCCCATAACAATCTTATAGTTAAATATTGAGGGGGAAAATTTCAGTCACTTTGCTATTGTATCGCGATGTAAAAAGGCTTCATTTTATCATACGTACTTCTGCTCTGTACAAATTATGGTTTCCCAAGTGAAATAAATCGAAGTTAAATTTCTAAAGTTTTTTATGGGGGGGGGGCGGGGCATGCATCTACAAAATTATGATTATATACATATTAAAAAACATATAAAAAATAAGAATAGTAAAAACAAATAATAAAAAAACAATTACATGTGATTAGGAGTCATCTTTAAAGAGCACCATTTAAAAATGCATATAACAGAATTTATGACTATCTGATGAGTAATTTACTATTTACTGAAGATCAATGTGTGAGCGTATTTAGTAACATGAGGTTACTTCGTAAATATGAATCGTTGCTGAACAACATATATGTCACATCAACTTTCCCAAGTTTAACACCAAATCAGAAGCAAGTTTCTAAACTATTATAATTTTACATGCACCAGGGTCTACATACAATACAGATATTTTGTATTAATCTGTTTTCAAACAGAAACTTGATTCCTACGCTAATAAGACGGAAAATAACAATTACAAAGATTGTTATTAAAGTATTTTCTTCTTAAAAACTCGGCAAAATATCAGCAGTTAAATATTCTATTTTCTATTTTCTAGATTACTTAATGTAGCGTGTATCTTTGTAATACATTGATGAAAATGTAGTGCGCTTCTTAAAACTCTTCCCTTGATGAACTGGATTTAATATTTCATACAGCTCAATAATTTTAGTATTAATAGCATATACGAAATTTCAATTTTTGAATAATCAGTCCATGAACCTTATATTCGAATCGAAAATGCATCGACAAATGGATAATTTGTTCGGAGATGGAATTGCCGAATTTTTGAAGCAGATCTACGATTCTGGAAGTAAAATTGTATGCCAAATTTACGCTTCCTGAACTCTTTAGGTTTTTCAGTTATTGTGGTTACAAATAGACAAACAATAGACGTACAAACAGACTTAACTCCAAAAATAATATTCTTTAGAGTTAAAAAGTACTAAAAGACTACTTTCAGCACTACACTAAAAGTAGGTGCACTAAAAGAAATTCATGGGGATTCATAAAATGTTCGAAATTGAAATTCTTTGATGATTACAATTCTTTCTCTTTGATTATATCGTGCATGCCAAAGTGAAAATAGTGAAATAATACCAAAAACAAAATTATAGTAAGAATATTGGTAAACAAAAGAATATCAAAATTGTATTTTAATAAATCTTACAGGGAACATTTTTTGCTCTACTGATTTCGTTACCCGTTTTCTATAAGTCTAAAATCTTCGCCAAAATAGCTGCATATAAGCTATCCATCTACCTCCCTTTTCTTTTCTTTTCGCTTATTGAACAAAAGAAAAGAAGAGGCTGTCTCGAATAATCAGCCTAGAACAACTAAATCTCTTCTTGAGGACTTTTTTAAAATCCAGCTCTTATTTATAGAAACTTTTCTAAACGACTTGCCAATATTGAATATCAAGAGAAACTTAATTTTAAAAGCTCTGAAAAATTTTCGAAGAGCCAAAACTACGACGGGCCAATTATTTTGAAGACCTAGTTAATGGGGATCTGAAAATAAACTCGAATTCCGCTTCGGATAGGACGGCAGATGTTTCGTTACACGAATTGTTTGTATATTTTTCTTTTCTTTTTGGAGTGACTGTTCTAGTAGACAGTTTTCAGTTTAAATGACGTTTTCCTTTATCCAAAAGTGCACTTGCTTTTTAAAAAAACAAGTGCTTATCGTGAATTTTCGGTTGCGTACTTAAATATATTACTTCACAACATTCTCAAATCCACTTTTCAGATTAAAATATATATTACGTTTTAAGAGCAAACAAAGCATCAGTCAGGAAAATACCTTTATTATTTTTTTAAAGCAATGCTGCTTATATTATTCCTTTATTTTGACATTCCAAGAGTGATTAGAAAGGAAATTAAGTTTCGGCCAAGTAAAATTGGAGCATCTGAAGATAATAACTATTTTCTTGCATACAGACTGGAAAGAAATGATGCATATTTCATCAGGTAATATAATGAGACATTTATCCAAAATGTTGTTCAATGTAAATGTACAAAACTGGATAATTACATCATTATTTTAGCACAGATTATGTACTTGTTAAATCATTATTAAAATATCGTATCCATTTGAAAATGAATAATTTTAATATCAATTTAGTTAATTTGCTACAAATATAGATTTGAAATATTATAGTAGTTAAGAAAAATTCGTGAATTGAACAAACTTAATTAAGGCGAAAAAACAAATTTATTTTAGTAGTTATTTACAAATATTTATAATTAACCAAACAAAAACGATTCAATATTCAATAGATTAAGACTGCAACGCACTAATTCACTCACAGAGAGCAGGAAAAATTAAAGAAAGCTGAGATTTTCGATCAAAATTCAGCAAGTTTATTGTGACCATAGATTTCTATGATCATGTGTTATAATTATTCAGTGAAATCATAGCAGCACCTCTTCGATCGGCTGTTGCAGCAAGGCTTTTATACATATATAAAAGTTTACCCTTGCCATTGTCAACAAGAGTAATTGGAATAAAGAATGATTGATAACCGTCACTTTATACATACTGGTAAGGTCCCAGCGAAATGAAACGCACGTGCCTTCTTTAAGATGTTCTAGAAGGAGATGGACAATACTTCTTAGTATTATTAACGTATTTTCTAATGTTTGTATTTGAATATATTTGCTTCTAAAGCAAACAAAGAAACAAAAAGTTTCTTTCATGCCATTATTCCTTTTGCACGTCAGCCATTTGTAAGATAATTTGCAAATTATATTTTCTAGGATCTGTAGGATATAGCAGTTACGGCTAAGATTCACTTTTCGTTTTTGGACTTTCTGCTGGGAAATACAATAGTCCTCAGTTACCTCTGACAGCTTTCACCGAGAAATAGGTTTTTATAATAAAAAAAAAGAATTTTCATATATTTGGATTAATTTATTGCATGATAGGAAAAAAAAAGTCTAAAATAATAGAAGCGTCCTGTCCTACCATTAATGTTTATTATTTTATGTCCAATTTACAATTGGTATGTTTAAAGAATTTATCATTTGATCTACATATATATTTCCGTTCTTAAATGTAGTTTTTATTAATAATTTGATACTGTTTGATATGGAAGAAAACAGGAAAATAAAATCGAGGAAGAAAAAAAGATAGTGAAAATGGTGGACTTCGATGCTGAGAGAAAATCTAAAGATGATAATTTTGATATCAATAGAAAATGGAGGCAATGGAGACGGAAGAAGCAACTTACCTCGAATAATTCATAATTAATTCTTTTCAACAATATATATTATATATATTCTTTGATTTAAGTTGAAATATCAGAATGAAGAACTGTTATTCGTAAGTCTGAAACACTGAAACAATTCACGGTGGTCAATTGAATGCTAAAGGCTTGAAACACACTATTCTGATAAAATCAAAATTTGTGTTAGTAATTAACTATAGAGTTTGCCATTACCGAAAGTCATTTTAAAGCTTTTCTTTCATATTCTTTTGCTTTTTCAATTCGAATTATCATAACTGACTTAACTCCCGGAAAATTTTCAGATTTTCTAGAGTACAGATATTTGGAGTCTCCAGTTTGCCAAAACGCCTCATATGGTGTCACGAATCTGCCCATGACTCCAAAATACTTTCATTTTACAGAATTCACAACAATATAATGATTAAACAAAACTTCAGTTAGCGGAAACCAGCTCTTTTCATCATATTGAGTAATATGTCGGATTTCCAGTCTTTCGGCTCCATTGGTTTTAGTCACAGAATATTATTTAGTTTATGTCATGGTAATTTATAGATATTTTTCTTCGACTGTATTTTTAACCAATATCGACAAGTATTAAAGGGATATAATTAAAATAGAATTATTAATATAAAAATTCTATGAATATTAAGAGCACAATTTTAAGGCATCGCTTTTAAACAAATAAGTTTTCCAAAATAAATTCAGTTTTATATATTTTCAAACTAACATTCAAAACCTAAGTTTTATAGCATTACTTTGTTTTCTATAGCCTAAAAACAATTTAAAGTCAGCTTTATTGAAACAAACTTATTTGAGAAAGCCCTATTTAAAGCACGAATTTCTTAGACCAAATGCTATAGGAAATTCAATAATATCATTTTTCATGAGAATGATACAAAAAAATTAATAATTTGATTATTATAAGTAAATCATACACATAAAAAAAATTTAAGCTGTGCTTCCTCCTTTAAAATACATACTTGTGAATTCCCGAAAAAAGTTCAAAAATTGAAAGGAGATTATTCTTCAATTTGAATAATTTTCTGACATTTGATTGACAGGCATTTAAGTGGTGACAGCTTAATCTTTGAGAAATTCTTCAAATATCCCTTTAAATTCGTATCCGTCATATTTCCTGATATGCAATTGTTACATAATCCTGTGTTGGATTAAACTGGCAAATATATATTTCTGTTATGGTTTTAGCAGACGTACAAATATGACAAAAATTGTAGACAATGTGAATGAAACATTTAGCCGAAATTGTATAATCTTTCTTAAAATAAAAATTTCATATATTTTATATAATATTTCACGTAAAATTTTTATACATTTTGAAAATTTTTAGTTGAATTTGTTTCAGATTTGAAAAGGTGAAATTTGTAATGACTTTTTCAACTCCATCAATAAGTCTTTTTGAAATTTTACATACTTAAGTATTATATACTTTGATATTTTCTAAAATAAGTGTAGGAAATATTAAAATATACAATACTTAAAGTAATATAATTTTTTTTAAAAATTTACTTACTATGCAAATATTATTTTAATGTTCCCTAAAAATTATCAATTAATTGATTAATTTGATTAAATTTTGATTCGATACGAGAGCGCCATTTTTTGATGAACTCCAGAAACAATTATTTTTAGATTAAATGATGTTTGTAGTAATGAATTATTATGTTTTCAGTGCGTTCCACGAAAATGGAACAAGCGTTTATCTACCTAAATGTTGTATCAAAACTTATACTTCCAAGTGTTACTAAACAAGGTATGCATTTCTATGTGAACCTTTGATTTTTGTTGTTGTTGTTATGGCACTTGCCATGAACAAGCCCGCAGTTACGAAGACAGCGATTTAAGCCGGTGGGGGAGCATCTCCTGTTTTTATAGTAGCGCCAATTAGGCCCAAGAGTACGACTTTACTTCTCACGCATCACTCATTCGCTTACACAATCAACCTTTTACAGGAGGGCACATTCACGCATCTCACAGATAGAACAACGGAAGAGCAACCATGCCCAAACCGGGACTCGAACCCAGGACACCCAGATCACGGGGAAGACACGCTAGCCCTATGCCAGGACGCCGGCTTGATTTTTGTAGAGATTAATAATAAAAAATTACAAAAATTTAATATTTATAATGCCATCATAGTGAAAAAGTGCCTCTAATTAGTTAAGTGCCTCTAATTGTTCATCTATAAGCACATACGTTTATATCTGCAAAATTTGTTAAATTGCTAGAAGTCAAATGTATTGACTTGGACCACTTTTTATACTTCAGATTGGCATTAGAATGGGTCTTGTATTTATATTTCAGGAAAAATACATATATTCGAATAGGTTATTAAAAGCATCGAATAAGAAAATACATATGCATTTTACAATTCTTATTAAAATGCTCAAAAGTCAAACCATACATTATTTCAAATATTTTTAAAGCGTGCCGAGAATGAGTACATTCGACGACTCCTGCAGAAAGTTTCTTTCTTGTAACAATGTTTGCGTACACACCATTTAATTCATTACATGTGATATTAAGGCAAGCTTCTCGATTTTGACAGCAAAGATCTTCTATAATTACAGAAGGCAGTTATACAGAGCAGAATAAGAATAAAATGTAATCAGTGGTTCTATCTGAAGTTGGATTCGATTGCAAAACTCAAGACATCAATTATGCTCCAATTATAGCAATTCATAGAGTTCTAAGGATGTTGTATGATTACTTGTTGTTACATTAAAATGTTTTTTGTTAGTTATACATGTAATGATATTTTAATTCTAATTTGAATTTAATAAATTTCCAAGATTTTATCTTAGTTTAGCCTATAGTAAATTCATTCTAAAAATATTCTCTTATTTCGTGATCCAATTCCACTTTCGGTTTAATTAATTCCTCTGTAAAACTCATGCACCATCAGTACTACGTATCAAATGAAAGTGAAACTTTCTTTGTCCTTGTCAAAGGTCAAAACATGTATTCCATCGGAGCCTGGCCGGAAATCGTATGTTATATAAGACTAGTGATCATTTGTTTCGCCCTTTTTCTTTATTTCTGATTTTGAGTCGCGCTGTGTCTGTTTGTAAATAAATTGCTTTCCCGAGATGGATATTAAAGAGAATAAAACGAAATTAAAAACAGAACGTCTCGTCTGTGTATTTAACCTGCATTCTGCTTCAAACAAAAAATGTTGCATACATATAAATATATTGCAGTGCAAAATAGAACATATCTGTATATGATGCATTACTCCTTAATAGAAAAACACCATTAATATGAACCTCTTGTATTAAGAACAGACTCCCATGGTTCCAAAAATAATTGTTTTGATAATTATCGATCACCATTCAATATATTGCAGGTCAAAATAAAGCATCTATGAAAATCATGCACTACACTTTAATAGAAAAACACCATAATTATGAACCTCTTGTACTAAGAACTGACTTTCATGGTTCCAAAAATGATTGTTTTGATAATTATCGATCACCATTCAATATATTGCAGTGAAAAATAAAACAAAACAGCTCTGAACATTATGCATTATACCTTCCAAAAATGATTATTTTGATAATTATCTATCACCATTGAATATATTGCAGGGCAAAATAAAACATCTATGAAAATCATGCATTACACCTTAGTAGAAAAATACCATTAATTATGAACCTCTTGTACTAAGAACTGACTTCCAAGGTTCCAAAAATGATTGTGTTGATAATTATCACCATTCAATATATTGCAGGGAAAAATGAAGCATCTATGAAAATGATGCACTATACCTTAATAGAAAAACACCATTAATTATGAAGTTCTTGTACTAAAAACAGACTTCCATGATTCCAAAAACTGTTTTGATAATTATCGATCACCATTCAATATATTGCAGTGCAAAATAAAGCATCTATGAAAATGATGCACTACACCTTTATACAAATATACCATTAATTATGAACCTCTTGTTCTAAGAACAGATTTAGATGGTTGCCAGCTGTTATGACAAAGTGTTTCTTGCATGTTATTTTGGAATGTTGAGTTCTGAATTGAATGTTTGTAAACTTGCCTGAGGATAACTTGAAAAATGAGCCAAAATAAAAATTTCTGTATCACTCAGTGTCCCAAAAATAACAAAAGATTTAAATTTCCCAACATTCATTCAGTAAAGGGTTGCAAAATCCTATTAAAACCCATTTGGCAGCTGATAGTTTAGTGTTAGTAAAAATGGAGTGTTACACGATAGATCAACGTGTTAACAAAAGATTTGAATTAAACACAGTCTTTCTTTCTTTAAATTTTTATATTTTTATTGAATTGTAATGTACACAGGGTAGGTATATGTATGGAACATATACATAGGGCAAATGGCCACCACGGCTTTGCTAGGACATGCGCACTCCTTTGTCGAATTTTTTCATGACTACCTTGCATAAATATTGCTGAATTTCGTTGAAGCGGGGTTGAATTTCTTCCTTCAATGCACGGTTGGCTTGTTGTTTAGTTGGCATAGACCTTTGATTTCAAATAATCTCATAAAAAGAAATCCGCTGGTGATAAATCATACGATCTAAGGGGGCCACTCCTCAAATTTTCGAACTGTGGTCGCCAGACTTTCATTCTTTTTGAAATATTGTTTAACAACGAAAATATGTTGTTCTATCGTGTAATGCACCATTTTTACTAACACTAAACTGTTAGCTGTGAAATGTTTCTTTTTAAATAGCGTTTCCAACATTTTACTACAAGCCACTACTTTACAAATTCAAATAATGCGTTAATTTTGCGATACTCTTTGTTTGTACATTTCGTATAAGAGAAAAAATGAGAATGAAAACACCGTATTTATACATACTCTACAAAGTCAATGCTGTAAGTACAAAAACCGAAATGTATATTGTTTTTCATACAAATGATCTCGTTCTAACAGAAATAAAAAACAGTATTTCAAAAAAGATTTTAAAAAAGAAACAAAAAACTGATATCCTGAATTTCTATTTAAAAAAGAAATGCGGAATTTTTATTCTGTCCTTTTTTCCTGAAAATATCTTTCAGGCAAATAAAACATGGTTTATGTAACGAAACAAAATTTTCTTAAATATATACCAAACATGCTATCCAATATTCAACATACAAAAATATTGGATTTCCATAACAAAACAAAAAAAAATTTCCACCATGTTTGCCCTTTCATAATAGAAACCTAACCACTTCTTCCTTGCATACACGTTCTGAATTCTCAAGAATCTTTTTTCTTAGTTTCAAACTACTTCACCGTTTTACAGAAGTTACAGTCGAAAGAGATAAAAGCATCAAATCGAAAGCATGGATTGCTACGGTGATGTTGAGAACGTGTTCCCAGACAGACCCGTTGCTTATTCGAACAATACAGAGCATCATAAAAGGGCTTTACCGATCTACGAGCTCCTATTGGCTGCAACGATCGACGACTGAAATTCGAGATGTTGGGATTTGAAAGTAGGCATTCGAAAATAAGAAAAGGAAGAAAATCCATTTTTCTTTACCGCAACCGTGGTAAAATTCTGAGAAGTTCAAACTGAAATATCCACTTTCGTGCTTTGGCAATTGCTTGTTACGGTGACAAACTATGGATTCTGCTATGATGGTGCCTACAGTGGTAAATTTTTAAACTAAGCAGATTAGAGATTTCCACTAAGCTGAAGGGAGGGGGGGGTGATTGACAGCAAAACACGTCAGTTAAATATGCTATCATCTTAATTAATTATTAAATAACATTGTCAAAAATACAAATCCATGAATTACGAAACTTTAGAATTTCATAGTTTTATAAAAATTTATAAAACTATGTTAACTTCCATTAAAACTATAATGGAAGGTTCCAATCTATTTCATTTTGTTCCCTTTTTTACTTACTCGTACTTATTTATATAGAGAAAGTATAACAATCGTCGAAAAAATCGAACTCAAGATTTCGTCGAATCTCCACGTTTTACACGTCCCTAAGTTCGGAAAACACATTTTTTTTTTTTTTTAGAAAATATCCTTTTTGTCAGTCTTTCTGTGACAAGGATATTTCAAAAACGTTTTTAGCTAAACGGTTGAAATTCGGTATACGGTCTTTACACCAAATTTGCAGGTTTCTATCAAATTTTGAGTAAAATGTGTTCAGAGAAAGTCCGTCTATCCAGTTGTTCGAATATAAGTTAAAACGATAATTCCAAAACGAAAAGAGCTAGATAGATAAAATTCTGCATACAGATTTAGCATCTATAGCGAATACACATGTCAATTTCTGAACCAAATTCAACTCCGGGCTGACTGCCTGTACTTTCAGAAACATGTAAAAACGAAAATTCAAAAACGTAATGCCTTGAATGTATCAAATTTGGTACGGCTTTTGAGACTATAAGTGAAGCGTTGTATCAAATTTTGTTACAATCGGTTGAGAAAAACGTATCTAAAACACAAATTCGATTTTTTGATACTATTAACGCATACCGGGGATTAATCGCCAAGTAACTCGCCAAAGATGACACAGTATTTTGAGTAAAACACGCCAACATTTAATGTTTCGGAACTATTGCGCGCCAGTGTCATGCAAGGCGTTCTCTGACATGATGAGTTAATTAAAGAGTGTACGAGAAAACTTTGGGCGACCACTCCCTCTGGTTATTATCATATTTATTTGGTTAGTACCATATTTATCTGGTTATTACCATATTTATTTGATTATTACCATATTTATTTGGTTATTACCATATTTATCTGGTTATTACCATATTTATTTGGTTATTACCATATTTATCTGGTTATTACCATATTTATCTGGTTATTTCCATATTTATCTGGTTATTACCATATTTATAAATAATATTGCGTATAAACGTGGCTGACTTTAGTCGTGAATCGTAATAAACAAATCATATATCTACAAATTTAATAAAATGAAAAATCTAAAATAAACTTTTAGTATTCTCATTTTTAAAAAGTATTAAAATTTTAAAATAAATTTTCTGGTTTATTAAATTTATTGAAGTTTCATAATGTGTATTATCTAAGACCAGAAAATATCTAAATCCAACAAATGGTAACTAAAACAAAAACAAAAAAATATGGAAACAACGACCAAGGACAAAGCCAGAAAAATAAACAAGCGAAATAGTTTGTTTAACTTCACAAATTTGCTACATGCCTACTTTCACATATGATGACTTTTTCGTGAGGCATACGATGACATCGGTGAAGCACGCATTGATGGATGGGCAACTGTAACCATTGGCGTGAAAGACACCATAAGATTTCAACAGATTCCTCTTGACATGGTGCTTGCGTGTGTTTACAGTTCTCCATCATTATTCAAAAATGAAGTTTCATCAATTGTAAAGATAAGCTTATGGAGATATAACGAAACTGATTCAAATGTTTTGTTTTTGTGACATTATTCGGTGCCTACCGCTTTCTTTCTGCATCTTAAGCCAATGTTTCAGTGGTATAGAATTTTTTCCAGCACTTATAATGCGTTTTTAATGTTCTCATCTGTCAGCAATAAAAATAGGTGTTGTCATTTTTCTTAAAAAATTGTGTCTCAGTAATTGTAATTGAATTTTTATTCGCGAATTTCATTCGATGATTATTGCGGCCATCAAGAGATAATGTATTAACAATTACTCTTTACAAACACTCTACAGATTTCCTTTTATGCACTCTGTAGTTGGATTCTGTATCAGTAGCCTGATACAATTTTCCAGATATTCGGACATTAGAATGTTTGGAATAGAGTATATTTTTGCTTACTTTTAACATTTTCACTATTGCCCCTACTTAAACGGGTATACAAATTATATCTTGAAAGGCTGGTTTATGCTTCAAACGAATTGCGTATGGTGTAAAACAAGTTATCACCGAGGATGCCATCGCTTTACATTCTGCGCACGTCGTTTGAAACAGAAATCGGCTCACTATTATAGACTTTGAAAGCCCGTTTGGCCAGGTCAGTAGTGCAAGGGTTAATACATATTAGTAAAAGAGCATTAAGTACTCAAGTTAATCTGAACGGCTGATTCATTTACTCAGAATATTGTTAGTTGGACTCTCTTATTCTTTGGTTATAGAGTAAGGGATTGCTTCGCTCAAAGCATCATCTGGAAGACGATTGAACCATTTAGTACCATTGTCACGAATATTTGTTTCTTCAAAAATACGTAGAAAGAAGAAAATAAGCAAAAAAGTAGCTTATAGTGAAAATTTGAAACATTCTGTAAGTATACCAGCATTGTTGTAGCATCCATTTTTTTAAGAAGTGATAGAGAATTTTGCAACTACGATCAATGGTTATAATATAAGCGCTTTATGGGTAGATCTTCTGCCGAAGGTTTTATTTTTCGATTAACCTATAGCGGACATTTAAGAAAATGATATAATAATAGTTAAGGAAGTTTCGAGATTGAAATCTGTTTATATAGAGATTTAGATCCATATATGTGGTGCATCATTTGTGGAATCCTGTCATCAAATTATACGAAATCCTGTTAAACTTATACGAAGCTACATCATTATGGATGAGTCGGCAAAAACGGATCAAAACGGGTCTATATTATACAGAAAGAAGAAATTATTTGGTCGCCAAAGAAATATTATAGAAATATCTTTCAGAAATGTTACTTAACCAATGTAAGGGCTCTTTCCTCCACTTTCGTATACTTCCATAAAGTTTTACGCTTAAGTTTGTAGTGTATTAAATTGAATCAAGTATGAAGTTTGAACACCACTGCTTTGATTGAAAACGTGTAAAATATAACGTAGATAAACAGTTTTGATGTAAAGATTACATATCAAATTTCAAAGATTGTACCGTTTTTCAATTATAGAATTTACTTGCATGACCAGATAAGCAACTCTCTAATCTGATAGACCAGGCCCGTATTTTGAAATTTGGCTTCAGATTTGCTGTAAAAATCTTATATTGAAATTTCTCAGACTAATCTGTAACATCTTAGATTGTAAGCGCAAATAGACTTGCAGGCAATACGTTCGATGACAAATTTATTTCAAAATATGACAGAAATCTATAATTTTTGTGTGAACTCATCTGTTTATCATCATGTCAGGTTATTCTGCCTTCGTATTATTGTATTTACAGATAAACAAATTCATATATATATAACATAATTTGAGTGGCCAAGAAGAAGATACTTTTGAAATTTAACTTCGATTTATTTCATTCCGGGAAGCATAATTTATACAAGAAACAAACGATCGTAAAAGATGCGTCAGTCTACATCGCTTCACAAGAGCAAAACAGACCAACATTTTTCCCTTCAGTGATTTTGCTATGAGATTTTGATAGGGATTTCTGTGACACGTGTCAATTGAAGAAAGGGGATTTTCGATATCTTTTAAAGAATGCTGTAAGCATTAAGGGTTTTTATCCCTTCACTCGGAGTATGATAAAATGTGAGGCCGTCAGTTTTCTAGTGCGAGTGTTAAAAATAATTTTTAAAAAAAGTGGTAATTAGATCAGGAAATAACAGGACATCTTAGAACGAAGTTTATATGGGCTAATTCAAAAAAAAATTGTATTAATTTATATAAATTTCATATTAAAAATTATGAAATTAATTAAGATTTAATTTAGAATAAACAATATCATTACATATAGACACATATAATTCCAGCGAGAGTTTCTTTTTCGTACTCAGAAAAGTTTCGGACGAAGATACAAATCTTCTCGTTTCAATATTTCGAGGTAAAATATTTTGCAAATTACAGTTTTTATATACTTCATATAAAGGGAAAAAAGTTTCATAACACACAAAGTAATTTCTTTGAAATGTCCCGAGAGAAACAGTGCAGCAGTTTCTATTTTATCCCTTTTCCTAACCAGAACAGCTTTCAAAAAATACTTTCCAGAGACAAATTATTTATGTGTTATGTGGACGAGGCGAAATTTCGGAAATACAAACTTACCAAAATATTGGACAACCCTTGCAAAATATTCTCAACATTCCAGCGCTTCGGTAATAAAACTCTCACCACTTCATCTCCAGAAACGCGTCCAGACTTTTTTAGTATCTTTCCTCGAACCAAACTGCTTCTCCATTCTGAAGAAGTAACAGAGAAGAGAGATAAAAGAATCGAAAACAGAGATTGCGCCAGTGATGGTGAAAACGTGTTCCACGACAGACACGTCGCTTATTCGAACAATATTTTTCTCTCTCCAATGCAGGAGTCTGCAGGTGGCTTCGGGATCGGGCTGCTTAAATTCTCCTGAGGGTTTTGAGCATCGAATTGTTTGGATAAGCCAAGCAGGCACGTTTCCGTTATATTTAAATAAAGATGAGCAACACGATTTGGAAGACTCCGACAGTTAATCCGAAGGACCGGGGCATTTGCATAGACGAGATTGGGAATTACTTTTCTTCTCGGCAAAGCGAAGATTATGGTTTCAGGTGCTTTCCATTTTGCAGCCTAAGTAAATACTCTATCGTCGTGCAAAACGTTTCTTTCTGGTTTATGAGTATACATGCTTCGAAAATTATTTGTATTATAAAACTAAAAGGAAATTGAAATTGAAAGTAATAATGTTAAATATTTATAATTTAACAATCATGGTTTGATTTTAAGGAGTGATCGTCTTCTAACTCTTTATAAATGCAGAATCTTAGTACGCTGGAAACAAAGCCATGCGATGCCAATGCATGTTGATCAACCCCAACCAATTCCAAGGTAACTACAATTTGGTACTACAATAATTGTCCAAGGTAACATGGCTACTACAATAATTTGTCCAATGTAACTTGGCTACTACAATAATTTGTCCAAGGTAACGTGGATACTACAATAATTTGTCCAGGGTAACATGGCTACTACAATAATTTGTCCAGGGTAACATGGCTACTACAATAATTTGTCCATGGTAACATGGCTACTACAATAATTTGTCCAAGGTACTACACTATCCCAAAAGTAATCAAAAGCAATATTAATGCATGTTACCGCGATCAATCCCATTCAATCTCAATGTCAATACAACTTGGTACTACAATAATTTGTCCAATGTAACTTGGGTACTACAATATCCCAAAAGTAATCAAAAAGATCAACCGGAGACCAGTAATCAACATTTTAAAGCGTTCCGAGTAATCAGACATTAAATGAATCTTTATAGGAAGATATATTTTGAACCATCCTTTCACCAACAGGTCGGTAGCTCCATTTATAATATATGAATAAAAAATTCACTGTGTAGGATAAATTATTAATCTTAAGTGAAAAATTACAAATGAAGTTCTCAAGTAGTAATTGCATAATATGTACAGAATGCAATATATCTCTTTATATACAAGGTGTTTAAAAATATTTATTGCAAATTTTATGACCATATATATGTAGTCAAGTAATTTTTACAATAGAAAAAAAAGGCCCCAGACATAAATGGTGACCTCAGCAGCAAACTATTTGCCGAAAAATAAGTCATAGAAATAAAAGTAAAAAATAAAATACGTCAGGTATCAATATACTGAGGGGGTTAAATATAAACTAAATTTTCATTAGTACCGTAATAATATATGAAGCCTTTATCTCTAAGTACGATAGGTCGTTGCAACATATTATTTTTTTTATTTTACATATTATTTAATATAATTTACTTCAATCAATGATTTGTTGTTGAATCTGTGTTTAACTTGTTATTGTATTTGCCTGCTGTATATAACTAGTAATGTTGATTTGTAGACCAGACCGGCATTTAAAGTTTGCGTGACATTTAGGAATACCTTATATGTTTTTTCTTTACATATCCCTGTTTGATTTTGTAAAAAATTCCTAAAACTTTTGACATATTTTTGCTTTGACGCAAAAATTACGGGTATAATTTTTTTTTTACTACTGAAAAATTTTCTCTACTACTTCTTTTCACGGAAATATAAATTATATGTTTCTTTGCTTTGCTTTGCTTACAGTTATAATATAATGGCTAAATTTCTGTAAAATGCTGAAAATAAGTTTTTTAACAATTTTGTTAGCATGAAATATTAATCTAATTGTATATAATAAAGCTAATATAAATTATTTTTCATTTTTTTATATACCAGATTATTTAAAGTAATACATTATTGTTCATTTCAGATATACAATTGGAATTTGTTTAAAAGACAAAATAAATCTTAGAATTGCATTTTTATCAAACTTTACATTTCTTAAACAAAATTAAACATCTGCAAAAAAAAAAAAAGGAAAAGATAAATTTGTTACGATACTATGGAGGGATAGTGAAACTTGTATTTAAAACAAAAGTATTGCTGTTGCTATTTATGGCACTTTACAAGCCCGCTGATAGATCTGTCAGCGATTTAAACTGAGGGAGCGTCTCTTGTTTTTTTAATAGTGCCAACTAGGGTCAAGAGTACGACTTATCTACTTCATGCTTCACATTCGCTTGCAAACCCCTTTTTACAGGGGGGCACATTTTCACACCTCACAAATAGAACACAGAAAAAGAACAACCTTGCCCGAGCCGGGACTCGAATCCGGGGCACCTAGATCACGGGGAAGATATGCTACCACTATCCCAGGACGCCGGCTCAATTAGGGTAGCAAACTTTAATGAAAAGTTAGAAATTTCTGATGAAGAGTCATACGACGAAGTACGTACGTTTGAATTAGAGCCTTATATATTTTTGACGAAGAGTCATATCACCTTATAATGAGTTTGTCAGCACACGCACACACATACATATACATCTACGCACGTATGCGCACCCAACGTACGCACATACATATGCTCACGCTCACGTACACACACAAACGGTTAAGCCAAGGATTTTGAGATTATGCAATTATCTCTTTCAAATACGGGCCATAATTTCATAGCGATTTTTTCACGTCAGCCTGCATATTATTTTAAAACTTTCTGTACCATATCGAGTACTGGATGCTCGATTCAGTTCTTGACCATCTGTACCATCATTGGATGCTTGGATCCAGCTTTTAAAATTTATCATATGAGCATATTCGTAAGAATTTCGATACTAAATTTCAAAGAGAAGCTAACCTTCTTTTGAAACCTGCATGGTCACCCGGAATATTGATTTTCTTGAAGTTTAACCAAATAAAATGGAACATATATATATTTTTTAATTTTTACCACTTTATTTAATAAAACTGAAGGAAGTGAAGTTGATGAAATTAGTCCACTATAAATGACGGCCTCTGCAAGTTGAAAAATATATATATATATACTATGTAATAAAATATATATACTATGAAATAAAAACAAAAGCGAAATAACCTAATTAATTTCAAATTTTAAAATAAAGCAATTTATCTTAATTAAAACTAGTGTTAAAACACTAGTAGAAAAAGTAATTCGGCCATTTGATGGAACGAAGTTAATTTGACTTTCATCATAACAATAAAAACGTTGTTATAGATTGGGTTTCAAATTAGATAGCAAAAATTTATTAAAATTAGAGCAAAATTGTCAGAAATAAAATTGTATCATTAAACAGCTAATACTTTGACATTTAGAATAGTATAAAAATAATTTTAATGAGATAATATCTTCGAAAGACATAACTGAAAAAATTGTTTAACCTTCTGACTGCGTAATTTTTTTAAAATCGCTATTTAGATGCGATGTTTAAAAATAAGTTCAAATATTTTTCAGACGAAGTGAGCTGATACTATATGTCACACGATAAAAATAGGATATAATAATAATCGTAATCGAAAATTAATATATTCTACTTGAAATTGAACAAAAACAAGTATTCCAAGATTAATTATTTGGAAAAATAAGATAACCAAGCTAAATTTCTGTTGTAAAACAAAGAATTTTATCACATTTTTTCTGCCTTCTTTCAAAAACTTTCATTTAACTTAATTTGTTTACATGTTTAAGAGAAGATTAAATTTTGTAATCGATCTTTCTCTTATTTCCTCAAGCGCAAGAGTTCTGAAATTATGTTCACTTATATATTATCGATCACAAGATATTAATTTAATATTTTAAGAACTTAATTACAAATTATTTATTATTTAAAATAAATTTTGATTTCGCCCTATTAGCACCAATTATTCAAAAGAAATCAATCCTAAGATTATAAAATGGAAAATAGATCTAAGAAATTAAACTTTTAGAACATTTATAAAAGTTTGTATTTTTAAATTATTTTAATAAAATGTGTTACCTTTAACAACTTTTAGAAGGTACACCATTGAAAAGTTTAAATTCTTTGCAAACATGCATGTCATTCTTTCGAAATATCTAACATCACCGAAAATAACAAACAGACCAAACAAAGAATTTTTATTCTATTTTTTTTTCCTCATAAAAGGTTTAAAATTTTGCCTCTGAAAACTTGCTCCGATTTTTTTCCATGATATCTCTTTTCGTGTCAAACTCTTTCCATACTTGGTAACAATCGAAGGAGATAAAGAAATAGAAAACAGAGATTGTTGGGTGATGGCGAAAACGTGTTCCACGACACACACGTCGCTTATTCGAACAATATTTTTATCTGGCTTGGAGCAGATTGCAGGTGGTTGCGGAGCCTCGCTGGTTAAATCCCCTTGAGGTTTTGTACATCCGGATGGTTGAATAAACCAAACAGGCACGTCAATGCCGTATTTAAATGAAGATGAGTAAACCGATTTGGAACACCCCAGCACTTAATATAAACATCCAAGGCATTTGCATAGACGGGAAAAGTGAGGAATACTTTATTCTCGGCGCAGATGAAGTTATCGTTTGGTTACTTTTCATTTTTCGTGTTCAGGAAGTTTTGGTACCTGTATAGGTGAAAGAGATTTTCATTTTCGGATTATATGTGACCGTGTATATTTTGTGTGGATAAAGATGTATAATTTTTTTTTGCTATAAATTTAGCAATCTTAAAGTGGCAGTGATTAAAGCGTAGTCAATTCATTTGCAAATAGCATAATGTGATGTCAGATGATTCGACATAAGAATTACCGAATTTTGCACATAGTTACTTCAAGGAAAATAGTCCCTCTCAAAGAAAGGAATTTAAAATTTTTATTAGATTAGAGAAAGTTAATTTACATTTTAATATTTTCACCAATCACGCAAAATCATTTCACTGAGCAAAATCCACTTTTACGCCACTTGAAAATCAAAACAATGAGCTTTTTTAATAATGTGAATATTATTTCCGTTCTATTAATTTTTTTCTATTAAGCAATTTTTAAAATATTTTTAAATAAATTGTACTGTATAATATATTTCACAACTTAATTTGCTTGCCTTGCAATAATATTATATACTGTGAAATACCCCGACCAAGCCAGAGATCACGCGGGAAACTTGATGGGGTCATCGAAAATCATCCTCACCTAACACAAAGGAACAATGAGACTTGATGACATTGGACTCTTGCAAACAATAAAGAACCCTCAAGAGAAAACGCATAATGGTACAGAAAAAGAATAGAAAAAAAGCAACATTACATTTTACACTACATTTTAAGTTATAAAATATTAAAAATGCATATAAAAACATTAAATAAGAGTTAACTTTTTACATTAGGAGAGAGCTAAATACAAAACATTTGACAAAATGTCCCTAATAGAAGATCTAATGACTGGAATTTTTATGAGTTCTTTGACTTCAAGAGACATCCAATTTCTAGGTCATCTGAATTTATGTTCTCGCTATAATGCACAGGCTTTGATCACGTGATTTATAGAACATTCTGCGGTGCCACACTGACAAGTCAAACTTTGATGAAAGAAAATACTTTGATGCACAGAAAATACCCCATCGTCAATTCAGTAACAATGGTATTCGATTACAATCACAAAAATCACCATCGGTTCGGTTGCAAAGGTATTATATATATATATATTTTTGTGTGTGTGTGTTTATTCTTTACAGCTGCTATTATTGTTTTGAGAGTTTATTTGTCAAAATGAATCATTGAAAAAGTACAAAAACAGACGAATTCAGTTCTAAACCATTTTCATGGAATGCTACTCAGACTAGAGTTTCATATCTGTTTTAGTCTCCTTTTTTCAGATTTTTACATCCACATTGGCCATATTTAGGAAAACTTTCGATGCATATTGAATTCAAGAACATAACTCTTCAGAAACTAAAATTTTTAAAGATTTCATATAATTAATATTTCTTTTTACTAAATCAGGATAATTTAATTCATATTTGGTTCATTTTAACCCTCTGATTTCTATGAGCCTCAAAGCCCTACATTTGACTGATTATCTAGTTTATTTTTAAAAGAAAAGAGAAACTCCTCTTTCATCTCCTAAAAATGAGAATGACAGTTCGTAATCTTAAAGGATTTAAAAACAAAAGAGAGCTCTGTTTAACTAATGGGTATTGGGAGAATTTGTGCAAGAAAATAGGTTCAGCTCTTCCTTCCCTAATGGTCATTCCCTTTAACGAACAAAGCACATCCTAAGTTATTCAATTAATCATAACTATGTAGAGTTGGAAATTCCGGTGGGATATTCATTCATACCGGGTAATTGTTATACGTAGCTTGAATGGGTGTATTATAAGAGTTAAGATTGAATGGAAATTAAGGTAGGTGTCTATGTTGAAAAGTCGATGCTTTGAGAAATTATGATTTTTTTATTTAATATTCTTAATGTACAAATAGGTTCTTTATAAAACCTATTATAGAGTTTTGTTTCTAAATCTATTTTTTGAAAAGTTACACAGATTTTTATATTTGAAATACATAGTTTTAAAGTTATTTTACATCTTTAGAGGCTATTTTTTCAAATTCTAATGTTTGATAGAATTTTTTTTATGGAAAATCTTATAAATTAAAAACTCGATGCATATATTTTGCTCAACTTTGGTTATAATAATTTTTTAATACATTCTACTGTTCCGGAACTACAAAATAAGTAATCTATTCATTTGGAAATATTTCATAGTTGTTTTAGGGCGTTACAACATGAAAAAAATTGAAAATTTCATGTTACTTATTAATCGAACCCCCTTTTATTTAAAGAATGGATAGAAATACAAACTATTCTTTTAGTTCAGGATCTAGGTATTGTATTTCATTTATTTCAAGTTATTTGCAAAATTTTAAACAAATCATTTAATAAATCTCTAAACTAGGCTTCATGTCTATTTTTAGCCCAAAAGGCCCTTTTTTCCAATTTAAAAAAATTGCCAAACTGGATATTTGGTTTTATAGATGTTTTTGCAATCTTTTTAATGCACATATTCAAAAATATAAGTATTTTCGAACGTTTTTCCAAAAGTTCTTCCCGAACGTAGTCACGTCACTTAAAGAGTTTATCGAATGTATGTATTTTCTTTAACCGTGTAGAAAAAGTATTTAGTAGAAAAAAACATTTAGATTTCACTTATATTCAAAATAGGCACATTTGTCGGGCAGCTGGATCGCTGTGATTAATGTCTTGCTAAAAAAGTTGATTGAACGTCCGTGTAAATTGGTTTTAATAGCTTCACTAGCAAAGTATTTTTGGACTTTGATAAATTTAATCTATTTTAGAAATCTTACGCCATTATGTTCATTGTGCAATGCATTTTCCTAATTTTATTTTTTATATCTTTCTTTATTTCACAAGTAAGAACAACAGCGTTAAGAAACGAGTGCACTTTAAACAATTTTTCACCATCGCTCGGTTCTAAAGTTAAACCTTAATTTAATTACAACAAAATTACAAAAAAATATTTATAAAAAATTCCTTATATTGGAATTTACTCAAAAGGAAAATAAGCCAAATCTTCAATTCTGAAACACAACAATCAATATAAAATATTAGTAATAACAATGAAAACAATTTGTGTTTCACTTCAACATTAAAATAAACTTTTGCGAATATATATGAATTGTTTTTAAGAATGAATTAAAAAATATGCAAATAATTCGATATCATTGAAAATATAACTTTTTGAATTTTAAGATAATGCAAAGTCAATTTTCTACTGAAATATTTTAGGAAATTACGGTTAAAAAAAACTTCAAAATTTGGCTAATTTATAACTAATTAAAAAAATTTAAATTCTTCCCTAAATGCACTTTATCCTTTAATTATATATATATATATAAACCAAGTTATGTATGTCAAGACAAATAGCCTAGTCTATTTATATTTTATATACAAAATTCGAGATAAACCATGACATTTTATTCAGTTTCGGAAAAAAATTTAAACACTTTTCTAATTCCATTCAAATAATCGCAGTTTGAGATATCTCGTTAATTCAGAGATGTGTGATTGCTTTAAAAGAATTTAATAATAAACCCCGTTTAACCGTGAAAACTAACAAGAAACTAACATATGGATGTTCAGTACAACAACAGGGAGAAAAGGTTTCTTCATATTTCATTTTGAGCTTTCTGGCTAATATATAAAACGTTTGTAACATGTTTATCTGTATGTAAGTTTAAAGCACAACTGAGAAAAATTTTTGTTCTGAAATTTAAAAAAAAAATATATATTTTTGTTCGGGATTCTAAGTTTAAACTAATGTTATTTCATGCTTCAAAATATCTACTGTACGTAGCATTACCCAATCCTAGATAATGATATATTATTACTTAACATTTAGTTCTGAATGGTAGAAACCACAATTTTCTTAATGATCTATTGCTCAAAGAGGAGCATTGATTCTGGACATTTCACAAAATAGGGCTATTTCTGTAACCCTAATTACATGAATACTTAATCACATCGTTGCATTTACAAGCAAGGAAGTATTCTAAACCAAATACTAATAATTACTACTTAATTGATCAGTTAATGCTGCTTATTCATTTAGAAAGAGGCAATTAATTGATAAAGTATCGGAAAATGTGGAGAACCACGCTAATTTAGCGGCATTAGTTTTCAATATAATAACAAGAGTCTTGTCTGTGCGAAGTTCGAAATTGATTCTGGAAGTGACAAATGTAGTTCCAGAAATGGTAACAATTAATTTCCAGTGCAGGTCCCACCTCATCATATGATCATTTGATCCCAGCAGTTTATCTTGTCTCCACGCATTTGCTGGTCGATCTCATTAGAATTCGACAAGAGGATTAAATTCTACGAGTGATATCAACTATGTAGCTTAAAGCAGCTCGTTTAAAAACAGCAGATCAAAGAAATGGACGGGATGATCCTCTGTTAAAGATGATGCGAGTTAGTGCTGTATAATATTACCAGATATCTTGAGTTTAATCCTGTAGTATTCATTTAAAAGTCGATTTTATCTGATATAAGAAACAGATTACACGTTTTCTTCTTGATACACTTTTTGAAATCTTGGCGTGAGCTATGGCAGATGGTTTTGGCGTCGTTAAACCGTAGTAAGCATCAACATAAAATAAAATTAAAAAAATGCATTGATTTATCACGCCATGTAAGAGATTAGTAATAAGTCAATACAAGTAAACATCATTTCCATCAAACATAGCTTTTGAAAACTGATACTCAGCGACATTCACAATAAGGCAACGTCGTTGCTCAAATAAGCCAAGAGTTTAAACAATATTTATGTCAAGTTCATAAACAATATTTTAGACTAACAAACATTACACTGTTCTTTCATCAAGAAGTTATTAAGAAAATTGTGGTTGCAACAATTCGATACCAAATTTTAAGTAATTATCTATTATTACCTAAGTCGTTTTGCGCTGCCAATATTGCACGTTCACATAGTTAACATGAGTCAATTTTATATTATAAATGGCTCAACAATTAGTTTAGAACAACTCTTTTATCCGCCATTTTATAAAATAAAGACATAATTTTCAAAATGCGTGTAACACCAAAAGGGTATAAACTGTTTGGCATTATTTTTATAATTAAAGTAGATATCATGGCAAGAATCTATAACAATAACTGATGCGTATATTTAACATGAAAAGCGTTTTATAAATGGGTAAAATGGTTAATAAATTACAAAACATTTTGAGAGGCGTTATCGTATCATGATTTTAGATAATTTGATCTTATCATCATCGATTGAATAATAACCGATTATCAAATTCCTTAAGCATAGTTTATATTTTTCTCGTTTATACATTTTTTCATCACAATTTTGATTCATTATATTTATAGAAAGCATTTCGTTTATGCAACACAAAGGACATAAAATGCAGAGGACCCAACATTCCAAATGCAAGCAAATGTATTAAGACATTTTGACGACAGAAATAAATCAGAATACTATATACATTGACTTTTCTATTCTATGATGCGCTTTCATTTCTCTTTCATATTGCCTAAATATTGCTTTTAGACATGAATTTAGGATCTGCTGACCTTAGTGTTGCTAAATTCAGATTTGATCATGCTGGGAAACACAAATGATTTTTCAGATACATAAATTAAAATATCAGTCGTCAATTTAGTTTTATTATTCTTTAAAAGTTAATAATTCTCAAAAGTGAATCGATACTTTTGACAACAGATAAAAAGATTAATATTTGCGTTTCATTTTCAATAATATAATGCACATTCATTGGTAATGTCCACTTTATGTGAATATAGCTTAGCTTTTAGATTAATACGTTCAGGATTTATTGAATTTAGTGGCGATTTATTCACATTTTGCTATGCTGGGCTAAAGGAAAATTCATCATAAACTTACTAGAATGTATAATAAATATTAGGCTAAATCAAAATATTTGGGTCATAATCAAATTAGCCTTATAAATCAAAATAGTATGCCTAATATTAAATTAGTCTTATAAATCAAAATAGTATGCTTAATATTAAATTAGTCTTATAAATCAAAATACTAGGCTTATAATCAAATTACTCTTTATAATTTAAAATACTAGGCTTTAATCAAATTACTCTTATAAATCAAAATACTAGGCTTATAATCAAATTGCTCTTATAAATCAAAATACTAGGCTTATAATCAAATTGCTCTTATAAAATCAAAATATTACACTTAAACAACTATTAATAATTTTCATTATCTCTTATAAATCTACAGTTTCAAATATAAGGCACTAAATCAACAGGTCTTCATAAAATAATTGATAATCATAACTGCAATCACATGCTAATCGATTCTAATAGCTTATTGATTCTAAGTTATTGAATTATCTTTAATAACTTATACATGCTTATCGATTCCAATAATAATAAAATTAACATTACAGAAAGTATCTAAAAAGGAAATACTTATTACAAATACTTAGCTGATTATGCATACATATTATTTTCTAATATTGACATTAATTAATTTTTCGTCAGCAAATTTAGAGCACCATACTAATTTAGCGACATTAGTGATCATCTTAATAATAAGGGACTTGTCGGATCGGAATTCGAAATTGATTCCGGAATTGATAAATGGCGCTCCAGAAATTGTGGCAATTAATTTCCCGTGCAAATTCCAACTCCACTTATGATCATTTGATCCCAGCAGTTTATCTTGTCTCTACGCCTTTGCCAATAGCTCTCCTCGTAAAAATGAGGATGTTTTAAATTCTGCTGGCTTAAATAAATGAGCCGCAATCTTTAAAGCAATCTACTTTTTAGACAGCAGATAGATGGTGTAGATTGGATGATTGTCTATTGAAATAGATCCTTTTCAATAGACAATTATTGTGATGAAGAACTCTCGTTAGTTTCAGAATTCAAAGCAAGAAATTTTATTTGAAGAATATATTTTGTAAATTAGTCTCTTTAAAATGTATCCTCTTCAGCCATTTTCGTCCAAGAAGTCTTGCAACTGACTGTCTTCGAATTTTTTTAGTCCTGTAGGCCTTCTTTGTCATTGACATCGAATTCTTAAATCGTTGAAACCAAACCCAACCTGGAAGAGGATACCAGTTTGGTGAATTGGCCAGTGTGATTTGGTTTGGTAAATGGTTGGATTACGTTAAAGACAGCAGTCGGCCACAAACAAATCCTATCGATACTGCTTCGTTCTTTGCTGGAGGGATGATCCAACACAACAACAAGTACTATAACTAAGAATTTGAGTATCTTTAATCCAAAGAAAATATCCAACTAATATCTACCTAAGCAAGTGTAGAGAAAAATGACGCATGTTCTCTGGTTGAACTTTTATAATTTAACAAATCGAAAACTTTAGAAGCATAACAGGATTTTACAAGACAAGTTTTTTTCCCTCTCTGCGACCGTATACATGCGTAATTTGAAAGAGTACATCATAAAAATATATTTTACTAATTTATTCTACGTATTTATTAAATATAATTATAAATTTAATACTCAAATAAATATAATAATTGATAAAAGTTTTGAAATTTTTGAAATTATTTATTTAATTGATACATAAATACTCACTTTTTATTAATCTGATGTTATCTATGATATTAGCTTCTATCAATTTAATCATTGATAATGAATATATAGTCCATTATGCGTGTAGTTTTTTATCACTGAATTGATATTCAAGGTTATGTAACAATATTGGTTTTCAGCAATTATTTGGTTTGTCGAAATTAATGGTTGTATTTAATTTTTATTAAATCTCTTAAAATACTGGCAAATTGACTAAAATTTCAAAGAATTTTTCGAGAGTTACGATGTTTTTTCTTTGTATAATAGAAAATGAAAAGACACAGTATTTCTAGGTTATATTTTTTGTTTTTAAATCCTCCTTAGCTTTTCATATTACAATCTATACTAAAAACTGTAACATTCCCCATTTCCCAGTACTGATGGCATTTACAGCCAGCTCTGTCGTCGCGGTTACTTACTAAACTCCTCGAGATAGCCAGATGGTGGATCTTTTCACCTGGGTGGTCTCACATGTGTTCATTAGCGACTACAGTGAAAGACCACACGGGAGAATTCCTCGTCCAAGAGATATTGAGAGTGCCTTCAAAAAGAAAGGGGTGTCCAAACATTTGGATGCTAAAGGTTTCTCATTGTGAAAGGACTATGATAACTCCGTATTCCAGAATAGTCAGTTATGAAAGGTGCATCACACAAAGGACCTTCCCACGACCGACTGGCGCCGCTGAGAGAGCATATTGCTGAACCCCGATTGGCCGAAAGAGAGCTCAAATGACTAATGTAAATTCAGAGGCGGAGATTGTCGCCGAAATAAAGTTCGGAGATTTTTTTTAGGAAAAGGGAAGAAACAAATTGCAGGCAGACTGTTGGACTACGCCCAAGAGTTCGGAGTCAGAGAACTGCCCCTGGAGTGGTCGTGTTGACTAACACCCTGTTAGTTCCCTGTGGTGTTGTTTCTCCGTATTGATGGAGAACTGAGTTTCAAGATGAACCTTCGACTTCGACTGCTGTATCTCCTACTAAAGGTGTAAATAACTATTTATTTAACCAAGATTAGAACAAGTTGTTCTTTGTATATATAGGGCTGTAAAATAAAGAATTGTCTGGAAATTCTGCTTCGTTATTTGATCAGTCTAGATCAAGACATTACAAAACCCAACAAAATTAAAGTTATGTCCGTAATGAATTTTCACACAATTAATTACATTTAATGATTAAATTTAATGAATAATACGATTTCTTCCATCAAAATATAAATTCTGAACGATATTAAGATAATTTCTAGTAATCTAGATTTTGCAATAGTCAGTTAAAGAACTTAACATGTTTCATAACATTTAGCAAATAACCATTTCAAATCTACATATGCCGAGTATAATTATCCCTCAAGTTAAATTTGCAGAAAGTTTTCTCTAAAGCAAATACTAATTACAATTATTTAATGGATTAGTTAATGCAGCGTATTCATTTATAATGGCACAATTAATTAATCTCTTCCGGAAAATTCAGAGCATCGGCACTAATTTAGCGACATTAGAATTCATCTTAATAATAAGGAACTTGTCGGACCGGAATCGAAATTGATTCTGGAAGTGACAAATGACGTTCCAGAAATGGTGGCAATTTATTTTCCGAGCAGACTCCAACTCGTCTTATGATCACATGATCCCAGAAGTTTATCTAGTCTTAGGGCTTTGCAGTAGATCTCATTAATATTTGAGTGCGGATTAAATTCTGCGGGTGTTATGGACTGTAATCTATCTACAAAGCGTTCGGTTTAAAGGCACCAGGTGAATGACACTGGAATGGATGATTTTCTGAATACACATGAGTTTGATTGATCGATTTTTGTCATTCTTAAGTCATTTGATTTTTGCTGTTTTCAGCTTGTTTTGGTTGTTTGCTGTTTTCATTAGCAAGCAACCAAAACGGTCATTAATTTTTTATTTTGTTTTCTTATCAGCAAACAACCTAAACAGTCTAAAAGTTTTGTTTTTGTCCTTTTCTTTCTTTATAAGTAATTAATCAAAATGAGTTCATATATTTTTTGTTTTGTTTCATGCCTACAACAAAAACAGTCAACAGTCACCAATCTCCCCATTTGTATTCTTTTCTTTAATCTATTTTTTTATCAGCAATCAACAAAAAAAGTTTCGAATCATTTAAAAAAATTGTTAACAACATACAACCAAAGCAATTTCAAAACATCTCCTTTTTATTCTTTTCTTTTAACATTCTTTACTTTTTCCAGGTATTTTTTTTTATCACCAAGCAATCAATTAAATCAGTCATTCCCGGTAATTTAAATTAGTAAATCCTGAAGTTTCACAGATGGTTTGATGGCAAGGATTTGGTTTTAAGATTAGAATGTTGGTTCAACTTCAATGTAACATTGTTTATCATAATCCATTTAAATTGATTAATAGATACATATCAAATATTTTTCTTGAAAAGGCATGAAACGTCTTGAAATAAGAAACTAAACAAATGCTTAATTGTGTTTCACATATAACTATAATGCCCAAGGAATTAATTCCATTGATTGCTCTATAGTTATTCCAGTAATACATATTTGCTGATTATAAAATTAGAAAAGAACACGAAGGAATTATGACAAATAATAGAAAAAAAAACATAAAAAATATTGTTAAATACAAAAATCTAAAAAAAAAAAAGAATTTTGCCCTGGGTATTTCTATTATTTTTACAAATAGCATTGATGAAATCAATTCAGAAAGATCAATGTCAATATCCAGAAATATATACTGAATAGATGATAGATATCATTACAGATCCGTTTACAACACTCATGAAAAATTAACAAACTCATAATATCATGAATTGGATCCCTGCAAGGGAATCAGGAAAGATATAATTAGAAAGTGAATAGTACTAAGTCACATGTTTATTATTTGAAATAAATTGCATTTCTGGAATATAATCTCATTGATGTCTTTGGAATACCTTGCTACGAAAAAAGATTCAAGGAAGTTAATATTTTTGTAGAATATCTTTGCCCATCTGAAAAGCCGTGATAAAAAAAAAATCGTAATCACTCTTTCTTTCGTTTCCTCAGAACAAGTGTTAAGGTCCATAGAAAAGCAATCTTCTCACATTGTTCTCGGTTTGTTTATTCACCAAAGTATCGATAAGAACAGGATGGAATCGGGTTTCGTCCATCTTTTCAGTTTCTTATTCCTCTCAAATAACAGTTTCTGATTGGATGGAAGATCTAGGAGATAACTGTCAGAAAAGATTTTTCGCTTCTCCTCTCGGTGAATTGCTTTGATGCTCTTATTTCAGGAATCTATCATTGAAGTAGTTATCATCAATAGGTGGGTCCATTTTCAACAAGTGGAGACAAGGGATCTGGAGTTATCCATTACTTAATTAAAAAAATGCCTTTATCTCTAGAACTACAAACATATTTGACTGTCACATTTTTTTATTTAAGCACTTTAGGACATCATGGCAACACCTGAGCAATATGATTCATTTTTTTTCTGAACTCTATCAAAAACATTGTTTGAAGTTTCCGTGAGTGCTTCAGGTAGATAGATCAGGTTAAGTAAGCAACAAATAAAGTCATTATTTTAATTGAGTTATGTTAACTATTACTTTTTTATTGTAGCACTTTCTTTAAGACTGCATAACAATACCAGAAAGGCATTAATCGAGGGATATATAAATGATACTCATTAATCTATTTGATCCACCGAATGAATTTTCAGTGATTGATTCAGGTAGATCAGTCAGGTTAAGTAAGTAACAAATGAAATCAGTATTATAATTGAGCTATGTTAAACATTACTTTTTGTTTTAGCACTTCTTTTTTCTTTGAGATTGCATAACAATACCAGAAAGGCATTAATCGAGGAATATATAAATGATGCTCTTTAATCTATCTGAAGCACTGATTATAGTTTCAGTTAGTGCTTCATTCAGGTTAAAATTCAGTGAATCATTCAGGTTAAGTAAATAACAAATGGAATCAGTATTTTACTTCTGTTTGTTAACTTTACTTTTTATTTTAGTATTCTTTTTTTTCTTCCATAACCATACCAAAATGGCATTAATCGAGGGATATATAAAAGATACTATTTCCTCCAATCTATCTGAAACAGCGATTGAAGTTTCAATCAATGTTTGAACTAGATCAGTCAGGTAAAATACTAATTCAATTCAGTCAGTGTTTAAGGCCAATTTTTTTAATTAAATGAAGAAATTCACCATTGATTTTTATTTTAGTACTTTAAGACTTCATAGTTATTCCAAAAAAGCATCGCTTGGGGGATACATAAATGATAATATTTTCATTAATCTATTTTATTGAAGTTCCAGTCAGTGCTTCAGGTTGATTAGTCAGATGAAACACTGAAGGAAGTCAGTCAGTGTTTCAGATCATTTTTGTAATTATGTGATGAGGTCAATCATTACTTATTATTTTTAGCATCAACAGAAAGCCATTGCTGTAGAAATATATATAAGGACACTTTTTTCTTCGAGTTTATCTGAAGCATTGATTGAAACTAATTGCACCACCATTTACACAGATTTGTTCATCAAAATGTATGTCCAACGAACCACCACAAGCATCACTTTTGCAGTAGATCTTACGCACCAATAAAGTTGCAAAAAAATTCATGAATATTGACTTAATTTACATAGATTACTTGGAAGCAAACGAAGACCAGAACATGTGGAAAACTTTTGAGCGAGTTGAAAATACTAGGCTACAAGATGGAGAATTTTTATTTTCGTCTTACGAACAAAAGAATGAATCTAACTGGTATACTTTCTAATATTGATGATTCCAGGAATCCATCAATGCAAGAAACTTAATTAGGATGAATGTCTAAAGAATATTTTAAAAATTTAGTTTAGAGAATTTCTACTATGGCATGTTAGCATGTTTATCACTTTTAATCATCGTCAAAACTATCTTCAACAGTGGTATGAAAGAACTGGCAGGAGATCTTATGAGAATATAGTTACACGCTCAAGCTAGATGCACTTCTTTTTCTCTATTTATGCTAACTATCCAAACTGCTACTCAGGCACAAATAAATTGAAGAACGAATTTTCAAGGTATATAAATTAAAAATGAAAAAAAAAGCAATTGATTGATGATCAAAACAAAGCAATCCGAATTCAGCCATTATGGTCTGGACATTGGCTTTCATATCACAGTAGTTTCTCCTTGTCATAACCATGACAACACTAAATGCAGAATGCATATATGAAAATTCTGATTCGGTATATTATGATACTGCTCACACACGGAATTTTTTGAGGTAGGATAATATTATGCCGAATACTATATCAAAACATCATATCATTTGAAAGTGCGTACATTAACGGTATATACGTCGTATGCTTTGTGAATTTTCTCTGCATTCTTCCTTGCATAAATGCATCAATTTGCGGGGGAAGGGTTGCAACTGGTCAATATATATATATATATATATATATATATATATATATATATATATATATATATATATATATATATATATAAACGATGACAATTTACTACTACAATTACCAAAACTGTCACCATTTAAAATATCTTAAGGGTTAATGGTAAATAAATCTGCATTCAATCCTATCCCATGAGAATTATTGCTGATTTTATTTTTATCTTATGAGGGTTATTGCTGCTGATCGTGGGTTAACCTCCTTTTTAATAATTACCAATACTTTCATTGTTGAATGCATGAATATGTCCATAATTGTTTTTTACATGAAAATTGTGGTCCATAACAACTTAAATAAGTTATATTTTCACTGTTGTTATTTATGCATCATTTCAAGTGTTCGCCTGAAATTGTAAATGTTTAAATTCTTCTATACAATGATTTTTTAAATTTTTAAACCTGATCGTAAAAATTCCATTTTGATTATCTTCAGACAATGATATTTCGAAAATGCTCAGTAACAATCTTGTAATTGAAATCAATCCTCAGAAACTGGAATATCCATAATATTACATGATGAACAGTATGTAATGGAGCTCAAAAATCTCAAGACAACATTTATAAAGGTATTTTTTATAATAAGTGGAGAAAGAACCTTTTTTTACTTATTATATCTCATCCCGAAATAAATTTTGAAGATAGATGATATATTTTTACAATTAATCACAAAAGAAGTAATGGATATCGGAATAATATGTGATGGAATGTCTGCAAAGAAACGAGAAAGAATAACAATATAAAAAGAACACCATTGCCCTACATATTTCTATTATTTGCAATAAATTACAATCATCGAATATGATTAAGAGGGATTCCTAGAGTTTACCACAAATAGTTTGTAACATTTTCTTGATATTTTTGCTGTAGATTTATGGTTATTCGAAAGCAGATGCAGCAAATAATTCTTATTCCATTCATTTTCTCGAAGTGCATGCACCTATCATAGGAAATTTTCTTACATTATTCTTTGAATGTTCATTCACCAATATTATCGATATACTTGAGATGAACAAAATGGCAGCATTTTTCGTAGCCCTAATCACATTCTTATTCTTCTCAAATAACAATTTCTGTTAGTTTCGGAGATCTAGTGATAGCTCCTTGAAAACATTATTCGTTTCTGCTTTTGATGATGATTTATTATCATTATTCAGCGAATATTATGAAAGTCTCAACCGAAGAGTTATTAGAAAGTTGCAACAGAAAGATAAATTGCATTTCCAACTCTTAATGGAAAAGGAAGAAGAATTATACCTTAATTTAACGAATATTTTTTTTGAATACATGTATAAATTGTTTGGAATTCTAAACAGCGTAAACTTTATATTGCTTGAATATGTGCGGCTTTATTTTAAAACAAAATGGCCTCAAATAAAACACAATCCTATAAATAATTTTATCATATTACTTTGGATTTCAAATAATATATTTATCATCAGTATAAAGTATATTAATGTATATATTATCTTGAGAAATTAATGTAATTTTTTTATTAAATGCAATTATAAGTCTACAAAATATAAAGCATATGCGGTTCGAGACCTTTGTATTGCAATACTTAAATTAAGTCTATTCTATGCATAGTCCAGATACATATTGAATTTACATGATGCTATTTATTAAAAAGGCAAATTAATACGAAAATATTAATTAAAAGAGCAATGAATAAATATTTAATTAATATTAATAAATAAATTAATACTAGTTAGTTTTATTATTCTTCAACCTGCGGAGCATAAAGTTATTTATTCTATTCATTCTGTCAGGTGCATTTCTTTGGCAAAAAAATTTACTTGTTCTTAAACAAAGAGAAAATCTGCAATTTCCACATATTGACATGAACTATAATAATTTGGTCAATTGGTAAAAAAATAAATAAACCAATGAAAGCAGAGAGAAGTATTTTGTTTTCATCAGCGATCATCCAATTCATCTTGGCTTTTTTAGAATAATATTCAACTGCAAACAAATATTCAACTGCTAACTACCAGCTTCCTTGTGCCACATTTTCCACTGCTTTCGTTGCTACATTTTTCAGAACTTGAGAATCATTGTGCTTTAAGCTGAGAAAATGAGAACATTACATGACGCAAAAGCAGAGGAATAAGCTACCTGTGGAAGAATGTGACATTGTGACAGGTAATTTGACACTGTGAAGGACATGTCAGTTCGTGCATTATCGTGATGCGGCAATAACGATTTGAATTATTTTGCGTCACACCGAATCATGCAGACGATAAACCGATCAAGTTCAGCAATGTTGACCAAAGCTTTTGGACAGGTATTTTTTTAATAACTTTTTTTCAAAATAACAAGCTGTTGATTCGTTATTTTCTTGGCTTTATAGATATAATATCCTAGTTATCTCTCGTATAGTCACCTCTTATTGACTTCATTATTTTCTGGAGCTATTTTTAAATATTGATTGCATTTAGGAATTCCAATCCAATTATTATTTCATCAAAAGTTAACTTTATCATATGAAAAATTTCGACATTTTTTTAAGTGCATAGAAATATGTGTGTGTGTGTGTGTGTATTTCGTCCTTGAAATAGTAATTTTTGAATGTCTGTAATCATAAACCACCCGCATGTGCTACATATATTTGAGCTGAGTATGCATTTAATCGGTCGCCGGCCTCCTGGCATAGGGGTAGCGCATCTTCCCCCTGATCTGGGCGTCCTGAGTTCGAGTCCCGGTTCGGGCATGGTTGTTCTTCATCTGTTCTTTCTGTGAGACATGTGAATGTGTCCCCTTGTAAAAAGGGCTTGTGCAAGCGAATGTGATGCGTGGACAGCTGAGACGTACTCTTGGCCCTAGTTGGCGCTACTAAAACAAGAGACTCTGCCTTAGCTAAAAATCACTGACTTCGTCAACGAGCTTATACATAGCAAGTGCCATTATTAACAACAACATCAACAACCATTTAATCGGTCACATAAAAAGTCTGTTGGCTTTCTAAATGCGTGAAATGGCAAGGTTTATTTAACTTTTAGGAAATATTTTAAAAACTCAGGTGCTCTTTCAACGTAATAATATATAGCCTTGCGTATCTATGGTGATAAAATATACAGGTGTGTCTAGAACTGAATCTACATTTGTCTTTATAGCTTTTTATCTCATTTCATTTTTTTTAGTAAGATGACATTTCTTATCTCAGAAGTCAATCTGGGGTAATATTTAGATAAGAGAGTTTAAATTAGGTGCCGAGTTTCTTTTTTTGTACTAATGGCATCCAAAATGCAATAAAAATTCTAAGGACGATAAGTGCAATTTGACGAGAAAATTGTCCGCTTTGATGTATTTTTTTTCTCTTAACTTACAGAAGGATTTGCAAAGTATGTCCACTGAAAAAAAATTTAAAAATTCCTACTAAAAGTGAGATTGTTGAAAAATGGAAAAAAAAAAAAAGACAAGAAACTATTGCAATACTGAAACTTCCCATCACGTTTCAGCTATAAAAAACTTGGACAATCAAAAACTGTCGTCTCTTTAAACTAAAAATGCATTAGTATGTTATTTCAGAAGCAACTCATTTCCATTATGTTTAACTTGTATGGAAGACATTAAAAAAAAGACTTTAGAGTTACTGCGTACTTTATTCAATTCTAACGTCGTTAATGGACTTCTTGTGTCCTTGAATTTTTTTCACGGCAAAAGTTTTCAACTTCTTGGAAATGACTATTTTTATCTGATTTACTAGAAACAAAAATGAAATAAAAAGAAAGAAATCCTGCAAAGTGTTTTATTTTAATTTACCCATTCTATCGTCAAGATAAAGTAAAATGAAAATTCGTGTACGAGTAATGGAGATTTATTTCAAGCCATTTACAAAATGAGCTAAAATTGTTTACCGAGAATGATTATTAAAAGTTTTAGCTAAAAGTTCTTAATTTTTTTCTAATTTATAATTTTTAAAAAGAATTTTTAATTTTTAATATCTTATGGCATTATTTAATTTTTTAGAGAAAAAAAATTGTTTGAATATTTATGCTTTTCGTTTTCTTACTTGACTTTCAAAGCTTTGAAAGTCAAGTAAAATAATAAAAAAATAACACAGATGTTGCAACCATTATACGGTTGTTTTTCTTTCTCACGAAGTTAATCTTTCAGATGGATTAAACGAACATATTCGAACGGATCAAATTATCTTAAATAATATAATTGGGAAGAGAGTTGACCACAATTATTCGGCCAATCGCGACGGAAGTCAAAGCTCTGAGGTGTTTCAGATACTGTAATATTCCCATTTCCCAGTACTGATAAGACATTTATAGCTAGCTGTGTCGTCGCTGTTACTTACTAAACTCCTCGAGATAACCAGATGGTGGATCTTTTCACCTGGGTGGTCTCGCATCTATTCATTAGCGACTACAGTAAAAGGCACATGTGGGAATTCCTCGTCCAAGAGATATTGAGAGTACTTTCAAAGAGAAAGGGGTGTCCAAACATCTGGATACTAAATGTTTCTCATTGTGAAAGGACTATCATAACTCCGTGTTCCAGAAAAGTCAGTTATGAAAGGTACATCACACAAAGGACCTTCCCACGACCGACTGGTGCCGCTGAGAGAGCACATGGCTGAACCCCGATTGGCTGAAAGAGAGCTCAAATGACCAATGTAAATTAAGAGGTAGAGATTGTCGCCAAAATAAAGTCCAGATTTTTTTTTTTTTTTTTTTTTTTTTTTTTTTTTTTTAGGAAGAGAAGAAACGAATTGCAGGCAGACTGTTGGACTAGGCCCACGAGTTCGGAGTCCGAGAACCAACTGAGTTTCAAGAAAACCCTTCGACTTCGACTGTTGTGTCTCCTACTACAGGTGTAAATAACTATTTATTTAACCAAGATTATAACAAGTTGTTCTTTTGTATATATAAGGCTGTAAAATAAAGAATTGTCTGGAAATTCTGCTTCGTTATTTGATCAGTCTAGATCAAGACATTACAATACATACTGAAAAAGTCGAATTTTTAATATGCATGACAAACATAATAGTATCCATATAAACTTTATAAATGCAAATATATAAAAATATTGTATATTTCTAGATGTAAATATATCATTAATGGTAAAAAAGGTTATTTTATAATTTCTTTTTCAGCACATACGACATGCCAGCTTCGAAAAATTCGATGCATAAACTCATTGAAATCAGTAGCAATAGCAAGTGGGATGAAGCTCGAAACACTTGCTTACTTTATATACGTATTTTTTGTCATGCTCCTGATCAGCTGGAAAGCAGATGTATTGAAGGGAGAAGAGATTGAGATCTCATTTGCTGCACATGAACTCATTAAGGCAATAAGGTGGAAGGTGGACGGATCATTGGAAAAAGAAAGATTAGTTATTCAAATAAAAAATAAACTTCCTTGTTTTTAAAATTGACTACAAAATTTAAATTAATTTCTCATAACACCATACAAGTTTATTACTTCATACGGACTTCCAACTCCACGCTGACTGTGCTGAAAATTTGTGATTGTGAATTTTTAATATTCAAAATCAGCATTTTCAGAACAATCTGTATGGAACTAGGATAAATTATATTTTTTTAGTTCTTTTTTGAAAACGTGCCTCAAATTATTTTCGTTTAAATAATTATTTTGCTTTTTGTTTTTGTGTGTGTGAAGTTTTGCAAACTATTTTAAACTACCTTTTAAATTAGCTACACCCATTGACAAAATTTGTGCGAAACAGACCAGGAAATGGGTTAATATTGCATTGTCATCTAGTTCTGAGCTGTTTTTAGAGTTTCCAGTCTCTAGTTTACTGGGAAGTTACTTTTAAGTTCGATCACCAAATTTGTAGAGAATAGACAAACAGACTGACAGACAAGGAAGCGAGTTAATAAAAGCGTGTTAAATTGGGATGCTTTTATTTGAAAGATTCTGAGAATTGAAGAAAAATAATGGAATCGCTTAAGAAAATAAGTTTTTATTGAAATAATGCGTCATTTATTTCGTTTGAAACCATGTCCTTGCCGAAGAAATAGGCATTTTACAAAAACAATTAGTGAGAAGATTTTATAAATGTTTACCAAAATCATTCAAACATTCTATACATATATATATAAAAAAACCATTCCATATTTTCTGATCTTTTAGTACTGACCAGTACTTGTTTAAATGTATACTACATAAACATTTACATATTCTATTGTACGTTTACAATTATTTACTGAAAAAGAAAGTCCAAAAACGAAAATACTGTAACATTATAAATAGAATCCGGAAAATAAAAGTTAAAACATTGAAAGGAAATGCAAATTTGAAGACTTTTTTTTAACCAGTGTGAGTGGTCTCCCCCAAATTTTCTCGCATATTCTTTAATAAAAGACGATATACCGAAGACATTACATGGATTTGGCATACAATAATTACGAAATATTTTCATTTGGCGTGATTTTAACGTTTTCGCTGAATCTATCGTGTAATCCTTGACGAGTTATTTTACGGCTAATCCCTGGCATGCAATTAATATCATCTGTGGTTAAACGTATAAGCCAGATAATAGCTACGGGACACGAGTAATTACTTTTGTCTTGTGGTCTTGTTACTCAGCTGCGAACCACAAGGTCCCAGGTTCTATCCCCGCTCATAACAATTCGCCACACATCCAAAAATCGAATTTTGTTTTAGATACTTTTTCCAATCTATTGAAACCCAAATTTGGTAAAAAACTACACTTATAATCAGAAAATCCCACGCCATATTTAATGTACTTAATTCATTGGCATTTTTTTGGCATGCTTATAAGCTTCAGAAAGTACAGACCGACCCCTCACTGGATTTAGCTCAAAATTTAGTAGATATATACATTATAGTTGTTAAATGTGTAAGCCAAATTTGTATATATCTCTTTGTAGTGCTAATTTATATACGAGTAGCTGGAAGGACAGACTTTCTTTGAACGGATTTTACTCAACGTTTCATAGAAATCTACAAATTTGTTATAAAGACCGTATACAAAATTTCATCCATCTAGCTTAAAGCATTTGCGAGTTATCTTTGCTACAATCAGACAGGCACACGAACATATTCCTCAAATGTGTTCTTCGAACTCGGGGGGATCGGAAATGCGAAGATTCGTCAAAATCTCGAGTTCGAATTTCTTGATGATTACTTTGCTTTCTCTATAAAATGCATATGAGGAAGAAAAAAATTATAATTCGCTGCGTCAGAAATAATGCGCTAAGGTTTATTTTTACATCATGAGTACCAAAAATAAAAACTCCTTAGAACTGCCAATCCCTCTGAACAGCCGAATAGAGAGTGGTTGTTGTAGAGATATTTCAATGCACCAGTTTATTTATTTATTTTGAAAAATAAATAATAAATAATAATTTTTTAAGATATATCAAAGATCTATCATTCAAAATTCTATTCTTATTAGAATTTTTGGAGAATAATAAATAATCCAATCCACCATATCAGAAAAAAAAAATGCCTAATGATTTCCAAGTCATTTATCCCATTTCCGATTGCACACTAGCAATCCGTGCATACATCAGTCAAGGCGAACCTGACCTAAAATGGAATAGATAATCCGTGCACTTAAGAGTCAAGTACCGCCTTCGCTGTTACGCATGACCAGTCAAATGGCACAGACGTTAATCTAGTCAATTGGCCGGGATTCCCAAATGGTCCTGCCTGCCCATCAAGCCGCAGGGGTTCACTTCAGATTGTCAATTAGCCAATAGCATTGATCCTTTCACCAACCAATCAATAAACAATTTGGTGGGTTATGCTATTGCATGTCGGATTTGAAGGTTATAGGGGTATTTTTGGGCTTGATGGACCATTATCTTGGCTTATAAGTTCAGGGGTATAAAAATTGATATTTATGAAGGCTATTTGTACTTTGCTGGTATGATAAATCCTTGAAATCCGTTGAGTGATATCGCATTGCCATTGGTAAAAAAAAGTTATCATTTTTTTATTATTATCCTTTAAGGTTAATTTATTAGAAGTTTTATTTATTTTAGCATTTTTCATGTTTGTAAAGATTGAATTTTGTATTTTCTTGTTCACTTATTTTTGAAGTACTGAAATTGCGTTTTTTTTTTATTCTAGTACGTTCTTATCACTAATACATTCTTCATTTATCAATGATACATTTTCAGAAATAAAATATAATTTTATAATTTATTAATTTTAATTTTGATTTTATACAAGTGGCGCCCTCTGATGGGGATTCTGCAAACTGATTTCAAAATCCCATGATCCTATGTTTTTATTCTAGCTTATTATGAAATATATATCTATACTTATAATAAAGCTCAATGTGTGTGTGTGTGTTGGCGCTCTACAGGCCAGACCGTTCGCCCAACAGCTACGAAATTTGGGACGTGTATACCTTGGAGGCCGGGAATGTGCACCTCGGGGTTATTTTTTCGAATTTTTAATTAAAATTTTATTTATTTAAAAAATATGCGAAATTTTAGCATGTTTCTGATATAACTTCCGAAAATATTACCGCACAAAAAAGATTTTTACATCAAGTTAAAGATCAAAAATTTATCTTTTAAATGATACCAATGTTTTAACCTTAAAATTAAATTTCTATTTTTAATTAATTTTTAAATAAATAATTTAACTATATTTTTCAACAATTTTTTTCGTACAAAATAAAAATAAAATTTAAGCTGCACGAGCACGTTTCGCATTCATGGGAAAAAAATTAGCTTTTTTCAAAGTGTTGCCATCACATCGATTAAAGCTCCATTTAAAAATAAATTAAATCTTTTTGAAATGAAATCTGCAAAAATATGATTTTCGTCACGTGTCTGTAGGAAATGAAACAAATCTGAAATATTATTTTTTTCTAAAAGATAAATTCAAGAAAAATTATTTTATAATCTTTTACACTATCTGTATTATTAATCCAATAAATCAGTTTTATTTTAAAGCAAGTTTTGTTTAATATGAACAGGATATCCATTCAAATCAGGGCCACACAGCTAATTTGTAAACCTTTAGTAAGACACAGATCTGCTAAAGTGGTCTAAATGGAAAATGATTATATTTTATGTAACTTGATTCAATAAATGCTCTAATAAATAACGAATTTTTGATTTTACATAAAGCTTCTGCTTTAGAAATCACGAATAACAAAATGTTCTTGAAACATTAATATTTTAAATAAAAAGAGTTAACTTCCAATCAACTAAATCAATCACTTAAACTGACTGACTTATGGAAATTTGAATATCACTATTCAATAAAAAAAGGATAATTTTAGATTTTCCATCGATAGTTTCAAAGAAAATACGCCAATCAGCGCGCAGGTTTCTTAAGATTAAATGGCCTAAGATTATGAAAATGTTGAGTTTTTCTAAATTTTTAACATTCAAAACTTCATAAATAAGTCTTAGTTGATCGTGGAAAATAGAAACATTCATTCATTTATTTAAAATTTGGTGTGTCCAGAATATTTCTCAGAATCTGATACCTTACTGCATAAAATTTAGACTTCCTAATTTTTGAAATATATTTATAGGCCGGAAGAAAAATATTATTATTGATTTCATTTCAATCCTTTTGAAAGCAAAACTAAAAACTGAATTTTATGCTGAATCTGAGAAATTTTTGTTGAATTATTCTTTGAGATATTACGCAAATTATGAAAAATATTTTGTAGTTCACATAAGACTTAAATACCGAACGATTCTGTTTGCAGTACTCATATTCAATAATAATAATAATTAATAAATAACAACAAAAATGATAAATAAAATAAAACGCTTGGTTACATTAAAAAAATATCTTTACATTAATTGCAATTTCAGCATTTCCACTTTAAATTAAAGTTGAAGTTTTACCGGAAATGACAACAAATTAGCAAAATATATATAGTAAATTGAACGAAACCATCTAAACAACATTATAAGTTTGGTATGACTATCAAAATTTGAAGATTAAAAATGTTTTGCTTGAGAAGCTATTAAGAGACAAGTTACTTAAAATATTTAATTGAAAATTGTAGCGAGCGGTAATACTGGTGAACCGGCTGGTCGCCAAAGACGGCTAGTAAACAATAAATGAGAAATAATAAGTATTTACAAGAAAACCATTCAAAAATACTTTTTTTTTTATTAGTATATGCTAAAAAGTAAATTTTAAAGCTTCCCGAGTTTAAATAGATAGTTTCTGAATTTTTATATGGGTGTTGCTTTATCGCATTTTCTAAGATCGACATTATCGTCAAAATCGAAGTGATCTAGATGAATGAAGTAGCAATAAGTAATTCGTAAACAGATAATTTTTTCACGTATCTTTCAATTTACATTTGAGCACAACAATCATCTACATAGGTGAAATTTGGTATATGACTAGATATATGGTATATAGCTAGATTTATGTGAAATTTATATTATACATATATATGTATAGTGTGTGTGTAAAATATTCTTTAGTGTAGAGAAGTTCTTTAACATTTTTTATTTTTCATGATTTTGAGAAAATATAGTTTTTATCTTTTATCAAAGCTACAGCCATCTTACAACTAACAACAAGAAAGGCTGAAAGCAAGAAAAGCGCATGAGAAAGCACTTGGAACTTATATAACGTCAAAAAGGAATTTATTGATAAATATGTTTCGAACAAAACTCTAAGACTCAGTGTGGGAAAATAAAATTCGTGCATCTCATAAGTTAAAATAAAGCTCGAGTTAAAATCAAATTATTTTTTGAACGTAGATAAATTGAGATTATCACACACATTCATACATATAATTTGTGATATATCTTCTTGAAATTTTGGGCAGAACGCAGAAAAGGCTTGAATCTCTGTAATTACTCTTTTAATTTATTTTCCGGCCATGTAATTCAAAAATGCAAAAGGATAAAAAGGCGAATTTTAGAATAACATTTTCACTAAATTTGTCAGTTACGACAGTTGCAGACTTTGAATTTAATCTTCGGTTAAATCCGCCAAAGAAACTTAAATTTTCCTTATCTGTCTGACTATTCGCGTGAATATATATTAATTCAAAAACACAGAATGCAATAAAAAAAGACTATAAAAATATAGATCTGTTTTAAATTTTGGAAGGAAATATTCAATGATATAAGGTCAAAAATGGGCATTCATTTCCATTAAATATCGGGGAAATTAGATGGTAAAAGTGGTTTGCTACATTAATTTTATTACTCGGTCGATTTCGGTATTTTGCGACCTCAAGCAATGTACAATATGAGGATCTTTTTTTTAATAAGATATAGTTATATAATTTTGTGTTTCAGCATATTTTTAATATTCCAATAATTTCAGGTCAATATTTTTAATCTCATGACCTTTGCAAATATATATATGTGATTATATCTCTTAATCCAATTTAAACCCTAATTAATTTCCTAATTTTATCTTAATTTTGAAGATATTCACTTCATTCTGAAATGTTCCCTTATTTTCCGATCCAATTCCCACTTTTTTTATTTAATTAATTCCACAAGCATTCTATGAAACTGCTGATCTCAGCACTTTCTCATGCTCCGAGTGAAGAGATAAAAATCCCTAAATCTTACAACATTCTTTAAAAGATACCTAAGATTCCCTTTCCGACATCGGCATGTGTCAAAGAAATCCTTTTCAAAATATTATAGTAAAATGATTGAGAGAAAAAAAAATTCTATCCCTTTTGCTCTTGTATCGCGATGTATACTGACGCATGTTGTATCATCGTTTATTTGTACAAATTATGCCTCCCAGATAAAATAAAGTTTAAAATTTCAAAAATTTTTTCTCTGCAGCCACGCATCTGCTAAAATATGTTTACATATTTTTATTAATTTGTTATGACTCCAGATTGTCCTCTATTTATGTCTATACATAATATTATTGAGAAAGTACTCGGTTTTTATAGATATTCTCATAATTCAGTGAATATAATGAAACACATAAGAAACTGACCAATTATATCTATTAAAGTGCTAATATTATTTTAGTATTATACCATTCATGGAATTGTATATTAGAAATTACTTATTTGGCAACCAGAAATTATTTTAACCAACATGCCTACGGTTCCCTCTCTCAGCCTTGAGATTCTAGGTAGCTGCCTGTTCAGCCTAGTTTGAAATCTACCATTGGGTTTACGTTAAAATTAAGAGAAGCGTATCTTTACCGTTTTTCACTTGGGATCATTATTTAATTCAGAATTTATTTTCATCTACATCAAATGGGGTCGAAAAATGGCCTGTCCATGCTTGAATGAAACATGGACGTATGAAAACGAAAGAAAAACTGGGAAAAGGTAAAATATTTTTAGAAAATCTTTTGAGATTAACAGTGCCAAATTTAAATGCATCTAACTTTATGCAAGAACAAAAAAAGAGACGTGAAAGAAAGAAAAAAGCAAGAGCCTAAATTTTCATGTAAAAGTGAGTTTATTCCGAAAATTGAGTTTAAAAAGAAACAGATTCAACGATAAAGTTAACACTTTTTGCCTGACCATTTGTATTTCTTCTTTATTAGCGCTTTTTTCTATATTTTACGAAATCTTGGCTGCAGTGATTACTTTCAAGACAAATTGAAAATAAATCTGTATCTGACAGGGGACTTATTTACTTTGTTGATGGTAAATAATTATTCGTACGGGATAAATATTCCTAAATATGGAATATTTTCTATGATAAATCTCGAGTGTTTCCGAACTTGGCGGACAAATATAAAATAAAAGAATCTTCATTTTACGGAATTTTTCCTTCAAATCTCAAAAGCAATAGATATAAAGTACCTCAATTAATTCAGTATCATCAGAAACTGGTTAATGCATAATGAGAAATTTTAAAAAGGGACTACGAAATATATATTTAAAGTTTATTTACGTAATTTAATGATTGTTTGACCATAAAGATAATCTTTGAAGGCGGTGAATTTAACATTTTGTTTTAGAATGTCTTATTTTCCAAATTATCTTATTTCAATCTTCTCAGTGTTCAAAAATATCTTCTTTTTGTTCAGATAATAAATATATCTCCATCAATTCATTTTATCGATATACGTATTCTCTCAACTAATTTCTGAATAATCATTTCTGCTGTCTCAGCAAACTTCGTGTGATAACTACTCAAGTAATAAGCAACCGCACCCATTAATTATTTCCGGAGTGAAAAATCATCCATATCATTTCCAGCTGCAAGAAACGAAGTAAATTCAAACGAGTTTCATAAACAAAAAAAAGTGTAGAATTTTCCTTCGTTGAATATGCATGATTTATTCGCTAGAGTGTAATCAAAAATCGTTTAAATCTACAATTCAAGAATCGAGTTTGACAAGAAGTGTATCCGTCATTTGCATTGTAGTCTTCCTCACTCGTTTATTCATCGATTTGTTATTTTTGAATCTTAATCGAAATGACTTGCATAAAATAAACCCTCGCTCGATGCCAACACATGGAATGAAATTCGCATTTGGCGCGAAAAGAAATGGATTTTTAAGCGATTGCTGCAATCGATGAATAAATAATGGAATCGATTTTTCTTACGGAAGAAACTGAGGCAGCATTTTGTCTTTGGGAAAGGTCGATTTTTCGTTCTATTTTTCTTATTTACTATATGTAGGATTTCTTTGAAGTACATGCAAGCAATATATTTTTTTCTTTCACTTTCGTTACCTCAGGAAAAATGTAAACGTTGATACTGTGGCTTTTTTTATTGAAAGATTGGATGTAATTTTTAATATTTATTTTAATCTTTTGAAAACTTGTGGAAACACTTTTATTTATCTAACAGGTAAAGCAGATGTTCAATTTTTATACGGAAAAAAATATTGCTTTGACCTTGAGCTATTTATAGGAATGTATGAAAACTGGTTAAAAAATGATTAGCATTTCTTCAACGAACCTCTCTATCTCTCTGTTAAATGATAAGGTTTGATCGCCTAACCTGTCATTGTATGGTTCATAAATAGAACTCTTTTTTTAGTAATTGCATCCATTCGTATGGTGTTATTATCACATGACAAACGTAACGCCAAAATGAGCAGTGGATTTGAAACTTAAGTAGATACAATGCCTGTGATAAGCGTCGTGTTATCTTAATTTTTTTTTTTTCCAAAGTAGAAAAAAAATTTTTTTTTTTTTTTTTTACATTGCTAAAGATAATGATATATTTATTTAGTAATCTACATTTTTCTATTTTTTGAATTACATTTCTGCATACTATACTTTAATTTTATTATTAGATTGCTAGGTTATTGTGGTACCATGGATACACAATTGAATTAAATTTACAAAAAAAAAAAAAAAAAAAAAAAAAAAATATTAGCACTAATTGTTTTCATTACATTTCCATCTGTTTTTCATATTTATTTAATATTTTAAATTTCAACCTGTAATTTAAAAATTATAAAAATTTCATGCATTTCTTTTTGAAATCATAAATATATATATTTTTTTAATTTCTAGTATGTAGTTTTCTTTACCGATTTTAGATTTTAATTATAGTCTTTAAAACGCCTAACTGTGTAAAAGGGTTTGCAAAAATTTTGATGCTTTGTTCTGATAAACTTTCCTAAAATTTGTACAAAGGAATTAAAAAAAAATATTTTCTGCAATTAAATTTAAATATTTTAGTATTTCTAAACGCTGTTTTCAGGTTTTTCATATAAATTCTAATCATTCTTTTAGTTAATGAAATACTTTTCGATATATCACTAGTTGAATTTCCTTTCTAAATAATCACAGAATAAAACTTACTCAGCAGAACATTTCTAAAAGAAGATCTTTTAAAAAATATCATCAAAACAGAGTTAAACAAATATTAAAGAATTTAAACTGTTCTACTTCATTTTTATAAAGATTTTTGTTGCTGTTACACGTAAATATTTATAAAGAATGTATTTTAGATCACATTTCAAGACTAATGGTAAAAATTGGGAAAGTAAATTTCATTAATATATTAATCATAACTATTGCATTGATGTAGTTTATAAAGCATATTATAAAATATCACCGAACAAATGCGTTCATCATGAATTATTATTCTAACAATACATATTAAGATTCACGCGAAGTTAAGGTAGGGTTACACGCAGCCAGTTATAAGACGGCCAATAGGCAGCGCATGCGTAGAAAGGCTGAAAAATACTATTCCATCTATGGCAAGTACTTGTCCCGATCAGACAACAACAAGCAGCTGTATTTTTTTTTTCTTTACTCCGCATGCGTTTGTAAAATTTGGCTTTTTTTCCCCTTTTTTTTGCCGGAAAAAAAATGGATCACTTATCACAGATTAATTCCGACATTTTTTTGCTCTTTGTTCTTTCTAATGCGAGGTTGATTTTTTTCCCTTCATTTTATTTGGCATTTTTTTACAGTTTTTCAAATTTAGGTATGTTTACCTTTTTTTTTAATTTTATTTTATCGTATTTTTTTTGTGTAAACATCCATCATTTTAATACGATACTCAGTTTAAAAGAAAAACTCAGAGATGCCAAAAAGGTAGTTTATATCCAAGCATGGAATGCTTGGATCAATTATGAAATTGTGGCAAATATAAATCGGTCCTTTCCTGCGCTTGCGTTGGCTTTCTGGCCGTTTTATAACAGGCCGAGTGTAAACTTACCTTTAGTCTGTTACGTCATGAATGTCTTACATGGTAGATATTATATTACTGTTAGTATTTTTGTTGAAATTATTTCTATTTTTATAGTCCAAATTTTTCCATTTTAATAACAGAACGAAACAGAAAATACACAAAAGTTTTCAAAAACATGTATAAATGTTGAGAAATTCCCATTTCTTTGCAATGCAAAGCATACCAGCAATTTTTATGAATTTACCATAGAAACCCAAGAGTTCCTAACTGATGATTTTCTGGGAAGCATATTTTATTGCAAATCTATCACGGATTGACTGCAATGTTATTATAACTATGAAAACTATTATTTTTGTTCAAATTTCTTCTGTTTTTGAAGTCCACATTTTTCATTCTAATAACAGAAACTTTATAGAAAATGCACGAAAACTTTTAAAAATATGTTTAAATTTTGAGAAATTTCCATTTCTTTGCAATGCTAGCAAACCAGAAATTCCGATGAATTTACGATATAAACCCAAGAATTCCTAACAGATGATTTTCTGGGAAGCATATTTTATTGCAAATCTAACACGGACTGACTGCAAAGTTACTACATTTGTCAGCATCAAAATATGACCTCCAGCACATCATTCGTAGAACTACATTCTCAACATCTGGAGTTTTTCCTTTGAAACATGGTAGTAAATAAAAAACGATTTTCGGATCAATATGAAAGAAACTACGTCATATGCGTTCTTTTTTTTTTTTTTCATGATTTATTTTTTCTGAAACATTAAGTTTTTCGAATTCTTTCCTTAAGTTTTTCAGTTGGAAAAAAACGATAAAGAAGAGAGATATTGAAAAACCGAAGTATAATTTCTCATTCAATTCCTTTTAAACTTTTTTAGTTTCTTCAGTGGGAATTTTTACTTTTAGCACGAATTTTTTTAGTTCGTGAATAGGAATTATTCTCCATTCAATCGAATTTAGTGAGTGGATTTACCATTAGTTTTTATAAATCTGTTTTAGATTATTATTATTATTTATTTATTTATTTTTGCTCAAAGCTCAACAGTGTCAAATTACAAAAAAAAAAAAAAAAAAAAAAAAAAAAGATAAGGTCAGACAAAATAATTTTAAAGATAAACATTTTCTTAAAAGAAATGTTTTTTTAAAAAAATATTTTTTATTGTTTTTATTTTGCTATTTTTTTAAAATCAGACTTCTATTTTTGAAATTCATTGACACTTATATATTTTTTTAAGAATATGTTTTTTAAGAATAAAAAAACTAGAAACAGTTTTTTTTAGCAAGTAAAAATTTTTTTAGCGCCAATAAGAATTTTTTAATTTTATGAAAAGGTATTACTTTCGATTGTATTTACCGATTGATTTTATCATTTGTATTCATAAACTAATTTCTATTTTCAAAATAAAATTTAAAAATTCATATTTCAATTTTTTTCCCAACTCAAGGGTAGCAAATTACAAAAAAAAAAAAGATAAAAGATAAATGGTGAAAAAAAAAGTTTAATAGGTAAAAATTTTCTTAAAAAGGAATATCTTTGGTAAAAATATTATATATGTATTTGCCAATTTTTTTACTCAGATTTCTATTTTCTTTTTTCAAATACATAGCAACTTTTATATTTTTTAAAACAATTTCTTTAAAAAAAATGAAACATCTAAAAGCAAGTTTTCTACCAAGCAATAAAATTCTAGCAAATTGTATATCAAATTTACCAGAATAATGAAAAACAAGTATTTCTTCTTTCTTTGAGATGAAAATTTACTATATAGAAAAGTATATTTGTTTGAAACATGATTCTCCCTTTATTATTAGTTCATAACATTAAATAAAACCTTTATTTTGTTAAACATTAAAATTTGGAGCGTTTAAATTTTTAAAATTCCTTATTAATTTAACTAATTAAAGACTAACATAAAATATGATACGTTTCGATGAATCTTTTTATTTTTCAGATAGTATTAAACATGGTCTTTAAAATTTTTATTATGCTTTAATGAATAAGAATATTTATATGCTATGCAAATATTATATTTCACGATCCTTCATTAATTTTATTAATTAAAATGTTAATAGAAATATAATATATTTGTGCTAATTCTTTTATGGTTAACATAGATAAGAATACTTTTAACAGCAGGGATCATTTTAATAAAATAATGAATGAACTAACTCGATGATTTTGGATCATATCAAACTCTAATGAGTACAATTAATTATTAATTATTCCACAAGTCAATAAATAATTAATTATTCATCCTGTCAGTAAAAAAATAAACTACAAAGCATTTAAAAATGACTTTATATATATATTACTTAGATGTTGATGATAAGCAAATTAAAAAAAAAAATCGTCTTTAAAAACTGATTTTCTTTAAAATACTTATATGCTGTGCAAATATTATATTTCATGGAATTATAATTATTATAAATGTAATAATTTATTTTTAAAAACATGCAGGTCAAATTAAATTATAAAAGCTTGAAATACATTTTATAAATTGGATATTATAATCACATTTAAAGTATATTTTTAATGAATGTCTAAGCAATTTTTCACTTAATTTCATTATTGTATTTTCTACATCGCCTCACGTTTATATGATTTTATTTTGAGTGCCATATTTTTGATAAAAATTATTTTCTACTTTTTCGCATTCAAAAGGGTATGTTAAAATAATACATATTAATAAATGAATAAATAATAATAAATAAATATTATATATAAATTGTAAAAGATTTTTCCAATACAATAGAAGTACTTTTTGCGATATTTACTAAGATATTACTTCAGATATGTAATGAAAAATCAATCAATTGATTAATTGATTGTGAATACATAATTAGAGAAATATCAGTACTTTATTCCAACAGAATCCTAGCATAAAATGATACCAAAATTCCATCTTTCACTTACGAAGAAAGGGAAATTAAAACTGAGTGAAAAAAAATAATAGTTTTAAATTGAAATAAATAATAAAGTGTAATCAAATTGGTCAAAATAGGACATTATTTAAATGTTTTAATCTTTAAGATAATAAATATTTATTTTATAGAATAATAACCTTTATATAAATTAAAGTCATTGAAACTATGCATGTATGTACCCATATCTTTTTCTAAATAACCGGGCTGCATTCAATTATATTTTATACATTGAATATTTAACACAAGAGAAAAAGATATTGGCATCTTTTCAAAATGCAAATTTTTGTATATCGAATTTTATCTAGCTTGCTCTCTTCGTTTTGTAGATATCGCGTTAGCTTATATTTGAACAACTGGACAGTCAGACTTCCTCTAATCTGTTTTCCTAAAAATTTGATAGAAATCTACAAATTTGGTATAAAGACCGTATATCAAATTTCATCCGTGCAGATCAAAGAGTTTTTGTGTTATCTTTGTCACAGACAAACATTTCCAAAAAAATGTCTTTCGAACTCAAGGTGGTCTAAAACGGATAGATTTGCCAAAATCTCGAGTTCGAATTTTTTGTGGATTACTTTACTTTCTCTATACTATGTATATAAGAAAATAAAAAAAATAAATAAATAAAAGTTTTTTTTAACATAAAAAAACAGAGGCACATTTACACATCTAATAAACGGCCTTATTAGACAATATTTGAAAAAAAAAACGCATTTTATTGTTGAAATGCATAAATACGAACGAATAATTGTAAATCAGAGCATATTAGCATAATTATGGAAGAGATCTAAGAGAAACATTTGTAAGCAGATGTTTAGCAATCTATTTGAGGGAAAACTATTGTTTTGATCTATTTTTGCGATGAAAATGAATTATCGTTTGGATCTTTATATAACGTCTGCAATTGTCAGTTTTATAATGAAATGTTTCAGACGATAAAATAAGTTTGTGTTTTATAATACTTTTAACGAAAAGTGTTTTTACATTAAAAATATTAGACATGTAAGTATTTTATTCGTAGCAATGCCGGATATATCAGCTGGTATTATTATAAAATAGAAATAAAGTGACTCAAAAAATTGAGAGTACACCTTACTTTTACTTGATAAATCCGACTTTCAATATAAATAACACATTACCGGGAAATGCAAACATGTTTTTATTTTTACACATAACAAATGGTTTAATTAAGTGTAAAAATAAAGAAAAATCCACGAAATTCTTCAAAACTGAAAACTTTTAGAAGCATTTTAAATAATCATATGCAGAATTTTGCCTCAAAAAATTGAGAATACACCAATGAAAATCTTGTAATATCTCGCATAAGAAGAACGTGTCCGTATTTAGTTGCATGTCTTTTGGCTTTTATAATGGCCTCTAAACGTCGTGGTACCGATTCCACCAATTTTTGGTGGTATCTGAAGATATTTTACCCATTCTTCTTGCACCACTTGTTTTAAATGGGTTTTATATCTAATTTTGTGTTTTTGGGCGACTGCTTCGAGTGTGGTCCACACATATTCAATGGTATTTATGTCGGGGAACTGTGGTGGTGTGTGTGTAACAGCTCTTTACAATGAAAAATACACCATATTTTGACGTTACGTGCATTCTGTTTGGGGTCGTTGTTCTACTGGAAAAAGAAATTTCCATCCAAACCCAAATTTTTAGCACTTTCCTTTAGATAGCTACGAAATATATCCAAGTAAACCATATCGTTTATAATACCATCTATAAAAATTAAATTTTCTGTCCCGGATGAAGCTATGCATCCTCAAATCATAACGGAGTCACCATCATGTTTAACTACAGGACGTAAATTTTTTGGATCCGAAGCTGTATTAGACTTTCTCCATACAATACGATAGCTGTCACTGCTAAAAATGTTGATTTTTCTTTCATTACTAAATATAGCTTTCTTCTAAAGGTTATTGATCTTTAATTGATGAGTTTTTTCCAACTTCAAATGCTTTTTTTGAATTTGAAAGCTGATGAACGGTTTCTCTCTAACAATGCGATTTTTATATCCAGCTTTTCTAATGGCATTTCGCACAGTTTCAACACTTACACTTCTATCTATGATTTGAAAAGCTTCTGCAACAAACTGCATGAACCATATGGTCGCAACAGTCTAAAAGAAAGTGTTAAAAATTTGGATTTAGATGGAAATTCCATTTTTCAGCAGGACAATGACCCCAAACATAATGCACGTAACGTCAAAATATGCTGTATTTTTAATTGTAAACAACAGTTACACACACCACTATAGTACCCCGACATAAATACCATTGAATATGTGTGGACCACACTCGAAAAAGTGGTCCAAAAACACAAAATTAGAAACAAAACCCATTTAAAACAAGGGGTGCAAGAAGAATGGGTAAAATATCTTCAGATACCACCAAAAATTGGTGTAATCGGTACCACGACGTTTAGAGGCCATTATAAAAGTCAAAAGACATGCAACTAAATACTGACACGTTCTTCCTATGAGAGATATTACAAGAATTTCATTGGTGTATTCTCAATTTTTTGAGGCAAAATTCTGCGTATGTTTATTTAAAATGCTTCTGAAACTTTTCAATTTAGAAGAATTTCGTTGATTTTTCTTTATTTTTACACTAAATTAAACCATTTGTTATGGGTAAAAATAAAAATATGTTTACATTTCCCGGTAATGTGTTATTTATATTGAAAGTCGGATTTATCAAGTAAAAGTAAGGTGTACTCTCAATTTTTTGAGCCAAAGTATATAAAAAGGTAACATTGTTAAAATTTCTATAATAAAATATCCCCAGTCATATTAAGTAGATGTATTGCAACTGCAATAAATCATAAAAATATTTAAAATTACACGAATTCGCACGAATTGCACGAATAAAAGGGTACTAATACTTTTATGGGAGCGCGAATAAATGGGCAGTGGAAATACAAGAACAAATGTTCAAAGGTTCTGAAATATTGTTCTAATTACATCAATAAATTTTCTGGATAGAAAGGAGCTTCTGTCTCCAGAATGAATTTCAATAATGTACCTAAATGAATTTCTGAAACACCACATAATTCTTATACATATACAATATAGAATCTGTCATTCGATTCTTGGAATTTCGAATAAATATTCCACCATTCTATTCTCGGAATGATTCCGATATCTAGATGTGTTTTGGGAACACCACATAATTCTTGCCTTTGAACAAAATAGGAAAGCCGCCAACTCATACACTGTTATTAAGGGATACGATATCTTTTCTATTAACTGCAACCGCAGGCATTAGGGCTTATGATATTTAGGCCCCCTGGTGTCGGGAACTGGATTCATTCAGTTCCCTTTACAGAAAACAACTTTTTTTGTCACGACGAAAAAAAGAATATATGGTAATAATAATAATGAATATATTCAACCAGTAGGAGCTCATATATGACTTACTTTTTCTGTGATTAATATATCACTAAAGCTTAGAGCAACCACTTTTTATCTTTTTCTGTGACTGATTAAAAAAAATCAATGAGAAGCAATGCATCCCAAAACATTTTTAAATTTTAGGTAAAATTTTAAATAAAAATAATAATACACGTCGATGTTCTAAAACTCATATTCATAATTACAAACGTAAAATGTTTTCAGATATTCGAAGTTATATGATTGCCGTAATTTAATTAATATTTTTTAAAATTTCTTATTAAAGCATTATTTTTATAATAAACCTCTATATTTTTTTGTCTTATATTATAAACGAAATACTTTATTAATTTCACTTACAAGGACGGTGGACTCTTTAGGCACTTTTGCGAATTATTCATTTAGGGTTATGGAATTTCTTATGCATATATATTGAATTAAAAATACGTCAAATTTCTTTAAAAATAACTTTTTAAATCGAAATATTATTTTTTAAATTAAATAATTATATATAAAATTTCAAAATATTCCACGGGACTTAGTTTTTAATTTTTTTATATTATTTTTTTCCTTATTACCCTATATGAATTCATTTGGAACAAAACTGTGCATGATTTTGTAATTCCAATTAAATTCTAACTTTTTAAAAATATTTTTATGCACACTTACTGTATTTTCATAAGAATTTTATTTTTTTCTGAACTAAAATTGACTTAACTATTTTAAAATTCTCTAAATACAAAATGCATACCATATTTTCATTTAATGTTTAACTGAGACCTTTATTATTATTTTTATTTAGTTTCTTCAAAATTTAAGATATTTGGAGCATTTCAAAGATATTTAAATCTAATTAAAATATCATTTTGATGAAAATCATGAAAATTTACTTTTTTCTCAGGTCTTTCAAATCTTTATTTTGTTGAACAATACATTTTATAACACTATTTTAGTTAAAATTAAACATATATTTTAGTGATGAAATGATAAAAATAAAAAGTCATTTTTCGTCCTTTTTTGCTAATTTTAAAGTTTACTGTCCCTTTAATTCACTTAATTTAAACTCAGCATCAAAATATGCATTTTGCCTGCTTATTGAGGCAGTCAGGTGTTCTAATTCCTACTACATGAGAACTGATAACACTCATTTGATATGGAATTCTATGTGAATTTGCTCATTTTTTTAAAGATTGTCCATGTATTGAGTAATTGAAACGCTTTATTTTTAGAATATCTACTATTTCTGACGTTTTCTTGAATTTACAAAGAAATACAGGACATTTTAGATGATTTTCAATAAGGTACTTCTAGTAGGATGGAAATTATGTTTATAACTATCGCAATATGAGAGTCCATTTCCATTTCCATTGATTCTTTATGAACAGAAGGTTGAAATGAAGCAGTGACACTGAACGCAACCATACGCGTTCTCCGGATCTCACTCCGGTGGATTTCTTCTTTGATGCTAAATGACACATAATATTTATAGCTGAAAGCGAACTACAACCCTCTAATTGAGGAAAACTAATGAAGAAGAATGCATTTAAATATCAAATATCGTGCTTAACAAAATTTACAATTCATTTTCACGAATATTTATCAATTCTTTAAATCGTATAGATAATATATTTTATCTTCAGAAAAGTTAACTTTTCCAGCAAGGCTAGACAGAGAGGGGGAAAGATGTGGAATTATTTAAAAAAAATTATTTTTCTAGCTGCCAAATAAATAGTTATAAAAATAATAACACATAAGTGATAAAATATTGCGATAACAATTTCTTATCAAATATAAATGGTCAGTTTTCCTATATGTTTCATTAAGCTCATTTAGAATGTTTATAAAGCCAAACATCTGAATCAATATTATTGTGTACAAATGTAGATGACGGATATTCTAGAGTCAGTCACAGTACATAAATCAAATCAAATACATATTTACAAAATCAATGAAATAAAAAAAAATATTAAATCATTAACGAAAAAAAAATGTTGAAATGTGAATCTAAACTGATTATTTTATTAAAACTCTGGCATCAAAATGTTCATTGACTATAGCTGCGAAATACCTAAATATCTTAAGTAAACACTGAGTTTACATACGAAACAATGGGAAACAGTGACAGCTATCATACGCATTTGTATTATTATGTTTATTCATTTTTTATACTATATTTAATTATTATATATTCATTTTATAATATTATATATTCATTTTATAATATTATATATTCATTTTATAATATTATATATTCATTTTATAATATTATATATATGTGTGTGTGTGTGTAATGATATCTCTTAGTCTAATTTAAATCGTAATTAATTTTCTAATTTTTATCTTAATTTAGCCCATATTAACTTCATTCTAAAATACTCTCTTATTTCCTGATCCAATACACACTTTATTTAATTAATTCAACAAGCGCTCTATAAAACTGCTAATTTAGCAGTTCTCCCGCTTCCAAGTAAATGGATAAAAATCCTTAAAACTTTCAAAATTCTAAGATACCTAAATTTCCCTATCCTAAGTCTACACGTGTCAAAGAAATCCCTATCAAAATCGCATTGTAAAATCACTGAGGAAAAAAAGTTTGGTCCCTTTTGCTCTTTTAGCTCTTGGGTCATGATGTAGACTGACATTTTCTTACCACATATTCTTGTACATAAATTATACCTCCCTGGAAGGAATAAATCGAAATCGATTAAAATCTCAAAATTTCTTCTATTCGGCGACGCCACTGCTAAAATATGTTTATATATATTAATATTTAATCTGAATAAGTAGTATCAAGATCTTTTTAAAACTACTGGGATATATATTAGCAAACCAAGTTTATAGTATATTATTAAAGTCACAATTTGGTATTGAAGTAAAGGAAAACAATTTTCTTGTTTTGTTTTGAATAATCAATAAAATAATACTGTTAATATCGGCAGTCTTTTTTATTTTTCAAAGACATCTGCCTCGAAAGGATTAAATATATTTATTATTTATATATTTACATCTACACGCTGATAATCTATATGAAGAACTTATTTTTGAGAAAAAGTTTTCCAAGGATTTCATTGCTAAATGTTATAATATAAATATTTCAGCCTAATTATAAATCCTTGAGTTTTATGAAATAATTAAATTATTTCACCGAAGTTCAAGAAGTGGAAAAACTAGAAATACCTAAGCCAATTATCTGCCTTATAAAAAAGCATTATCGTATTTCTAATTTAGAAAAATGGTGAATAAATTCTTTACAAATACAATCAAAACCGAAAGAAAACTTTCTTTAAATAGAAAAGTTACTGAAATAGTTATTTTCAAAGTATTACTTTTATCAATAGAAACAAAATATTCGAACGAATTCTAGGAACATTCTTTATGGAGCAAATATATAATTAAAGATTATTTTAATAATAACTAGAAATAAAAGTATACCCCTTGAAGGACAATTTAATTATAATTTTTATAAAAATTCACATTATTTTGTCTCTAACAAAGCATAAGTTTCTTCAGTTTTGGTTCAAGATAATTACCATGGAATATCCTTGAAAAATGTGAATAACGGTCATTTGAGGAATGTGCATTCATTATCTTTGAAAACAAATATTCACTAAAAGGGGAAAAAAAAAAAAAAAAAAATAGGAATATCGACTGATTTTGGAAGATAAAGTTTTGTAAAACATATAATTAAGTAATGGAACAACAGATATGCCAAGAAGCGATGATTAATTACATTTTTTTGGGGGGAAAGCGATTCTAGCGTAATTGGATATTTTGGGAAAACACAAATTTGGATAATTATTGAATGAATTAACAGAAATGGAAAATGTATTTGACACTTGATTTTTAAAAGGATTTGAAATCTGAAACATTGCAAGGTTTTGATTTCAGGATTTATAAATTTATTTAGATTATTTATTTTTATTTCTAAGTTATTCATAAAGATGCAATATTTTTTGATGATGCATTAGTGATGTATAATATGTCGTGTTATGTTGATTATTAAATAAAGCAAAGAATTACTATAAATATTATTAATAACCAATAAAATATTCTTTTGCTTTATTAACAAGCTATTAAATGCTTGGGATTCATTAAGTACAAGTAATATTCAGTGTTTTGAGGATTATACAGAATAGGCTTTTTATTAATTTTACACCCTGCAGTAACTTATAATTACATAAATAATAAACATAATTTTCAAAAATTAATTTTGAATGATATAAATTGAATAAAAATAAAATTAAAGAATTTATATACTTTGTTTTAAATCAAAAATGTTCTCTAATAATATTACATATTAATCATGTTTCTTTAAATATTTTTTTTAACTTTTCATAAATTAAACTTTTATACTTTTAATCAAATAATTATTTTTACCCTTTTTTTTATCTATTTCGTTGGCCTTTATAAAAGAGTATTAAATTGGCACTTTAAATAAATTATGAAGCTTGAGATTCATTAAATACAAGTAATATTCCATGTTTTGAGAATTAAATACAATTATCACTTTACTAATTTTACTCCCTGCAGTAACATATAATTACATTAATAATAAATATGCCTTTTAAAAATTAATTTTGAATAATATAAATTGAATGAGAATAAAATTAATGAATTTATATACTTTATCTTAAATAAAAAAAACTGTTTCCGGATAATATTTAAAAAAAAAATGTAATCATGTTTCCTTGAAGAATTTTTGTTTAAATTTTCATAAATCTTATTTAAATATTTTATTCAAATTTTTATTTTAAATCATTTTTATCGGTTTCGTTTACATTTATTAAAAAATTATTAAAGAAAATATTTAGTAAAAAATGTTTTAATACAATTTTTTGAATACAATACAAATATTTTATTATTTCTATAATTATATTCTATTAATTATTATAATTATTTTTAATTATAGAAATTAATTAATTTATTTTTAGTATTTCTATTCTTTAAATATTTTTTCAATTTCCTGAAATTTCTTCTAATTTCTAATAAAGATATGAAATTCCAAAATGAAATAGTTTAACAACGATTTTTTTCCAGATTATAATATTATTTTTCGTTATAGAAATGAGAGAAAATATTTTCTTTATTCCTTATATTTAATTCCTGCACAAAAGAATTTAACCTAAATAATAATTAAAAATTAACAAATATTTAGTTTTAGTAGAAATGTTTTTGCAAACAATTATTGCGAAAAAAATGCTTAAAAGAACTTATAGTTGAAAAATTTGCATTGCCATTATCGTTGTTACATAGTTGGCATTAGTATTATAAATAAAAATTTGGCTTTAAAAGCTAATTTTGTTCGAGAATATTAGGCTTAAGAAATGAAACTGAAAGAAGATTTCGATTGGATGACTCAAACGTTCTATATTCAAACATTTACAGATTTTGCAAACAGTTTGTTTTAATATCTGAAAATTAAATTAATTTTATCCTGAATTGTATCAATATGCAACTTGTATTAAATTATTAGACGATAGGTTTGTTCTTCAAATTTTATAACAATACATTCATTTAATTCAAAAATTCACTGTGAAATTTTAGTACAGTGATATTTTAATTTAATATGCAATTACACCAATAGTAAACATTTCATGTTTGTAGTTATTTAATTAATATCCTCTAAGTAATTTCTATTTTTTAAAAAAACAAAACAAAATTTTTTACGTCAATTATCTGGATGTTCCATCAACTATATCTTGTCTACACCCAAACTCGGATCTTTCGGGTTCCATTCTAATTCGTTTTCAATAAAAAAATAATCAAATCGGTTAATTAAAAAACCCTATTAATTTAATTTTATTGTAAATAAGCTAATGTAGACCTCGCTTTTTCAATCTTTCTTATGTATAAAATAATGATTTTAATAGTATATCCTGTGCACTGAAGGAAAAAAAAATATAACAAAATATATTTACGTTTAATTTTTCTTCGATTCAATTTTTACATTTTTTTATTATAAGCTACATATTTTACAAAATTTTGTTATTGTATATTTATCTTCCTCGACATCCAACTATTGAAGTTAAGAAAAGTTTGGTCATTTTATTTATATATAGCATTTTATAATAATAAAAAAAATGATTGATTCCCACACAATAACATGTGATATATGACAAAATTTTTGGCTCGAATGCCTTTACATGTAATAAGGAACATTGATTTAGACACAGCGAAAAACTACGGTTATGGCTTTTCCTTCCTACCTCACGCCACTGAATTCCAATGACTTGTGCTGGCCGCAGAATCTGGAGAAAAGCCAAAATAATCCAATCTGGAGACCCAGTCGAATGTACATCCAAATTATCCAACGGCTGGACAGGCATCAGCTGTTATTGATCGTCGTTAAATCTCGGCAATGTGTAAAGGCTGGCGTAAATTATGAATGAAATTTCACATTGGATTGGAGATAAGAGGTTTACCCAGAATTTATGTCCAAGAATCTATTCAATTAAAAGCTTACAGCAACTCTTGAATGTGCATTTATGTTGTATTCTTATGAGTTATATATGCATGGTAATCTCGTTGGAATTTAAACGGAAAACAATGTATTTGGGTTATTGTTTGTTTGAATACGTCATGGGATAGTATCAGCATTTTGGTTCAAAATGTCGGTTACAGAAAATATTTTAATTTCTTTAATTTTTTTACTTAATTTCATTATTGTCCCTGTTTTCATTAATGTTTTTTTAAATAATCGTTAAATGTTTTCCTAAACATTGAATAATAATTGATAAATGTAAAAGAAAAATTGTTGACATATTTTTTAAAAATATATTAACATAGCTTTCTGTTTCATAGCAAATATAAGATAAATATACTGTAAAACATAAAAATCAAAAATTAAATTGCTAAATTAAAAGAACTTATTTTTAAAATGAACATTAGTTATATATATATATATATATATATATATATATATATATATATATATATATATATATATGTAAGAATTATTTTATGTGAAGCAGAATGCAGTTTGAAGACAGTGAAGATACTTTTAATTTTGTGACGTCGTTTTATTTCATTTTGAAGAAGCAGGCATGTGTACAAGCGATGAGCACACAGAACGACACAGAAAAGGAATGAGGAAAAAGCTTTTGGACATTTTATCCCTGGTCTTTTATAACCTATAATTTTGATAGGGAAAATATTTCTTCATAGTACTAATATATTACGAGATTTCGATAGAGATTTTCGTCACACGCGCGGAGAAGGCAGGGGAAAACACAGGGAGATTTTAAAAAAGAATTTGCCTCATCAGCGGTATTTTGCCTCTTCACGCGCAGTGTGGGAAAGTTAGATTTTAGCTGATTCAACAATTTAACAAAGCTTCTCCTGAATTAATTAAGTAGAGACAGTGGAATTGGATCACGAAATAGGAGAATATTTTATAATGAAGTTACTATGGGCCAAATTAAGATAAAATCTTGAAAATTAATTAAATTGAAATTAGAGTTAAAATATCATTACATATGTGTGTGTGTGTGTGTATGAGAGTGCCCTACGATTAATATGAATAAGTTGCTATAAAAATAATAAGCGGCTGATATGATAAATCGATTGATAACTTTTACTAGCTTTTGTTAATAATAACTTATTAACCATATTGACCGTTGCATATATATATGATTCTTTATTAACAGTCATTTTATGAAAAATATCGTATTTTTTAAGCTTTCAAAGGGTAACTATGTTTTAAAAATTTAAATATGTTCTATGTTAAAATTTTTTAAAATTTATTTGAAAAATTAAAGGATTTTTAATAGTTGTCGGCAAAATTAAACACTTAAATTGCCTTAATGTAAGTATGGCCATCATATTGTAAATGTGTTGACGAAAGAATACGCAATTGCAAGTGACTATTCGTTGTAAAAGGTAAATCACTCACTAAATATCTCTTCAATGTATTAAATCGCGAAATGAGTCTTTGCCATTGCGTGATATCAAGTTTTGCATTTCTAAAACGATGAAATATCTTGTTCGTTTGCTTTAGGAAATGGGTGTGGAGTTCGTCTTCATCTCTTCGCCATTTTGAAATTGCAGGCTGGATATTAATTTTTTGAGTGTAAGAAAAAATAATAATAGTTAAGCTCGAGATTAGATTTATTGGGTGGATGATCAAGCATCTTCAAGGGGAAATTCAAAAGCTGTAATTTCTGACGAGTTGTTGTGAGCATGCCTTATCGTAGATTAATATATTTGTGACCACACAATGCTATGGATATTCTATGCCTCTTGCTTCACATATTCTGTCACAAAATTCACAGCATTTCCATTGACCGCTACTTGGTTTAAAGTATAAATTGTGAGTCCCATGGGATTATATATATCGAGTAGCTCGTAATCGTCATCATATTGTTTTCTCACTATCCATATTGACGCAGATTTATCTTCTCTTAGGTTGGGGTTCCACGGGGGCATCTCGTAATTGAGGTTGAGAAGCTTCTGGCACGGTGGTTGGTTCTCTCAACCATGGTGGGTACACAAAAAGGTGAGGGCCTGATTCCTCCCATAAATGACGGCACGTTCTTCCCAAGGGAAGGTTTGTACCGTGGCCGGTTGATGACACTTAGGATTCAACCACAGTTAATGCCAGTGTTGCTGTTGCGGTGGTGCGGTGATTCAAATTTTTCTGTATGCCTTCCAGCTGGTCGGAGTAGCCAATTTGTTGTTCTATTAGGTTGTTAGATTCTTCACCATTCACTAGACATGTATCTCATTTCAGAACAATTGGTTACATTTTTTTTTTTTGTAATTAAGATAAAGCTATATGCAGAGAAGGGTGGCAAGTGTCGTATAATGGCTCTCAGCAACGTGCTGTGTCATTAGTTTCTCAAAGCCGTCATTGATGAGGAACGGTCATCTAGAGTTGGGTTGATACTCAATTTTGCTGCGTCATAGTGATACTCCTGATAATTTTTCCTAATGTTTCTTTTCCTAATACAATAGATATATCTTCGTCTCTTCCAGCCTCGAACATTAAATGTCACAAATTCGATGTCCAAGGAAAAAACAGAATCACTGATTCATCTCGTTCATTTTCATTTACAATTATCTTTTTAAAAGAGATTCCTTCTATTTATAATTATTAACCAAGTCATTTTATAGCAAGTGTTTTATTTAATATCAGGTTTTTCTAGAAATGTTTTTGATCTTAATTATTATGAAGTAAAAAAATTATAGTGAACGGTTATATTTTATTTCTATTTTTGCGTTTTATATGATTGTAAATTCTGTAAATACTTATTCCTATTATATCTTCTGAAAATATTCTAGTTTTATTATAAGGTAAACTATTACAGCAAACCGTTATACTTTATTTCCATTTTTGTGTGTCATATCATTATTAATTCAGTAAATACTTTATTTTTATTATATTTTCTGTAAATATTATGGTTTTAATAAAATTCCAGTGCCCATGCCAATCAAACCGTTCAGTGACCAGAATGGGTAACGGATATACGAGTATGAGACGGCGCTTTGTTCTGTACCTAATATAACCATTAAAATTTTTTTCCCCGTCAAGATGAAACCTGGTGCTTGACGGGTATCAGTTCTCGCATGTCCTGAAACAGATAGCTTATATCGATATTTCGGAAAATATATCGATGACAATGTAATGGCGAGCTTGGTTTTGGAAGTGTTTGAGAGATGGGTGAGAAGAATAATAAAAGATATTTGTTGATAGAATTAGTATAAGAATAGTTGGGAATTCTTCAATTATATATGCACCATTATGTGGAGTTGGAGATGAAATATATATATATATAGTTAAAAAAATTCAAACAAGTTAATAGCGTCGCCGAGAAAGATCGGTAAACCTAGCTATATCTGCCTAATATTTTGTACCAAATGAATACATTATCACTCGTTCGAAAAAGAATGAATTGCCCAATGAATCTAAAAATTGATGTCACGCATATGAAGCTCTAACTCTGTAACAGTTTTGGGTACCTGATGCAAAATATCTGGTTGATACAGCATTTTCTAACCTTACGGTCAACTTATATGCTATTATTGAGGGCATCTTGAAAATATTTGGAAGATTATTCTCACAGAATAATTACACAAGACACTCATCCCATGCACTTTCCTAGCTAGTGTTGCATTTCTAGTATTGCTAACTAATCTAGTCTAGTAAAGCAAGATTAATACAGCAAATTGATATATAAGGAGTGATATTTTAATTCTGTATTGGTAATCAGTACTTGATATAAAGTATCAAGTTGACACTGCATTATCTAACCCTTTGATCTACCATTAAGGGCATCGTACAATGCTACCATTCTCATCATACAATTATACATGGAACTCATTCCATGCATTTTCCTAACTGGTGCTGGATTTCTAATATTGCTAACAAGTCTAGTCTAGTAAAGCAAGATTAATCCAGTAAACTGATATCTAAAAAACGATACTCTAATTATGTATCGGTTTTCGGTACCTGATATAAAGTATTAGTATTACCTAACTCTATGGTCAATCGATATATCCTCAATGAGGGCATTTTGAAAATATTTGGAAGATTACTCTCGTCGAATAATTATACATGTCATTCAGTCCATGTACTTTAGTAACTGTTTCTGGATTTCCAGTATTGATATATTTTACACTGACTCTTGCGCAATAAGTGAGAAAATACGCTAAAATTATCAAATCAAAACAACCCAATGTTTTGAAATATATACTTCTTCGAAGATCCGGGTTTCTTAAGACTTCTGATTTCTTAAACCACATTGGATAAGGTGGATATTTCTATCGCAACCGACTTTATTATTTTATAGAAAAAAAATTGCTTATTCCACTAATTTATGTGACATAAACTAAATAAAAATAAACCCTACCTGGTGTTAACAAGACGATGGCAGTGATGATTAGGGAACAGACGGTGGCTATGACGAGTAGAGCAATGCCTATTCCTTTCCAGTTCCTTTGATCAGGATCTTCGGATACTAAATCCTGTTGGAAAAAGAAGTCAGTTTCAATAAGTATTCATTAAAAGACATATATAAAGATTGAATACATGTTTTAATCATTTATTATTTGCCACTTATTTGATATATAAAAAATGGCAAATAATAATATATTTTTATATATCCATCTATTATGAAAGAAAATCCATTCATTTGAATAAATGAATACTCTTGAAAAATAAGACATTTTATGTTTTAGTTTCTAAAGAAGAAAATAAATACTATCCACATCAGTTTATTGTTAGAATAAGGTAATTAAATAAAAATTTTATGCTATTTAAATGACAAAACTGTCTACTTTATGATTTACTATCATCGCAAAGAATTTTCTTAATTTTAATATTCTTCAGCATTTCCAATATTTCACAGTGTCACAGGAATATTGTTTAATGTTTTGTACATTTTGAGTTATATTTACATATTCTGTGCATATTCTGTGATATAATTTCTTATTACTCTAGGCACTAAAATAATTTTCTAATCAATTGTAATTTTGCTTCACTACAATTTCAAAATCTAAGTTTCACAGGCTATTATTTTCTCCATGGAATCAAAACATTCAGACGGCAACTTCTTTTTTTAAAATTATATAAGTTCCTAATATTTTCACTTCCTTATTCTGCCTTCATATTCAGTTCTTTGCACTGCTCATATAATGGTTTAGATAAAGAAATTTTGATAAAAGATGCAAATTGCACTATTTCCTTGAAATTATGAAGAATAAATAAATATTAAAAAACACGATGTTTTTTAATGAAAGCAAGTTTTACATATATATGCTATGCTATCTGCATAATATGCATAATATTTTCTATCGATTAATTTAGTTTGCTTATTTCGGATTATGTTTTGTAATTCTTTTATTTAATAACTGAATTCTTCTTATTTGGAATTAAATGTCAAATGAAACTCTGAAGAAAATATTTATAACATCTGGAATTGAATAATTTGGAAAATAAGTAAATGTTTACTTTCAAAAATGATTTATAACATTTTTATAGAAAAAAACCCCGATATATTACAATATTATATATCCACTTTTATTATACAAGGAATATATTCTAGAAATATTTGCAAATAAGGCATTTTTTAAAAATAAATTTATCATCATTTATCGATAGAATTTGTATGGTTTTGCTGGGCTTTCTTTTTTTTCTCCATGAAATAAATTTTTGAATATACGATGATAATATTTTATTAAATTTAGAACTTTAATACAATTTTTAATTTTACAAACAAGGAGTCTCCTTAAATATCAACGCAAAATTTTATAAAAGAATATTCTTAGATTTATATGTTAATTTATACTTTCCGTTAAACTCAAATGCAAAATAAGAAGCACTAACGAAATGAATTTATTGATAAAACTTTTTATCAAAAAATCTTTTCAAATTCTGTATCAATTAATCAAAATGTGGTACAGGTTTATAACGTGAAAAGAAACTTAAGAAAAAGTTAATAAATTATAGTCTCTGCAACAGCTGTTGAAAATTTATTTAACGGCGCTTTAAATAAATCATTTTTCTACTTTATTTCTTTTCCTCTTTCTTTTTTTCGTTTATTATCGTCTGCTTATTTTCATGCATTTTAATGTATTTCTACAACAGGAAAATATTATTTTGTTTCTTTTTACTTCATGAATAAATATAAAATTAAAGACAAATAATGCTAAAGCGATTAATTTGATTTAATTTTTCTTAATTTATGAAAGACCGTGTATTCCTTCACAGAAAAATAATAAGTAGTTTTATACAGAACTTGAGTAACAAATTTAATTTATCGGCACAAGTAAATAAAGTAAAATATGTGTCCAAAAGATTAAATATATTTGAAAATCATAGGATGATCCTCTATATATACCATATAAATGATAATGATAACATGTTTTATGTCTTTTTATATGAATCATACTATTTTATTTAAAATTTAGAACAAAAAGTGAAAATAGGATTAAAAATGAATTTTAAATTTTCTATTTACTCTCTGAAGAGAGGAATAATTAATAAATAATTAAAAGAGAAATAATAATTTGAGAAATAATTATATTGATGTTTGTTCTTTTTCTTTTATTTGCCAAAGTAAATGAATGCACAAAACAGTCATATCGAAAAGAGGGAAAATAGTCCAAATTCATTTTTTTATAAATTAGATTTTTAGAATCTTAATCTAAATAATGAGTATAAACCGACTTTTTTCCATTCTGTTCTAGAGAAATTTCATTGAGATGGAAGTTTGAAGCCAAAAGTTTGTCATTTTTTTTGCTTTCTGGTATACGAAAATAACAAGGAGAAAGTATTGTATTTATCAAAAAGTTTGAACTCAAGGTCACGAGGAATCTTTCTAATCTCGCTGTGTCCTGAAAACACATTTTAAGAATTATTATTTGACTTCATCAGATTACAAGAGAAATTGTTAACTTCAAAAGTAAAGAGCTACATAATTTAATTTTGGTATGCCGAATGAGCATTTAAAATGCAATTTTTTTTATCAAATTTAAAGCAACATAGGTTTAAGGTTTCATCATCTGACTGTCTGTACTTTTAAATGCATGTAAACACAACAACTTACATAAATAAAATGTGATATGTGGTCTTGTGACTACAATTGTAGTACTATGACAAATGTTGATTTCAGTCACGTGGGAAAAAAGATGTCCAAAAGCATATCGAATACTCGTGTGTTAACTGCATGCCAGAGATTAATTGTTCAAAAAATTCACCAAAGATCATCTGTTAAATTCATTAAAAAAAGCAAAATGCATGCCAAAGATGTGTATTTCAAAATTATTTTTCGCCAACTTCATGAAAGCTAATCGAGATCTTACCGTAGGTCAACAATTTAATGCGGAAGGAAGGGGGGGGGGGTAACGTTATTGTTAGAGTGTATATCAGAAAGTTTTGGGTAATTCACTCCCACTGCTTTATGAATTGAGCAGTAGAAAAATTCGAGAAGTTCAAATTCCACATTTTTTTATGAATCGGTTTGGTAAATACACATCTAAATATTGAAGTGTTCGAGCTATATTTTGAATTGAAATAAATGTCAAATATTATTTATCTAGATTTACAGCTTGGTTATTTCGAATTGAAAAATTTAACTAACACTTCTTTGGTTTTCTCAGATTCTATTGTAATTTATATGTGTTCAGTAAAAATGAATAAATAAAATGCGAGTAAACAGAATTGAGTGCAGATTTTTAACAAATAATTATTTCAGTGAAATAATTCGATACAAGATTTGAAACGTTTCTACGATTTTGGTCTCGGGAGTATTTATCAAATTTCAATTATCATATTTGCTCTGTTTCTAAGTTTCGAAATGACGAACATAATTCCAAAAGTTCGCTTTTGGGATTGAAAGATGTCTTAAAAATATCATTAAAATCTCAAGATTGTACGATTGATTTTGATATTACATTTCAACGTTCCGCTTGTGGTAAAGTAAAAAGAATAATTCCAGACATGAAATGATTAACACTCCATCACACATGGAAAAAAAATAGGTGAACATCATCAAAGATGAGACTGATGAAGATGCGAAAATTAATTTGGATATTGTAATTTTTTCTAAATATCGATAGAGATAATTTATTGAGATCTTAAAAAACTTAAAATTCATTAAATGAAAATTCATTGTTTGGTTTAAATATTTTCAGGGCTACAGATTAAATCAGAATATTAATTAAAGCCATTTTCTATATTTCCTCTTTAAAAAAAAGTCCAAATTCAGATAAATTCTGTATGCACATTACTTAATATTATATAAAGAAAACTTGCTTTCGATGCGAAAATTTAATTGAATATTCAATTAAATCAAAATTTAATGAAAGATATGTTGCCATTCTTCCATAATAACTTTGAAGTGAATTGTACTAAAATATTATAGTCTCAAAATTCACAACATTTTTTCAATAATAACTATTTTTTTCTATGTATGTTTTTGTTTCTATGTATGTTTTATTAAACTTTTAAAATTTAATAAATTATTGAAAAGGTGCAGATAAGTTTAACATAAGAAAATTTACAAATACTTCACTGCGTAAGAATTTTTTTTTTTAATTGTTGAAGAATAACATTACATAAGAACTGCTGACAAAACACATTAGTAAAATTCTGGAAAAATAATAAAAAGAAAATTTTAAAAACAGACGATAAAACATTTTATCTAAGAAGCAACTACTGATTTGGCTTATTTTAATTATTTTTTTTTATTAATGAAAGTAAATGCTTGATTGAAGGACTTAAAACATTCATAAGACTTTTCACATTCTCCAGTATTTTCAAATAAATTTTGAAGTGCTTATATAATATATATATATATGCAAATATTTTACAATCAGTTGTATCAATATCAATCAATTCTCGCTATCAGTTGTTTTTAGTTTAATTGATATACCCATTTTAATTAAAAATATGTCAGACGATAAAAAAATTTTACTACAATTTTTTAACGTCTGACAATTTTTAATTAACATTATACAAATTAATATTTTATACAAAAGCAGTTTTTACAATAAAATTAATAAATTAAAATTTACAGTAACATTCTTTAATCCAGTATAAAGCCTAATATATTTGCTAATTATTTATCAAATCGGAAATTAAAATTATAATTCAAACTAGCATTTACTGCTTAAAAAAATGAAGAAATCGATAATTAATTTATGAATTTTTTAGGCATCGAACTTCATTTTTGAAAGATTATAAATGTTAATAAATCAACCAGTGCATTCATTTATATAAATGTACTTTTTTAAAAAAATATTCAGAAAATTTGTATAAATATATTAAAATTATTTATACAAATTAATATTTTATACAAAAGCAGTTTTTATAATAAATTAATAAATTAAAATTTACAGTACCATTCTTTAATCAAGTATAAAGTCTAGTATATTTGCTAATTATTTATCAAATCGGAAATCAAAATTATAATTCAAACTAGCATTTACTGCTTAAAAAAATGAAGAAATCGATAATTAATTTATGAATTTTTTAGGCATCGAACTTCATTTTTGAAAGATTATAAATGTTAATAAATCAACCAGTGCATTCATTTATATAAATGTACTTTTTTAAAAAATATTCAGAAAATTTGTATAAATATATTAAAATTATTTATACAAATTAATATTTTATACAAAAGCAGTTTTTACAATAAAATTAATAAATTAAAATTTACAGTACCATTCTTTAATCAAGTATAAAGTCTAGTATATTTGCTAATTATTTATCAAATCGGAAATTAAAATTATAATTCAAACTAATATTTACTGCTTTAAAAAAATGAACAAATCGATAATTTATGAATTTTTAGGCATCGAACATCATTTGTAAAAGATTATAAATGTTAATAAATCAACCAGTGCATTCATTTGTATAAATGTACTTTTTTAAAAAAATATTCAGAAAATTTGTATAAATATATTAAAATTATTTATACAAATTAATATTTTATACAAAAGCAGTTTTTATAATAAAATTAATAAATTAAAATTTACAGTACCATTCTTTAATCAAGTATAAAGTCTAGTATATTTGCTAATTATTTATCAAATCGGAAATTAAAATTATAATTCAAACTAACATTTACCGCTTAAAAAATGAACAAATCGATAGTTAATTTATGAATTTTTAGGCATCGAACTTCATTTTTGAATGTTAATAAATCACCCAGTGCATTCATTATATAACAGATCTTCTAGATTATATAAAAAATAAATACTTTAGTCTAGAATTATTAATAAACTCAAAAATTGTTATAGATTACAATGCCTTTCATATGCCCGCTAAACTATATTTGTTATTGCTATCTCGTTGTGCAAAATTAATAAGACATTTTTAGCCATGTCGTTCAAACACACTAAAGAGCAAGAAAATTACTTGCGCCGTAGCAATTTCAACCAAGACAATTACCACTCACAGGATGAGTTCTGTGCCAAGTAGGTCATGTTTTTGATGCCGCTTAACTTGACAAGTTACAGGCTCCAGATTATTTTATTGTTTAGTTCATATATAATGGATAGCTGAAAAATACTGTAAAAAATTTGATATGATGAATTTGTACCTGAAGATAAAAAGTTGTTTTGATGAAGAAATATTATCAATAAAATTAATTTATGCTATTTTTAATAAACCAAAAAGCCGAAAATAATAATTTTATAAAAATCTGAAATTATGAAATATATCTTAAAAGCGTTATGTGTTTTGGCATTTTAGTCACATTTCTATGAATAATGAAGAAGAATGGGTGTGTGCGTGTTGGCGCGCGGGTTACAAGACAAAGCATTTGACCCAGAATTACTAAATTTGGCACAGATATATTTTGAAGGGTGGAAATGTGCGTATTCAAGTAATTCTAATTAAATTTTAATTAAATAAAAATTACTTAATCCAAAGGTTTTAGCGTTTTTCGTGATAACTTCTGCAATCGTATCATACAAAAGTGGTTTCGAAACGTTTTTAAGAAGTAAAACTTTTTTTATGATATCAATTTGATCACCGTGCAATTTTTTTGGACTTTTAACAATTTATTAAAAAAAGAATTTTTTTACATAAATTTTAGCAATAGATTTTAATGTTCGAAGAAAAATTGAAACTATTCCAAAGTTTTATCAAATAATTATTTGCTTTTTCCTCTATAGCAGATCGCTTCACATCCCAATTTGAAAGGTAAGCAAAAGAAATATATAACAGAAAAACTAAAGAAAATAAAAAAGTAATGTTATCGTAAAACACAACCCACGGTTTGAAATATTATCCAGACATTTAGTTTTTTTATGGCATTATTATATCATGGGTTTGTTTAGTTTAGTTATATTAACGTCCCGTTTTAAAACAACACTAGGGCGATTTATAATATTATGGGTCTCAGCTCTATTGTGAAGGTATAAACGTACAAACTAAATGCCTACCAGATGCATTTAAGCAAAATGCATATTTTAATCGTCTATTGCAATCTAATGATTTAAAATATTTTTTTAATGTAATCGTAAAAATTAAATTATGCATAAGCGCTTTAATTTAAATTAAATAACAATATTTTTAGTTAAACTAAAGGTCGTCACAGGCGGCTATTTAATAATCTTGTTAAATTTTTAATTACAGTTACATTTTTTTAAATATTTTTTCACTATATTCATCATTAATTAGTTTCCTTTAATATTATTTTCAAGAGCTCTAGCATCTGCATTTTTAAACAATTAATAAAAAATGTTAATTTCTTTTAATTAAAAAAGTATGTTTTAAATTATTTTATTAATGATTAATTTTTTTAAAATATTTTACAGCTTCTGGGTGTACTTATTATGGAACCCTGTAATCATGATTTCCTCAAGTTGATCACTAGATGGCGCATCTCATATTGAAACAGAATTTCGTTAACCATTCAATGAATTAGTTAATAATGAAATCTTCGGAAATTTCAAAAAATTGTATTATCAACAAAATTCAATAAATGTTATAAATTTCAGAATTTTAGCATATCTCTCCAAGTTCATGAATGTTGAACTCGCGAAAAAATGTGACATTTTCTGAAGATAAAAATGACAGGGGCATTTAGGCAATATCTGAGTTACAAATAGGTTTAGCTCAAATATATCATTGAAGGTTACTATCCAGGAAGAATTTTAGGTGCCAGTTTCTGAGTCAACTGGTGAAACTAGCTAAGGAAGAACATAATCCAAGAAAGAATCTATAGCTGTTCTCCTTCGATACTGGCTCCTCAGCCATGTCAAACTATGCTTTAACCACTAGACATAGGAACCACTGAAGTATTTAAATAAGCTGGATTCATATGAGTATAATGAAGTTCAGGTGCTAAAACTACGGATCATACTATACTCTGTTTCACCCTAACTTGGCAGTATTGTAAAAGGTAGAAAATGTGACGCTCCGCGTTGAGAAAGAGTTCCCCATCAATTCCGACTTTAAAATAGTTAAAATGCGCAGAAAGTTATCAAATAATATCATAAATTACAGAAATCCTTTTTTTATCAGTATGTATTTAAAATTATTCTCAAGTTAGAAGTGCTTATCTGTTAAGTTGTTTGTAAATAAAGCGAACGAATAAAGCTAAAAGATTGACATAATGAATTCCACTTTGGCTAGAACCGGTCTTCAAGGTCAAATATTTGGCGCGTTTTTCTTTTACGTCTCCGCCAACTCAGCTTCATTCAGTTCGCAACCGTTATAATCTTTCGTACTTTTTTATTCTCGCTTTTTTACCAGCTGATATTTTTGATACTATTAATCACATTAGTAGTTATTAGTTTTGATTGTTAAATATTTATTCGATTCGTTATTTTTATTCACTTCTAAAATGTCTGAAAAAGAGAAAGTGTTATCACCGACTACGCTGTGCACACCTTCAAGACGAGTGAAACCAACAAAAAGTGCAGCATGCAGAAACATATTAAACGTTTATTCTCGACTCCGAGAAAACCCTCAAGATTCTATCAATCAAATCGTCGATAAAGTTTCGCACCTTACCGGTGTTTCGCAATGAACAGTTTTCCTTTTGAAAAAAGAAATAAAGGCATCCAGTTCTTTAAGTATCCCTGGAAAGAAATGATCAGGCTCAGTAGGTAAACATTCAGGTCTTGTAAAATAGGATGATTTTACATTATCCTGTATTTGACGAAAAATCCATGCATATTTACGTAGAAATGAGATCCCAACATTAGATAAAGTTTTAAAAGATGTGAACGATTATACAGATATCTTTTCGAAAAACATTAGTCGAACTACGCTTTACCGAATATTGAAAGATTTAGGGTTTTCTTTTGAGAAACGATGAAACGAAATTAAATAACATTAATGTTTTATTAAAATAATGTATCGATAATATTGAAAAAATAATGAAAATAAGGAAATAATTGATTCTCCGATAAAGTGATAATATAATAAAGTAAATAAATATTTACCATTTGGCGAAAAATTTGCGAGATAAAGTTTCGCCAGCGATCTGCATTTCTAGTAACTTTGTACTTTAAAGTAACCCTGTTCCCCTGACAGTGACTGTGATTCGGCATGCCTAGAATATACACTACTGCCAAGTTAGGGTGAAACAGAGTATAGCTATATAAAGAATATATAGTTTAAGTATGAAATATACAAACAGGGTAAAAGTTTTGTTCTATATTCAAGATTTTTTTTCAGGGGGGGATAGTTGTATTGAAGCAACACAAAAATTATTTCGGTACTTATCTAATAATTTTGAGTCATGATCAAATGACTAGATCAATACATCAGCCTGCTTCACTCTTTCTCAAATTTACATGTCAAACCAAGAAGAAGTCATTTCAACTCCATTGTTGGATGCAATATACAACAGTCCAGTATATATAGAGTAAGTACTTCTGTAGAGTTGAGTTTTGAATCTAGAGCATTCCGACCTTGAAATCGAGATTTTGTCAACATGGCCCTAGTTATACTAGATCACCGTGGGCCGTAATTATAATTAGATATCCTAAGCAATAATACTGAAATTAGAATTGATATTCTCATCGCCTTACATTTAAAAAAGTACTTTTTACTTTCTCGTATACGTAGATGGAGAAAGTACAGTAATTGTCAAAAAATTAAGACTCGAGATTTTGACGAATCTCCATATTATAGATCTCACTTATTTAGGTAAAAAAACATTTTTGGAAAATGTCCAGCTGTCTGTGACAAAGATAACTAAGAAATGCTTTGATCTAGAAGAATGAAATTTGCTATACAAAATTTGTATGTTTTTATCAAATTTTGTGCAAAATCTGCTCAAAGGAAGTATGTCCGGCTGTCAGAATATAATTTAACACAATATCAACAAAACGAAAAGAATTAGATAGATAAAGTTCGATATACAGAATGAACATATATAGTGTGGACACCTTTAAAATTTTGAGCTAAATCCAACGAGGGGTTGACCGTCTGTATTTTAAGAAACATGTAAACATGTTAACTCAAAGACGCAGTGATTTAAGTATATCATATTTGGCATGAGATTTTGTGACTACAAATGTAGTTTTGTACCAAAATTTTGTTCCAATCGGTCGAGAAAAATGCATCTAAAACACAAATCCGATTTTCGGATGCTATTAACCGCATGCTAGGGATGAATCGCCAAGTAACTCGCCAAAAATAACACGATAGATTCAGTAAAAATTCTATATTCACTCCAAAAGATAATATTTCACAAATGTTATACGCCAATGCCATGCCAAGGCTTTCGCTGGGATAAAACCTTTATTAGAGAGTTTGCGAGAAAGTTTTGTGGAGACCACTCCGGCTGGGTATAAATAATTTTAAACTCATATTTATACATTTTTAATAATTCATATAAACATTATTATGTATAATAATTTAAATTTCATTGATAAATTCATGCATCTTATTTCAAGTAGTGTGATTTATTATTTCACTTAATATCACCCCGCAATCTATTTGAAGCCTTCTCATGTCACATTGCTTACTTTTATTATCGATTTCCTGAGCATTATCAACAAAAAAAATTATCACAAGCAGTTGAAATTCCTGCTAGGTAGTCATTGGAATGATAATGTGCATCCCCATTCGCCAAAGAGGCGCACATCTTCCTAAATTACCCTATAAATAAGCCAGTAATGAAGTAGATCAAGGATTTAATTGCCCAATCTTCGGGAGGTTTCCAATTCGCCCAGTAGTTGGAATTTAATTTATTATTAGCTCGTCAATTTCCCCCTTGAAGCAATGAAGACGAACCTTAACACATACCCCACCCAATATAAGATGCATTTTCGGAAGATGCATTTTCGGAATGAAATTTTGGAATAAAATTCATTATTTCTGCTTACCAGTTCTGCATTCTTAGGGAAATTACTGTTTCATTCTATATTTTATCAATATTAAATAATATATTCCTAATTTTATGGATATAAAAATCGTACCTGGGCAACAACTGTTATTCCAAGTCATACATAGAGTAAAAATGTACTTGTATAGCATCTGTACAAGTCTATATACAAAGGAAATGATTTTATTTGCACACCTTCTGTACTAGACCGCACACAAAATAAAAATTCTGCTCGTAAAACATCCTTTTTAGATCTCATTAAAATAATTACTTTTGCCGTATCTATACCAATTCGTATAAAGAGAAAAAATTCTGTTTCCTCCAGCTCGTACATAAAAGAAATAAAATGTGCTTAATCGAAATTTATAAGAGACCTCAAGATGAAAATGCTGTTTTTGTTTGTACAGAATCTGTACCGGCCTATACACAGCTGGGAATATTCTTTTGGTACAACTTCTACAGTATCCCGCATATGAAGGAAAAGATTTATTGCTACAGTATATATATAATCACATGTACAAAAGAAGACATTTGATTGTTACAACATCTATATGATCTCAGGTACAGAAGAAAACATTTGACTGATACGGTATCGATACTTGACTGATACAGAAGAAAACATTTGACTAGTATCATATTTATACGATCTCAGGTACAGAAGAAAACATTTGTTTGGCTCAGTATCTACATGATCTCAGGTACAGAAGAAAACATTTGTTTGGATCAGTATCTATATGATCTCAGGTACAGAAGAAAACATTTGTTTGGCTCAGTATCTATATGATCTCAGGTACAGAAGAAAAACTTTGACTGATAGAGTATCGATATTTGACTGATACAGAAAAAATCATTTGACTGGTACCGTATTTATGTGATCTCGGGTACAGAAGAAAACATTTGACTGATACGGTATCTATACTTGACTGATACAGAAGAAAACATTCGACTGATACAGTATCTATACTTGACTGATATAGAAGAAAACATTTGGCTAATACAGTATCTATACTTGACCGATACAGAAGAAAACATTCGACTGATACGGTATCTATACTTGACCGATACAGAAGAAAACATTCGACTGATACGGTATCTATACTTGACTGATACAGAAGAAAACATTCGACTGATACGGTATCTATACTTGACTGATACAGAAGAAAACATTCGACTGATACGGTATCTATACTTGACTGATACAGAAGAAAACATTCGACTGATACAGTATCTATACTTGACTGATACAGAAGAAAACATTCGACTGATACAGTATCTAAACTTGACTGATACAGAAGAAAACATTTGACTGGTACCATATTTATACGATTTCGGGCACAGAAGAAAACATTTGTTTGGCTCAGTATCTATATGATCTGATGTACAGAAGAAAACATTTGTTTGGCTCAGTATCTATATGATCTCATGTACAGAAGAAAACATTTGACTGATACAGTATCTATACGATTCCCATACAGGGGGAGAAATTCTATAGTTACAGCATCTGTGTTTATGCGAAGGGCAGCATATGGACAAAGAAATGGACGGATTAATGTTTCAATGGTATAAGTCATATTTTATCCATTTTCCAAAGTTTAAAAAAAAGCAAGCAAAAGTCACTGAATAATTCGAGAACAAAAAGGCTGTAATGTTATAATTTCAGGGTTATTCTTGGCTTTAAATTTAAACAGAGGAGCTGAACATTATTGAATTTGAGCATTGTTTTCAATTTAACATTTTTTTTTTTTTTTTTGTCAGAAAGTGACTAACACCTTCGTAAATTTAACTTTCTAAGTATGCAGCATGTCATTTTAACGAAATTTAATACTTAATTCTACAAAAAGCACATAATTTATTTCCAGAATTTTGGTGACAGTTTATTTAATAGTAAAGGAATATTAATTAGTGCGTGCGCTTATACTTTTGATATGAAAATGCATAATAATTATGTAATTGGATAATTTTAAAATTTAATTAATCGGTAAAACAACGCCATGGCGAAAATTAAACTTTACATATTAAGCATTTTAATTTATGGTTGAAAGTTTTTCACTTTTACCAGTTTCTCAGGACTTGTACATTTGTCAGTATAAATAAATTTAATTTGCTTCAAGACTAATTTGTTAAGCTAAATTCATGAATAAACATTTTTAAATTTGATGTAAAAATCATTTATATATATATATTTAATTTATAATTATACCCAGATATAATTATTATTAAACTGAATTTAATAACGCTACAATTAAATTTTTTAAATCTCAAATATTGTCACCAACTAAGGAAAAAATTGCATATATTAATCTTAAATAAAAACCTTGTTTAAAAAAAATATTTTTTGCAACTATTTTCAATTATTATTTTGAGTTTTAAAGACATAACATATACTTCGCTAACTTATGACTTTTTTTTTTCAAATACAAAAAACGTTTCAACATCTTCTCAATTCAAAACGATTTTTCATTATAACCATAAAAAAATTCAAATTTTCTTTAAAGCAATAACTTTTATTCCAGCCGGATGAAAATACAGCAAGTGACGTAAAGTATAAAAATCGTAACAAAGAAGATAAAATAAAGTAAATAAAGACGAGCTGAAGTTTAAAAATAAAATCTTTATCCAACTAAAAAAAAAATCTGTTTTTTATTTCTTTATAAAAAACAAAATAAATCCCTGAAATTTATAAAAAAAGAAAACAAACGGACCTTTTTTACAGATTTTAATCTTAGAACCTTCAAAAAAGTTCGAGATGGAAACTGTTACTTATGTGTTACGGAAATGAGTTCTTGATGTCAAGTTTATTTAATGAAAAAGAACACTTTTTAATTTATCGCTGAGCAATCCATTCATTTTTTTTCAATTAAAGCCTACCTTTTTACAAATCAAATTTCTTGAGAAATATGACAATCTTATCTTTGAATTAGCGCCATCAGTATTTTAAATAAATACTGCAGTTGTTCTATACTCTCAAGAATAAGATAAATCTTTAATAAAATTTACTTTAAAAGTAGGAAAGTATAATATATTGGGCGAGTGCAAAAAAGTTCTATCCGTTTTTGGATATGCAAAAAATTTGCAATGGAATTGACGTCACGCATGACATTGTAATGACGCAAATACATCGTGTCTCAAAAAGTTAATCATCTCAAAAAAAAAAAAAATAATCTCAGAAGGTGTAACATGGAAAGTGAGAAGTAATATGTAAGACATTGTTTATTATTTGAGTTCGATAAAAATAGTGAGGCAGCCGCAGAATGCCGCAATGCTTGTCAAGTTTATAAGGAGGATGCAATATATGAAGGACAATGTCGATGGTTTTGTAAATTTAGGGAAGGAGGAGAAGCCAAGATCAGGCTAGGAGTGTGCGATCATCACACGTTGGAGAAGATGATACTGACCAAGCCATAAGGAACAGCCTGAAACTAAACGTGCAAGAATAAGTGGTACACCGGACGTACACCGGACAATGGCCGAGAGACGGTTGGTTAAGTTGGGTTTTTACGAGGAATTTGGATCGTTGGGTCCCACATAACCCGACAGCTAATCAACGGGATGACCGAATCGCTACTTACTTTCCCAGTACTAAAACGACATATTCTTGACACGATAAAGAAGATGAGAAGTGGGTTATGTACTGTAATGTAAAGCGTCGTTGGACTGTATGTCGCCCTTCTGACCCGCCTGCATCGACTATGAAATGAGATGTGCAGGTAATACTTCACTGAGAGGTCGTCCTGCCACTCAACCAAACCATCAATATTGCCTTCTACTGTCTACCGTTGAACAGGCTGCATTCAAATTTGATAGCAAAGCGGCAAGATCTCATCACTCGTCGCGATGTTATATTTCATACTGATAACGCCAGATCACATGCTGCTGGCATCACTCGCCAAAAATTACTGGACTTTGGTTGGCCCTATTCTCCTGACTTGGCCCCAACTGACGATCACATATTTCTTGTATTGAAAAATTCCTTCAAACAAAAAATCTTTGATGATCTTGATACTGTGAAAACTCCCATCCAAGACTTTTTAACTCAAAGCCGCCAGAATTTTACCTCCTTGGGATTCATCTCCTACCAGAAAGATGATAAGAGGTCATAGATGGCAATGAAGATTATGCACAATAATAGGCACTGTACATTTTGCGTTTCTTTGCTATTCTATATGGGTAATAAAAACGAATAGAACTTTTGAACACACCCAATACATATTTTATTGATGAAATAAAAAATGCAAATAAAGACATTTTTTTTATTAAATTTGTTTACTTACTAACAGGAAAAGTATCTATTACATTATAAATATATTCATGTTAGAGAAGTGTTTCAAAATCAATTTTTTTTAATGGAAACTCTTAATTGTTAATTAAAAGTGTGTTTAATAAAACGCATCACAATGGAAAATATAAGATTTATTTTAGCTATTTAATAGTATTTAGTCATCAAACACAGTATTCGTGCACACTGTTTATCATGTACAGTATTCAAACAGTTTCATGCTAAAAACGTTTACTAATAATTATATTAAGGGTCGGAATGCAAATCTATGACATTTAATTCAAATAAGTTATTTAAATTTCATTTTTATTAGTATACAAAGTCAAGGTAATGTATTTTAATAATTCCTATAATTTAATTTTGATATCAGTTATTTCTCTCTCATTAATCATTCCCAGCTAATAATAGATAAATCATTATTAGATAATAAATAATTCGTTACTAGATGGCACCACTGGTCGAAAATAGAAATTTAATTAAATTAACGATGGAGATAATAATATAAGTATTTTATGTTGACAAGAATACACAACTGAACTTAATTTCAGACTTCTACCACATCACGAAGTAAAAAATATCAACTAAAAATGCCATTTGTACAAACATGAAACAAGTTAATTAAAAAAAAAAATTTGAAAATACTTTAATAGTACTTTAAAAACTTAAGTACTTTAATAGTACTTTTAAATACTTTTTTCAAACCATCATAATTATACTCCTTCATATAATTTATAATTGCTTTTGTCTCATGCTGAATTGTTATGTTCCTTATTTTTTTAAAAAAAATTATGACATGAATTCAAAGGTTGAATGAAGTGAATTGTGTGAAAATAAGCTATCTTCAATTCAGCAATTTTCTTAATATAGACATTAAAATGTAAGATTAAATCACCTGGTTAAATCATCTTAGTTACTCTTTCATTAAGAATTCGGGGTGGTACAATAGGAAAATTAATGCAAATTATCTTTAAGCCAATTAAAATCTGACTTCTGAGTAGCTAGATTGGCGTGAAAAAAAAATCTGCTTATCTAGTTAGGGTTCCATATGTTAGTTTGAAGGAAAAGTGATCTTTTTGCTCTTTCTCTTTCTTTAATTATCAAAAAATAAAATGTTCAATCCCTTGTAACTCCCTGTCTGGTTTCATATTCTTATCTTATTTCAATAGCAGAAAAAAAAATCACTATCTCAGGTGTAGTCTTAAAATAGGATACGTTAATAAGATTATCCTTAATATAAATAGTCATCCATTGATTAATTTAACAGGGAAAGCAACATCCCAATACATCATGTTTTGTTATGGTTGGCGAATGGCTTAGAAAGCTTTTTTAACATTCGCTACCTAGTAGAATTGCTTATTGATTAGTTTTATAGGATAAACAAAATCGTAATCCATCACCGATCATCTGTAACGTATAGTTATTGTTAGCGATGGTTGAGAAAACTCATGACACGACCTTTGGTAACCATAACATCAATAGAATCAACACTTGATTAATTTCAAAAAGCATACAACATTCTAATCCATTAACAGTAAAACATTTGTCATGTTTAGTTATTGTTGGCGATGGTTTAGAAGACGTTTGACAGAACCCTCAACATCCATAACTTCTACAGAATCATCTATTGATTAATTTCATAAGTAAACAAAATCCTAATCCGTTGATGGAAAAACATCTGTCATATTTAGGCTATTGTTGACGAAAGTTGAGAGAACACTTGACACGATCGTCGGATATCATGAAAGATTGATTCTTGTAAGCAAGCATCAAACGTGTGTTAAATGCCGTAAAAAAGTTGATATATAAAAGTTCAAGCCTTTCTCAGAGTGACATATGGCATTAATTTCTAAAATCATCTCCTTGTCATGTGTATTTAGAAATAGATTTATTAATTAAACTTATTGTCTTCACTTGAGACATCGAGACCAGGCTTGGTACATAAAATTAGTACTAAGCCTATGTGTACAGGGAAAAATCTGGTACATTACCTAATCGCTCTTAATAAACGGTTAAATAATCTGAATTTCGCCGATTTCAGTAGTCAGAGGGGGAAGGGGGGGATTTTTCTTGCACATTATGGCATAAAAATTTCACTTAAACAACCTTGCAATCCATCTTGCTTCACGAAAAAGTGCTTAACCGGAGCAATCCATCATGAAATATCATTGCTAGAAAGCAGCATTATTCTAAATGTTTGCATTTTTATGCTCATGCTCCCATACATAAAGATCGATTAAAAATATTTCTTAATTAATTAGTCCCAAACTTGACAAATAACTGTAACTTTCACCACTATAGCTCGCTGAGATTTTCATTTATCGCATTTCATAAGCGTTTTCTTACATAGAATTAATCTAGAAAGAAATTTATTTCTACTTTTGTTTTAGAGAAATTTGTCAAAAAAAAAAATCTCAATTTTGAACATTTACAGTTTTTTTTTCGCTTTTTGGACTCATACCAGAATATAAAAGCAGAGAAAAAAAATTTGCTGATATTAATTTAAATAAATATCATGTTAAAATGAACAACATGCACAATGTTACCAGTTTACGACATGTAAATTTGCGGCCCATAAATCTGAATATAAATCACTAAAACGATTCTTTTTTTGTGTTTATAAATCGCATACACACTCTGGAAAACGACACTTCGAAAAGCATTTGCCATAAAACATAATTACGAATTCTTTTACGAGTCCCCAACACCAAAAGGTAACAAAAATGGCGCACATTAAAAGGTAAAGAAACGTGTGCTAAGGAATAATCTAAATCTTAAGAAACGTGTGCTAAGGAATATATAAAAACGAAAGCAGAATGTTGAACGAAGCTGTGTTTGAAATTCTGCGTAAATTTCTCCAGAGGTATTGTCTCCATGGCAAGGGGGGGAATCTTAAGTATCCCACCAACACCGATCGGGGGTTTCCATTGAAAGAGGAGAAAGTGCTTATGGCTAATAAAAATTCAAGGTTGGTTCTTTCAACAGAAGAATAAGGGTTTTTTTAAAGGTTCTTTTTATAGTAGCGAAGGTGGTAGAAGAGTCTTTAGGATCTAGCTATCGTATATAACCAGATTAAATGTGTTAGGAAAATAATAGATAGTTAGGAAGTAAATTTTCTTACTTTTATTTGTGTGCGAAGAAAAAGTATTATAATGGTTAAATAATCGATTTCAGGATTTTGACAAATTACTGTAGTTTATTCCTTTCTGACACTAATAAAATTATTTTTGGTATATGTCTCTCTTCATATTCTTTGGTGTTACGGATTTTTATTTCGTTTACGTAAATGATATTTAAATAGTACTTGATACTTAAATTCCCTCAACTATCTTATTTTAATAAGAATTCATTAATTATCTTATTCGATGCATACGGATGGACAGATAGACAAAATTTCCTTGACGGATTTCGTGTAAAATTTGATAAAGGATTTTTAGATAAAAGTGATCCATCAAATTCTACATGCGTACAAGCTAGATCCATTTATAATTTCTTTATTAGCTTAAAGTAACTCTTCTTTATTTTTAAAAATAGTATACCTTGAAGCCCTCTGCATAAGTAATTTAAAATTATTGTGTAAGATATCATTTCAAAATAATTTAATTCGGATTTCACATCAATCTCAGAAGAAAATACCAAGATCAGTGATAGTTTTTAGGCAAAAGCAATCCATATAATTTTATATGTTAAGCTAGTTCCATTTATATATTTTTTTAAAAATTAAAATTCCCTTCTTTCTTTTTAAAGAATAGTATATGTTGAAATTCTCTGTATAATTAATTCAAACTAATTTTCAAATATATAATTTAAAAATAATTTAACTTATTCTTCAAACCAATCTCTGAAGAAAATGACAAATATCACTGACAGTTTTTAGGCAAAAGTGATCCATCAAATTCTGCATGTCAAGCTATGTCATTTATGATTTTTTGAAATTGGTTTAGGATATCTCTTCTTTCCTTTTAAAAATAAAACACCATGAAACCCTCTGTATAATTAATTCAAACTAATTTTGAAAAATACAATTTAAAAATAATTTAATTCAGCTTTCACGTCAATCTCTGAAGAAAATGATAAAGATCCCTAACTGTTTTAGGCAAAGGATCCATCTAATTCTATATGTCAAACTAGATCCATTTATCGAATATTCTTCCCTTTTAAAGAATAGTATACATTGAAGCCCTCTGTATATTAATTCAAAATAATTTTAGAAAATATCATTTAAAAATAATTTAATTCAGCTGTCACGTCAATCTCTGAAAACCAATCTAATTCTGTATGTCAAACTAGATCCATTTATGGTTTTTTAAAAAATAGAATAACCCTTTTTTTCTTTTAAAGAATAGTATACGTTGAAGCTTTCTGTAAAATTTAAAATAATTTTGCTCAATATCATTTGAAAAATAATTGAACTCGGTTATCATATCAATCTCTACTGGAAAATACAATATCAAACTTTGTCTCGTTTATTCTATTTCCATTTTAACCTAAAACCGATAAAATCTGAATGACCGGACCACCCGAACAGTAACACTGGTGAAAACTGTGGTTGAGTCCTAAGAACTATCACCGACCATGGTACAACCCTTCCCTTGGGAAGCACTTCCATCATCGATGGGTGGTGCCAGACCCCCCACCACCCATAATGACGATTATGGCCCTAGGATGGTGAGAACCAACCACCATGCCGGAAGCTTCTCATCCTCGATTACGAGGTGTCCCCTCCCGGGGATCTAATTCTATTTTAAGACAGACATAATTCCAAAAATGTTTTTTTGGACTCACGAAGGTTTAAAACAAAGATTATCAATATTATAAGATGAAATATTTAGACGATTATGGCATTTTTTCTGTATTATGATGTGTTCCGGAAGAAATAAAAAGACATAGTATTTTGAATTTTTATTCATTTGCAATTTATTGGTTAATGTGTTGTTCAGTATTAAAGCTTCCCATTTTGACCCGGAAATGTGAAAAATAACAAAATATTTTTTCCCCTTTCAATCATAATTTGACATTGACATAATTGAAACTTGACCTAAATCTTGTTTTATATATCATTTCTGTTGTCAGTACCTTCCTTCATACCTTTTTATACATAGACATCTCGATATCTTTAATGCAGTTCCTCCCACATTTTTCTTCAATTTCACAAAAATAACTTATATTAGTAGAGTAAATAATAATTTATTTTCAAAAATAGTAATGCCATTTCGAAATCGTTTTATGTACTTATTTTTTCTTAACCAAGTGGTAGTCTTTTGATGATTTATTAGAAAAAGTATCGTTTTCGTTACCATTGAAGACAACAGATGGCAGCACCAGGTCTATATTTTTTCAATGATATATACATCCATTAACATATGTTTCAAGAAGAAACAAAAATACTGGAAACTCAATTAGATTATTATCGAGTTAAACATGTAATCTTTATTCCGTTAATTCTAATTAATAAATTACACTTCTATCATGGTTTTCAACAGCCTAATAGATGATTGCACCAGTTTTAGGGAAGGCTAAGTTGAATGCAGAAAAGTTTGAGGATTTATTGGCTCAAATTTATGATTTTTCTTATTCTCGTTTTAAAAATAAATAAAAAATATTTTTGTTATTTTTTAATTCCTTTTCTTTGTGCAGTTCCACTTATTTTCGAACCTATAAGAATCAAAATTAAATAATGAAGCAGCAAAAATGATTTTTAACTATATAAAATGGATAAAATTTTTCGAATCCATTATTATCTATGCATGAAAAGCAGGTGCCTTAAGTATACACCTACGCTTTATTTAAAGAGATATCTCGGAAAAGAACACCAAAACGAGAATCCATAACTCTAAATTTAGATGCCCTCTCAGAAAACATTCTAAAATATATTCCAAATATATTCTTCGAACCGTACATTCCAGAAAGATAAATTCGAAAAATAAAAAAAAGTTTAGACTCTTCTGTTGTTTTCTTCTTTCTATGCATCCTATATTATTCATAGATAGCATCAGTTTCAGATGGGACTCAATCGAGTGTTAAAATGTGAAGGCTATCGATTACCTCTACATCAGTTGAGGTCTGTTCTTGGAGCGAAAGAAGATCAATATATGCTGATTGCTGTGGTTTTCCTACATAAGTTGCGGGAATTCAGCGCTGTTCTTTCAAAAAGTTACGGTACATGGAAGTGACGGTACATGCGATTCCCTCATGCGTATTTGATGTGGGTTAAAGTTTTCTTTCTGTGAAAAAGAAAGTTTGGTTGTCTAGTTAAAATTTTTTCATCATGTACCGTAAGATATTTTATTTGTTTGTTTAAAAAGTATATTTTTTTACTATATATTTGGTCTTGATTTTAAAAGTATATCTAACCATGTATGTTTTTAAACTGCAATTTTATGAAGAAAATTTAGATGCCAATATGAAATTTTAAAGGTAAATTATTATGAATCATTCGACCTTTAGTTTTGATGCCTAAAAATTTCCATAATTTTTTTTCTATTTCGTATACATTTGATTTTAGCACTTCAAAATTTTTCTCAACCAACTATATTTTATTATACACAAGAAAGTTTCATGCATAACCGATATATCTTTTTATATCTATTCATCATTTAATATATATTATACTATATAAATTATTATGAAAAATCATAAAAAATATTATAAAAATATCATTTATTATATAAAATATTAAGAAAACATACGTTAATATATTAAAATATATGTTGTCTCCTCCAATTTTGACATTTTGCCATTTTTGTCCAAGCCTCAGCGAGCAGGGTGTAGCATACCGAAGAGGAAGACAAAGTTTTCGGGAGATTAGAAATTTATTTTAGGCCATATATTAATTAGAAATTTATATATACAGGGTGAAATCTTGTTAAGCTTTTTATGTTCAAAATAGTGTATAATCTAATAAGGGAAGTAATGTGTACCTTTTGTAAAATGACTATGATGAATTTATTGAGATTGTTAAGCGCCCGCCTTGCGATGAAATAAGAATGTTACAAAAATTACTAAACAAATAAAAGAGAATGACTAAAAAGTCGAGTTAGAAAAATGTACGATATGCCATAATAGAAACATAGGAAAAAGTTTCATGGAATTATCTGTAAAATTAGAAGAAATATTTGCGATTAAAGTTATAAAATTTTCGTGGCTTGAAAAAGGGTTCGTCCTAGAATTGAATAATGTTTTCTTCGGCAGTATCATATAGTTTTCCAAGTTGGGCAATGCAGAATTGAAATTAAAGTAAATAAGGAAAAAAATATGAAACAAGTACAAGGTGGGGAGAGAACCTGCAGTTATTGAGTTAATTTTTTTTTTCAGATTCCCTTATTAATATTTTTGTTTATTTTCTTTATTTCTTAAATCTTACTTCGCTATTGATTAATTCGGAAAATTGCATGATAATACTGGAGAATAAATTTTTCAATTTTAGAATGAATATTTTTTCAAATCAAGGAAATTTTAATTTTAGTTTTAATTGCAATTATTTCAGCCAGTTTTACAGATAACTCCTTGAAACTTTTCTTGTGTTTTTATTATAATATAGCTTACATTTTTCTAAGAGAATTTTTTGCCTCTTCTCTTTTATGCTTTGAATTATTTTTTGTAACTTCTTTATTTCAGTGCTCGGATAATTATAACTTAATTGAATTAAGTTATTATTAGGTTATCGCAGAATTTATTAATTATTTCCTGACCTTAAAACTCATTAGTTTTTTTCATAAAAGATACAGAATTCCAAAAAAGAAAAGATGAAAATCTATTAATGAGATCCACAAGAAATCTATATCCAAGAGGATAAACTATACGAATTCAGAAAAGTCGAATTTTCAAGTGGTATACAAAAGGAGGCTGCACAAGAATTTCATATCCAAGAGGATAAACTATGAGAATTCTGAAAACTCTTGTTTTTAAATGGTATACAAAAATAGACTGCACAAGAATTTCATATCCAAGAGGAAAAATTATGTGAATTCTGAAATGTCTAATTTTCAAATGCTTTCAAAAACGGTAGCACAAGAATTTCGTATCCAAGTGGGTGAAGCAAGTGAATTTAGAATAATTTCAACTGGTTCAACAAATGGATTTACAAGAATTTTATTTCTAAGAGAATGAATCAAGTGAATTCAGAATTTCATCTCTAAGTTGTACTACAAATGGTGGTACAAGAAATTGACCTTTAAATGGATGAATCAAGTGAATTTAGAAGAATTCCATCTCTAAATGGTGTCACAAGAATTTCATATATAAGCGGATGATACCCAACTGAATTCAGAAGAATTTCATCTTCAAATGGTTCTAAATCTAGGTGGGTGAATGCATTTAAGAAAGTTAATCGAAACATGAATTTTAAATCTAATAAAGCCACTAGTTAGCAATGATTTTGGAAAATAAAACTGATCAGATTTTCAAAAAGAAAAAAAGTTACGACTCAAAATTTCCAACCTAACTAACTAAACAAATAAAAATAAATTCTAAAAGAATATAGATATATTAACAATCTAAATTACATTCGCAAGTTCGTTCAATTAGATATCTTAAAAAAATTCAAAACTATTTAAAATTGCATAAGATCTTTTTGGGGAACATTATATGTATACTTTTGTTAAGTATTTTACGTAAGAATTTGGATCGAAGTTCGAAAATTCTAAATTTATAAAGAAAAACAATGGCAACATTTAGCAACAAACAAATATTATAAAAAAATGTCAAAATTATTATAAATACAAATATAATTTAGTAAAAATATTTAAGACTAGCCGCCTTTGGCGACCAGCCGGTTCGCCAATCTTAATGCTCGTTAAAATTTTAATACTTAAATATTTTATGTAATTCCTACTTTAATAGCTTCTTCATTAAAATATTTCGAAATTTCAAATTTCAATTCACTCATAATATTATAAAGACCTTCAGTCATAAAGTAATCTGTATCTCTCTCATTTTCTGTTAGCTCCCGTAGAATTTATGCTTTAAATTAAAGTGGAAAGCATTAATCTGCAATTAATATAATAATATTTTTTACTGAAACAAAGTATTTTTTTTAATAATATGATTACTGATAATAGAGTCACTGAGCGTTTAAACTTTATGGACACTAAAGAATATCTTTCTTAATTTATGTATTATCTCAAGAATTTGTCAACAAAATTTTCTCAGATTCATCATGAACAGATCGATTCATTAACAATGTTTGATTTTAAATGCATCAAACACTAAGAAAATAAAATGAATCGTTTAAAATAATCGGTCGAAAACAGGTTTAAAAAAACTACTTAAAAAACGATGTACTTAAAACTATAAGCATATACAAAAAATATATAACTAACATAAATACAATTTACTTACAAAAGCATGCAACTAATCTAAAAATAATTTAAATCGTCCGTTGATAATGGTTGTCATGGCAACAATCGGAACAGAATGCGCATGCGTGAATTTTCTTCGCCAATTACGGTAACGCAAATGCGTGAATTTTTCTACGCCAGTTGGGGTAACGCTATGCAGATTATACAGTTTTAATTTCCTTTATTCTGTGTTATTTTAATTCAAAAGTACTTCAGAATGAATCTGAAACATGGATTAATTAACAATGTTTAATATTAAATGCATAAAACATTACGAAAATAAACAGAATCATTTGAAATAATCGGCCGAAAAATGTTAACCCTAGCCTTATTACTGTTGGGAGAAAAAAAAAACTAAAGCCTTACTCATTTGGCGGTGGGGGAAATGGAAGAATTTTTTGGCGGGAAAGTTAGTTTTTAATTAATAATTAAAATTCTAATTAAAATTTCAAAAAAAAAGGGACCCCAGGTGCACATTCCCGACCTCTAAGGTATACATGTACCAAATTTGATAGCTGTATGTCAAATGACCTGGCCTGTAGAGCGCCAACACACACGCACACACATTGAGCTTTATTATAAGTATTGATAATTAATGGTTCGATACATTCTCATTTGTAAATAATAATATTAAATAACAAAACAAGGGTGTTAAGTCCAAAGATTAAAATGAAATATTTTACAAAACTGAAGAGGTAATGTGAAAATGATAAATGTCATTTTTTTTAAAATGGTAAATGTCTTCTTAATGCAACACGAGGAAAACGATAATAGATTAGCGAATTAAATTAATACTCACGCTTAATATCATTTTGAAAAACTCAATTTCTTTACTATGTTGGATTCATTACCACGTCATTATTTTTTTAATTCTTGTTTATGAATGCACTAAAAACAATACATCCACTGGCAAAAAAAAAATACAAAAATACTACATTAAAATATTTTTTGAATCAAAAAAAAAAAATTCCACCTTTCAATTTATATTCAGCATGCTTTATGTATATTAAGTTTGTGAAAACAGAAAACAAAAAAATAATGTTATTTTTTTTCTGAAATGGTTATTTTAAAACGCGTTACACTTTGATAAAAAAAAGTATTAATGTATTTAATAGAAATAAACAGATCTTAAAAAGTTTAACAATTTCCCAATACAAAATGACAGGAAAACTAAGTAATATAAAGAATTTTATTAAAATATTTTAAATTTCAAGTTGCTAAGTAATATAAAATCTTGAAAACTTTTAAAATTAAGAAAAGAGAATATATAGTAATAATGAGATAAATATTTCCAAAAGGTTTCCAAACTATATTATATTAAAGAAGATGAGATAAAGATATTTAGTATTTTTGTATTTGAAATATATTTTCATATAATAATCAATAAAATTAATTTTAAATGACAAAATTTGTTTTCAAGAGTGTTAAAATGGAATAATCACTAAACTGAAATAAAGAATTCCTAAGTAATAAAACATTTTTGATAATTATATTGATTAAATTAAATGTAGCAATTTTTTGTTTGCACTATAAATACACGTGCATAATTAATGCAATGAAGAGCTATGTTAACTACTTGATTGCAACGTCATATGATTAATTTTAATCTATGTCTAGTAACCATTTATATGCGGAGTAAGCAAAATAATTGTGTAAGTGACATAAATTTGCCTTCGACATTCTAACGAGGACTTCTGGATTTTCAAAAGTACATGCAACAAAATGATGCATTTTTTAAAAATATGTATCTGCGCTTTTCTATATGAAAAGCATTTGCTAAAAGTACAGCGATTTAAATAAATAAAATAACTCCAGTTCCCAGATCCTTATAGTTACAAATTATTTTTGAATGAAATTCGAAGAAAATCCCAGATAGAAAGTTTTATTCTATCAAAACAAACACTCGACTTTCTGATAGTAGCATCTTCTCTCCTTTTCGAAAGACTTTACTTCCAAGAATACTTTTTTTCTAATTATTTATTCTGAGAAAAATTATTATATGAATCCTGATAATTAAGTTTCTATTTGTAAATCCCATTCATATCAAAAGAAAATATTATATTATTTTAATGACGATGATGATTTGCATGAGGTTTCCACTTCAATTATAGAAATATCAATTAAATCATTGTAGAATGAGAATTATTTTAAGGACAAGAAATTTTTATCGATTAATCGATTAATCTTAAAATTATTATATGAATTTTCATTACTGAATATTTTATTTATAAATTATATTCATATCATTAGGGAATGTTTTATAACTTTTAATGATAAGTTTCGTTTGCATAAGACTGCAATTTCAATTATTGCTTGTTACATAAATAATTTTACAAATATATTTTGATTGGATAATTAATTTGTAACGCATTTACAATTACGCATTTGCATTTAACATTTTTTATTTTTTTGTAAATTTTTAAACATCTATTATTCATTTTCTTTTTCTGTTTGTTATTATAGAACCTTATTATAACGGCTCTTTAAAGGTATCATTAATTTATTTATTAGTTAGATACTATTATAATTATGTTTTTCTTTAGCAATGTACTTACATTTTTAACTTACATTTATGCGAGAAAATATAAGAAAGTAAAAAGCATTTCTATTTTTCATATGAAATTTTTTATACGTTAATTAAGTATTAGGTATTCCTACGATATTTTCTTTCATAATTTAAAGTATGAAAAGTGGTGCATATTATGAAAAAATTAAATGAAGTCACTGAATGTGATTTTCATTAGAACAACGCTACTATCTAATCTACGAATTTCGCATTTGTCGTAAATAATAACATAAAAACTGAACTTTTCTTTATATAAGGTAAATACACGAATTTATCTTCATTATTAGGTAAACATTTTCTAACATTTTTTTCTAACTCTCTCATCGTAATTATCCTGGCACGTAGGTTGGATAATGTTTAAAAAAGAACAGAAAAACAATTATGTCGCGATAATGAATTGAGAGCGTTAAGAGGAATTGAATTTTCTAAAAGGATATTAAATACGCGTTGTTATTCGGTGCACTGGTCCTTTATCTTCTTAATAAAACACATTTATCAGGGCGTTTCTTTTCACTTTTTCGTAATTAAAAGTAAATTTGAGACTGAAAAATATTCTGCTTTCTTCCTTGATGATTTTTAAATCCTTCATAGATGATTTGCTAATTTATCATGACCTATCTTTTGAAAAACTGCTTTCTTTTCGTATTTTTTTCAAGAGTAAATAAAAAAAATTAAATTATCTAAAATTATCCTAGGAACAATGATTCTATTAGGTGATTGCATATATTTTAATCAGCGACATCTATCGGCAAACATGCGAAATATCTCTATAAACGATAATGGTTTTGGGGTTTTACCAACTTGCTATCACTTTGTTATCTTTTGAAAGTTTCCCATTTAGTATTATTAAGTTATCCTGTGTATGAAGATCCCAATCATGGAACGCTCCAAATTGCAGTGTTGACATTCATTGCTTTTTTTTGTTTGATTTGAAGAAATATGCTGCTGAAGCCCATCAGACACTTTTAGAAACTTATGATGATGATGCTGCTACGTCATATCCCAATTGTCGGGTTTGATTTCAACGATTTAAGAGTGGTGATTTCAATGTCTGTGATAAAGAACGGCCTGGAGGACCAAACAAATTCGAAGATAATCAATTGCAAGACTTATTGGACGAAAATGGGGAAAAGTTGTAGAAAATGATGGAAAATATTTTGATTGATATATAGTGTACCAATTTTTCTCAATAAATGCATTTTAAAGTGAAAAAATGATCAAAATACATGCAAGCACCAATATTATATTCAGTTTTAGGTTTTAGGATACCTGTAGAATGCGAGAGATTATGAAAATCAGTTTCATAATTTCTTCTTTATGATGAAAAACAGACTTTTCTTATTCAAAGAATTATATATTTTTTAAATTATTCTAATATAAACTTGATTTCTTTCGCATTTGTAGAGAAGAAATCCCATAATGAATTTCCAATAATTTTCTAATAATCTGGAATAAGCCGAAATCCTGCTTAATTAAGAATTTCCTATGATAATACACTATTTTCTTATTTTGAAATTTAATGGCTAGTTAAATGAATGGTTTTAGTTAAATTTTGGAAAATTAATAAAGGCATTATATGGTAGTGAATTTGATCTGAGGAAAATATTTCATAGTATATTTAATAATTCCACAATTATTGTTAATTATTTTTTTATGAGATTCAAAATATGGGAGTTAAAAAATAACTTAAATAATAAGTATATAAATAAATTCCAAAAGACATTTAAAAAGCAAAGGTGTCGTAATAAAATGAATTTTTGACCAAAAGTTATGTTATAAACATGTTTATTTTTTGACTGATGTGAAGTCTCAAGCACTTATCATATTGGCGTGCAAGATTTTCGATCTTCTTATAGAAGAAAGTTGCCACTAGTAAGGCAATATCGACCCTAACGTGCCCTTGAAGCTACGTCGACTACGAATTAGTATGGAATTATTAATTTGATTCTTCTAATTTACATTTTCAATTCAAGAGAGGGCCGTGCCATGAATTAATTCTAAGTTTGACACGTCATTTTAGAAAGTATGTTTATTTGTGCAAGCAGCTCGATTTAAAACGATAATCAATTAATTGTCAAATAATTGATAAAAAAAACTATTTTATTGAATATAAAATATATAAAGCCAGTATTAGTACTTTGTCAAGTATAATTGATCCGTTTCTTATTTATTTTATTATATTAAGGCATTTAAATATTTATAAACAACTAATATCTATTTACACACTTGTTGACTTGGAGGGGGGGATTTTCACTAAAGAACTTTGTTAGTGTTAGCGGTCAAATAAATTTGAAAAAAAAACACTACTTCTGTCGATTATAAAACATATAAAAGCAGCATTAAGACTTTGTTAAATATAATTTATCAGGTTCCTGTTCATTTTATTTTAGTAATTTATGTATTTCAATATATATAATCATCAAATATCAGGTGAAAAAATATTAGATGCGAATATGCATGTCTCGCAGTCTTGTATCACAATGAAATTTAAAAAAAAAAAGATAAAATAAACATTTTTAAAAAGTTTCTGCAACAAATAATCAACTTAAACTAAATAATAATGATACTGAAAGAGTTAAAAGTATGTTGAAATAGGAAACTAAATTGGTTAAAAAAATAGGGGGTTTTAAAACGTACGCTGCGTAGGGCCCAAAACGTCTCAATTCGCTATTGGTTGTTCTTAAATTCAGAACGTTCAACATATAAATCTAGCAGAGAACTGGATATTCCAAAAGAAATGTCATGAAGATTATACTTCCCCATTTTATTTGAAACTGAACCATACATTATTATGCCAAATGAAACTCGTGATAATTACATATTTCATATATGAGGAGAAATGCAGATATGCGCCACATTGCGAAAGCTGCACATGTAAAAGATTCGAAACAAACAAACAAAAATTCCCCGTTTTTTTAAAAATCATTTTCGTAGTTCTTAAACTTTTTAAAAACAAAATGAATTAAAATAATTTTTTTGTGTGTAATTATCCTGAAAAATTCAACGTATTAAAATCAGAATTAATGCAACAACTGGAGAAAATCACGAAATATAGAAGAAAATATACTAATTTGAAACTCAAGGAAGTCACTGAATACATAGCTGCCCTGGATGAAATAAATGAAATTTCACCAATAAAATGGTGGAATTCATAAATAATTAATTATCTTTCTTACTATTTTTTTTAAAAAGACTTTATATATTGAACTAATTAATTATTTTGAAACTTGCTCCCCTGGATTTCGTTTCGGTCCACTTCGGAGAACTTAGAAAACGATAAGAAAAAGAAAATGTAAATGATGAATGCGTTTCTTTACTTTCTTGTATCAAAATAAATTATTCTTCTGAAGCTATCTTTTTTTTTTTTTTTTTTTTTTTTTTTTTGCTGACAAGTGCTGAAAAAAGATTTATCATTTTAGAAAAATATCGAAGGAGAGGTTAAAGAAATAAAATGTTATTGAAGAAATGTTTAAATTTGAAAATAATCGATATTTCCATCTCTACATGAAAAAAAAACTTTTGAAAAATAGTTATACAGTTGATCATCCATAAAAAAAAAATTGGTCAAAATATACAATTTTCAAGCGACAATTTGTGAGTTTTTCTTCCGTCAAATCAAATAAAAGAATTATTGTATTATTGAAAGTATTGTTTTCAATAAATAATAAAATTCACAACAACTAGCAAATGCTAAAATGATTTGAAGAAGGGTGTTTTAAATTTGAAAATAATGAATATCTGCAGCTTTACATGGAATAAATCACTTAAAATAGTAATAAAGTTTGTCATCCATAAAAGAATTTTGACAAAATAAAAGATTCTATTATTACTTTGAAATTGAAATACTTTATTATTGAAATATTTTATGATTGTTATTTTTCTCTTTTTTATCAAGTAAAATTGCATTTTCTGTTTTTGAAAGGTGTTGGTATTTTCATTAAATTATAAATACACGAGAAGTAATAAATCTAAAATGCGTCTGAAGACGGATGTTGACAATATCCGATATCCGCATTTCTGCATAGATCAAAGACTTTGAAAAAAAATAAATTTAAAATTATTACTGACAGAAATCATGAAATTAGAGGGAAGAAATACAGAATTTTAAATATTAGACAAATGACGATTAATTTTTCTCACCTTTTAGTATGGCAGTTCTATTCTATATATGTGTTGCAATTTTGATTCAACATAGAATAGGAGTAATTTATGTATTGTATGTTAATTATGTATTTTTGTATTGACTTAAAATGAATGACAATTTTTTTAAGTTTGGAAATATGATAATTCGAAACTCATATGATTTCCAGATAACACGGCTAAGTAGTTAAGAACATTATTTATAAAGTATAATAAATACGCCGTTTGTTTAATATGAAAGGAAAGCGCAAATAAAATTATTTTCTGGAGTTACTGTTTAAAGAAAATAAATATTTTTACAACTGCATCAACAGAAAACTATAATGTTTAAAATCATGATGAAAAAGATAAGTTGGTTAACATTCCATTAATTAAAATGATTCCATGAATTAAAAATAGTGTCATTTTATTTCAAAACAATTTCCTAAACAACTAAAAATAAAATATTACAACAATCAGCCAACGTTTTATAAAACGGTCCATTTTTTTATTTTAAGATGGTATAAAAATTGGTTTCTACAGTAAGTAATATATGAAAAGATTATTTTCAAAAAAAAATTACAGTGATAAAAATTCCAACAAAATCTAAGAAACATTTAGAGGTGCACATAATCGGCACTTAAAATAAACCAAATATCTGTTGTCTATATATAGTAAAAAGAAAAATCAAATAACTTAAACACATTTTTCTTAACAATGATTAAAATTTAGACTTGTTATAAATTATTACTTTTAACAACTCAAAAGAAGAATATACTTCATTAAAAGATTTTAAAGTTTCAAATTTTAATGAAATGTCGCTGGTGTTCCGTTTTATTGCATTATGCCAACCAAGGAATAATACAAAAAAAGTGAACTAAGTTTAACATTTTCAAAAAAATAGCTTCTTTAGTATTGTCATTTTTCATCTTTTATGGCTTAGACATAAACCAAATATGAACAAATTAAAAAGATGACTCTTAACAAAATTCATTAAAACCAATAATAAAATTATTTTCATACATTTCTGTTTTTTAATTAAAATAATTAATAATTCTTTTTGATTTTTTATTTATTTATATAATTTTGGATTTTGTTCGATTATCTTAATGTCTCTTCTTGTTGCCAGGTTTTTGGATTTAAGTTAAGAAAATTCTAATCATTTCAGACAATTCATCATATGAAAGATTATAGGTATAGTTTATTGTCAAAATATAATAAATCAACTCTCATTAATAAAATGGTAGAGTCCATAAATAATTCATTACATGTTATTCTTTTCTTATAAAAAGAAACTAAACATTTTTTTTTATTTAATTATTACAACAACGCTTCTTTTTTAAAATTTTTGTTTCGTTCCAGTTCGCCAAACTTTTTGAGACTGAAAAAACAAAATATATAATTGATGAAAGAGTGCCTTCAGCTCACTTCTAACAGAATAAATTGCTCGTCTGGAGACTCATGTTTTGCATGAAAAATGTTGAAAAGATTTCTCATTCTCGGAAAAAAAAGAGAGTGAATGACTGAAAAAGTAACAAATCCCAAAATGCGCCAGAAGTGGAGGAGGAAGAAGAAGAAGCAGTGCTCTAAATTCGGAAATAACCAATATCTGCATCCAGAAGTAAAACAAATCCTTTGAAAATTATAGCTCCACCAATCACCCTTGACAGAACTCATGGAATTTCCCCACCCCCATCCCCTGTTTCATATCTCTAATATTTGGCCATTCAAAGATGTAGAAAATTGTAAAGAAATATTTTTTGAAATGCTCTTCTTTCATGTAACTTTCTTGACAGTTCTTATGAAAAATGTGCATCAGGAGCAGAACTCAATCCTTGCGATTTTCTTAGGGCGCATTTGGGAGCGGAATAAAGAAGGGGAAGAGGATGAATGTTAGGAAAAAAAGATACTAGGTCTGAAAAGGTATCATTTGCTGGGTTTACAAATGTCAGGGAAATCGAATTTTATTGAGAATGGACGGGGACTAACGAAGCGAAGAGATAAACCCTGTATGAATGAGTAATGATTTTGTTGAGAAAGTAGTTTCGAAACTTCTTCGCCGGTACCAGCTCAGGACTTCTTGTTGATGTTGAAGTTGACGGGTTTGAATGCATATAATTTTGGACAAATTTTGGCAGCCATTTTGAGAATTTTAATAAAGAAATAAAAATTTCGGAATTTCAGTTCGATACATTTTTTGATACTGAGAAAAGGGAAAGGGGGGTTTATCAGATTTGCACTGTAAGCCGAAAACTAGGACTATCCTGGATGTTTTTTAACAGATATGACAATAAAATTTAATTTCAATTGGAATGGTTAGAGACTAACAAGAAAAGATATAAATTTTACATAAATAAATAATAATTTTTTAAGAAAATAGTTTTGGAGTCTAAGAAGGAAAATAAAAAACTGCCTTAGGAATAAGTTGCTGAATTTGAATGCTGATTTATTTGAACAATTTTAAAAATATTTTCTGAATTCTTGTGATGTTATCAAATTTTCTAGTGCCATTCAAAATGCTCTAGCTATTAAGGAGAGTTGAAAGTTGTCAAACCGGTTTTGTAAATCAGAAATCTAGACTGAAAATCATCAATAGGCTTCGTTAAGTATTATTTCCTAAATTATAAATGTCAGTGAAATGAAATTGCACTTGAGGTGAATGGAGACTAACGAATCACAAAAGTAAAATCTATATGAATAAATAATGATTTCTCTGAGAAATTGTAGTTTATGAGATGAAGAGCTGCGAGATCTTGATGAAGCTATCGGTTTCAAATTTGGAAGTTATTTATTTAACAAATTGTTAACTGTTTTGTGAATTTTTATAAAACAGGTAGTTTTTCTCAATTGGTCCAAACCTTGATAATATGATGCTCTAGATTTTGAGGTAGGAAGAGTGGTATCAGCTCAAGATTTCTGATAGTTTTGTTATTGATTCTATTGGAAGATCAAGCCTAAACACAGATTGAAATAAGGAATATTCAAAGAATATGGATAATGTTATATGAAAATGCTAATTAAAATTGTATCAATAGTTAGATTTGGAGAACTGTGCTGGTATCGAGGCAAAACTTTGGTTCCGAGATTTGGAGGACAACAGCTTTCTGATAGGATATCATGGAAGAGACTTTCTTTGGCTTCATGAAGTCCTTGATATGAGATGGTTGGGAGTTTTCCGGAACTTTTCTTGTGCTTGTGTGTGTTTGGGAGGGGCGACTCTCCTGGCGATTCTCTATCCGCCAGTACAGCTTAAGCTAGGGCGGACTTTGCTTTACTTCATATCATGAAAGATATATTTTGTTTATGGGTTTGGGGCAAGTTAAATATGTCTAGGATCAAAAATTAAGAAGAAATTTGACTTTCATTGGCGTGTTTTCCTGGTCATCTGATTACTAGAATATCAAAATTCTAGATCTCTCTTAAAAACAAGGCATTATTCTATTAATCAATAAGAATTGTTCATAAAATATTTCTGTAAAGCTTGGCAATGGTTGGGGAAAAGCCAGCTGTTGAAGATTGAATTTTTTAAAACAAGGGTGAGATGATGGTCAATTTCCGGAGAGAGAATTGATGACTTGTCTGACTTGTTTTCTTCATCCATATTTTGAAATAGAAATATTATTTTAGTGATTGTTTATGTGTTCAATTCTAGAATGTCTATTCTTTCTTCTTTGTCTATTCTTTTTGTGTAGATCTAAATTCATTTAAAAAAAATCTAGTATCTTCATTTCCAAAAGAAAAAACATTACACTATCTATTTTTTAAAATTAATTTAACTAATTCTTTAATAAAATTAATCATTTAGGGACATTTCAATTTTTTTTTATTTAAAAATCGGGACAGCTCAGAAATTTTTCTTCAGACTAAAACAGATAATCTTACATTTATTACAGCTATAGCATATAATATGAAAGAACAGGCCAGTGCAATTTTTATATTTTGTTTTAAAGAAACGTACCGAATGCGAAATGTACGGAATTTTAAAAAAAAGGATAAAATTCAAGATTTACGAGAAAATGACAAATCTTTACCACAGCTAGAAAGGTGGAAAATTAAAAGTAAAGAAGCTAAATGGTTTTTGAAAGCAAGACCATTTCTGATAAAAACTCAAGTATTCTAGAGAAAAAAAATATTAAATAGTCACAATAATTATTTAAAAGCAGAACAGTCAATAGTAACAGACTGTTCATCAAAATTGTTGATCAGTAAGTTGGACCCATGCTTTACATGCTCTAGAAATATATCCTATATTTGTGTGTGAACGTCTATATAGTATATTAGGAATGAAGTTCACTATTTTAGTTTTCTATCAATATTTCAGACTGTTCAGTATTCAATATGCTACTGAACCTTAAAATATGTCCATAAATTTGGTGATTTTTTAAAAAAAATTCCCACTCCTTGGATTTATTTATGAGTCCTTTAGAAAAATGAATATCAGATGTGGAATTGAATCCCGAGATTTCTTTGGGTGGATTTGGCGAGGATTGAGTTGAAGAAAATGACACTAGGTTTGGAAAGTGTCATTTGGAAGGTTTAAACTTGTCAGTGAAATTGAAATTTATTTAGAATGGAAGGATATTAAAGGATCAAAGGAATAAACATGAAGGATGAATAATAATTTAATTTATTCATCCTTCATGTTTATTCATCCTTTAGAATATAAATTTTAATTTATTTAGAAATTTAAATTCTATAAAGAACTCTAATGAGTAGAAGAATGTGACAGAACATCCAAATCGAATTCTTTCTGGGTAGACTAATTTTTTTAAAAAGAATCGTAAACGTTTTGTGAAATTTAATCAATTAGAATTAATGCATAGTATCATCAATAAACACTGGTAGACTGTATTCTTGATACGACACACATTTCTTTTTTATCTTTATGGTTACGTAAGATTTTATAAATACATTTGGTACTTTGGTCGACATTGGATATTTTTCTTCAGATTAAAAGAAAATTCTCTGCTGCTCCAAGCCAAGACAATAAACAGAATATTTTGACGCAAGTGTTTTTTTTATTTCTATGGATATGCAAGGTTTAATAAATAAATCTGGTTCTTGGGACAGCATTAGTTATTTTTCTACAGAATGAAAAAAAATTTTCTGCTGCTCCAAACCAAAACAATAAACAGAATATTTTGACACTAGTTTTTTTTTTTTAATCTCTCTGGTTACGTAAGATTTTATAAATACATTTGGTACTTTGGTCGACATTATATATTTTCTGCAGATTAAAAGAAAATTATCTGCTGCTCCAAGCCAAGACAATAAACATAATATTTTGACGCCGTGTTTTTTTTATTGCTATGGATATGCAAGGTTTAATAAATAAATTTGGTACTTCGGACAGCATTAGCTATTTTTCTGCAGATTAAAAAGAAAATTCCCTACGGCTCCAAACCAAGACCCTAAACAGAGTATTACCATCTTGAATTATTATTTCCATGGTGTTTGATTCAAATGTGTTTGTCTTGAAGAAATCAGTTTATTTTAGCAGTCATTTTAAATAGAAATAATGAGAATCAATATCAAAATACGTTATAATTTACAAAAATTATAAGATTATTAAAACATATTTAGGAACAGAAATAATACATTCAATCTAAAAAATTAACATAATGATGTATCAATATCAAAAATATATGATAATTATCTTATAATATAAATACGATAATTAAGACATATTTTTCAATGGAAGGATATAATCAATATCAAGAATAGGCGCAATAACATATCATTTAAAGAAATATGTCATAATTGTCTTATAAAAGGCTGTAGTCTGAATTGAAATGTAGTTTTTAAATGTTTATATTTTTTATTTATTTTTTTTAATTATGAGACAGGATTTGAGTCAAGGACAGAACCTGGGCCTTTATCATACTCTCTGAATTCCTATCCCACAGCGATGTAACAATGTTTAACATCAACAAATAATGCAAAATAATCAAGTGTATGTGAAACACCAGTTCATCACTCATTGCGTATTTTCTGTGGATTTTTTATTGTGATTTTCATACTTCATACCAACCGTATTATAGTCTGGCTCTAAGGCGTTGCGCTTTTGGCGCCATAACTCATATAAGACGTGTCTATTTTGATTAATTAATGTATGATCGTACTTCAAATTTGGCCAAATCTGTTGTGTCTAGCTTTTTCATTACATGAGATTGAAGGCACATCAATAATGAAAAATAAAGTGCGTTGATCTCAGCATAACTTTACTACAAGTTATTATATCTTCATGATCCATTCACAGTTTCAAATTTTCCCCCTTCAGTAAATGGACTCGTTTGTGTGACAGATGACAGGTCAACTGTCAACTCGTTAGGGCTTACTTATACACGGACACCAAGGAATTAAGTGAAGCTTCAGATGAATGAATTTTCCAATAAATCTAAAATTATACTTCATATTTTTTTTTAAAACGAAGTGATTGTATTTTTATATTTGTGGTGTCTAGACGAAGTTATCACACTTAACCCTTTAAAGGGTTATTTTTTTCTAGTCATATTTTGTTAAAATATATTTAGGCTTGAAATTAGAATAAGAAAAGGGATTCATTTAGCTTATTAGATAAATTTAATTTGATTAATTAATTACTTTAATTAATAATTAAGTAACAAATCAAGACACATCATTTTGTGTGAGATAAAGAACTAATAATAAGATAAAGAAGCATCTAAGTTTCTGTCTTTCTAAAAAAATTTGTCATAACTGATGCCAACCTACATAAATTCATACAAAGATTGATAAATTTGGTGGGAAGCATATTTCCCACGGCCATAGAAAGGGTTAAAGCAATGGAATTTTCGAAAATATTAATGATTATTCAGTGCATATCAAAGCTCGAAATTTAAAATCTAAAGTAGACGCATTTTTACTGGATATATTTTTCTTTCTTTTTTAGGGGGGAAGAGATTTTTCACATGTATTTGTTCGTAATACCTTTTTTTTTGTTATTGTAAAAAAACACATAAACCATGGGGTAGAACAGGTGATTGTGGTTTTAACGCAATTTGGTTTGAGAATTCAACATACTTTATATTTATAAAAATTCTCAAAATATATTAGTCAGAGTTCTTGTAAACTTTTAAGAACTGAAATTAAAATGTCTGCAACCACCAAATTAATTTTGTTAATTTTTTCAAACTTTTTGGAGTAACAACTTTAATATTTTGTCTTAATTTCAAATAAGATAGATCAAAATAATTGGTTTATCGATTTTTAATTACTTCCCATGAATGAATACAAATATTTCCTTAGGCAATCCACAAGAGGGAGAAAGAATTTTAATGCTTCAGTAACTTAGTAATGAGCCCAAATAATTAAGTTTCTAAGATTCATTAATAGTTTTACATAATTTAAATTCTAAGAGCATTCATTGTTCGCAACAAATTTTCTAATTCCTTTTCTTTTAACGTGTCTCCATTATTAGTTAATTGTTTCGAATTCTATCGTGTATGTTCTTGTATACGATATCATTATAAAGAAAGGAAAAATAAATGTACAAAATCAATATTATAAAAATTGTTAACAAAATAATGAAAAATAATATTTATTATGTTGTATAAATAATTTTTTTTATATTATTATGATTTTTTATTAAGTCACGGGCACCATGAGAGAGCAGCTGATATTTACCTTGTCATCCTTGGCGTACTATTTGGCAATTAATTCCTGGAATGTGGTTAATAGTATCCAAAAATCGAATTTTTATTTTAGACACGTTCCGATTGAAACAAAAGTTTGACACAAAACTGGATTTGTAGTCACAAAATGCCATATCAAATTTCACATGTTTAAGTCATCGCTTTCCTGAATTATCGCGTTTACATATTTTTGAAAGAACAGACATAGAGACAATCAAACCTTAGTTATATTTCGCTCAAAATTTGATAAATGTCTATACTATAAATTTTAAATCTATGTGCCGAATTTTATCTACCAAGCTGTCTTCATTTTGCAATTATTGTCTTAACCTATATTCGAACAGACGGACTTCTTCTGAACAGATTCTACTCAAAATTTGCTAGAGATTTGCAAATTTGTTGTAAAATCAGTATAACAAATTTCAGTCATCTAGTTCAAAGCGTTTTGAATTATCTTTGTCGCAGACATACAGAAATGTTTCAAAAATATAATTTTCAAGCTCAAAGAGGTCTAAAACGTGGAGACTCATCAAAAACTGGTGTTCGAATTTTTTGACGATTACTATACTTTCATTCTTTACTATAATTTTCGAATGAGAGAAAATAATAAAAAAAAACACTAACATTTTTCGAATAAAATCATAAAACATTAATCGCTTATACGCTTTATTTCTTTCATACTATTCACAGTTTACGATATACATCGCTACTTTTGAGCCTTGAAAAATATTTATCATACCAACACATCAACATTCATGTACGATCCATTTATCATATATAAGTACAGTTTCTTAGCAAAATCCATAAGGGTGGAAACTTATTATTACTGTCAAAAAGCGAAAAGAAGTTTATGGTACATCATTATTAGAATTCTTAATGCAGCTGTCACTGAAAATAATAACAGTATTTTTTCTCCTAATGTGTAGCCTTAATAGAGATTCTCTAATAAATGCTTTTCTCCTTTTAGATGGAAGCAGGCTTCCAAGTATTCTATAACTTATTGGCTTTGGCACAGGACGTTATGTGGTTGAATTCCTTAATAACTATTATAAAATGAGCTTTTCGATAAAAATATAAAAGGTTTGCATTATAAATGATAATGTTTTCATTCAATACTTAAATTTCCAATTCAAGTATTGTAGTGGATAATAATTTTTAAAAAATGAATTATCTTGGTTTACCAACTGATCGATAGAAGGTTTCAATCAAAATTGAACAAAATTCGTTTATAAAATAGAAGAGTTTTCTTAAGTATTGCATTAAAATAACAATTTACTGACTTCAAGTTTAAATTTTAACTTTTTAATTAACAAAATCTTTGTTTCAATTCGGCAGATTCCTACTAAAATTCTACCTATTTTAAAGGTTCTTATGACACGACTTTAGGAAAATTTCAGCAGATATTCACTGATTCTAGTTCCTAGAAGCTAAATCCAACCTTCCTTCAAAAGTTTATATTATATATATATACGTAACGCATTTCCCATGTTATCTGGTGAACAAGCAATTTCGTTTGGATTTTAACCAAATTGGAATATGTTGTTAGAAATGTAGAAACCTCGGATGAATACATAAATACCCTTCTAGCTCAAAGACGGTGAAAAAAGCGAGGGTCGAAATTTTCATCCCTCTGTAACTTCCTGAATACTGAAGATAGAAAAAGAAATCCAATTAATTAGAGCCTTATTAAGAGCCGAACAACTTTTGTATTTAAAGTTTTTTGATTGCTTTAATATCTTAGGGGTTAAAGAGGTATTTTCAAACCCTTACTTTGCCAGAAATTAGATTCATGAAGTGTTTACTTAGAAGAAAAGGAATCGACCATTGCCTTTCAGCACTCTGATAGGTTTTTTTTAATTGCATGTCGTATGGATTTGACATATTATAATAAAAAATAACTTTGAATCCTACATTTACTGGATCTCTCAAAGATTTTTCACTTTGCAAATATATTTGATGTAGTTACTATATTATCTGTACACCTTAAATGCATATTAACTAAAGCATTCGTTAGTAATATTAATAAGAATGCATCTATTAAAGAATATTTCATTTTTATATATTCACACTTATTTACTTTTGTTAAATACCTATTGTAAAATTTCAATAAATTTTTTTTATTTGGCTGTTTGAAATCTTCATTTCCACCATTGTGAACAAGAACACCCAACAAGCGATTTGTTGAGCTGCAGCGTGACAGCTGCTGAGTATTTACTAATTTTCAATTGGTTGCCTGTGAAGTGACCATTCCGTAGTATAATTATATTGCTTAGTTAGCCCAGTTGCATAATGTAGTTATATAAATGACCCGATTTTTTAAAATCAACTCTAGGGTTATTTTGGAGGGACTTCTTAATCTTGAACCGGATCAGAAGACGAGGACGAGCTGGCACCCCCGTCTCTAAATTTCTGTATTATACCAAAGGATTGAAAGATTGAGGATTTATGCAAATTATTCACATAATTAGGTAGATTTTTTATGATATGAGGTTATTTTATATGTCTTTGTCTTTGTTTTTATGAAACTATGGATGAGTTTTTATTACGTTTAATAAATGTTTAATTGCTTTTAATAATATTTTTTTTCCTAATTTATTCCTGCTTAATCAAATTTATTGGCATTATTCATTAGCCTTATTCGTGAACTGGCCTCATTCCTTAGCAACAGAACACCAAATTAAGGAACATAAAGTCCTGGCTAATTCCGCACCAAGAAAGGAATAAGTTATATATTTTACTCATGCATATGCTAAGATCATTACCAACCCAAGATTTCCTGCGGGATTAATGTTGTGTTCATATCGATCCTGCTAATTAAAATAAATCTAGAGTTAGAACCTCTACTTGGGAAAGGCTTAACTAGGAAATTCTAGGGGAGCTAATTTAAATTCTTGGACTGGCCAATCATTTCTACAAATTCCTTCACGGACTGTTTCTTAAATATTACATTCCACAAACCAAATAATGCGCAATCAGAAGAAGACTGACTCTCTGGTGTTTATTGAAACGTTGAACTTTACTGCTTTACATTATATTAATTATTGGAATGTATCCGGAAAATGTAGCAGTTCACCTTGGAATCCAAATAATCTTTAAACTTCATTTCCCTTTGGAAATTTAAAAGGAAATTAGAAAATAACATCTTTTTTCTATTTTTTTCATTATCGATAATTAAACGTTAAATATTGCATTTGAATATTGAATTTTGAGATGGAAAGTTTTCCAATATAATTAAATGATTTTCTGATTTCTACTACAATTACCGGTAAGGTTTGATTATTTTGTTATTGATTATTATTATTTTATTTTTGTACGCAATTTGTTATTTTTATAAATAGTAAATAAAGAGTCACCGTCAGTAAAAATTCAGAAGAAAAAAAAATATAAAATTCATATCCTGAAATAGAGCAGAAAACTAAATGCTAGCCTTCTCTAATTCTTTCTCTTTCTCGAAATATTATTTATAATTATTTTAATGGTCTGTGTAATGATGGTCATCTTCATAATGCACAACCACTTGCTAAGTAATCTCAATGAAATGCGAATACCCATATCACTTATTATGTTCTTCGATTAACATCCTTGGGTTCCAGAGCTCCGGGACTTTTCCCTCAAATTGGCAAGTCTTTATTCTACTATGCTTGTATAAAAATATTTCGAGTATTAATAGAGTCTTTATTTTAAGGGTTATTATGATAACGAACATTATAAATGGTGAGCAAAAACAGATTTCTGCGATTTCGGCATATTTTTTGCGGTTTAGATTTCAAACGTAAGCAATCCATCACCATTCTCCCAGTAAAATTATAATATTTGATACAAATAAATTTTAGTTCCACGACAAAATAATTCTGTGCGAGGGAATCTTTATGTTTTCATTCTTTTGCTATTTTTTTTAACTTTTAAATTAGATGCGATCTTCAGAGTATCCTTGTATTTCAATGGATGTACAATCAGATATGTATAGTTCTTTACAAGCTATTCAAACAGAAGTAATCAGTTTCATAATTCCTACAATTTATAGCCTCAGCACTAGATCATTATTACTTGAAGAGAAATCAACAGAAATTAAAAATTCCAGCTGGCATCGCAAGTTTTTCTGTTAAATTACTATCGATTTGACAACAGAAAGTGCTTTGATTTTCAAGAAATACTGCTATGAACTATTGAAAGAAACTGGCTAAAACGTATCTGACTAACGTAAAACGGCTAATAAATGTGTCAAAAGAAGGAAGATTGAAGAGGCGGCATCTACAATTTTCGTTTAAAAATACATTATTCTTCTTCATAATGATGATGCTTTTCAAAAATCCATGTGGAGTTTTTCTTCCCAGGCCATTCATATTTACTTAGAGGTACGACAGCACTTTTTGATATTCTCTGTGTAGCATTCAAAATGAGATGAACTTTGTATGATAATTCCTTTTTACATTATGCAAAACATTAAATTGTAATCCATCTAATTCCCTTCTGCCATGCCGAATAGTTCAATTCTTCCAATTCCATCATCCAATCATTCCAATCTCCAATTTCATTTGGCGATAACGAACAATGTAAATTGCAAACCACCTAATTTCAATATATCATGTTGAACAATTAAATTGTAAGTCATCCAATTCCATTCTGCCACGTAGTATAATAAAATTGTAAAACTTCTGATTCCCTTTTCAATCGAACTGTGACCACTTTATACCATTCTGCCATGCAGATCAATGAAATTGCAAACCATTAATTAAATTTTGTTACATATGAGCAGTAAATTCTGAGCTACCCAATTCCATTCTGACATTGATAGTGATATGTTCCTACCAATACATTCTAGTTTCGTGAAAAAATAATTCGTGCAAATAAATTTATTCTGTTATATTTGTCTGCAAATTATTTGTTTTTAAATTAGTTTCGGTCTACAAAACCAAAACGAGATTACTTCGTATGATAAATCACGTACTTTTTATAATATACAAAACATTAAATTATGAACTACCTCATATCATTCTGTCATGTCGAACAGTTCAATTGTTCCAATTCCGTCCAATTATTTCAGTCATCTAATTCCCTTCCGCGATAGGGAACAATGCAAATAGCAAGCCATCTAATTACAGTTTGTCATGTAAATCAATTAAATAGTAAGGCATCCAATTCCCTTCTGAGTACGACATTTGAATTGTGAATCATCTTATTCAATTCCATCATGCAGAACAATGAATTTGCAAACCATTAATTAAATTTGTCTTGTATGAACAGTAAACTCTAAACTACCCATTTCCATTATGCCACGTCGAACAATTCAATTCCACTATATGGAACAATGTAAAAAGCAAGCCATCTAATTAAAGTTTGTCAAGTAGAACAATTCAATTTGAGTTGACAATTAAATTTGATCCAATTCCATTCTGCTATGTAATACAATTAAATTGTTGACCTTTTGATTCCATCCTGAGTGGGACAATCAAATTATGAACCATTAATTAAATTTTGTCATGGATTTCAGTAAATTCTAAACTTTCCAATTCCATTCTGCGGTTGATATGCTCCTACCAATACATTCAGTTTTTGTGACAAAAGAATTCCATGCAAAGGGGATCTTTCTGGTTTTATTTGTCAGCAAATTATTGATTTTTAAATTAGCTTTCGATTAACAAAAACTTCACGTATTTCAATGGATTTGCAATTGGATGTGTACAGTTAGCCGCGCGAAAGTAGAAAATCACAGAATTCAAAATACAAACATTTGACAAAGCACAAGAAATTCGTATCGTACTATTCTCGAACAGAAATCAATAGATATTTAAAATTCTAACACACATTACAAGTCATTCTATTTAAGCACTTTTAATACAGCAGACGGAAAGTACTTAAACTTGTGGGAATGACACTTTAAAGACTAATCAGAAGGGACTGTCCAAAACCAAGTATAATTGCGCCGATAACCGCTACACTGAAGGGGCGTTTTCCTGCAATCTGCTTTTTTTTTTTTTTTAATACTTCATCCTCCTTCATAAATCAAGGTTGATGCTTCTCGAAACTCTGCGCTGCTATCCTCAGCTGGTCTTTGTCCCAGGCCACATTGATTTGTTCTGTCGCGCGAACACGTGAATTGCGCGTTCTGCCCAGCGCAGCTCACTCTTGAAGCACGATGGAATTAGTCTGGCGCGGTAGCTATTTATAGAACGGTATTGGAATCCAATTGATGGAAACAGATTGCGAATTCATTCACCGAGAAATCAGAGTTAAAAAATTGTATTGGTTTATAGATAGATGGTAGGAAAATTAACCTGGTAAAAAGGAGTTGTTTTTCTGATTTTGAAGCGTGGTATAATTAAGATTTTCTTTATTATTTGAGTTATTAATGTGTTTGAATACAGGGCAGTAGAAAGCTGAGATTGGTGATTCTGGAAGATTAATTAGTCGGAAAAAAGCTTTTTTTTTTTGAAGAAGATGAAATTGGAATCCAATAAAAGCGTAAAGCTATTATAATATTCGCAAACTGCTAGTATACTATGCAATCCTTTAGCTAATTGCAGTTAAAATTTTGGGGTTTAAAATAAGATGCTGTCATTTGGTGTATTAAACAAATTTTTATGTTGGTTTTACCGATTAAATTATAATGACTGGATTATATATAATTTGGCATTTATCTTTATTTTATATTTCATCGATGTAAATGCAAATTCACGCAAACGGCATATAATGTCATAGATCGGGCTATTATTTCTTTTAAAAGGAAGTATTTGAAGGAATTTAAATAACTGAAGCTATACAGTGTCATATTTAGAATTAATTAATTTCTGAAGAAAGAATTGTTGTTGGAGATGTCAATGCACTTGGATGATGTATGGAAAACTAGATTAGAACTAAATTGGAAAATTAGTCAGTGAAAAAAGATTTTTTTTTTGAAGAATGCGAAATCAGAATCCTATAAAAGTATAAAACTCTCATATTATCAGTAATCTATAACATAATATTTTAGTTTATAGGAGTTTCAATTTTAGATTTAAAAATTAGATTCCACTTTGGTGTATTAAGCAAATTTTTATGCTGGTTTGGCCGATTAAATTATAATAAATGGATTATGGTTTGGTATTTTTCTTGATTTTAATATCATGTTTTATATTTATTTGATGCAAATGCAAATGTTCTCTGATGACGTATCGTTTCATATATCGGGCTATTATTTTTTAAAGGGAATTATTTTATGGGATTTTTATAACTGTAGTTATACAGTGTCATGTTAAGAATTAATTAATTCCTGAAGAAAGAATTCTTGTTGAAAATGTCATTGCACTTGGATGATGTGTAGATAAACCGAAACTGGAATTAAACTGAGAAATTATTAGTTTTTCGTTAAAGAATGTGAAATTGGAATCCTATAAAAGGAGGAAGCTCTCATATTATCAGTAATCTACAAAATAATTCTCAAGTTAACAAGAATTACAATTTTGGATTTTAAAATTAGATTCCACTTAGGTGAATTAAAAAAAATTTATGCTGGTTTTGCCGATTAAATTATAATAAACCGATTTAATTTGCCATTTTTCTTTATATTATTATCATATTTTATATTTAATCGATGTAGATACAAATTCACACATATTATTTATCGTTTCATATATCGGGCTATTATTTCCTTTAAAGGGAACTATTTTTTGGAATTTAATAACTGAAGTTATACATCGTCATGTTTAGAATTAATTAATTCCTGGAGAAAAAATTGTTATTGGAGATATCAATGCATTTGCATGATACATAGAAAAACTGAGATTGGAACAACAGTGGAAAATTAATCAGTTAAACAAAATTTGTACTTTTGAAGAATGTGAAATCAGAATTCTACTAATAATATGAAGGGTTTATATTTTTATAATCTCTAAAAAAATCTTCTAATTACGATTTATTCATAATTTTGGATTTTAAAATTAGATTTAAATATGGTGTATTGAACAATTTTTATGCCGATTTCAGCAATCGAACTATAATGAATCAATTATAATTTGACATATCTTGTTCATTTTAATATCGTATTTCATATTTTATCCGATGGCAATTCAATTGTACATAAATGGTTAATTTATTAATCCTTTAAAATGCCATTTTTTATAGTCTTAGTGTATGAAAATATTTTTAGGATTGAGATGGACTTAAGAAAAGTGATTAGTTTAGATTATTAATTAAATTTAATTACTTTGGTTACTTAATGAGTAAGAAACAAAGACAGCGTTTTACATGAGATAAGGAACTAAAGAATTTGAGATTCTGTCTTATTAAAAAATTTGTCTGAACTTGTGCTAACCTACATAACACCATAAGAAGATTGATGAATTTAATTGAAAACATTCTATCGAAAATAAACTGTTCATCCTAAAATGAGTTAATTTAATATGCTATTATTTTTAAAAGGAATTATTTTATGGAATTTGCATATTTAAAATTATATAATTTGGACTGTTTTCTGAAACATGATGCAAATTTCTATTTTCATTTTATCGATGTCTTAAAGTGCTTTTTTAACAAGCCTTGTTATCATGAAAGTATTTAAATGCCGCAGCACATAGGAGTGTGATAGCCATATATCACTTAAATAAAAAATACAAATACAAAAAATAAAGTATTGTGTTAACCTCAATATTAATATAATAAATTTATCATTTAGAACTGATTATTTCAACGGAAGTGTTTAGAACAATACACTGTTATATACGTTTTTTAAATTTGCCATTTTGATATAACACCGATGGTATTATCACCATTTTTATTTGCTTACTTCATCCTTACACTGATACCAATATAATTATCTTGTCTCGCTTATTGAGTCTTTTATTTTGAAATAATATTTTCAAACATTTGGTAATTCTACAAATATTCAATTCGTTAAAATATGTAATAGCCTTTTTTCCTTCATTTTATACATTTTTCTACTTTGTAAAATAAATCTTTCTCCTTCGTTGTGTTTAAATTAGTTTACAAAATGTGAAATACGAAAATATTGACATTTAATTTATCGCCATAGTTAAGGCATCTTTTTACATAATTAATCAAATATCTTTCCTTAAAACCCAAAGGAAAACTTAGATTTTAATAATAAGGGATTAAATTCAATCATCTAATTTTAATTCATGCATTCTATCTTCGGTATTTTATTTATTCGGTATTTTATTTCCACTTCTCCGGAAATTGAATTAATCGAAATTCTTCAGCTGTTGACTTGAAATTAGTAAAGTTCAGCATATGCAGATTAAAAAAAAGGTAAAGCTATTATAAAAATTAATTTAAATTAGTGTAAATCATTTCTTGTGAAAATACAGATATCATTCATTATATTTAAAATTTAAAAAATCAATTTCTGTGAACATGGTCAGATAAAAAACGCTGTTAAGTCTTATGTACATTTTTAGGTACATGAATTGGTTTATTTTAAACAGGAAATGTAAGAGCAACATCCTGCATTAATTTTAAATTTAAATGAGTATTGAATGTTAGTATCTATCAAAAAAAATAAAAATTTAGATTGAAAATTTTGGATGAATTTTGTCCTTTTTCTAAACATTCTGTTGAAAGAGCAATATAAATAGGAATATTTACATGTTAAATATACATAGAAAATCACTGAATTGATAACATTAATTTTCTTTCTTCCATCCTTTGTCTGTTTTGATATGAAGCACAAATATATTATTTCTATTCAATGAGAAAAAACTCCATGTATCAATAAAGAGAAAATACAAATATCTAAAAAAATATTCGAGTGTGCCTCAGAAAATTTTTAATTTACATTATCAGTGAAATGCAAGAAAGTTTACCTTCTGAAAATGTTCATCTCCTCGTGCCCTCTAGCTGTTTGCTATCTTTAAGTATTTAATAAGTAAGAACTCTTTAATCATAAGAGATTTAAAAATATTATTTGAATAATTTTAAAAATTTGTAAATATTATCCTTTTATAATAATTTCTTTTCAATAAATTGAGTGACATAAAAAATTGTTATGCACAAATTGGAACGATTGCTGGTAGTTAAAAAGTTGAACAAATAAGCAAGGAACGCGTCGCTTACTCTTTTATTATTACAATTTGTTTGTTAATATTTTTGAGTAATTCATAAGTGTTTGTCATTCTTCAAGTTTCTAGAAAATTCATTTTTATGCTTGCTTATCTGTTTGGATATTCCTGGAGGCTTCATCTTTAATTTTATTTAATTGGCTATTGCGAAATGGAGTTCAGTTTATTGCTTAGGCATTCGTTTTGGAATTGTATTGATTTGAATGCTAAATTTAAAACAATGTCAGAATATCTATTCCAAAAACTGTGCATTTTTAGCAATAATTATTCGAGCTTATAAAAATTGTCATAATTCTAAAAAAATATAGAAATATCACAATACTTTTTATCCAACCTATAACGTGATAAATAAATTATAAATTTTATTTATATTTAGGAACTCAGAACTGGCGTTATGCGAGACAGCAAAACAAAAACTGAATAAATATGAAATAAAGTTGCAAAATAGAAATAAAAAAAATAATATTGATTTTGGATTTAAATAAAAATAATATTTATTTTTCTTCATTACACTGATATCGCCTGATGAAATGCAGACGATAAAAATCAAAACAAGTATTTGAGAATGAAGAATTGTTAAAAAGACAGAATTCGATAATGGAATTAGAAAATTTGTTGCAAACAATGCTATTCGAATTTAAATGATATAGAATAATTTTCATGATCCTTGACGTCCAAAACTGGCTCTTTGCCAAATTAGCGAATAAGTAAAGATTTACGTCACAGAAATGCGTTTTCGGTCTTGGACAGTGAAGGAAATGTTTAAATTAATCAGAAAAAAAACCTTAATTAAAAGTATAAAAGTATTATGTCATTTCTCGCTTTAGACAGAGATGCTCAAATAAGGACCTCAAAAAATTGCACATATTAAGGAATTAGAATGTCAGATACAAGAATTTCAGATTTAATTATTAAAAATTATAGAAAAAAGGGGCCAATTTTTAAAAATTATACAAAAGTTATTAAATTGCATCAGAAGTACAAAACAAATGTGGTTGGAGCAGAAAATTTTTGTTCCCTTTAAAGGTGGCTGACTTTTTCCTTGAGTTGTATGAGAGGATACTACATGCAAACTTTTAAAAAATACATAACAATGTTATGTAAAATAAAAAAAATATGCCAATGCCCTTCCACATTATAATATAAAAATTTATTAAATTGAAACATTTTAAAAATAGCAGGTTTTTTTTAATAAATTCTGATTAATATACATGGATTATCGATGAAGTTTGGGCATCATTAAAAATAAAATAGGAAGACAAAAACTGTGAACGCTACGAACAACTAAAGTTAATCCATTCCAGCTATTTAAGCGAAGAAACTTAAGAATACTGATAAAAGATCATTTTTCAGTTCTCTCCTATCAGTATTTTATTTTCCATGAGAAAAACCGAAGAGCATATTCCCTTAGGGTTCTCTTGATTTTGAAACGGGATAAGTTTTTACATTTATGTGTCAATTTGGCGAAAAGGAGCTATTTTAAGATAGTTAGTCCCTTCTGAAATTGATATCGATAACGGAAATATGGGAAAACTTCGAATAAGTACCAAATTTTCTTGATTTTTTTCTTTTTTTTTATTCGATACAATTTTATTTTTATAAACCAAGTGCTGCAAAGTCGGTCTATCTTGAAGTTGCTAGCTTGAGAACTTATCTCTAATGAAAACAGTTTTCCTTTCAAGAAAATAAAGATTTTGATTCCTTAGCGTAAAGAATCATTTCAACTTTTCTTTTCCACCGAGACGAACGGGTACAGTTTTCAACCTAATTTCACTGGGTTTGCTTCTTAAAAGCAGAATTGGTGATTAGAAACCAATGTTTGACGCGTTTATTTTGAAATTATAAACAATACATTTTAACATTTTGTCTATCTAGTCTTTTGTATCTACACCACACATAAATTCAGCTTAGAAGCCACTATCGCTATAATTAATACAGTAAGTGATTTAATTTTAGTTTCTTGTACACGGAATAGGCAAAAAGGAAACATTGTAGTTATCAAAAATATTAAACTCGAAGTTCTAACGTATCTCCTCATTTAAGATCTACCCAAGTTTGAAAGATTCATTTAAAAAAAAATGTATGTCTGATAATGTAAACGCTTTGACTTAGATTGGATGAAATTTGATATGTGGTCTTTAGCGCATATTATCGAATATCAGTTTTATTATTCATATGATTTCAACATGAAACGAAACATGAACAAAAGTGAAATTTTGTATGGAACTCAGCAAATTTATAACAGAAACTTTGCCCATGATGCAGCAAGATTACAATGATGTCATGAGTCTTCATATTTCAACAGATAATAGAACCATGCCATTCCATAAATCTTAGGGAATAATGACATTCATAAATCAATGTCCCAAGAGCAATCATCATGTGCATCGGTAGTCGTTGAACTAGTTGCTTTTGCGAACATACGAATTATCGTTTTTGCTATCCCAATACGAGCATAGAGCGAATCAGAAATTTTTAGAGCAATTTGAAATATCCTGCATCATGAGTCCTTGCTCATGATTCAGCGCATTTACAGTGATGTCATGAGTCATGTTCCGAATAGTACAGGTGAGTCAGTGGGAGAAAATGAGAGACTATTGTAATGTAACAAACAACAAATGACAGCACAAAATTGCTTCATCAGTCTAAAGAAGAAACATCATTATAAATCATTACACCGAAAGACACTATGTAAGTCGGTATCAGCTGACTTCATGCTTTTGTGATTACTTGTTTTATTATTTTTGTGATCTCGACATGAACATAAAGCGGACGTGAAATTTTGTGTGAAACTCATCCAATATATAACAGAGGAATTGCGCTTGATTCACCGAGTTTACATTAATTTTATGATTCGTGTAAGGTTTTTCTAGTGACACAGACGCTCCATCACGGGAAGAAGATGAGAGATTACATAATGTTTGAACAAATAGCACTAAGTAGCGCCATCAGTATAAGGTAGCAGCAGCATCATAAATTAGTATACCTAGATATATTTTAGTATATGCATCGGCTATCAGCTGAATTCGTGTTTCTGAAACTTGCATTTTGCTTTTTTACCCCAATATGAACATAAAACGAACGAGAAATTTTATGTGGAACTCAGTAAATCTACGGCAAAGACCTTACATATCATGAAGCAAATTTACAACAATTCCATGAATTGTGTGTGCGTGGCACATGTGCTTCATCACTAAAAGCCGATCAGAAATGTATTGTAAATAACAGATGATATATCATATCTTCCAAGGGGTGGGTTTTCAGGATACATTTCTGGAGTAGCAAGAAAATAGCCATATTTCAAAAACATCAAGAATAAATGAACTTGAGAATATGGAAGAATACATGAAGAATCAGTAAATTTATTTTAAGGGATAGAGAGACTGTCATTTTTGATATTGTTTCTACGCAGATAATTTCTGTTCGCTTTAATACCCTAAGACGACCACTTTTCGACAATTCTATCTTATTAAGGGGTGTGATGCGAAAGGGTGAGCTCACTTCAAGAATTCGTCATTCTTTTACCTTTATTCCCTCCCTATTAGATACTTTTTCATTTGATTTTTTTTCACGTGAGCGTGAGTATAATGTCGTTTTCTGACCTGATTATTTTAATTTTATTCAGTCCGCTAGTAATATGTGTTTATTTTATTGTTAAATGTAAATATCTCCTTTCATCTTTCTGTCACCCCTATTTTGACGAATTAAATCCGTACTAACGCATGCGCAAAACCCGCAGAGTGTTTTAGAATCCGCCGACAAACAGTAAAATAGTTTTTTGATTATAAAACTGATACAACACATTAGCAAATGATTATGAATTCTTTCTATGATGAAGAGAAATTGGAAAACTTTGTATAAAGGGTATTTGACTGTATTTGGAAATCAAAAATTCCTGCCATAAATCCTCCATTTATATGAATTTTATGATACTAACCACATACCGAACATGGTATCACGAAACAGGAATTCAAAAATATAACAAAAAAGAAATCTTGCTTTTCCTTTAAGCTCATGTGCATATATCTATCTCAGTTATGAATATTTCATGACAACAGCGATTAAAGACCACGACACAGCGGGCAACTCATAATAATCTCTAGTTTAGACTTGTGACACTAAATAAATATTCATTTCTGAGTGCGAATCCCAATTATCAGTATATTATTGGGCACGCAACGAACTGCGCCTCATTCTCTGGAACTGACAGTTTCCCTGATTGCTTCAGGAGAATATAAATTGGTTTGTGAGCAGTACAAATTAGTTCTGAGATGGTGCAATAATAGAGTGCATGAAATTAAACTGCATGATTATTATGAATTTGGGAGCATGAATTTTATATATACTGGGAAGTGATTATTAACTGAATTTTGAATTAAAAATACGGTACGGACATTCTTGGAATATCGGAAAGAAAAGTAGATAATTCTTTCAGCTTAAGTTTCTTCTTCATTCAATTATTAAATAAAACTTTCTTGTTTTATTGAATACGAAGCGCATATGAAATTAAAAGCTGCAAATATAACAAATTTTAAAATTGATATTTTGACGTATCTAGTTATTTTAGACATTCCCGAGTCTAAAAAAAAAAAAAAAAAAAAAAAAAAACTAATAATTTATATATTTTTATTTAACCCTTTATTTACCGAATTATTTTTCCATCAATTTTCTTAATTCAATTAATAATTCAATATTTTTAATTGCTACTTTTAGTATATATTGACTACTTGCTATCTGGGTTACATTCTCCGTGTTCTTTGAATGCCCTCAGAAAAAATAGTCATATTACGAAGATAAAAGTACCATTTAAATCTGGCTTATAAGTTCTGCCAGTAAATAAAGGGTTAATTTATCTCAAGTATTTAAAGAAAAAGTTGCGAGTTAGATTTTCAATTCACTTTCTGAACATTCAAGAGTTATGACCTTTCGTATAGTTATAGCCTCTTTATGAAATCACAAGATTTTAAAACATTCGTAATTCTATTTATTAATTTTTTATTTAAGGTGTATGTACATACTTGAAACTCCGAAAATCGTTCAAATTAACGAATATTTTTTGTTGCTTAATAATGTTCTCTGATCCTTTAGCTTTCAAACGATACCAAGATGTTGTCGATATTCGAAATATTTCTCGAGGTATAATTATTTTTCTTGAGGTGCTTTCATTAAAAACTCTAGTTACGGTGTTTTTAAAACTCATTTTATGAAGAAAGATATTTTTCCACTATATTGCTTCATTCAAACAATCATAACTCAATAAGAAATTAACCAAATACAGTTATTTATATATCAAAATAATCTGTATGAAATAGCGGATGTTTTGTGTGCCTCAATCAAAGTTATATTTATACAAATAAATTTTTAATAGCTGTTTAAAAGTTAAAATGACAGAAAAAATCTCTCTTTTTCTATTCATCGTTGATGAAAAAATTGTTTAAAAAAAAACTATATATTTTTATAACTTGATTGAGGCAGACAACATGAAGACTAATAGTAGGCATCATTTCCAACTAGAATTGTGTGTCTGTACAAATTAGAATTTAAGATATCATGTTTCAAAAAATAAGCTAATTATCTCATTAAATCTTATTTAATTAATTAATAATTAGTATAATATCGTTTTTTTCTCACTGAAATGAGTTTAAACATATATTAATAACCTACTGTGAAAAAACTGGATTTTTAAAGTTAAAATTTAAAAAAAAATCTTCTAGTGTGTACGTACACCTTAAATTTTGATGTTATAAAAGTACCGCTACCTGGTTGTGGCTTCTTGAAAAATGGATGTCAAAATTTTATAATATTTATTATTTATGCAATGAATTTATTCTGAAAAGGACAAATTTTATTCCATTTATATTATATTATATTATATTAAGCTACTGTATCGGGCCACTGTAGATGCCGCTCTCTGGGTTTCCGATTTCCACAGGAAAAAAAATTACCTGTCTCAAAATGTCTAGACGGTAGTGTTTGTAATCGACATTTTGGGACATCCTATAAAATTTATTTAATATGTCTATAAACACAAATTCTGTTAAGAAAAGTTCAGACATTATTACTAAGTTGCTAAAAGCAAAAATATTAAAATTGTGCTGGTAATTTCCCTATTAAGGAAAAATTATAACAACGTTAATGGAATATCTTTTCATGAATTATACTCAATAAACTGTGACATAAATTGAGAAAGTAATTAAGATATGATTGAGTTAATGCTTTACATGATGAAATATTTTAATACATTTAATTTATCACTTATAAATTGTTTTAATAGTATTTTCCAACTTTCCAAACAATATTTTGCTGCATAATATTTAAAATAATTTTAACAATTCAGTTATATACATTCTGAAATTCGTTAATTAATATTTTCCTTATTGTAATTATTTGTATAAACGCATTTTTATAATAGATTTATGCATAATACATTCATTAGAAAGCAGATTCTGCAAAAAATATTTAAAAAATTAATTATATGAAATTAATTATAGAAGCTCTGCCACCAATGCCATTTGATTCACGTTTAATTTAATTAAGCTATTCATTCTAGGCTAACAATTTGTTCAAATTAAGAGATAGTAACAGATGGTAGATAGACTTAAGTAGAAAAGTGAATCATAAGCGAGTCATGGCGATGAAATGAAAAATTCAAAGAAAATTTCTTATAAATATACACATTTTAATTTTTTAAAAAACTATATTATATTCATATAATTAAAATCTCACTCAAATAGCTTAGATTTTTATGCATTTTCTTTTACTTGTTCGAATATGAAGTATGCACAAAACAAATATTATAATCTTAAAGTTAACTCCTCGATATTTCTTCATGTTTTCTATAATTATATTTGTATGTTTAATCAATGTTTTATATCGCCCTTGATTGAATGTCGAATTTTAATAGCGTATGACTCACACTAAGTGATATAGTGCACTCCGTAAAACTAAAAATCTTTCTTTAAAAGTACGTTCTAGATCCAATATCTGCTTGCTAGATTGAAAACATACTCTCAAAATCCAATAAACAAAAAAGTGAAATTTGAAAAGGAATTTCAATTCTGAAATTGCACGACTATATAAAATTCTGATTGAAATATTCCTAAAGTTCTTTTTGTTTCTCTGCAGTTGGCATTTGCTCAATAACCCAAAAATAATTCATGCAGATACAGGAAATTGTATCAAATTTCTAGATCTGTACCAAATTGTCGAACAAATGTACTATCAAGCTGTTAATCTGCCATTTCCATGCTAACAATAAATGCAACATCATTTGCAATGTGCATGATTTAAAAAAATTATCATCTGTATTTAGGATATATAAACATGAAAAATAGCTTAAGATTTAGATTCATTTCTAAAAAAAAATGTCTTATCGAACGAATATTTTTTCTATACGACCCATATTTGGTGACTAACTAATCTGTCCGTAAAATTGGTTGTATTTAATTTCCATTAAATCTCTTATGCATAACTTCAATTCCTACAAATTTATTTTTAAGTATGAAATTGTTATAGGTATTAAAGTCGTGCTATTTTAAACCCCTTACACTTGTTCTTTCTTATTGCATAAATGAGCATTCCATTTGGAATCAAGTTCCATGGCATCTTACTATCACTAAAAGTGCAACTGATTAATTTTCTAATTATATATCGTTGCACTGATACTGTAATTTTATTTAGTTATTCCATATATAAATCATGCAGAAAATAAATAAATTCTTTTTTTTTTTGACTTTTAAAAACGGAAAAATCACGCGATTAAATACTTGAGGAAACAATAAAAACAGTTTGAATTCCACTGCAACAATGATATCTGTTGTAAAAATTTATGCCAAAAAATATTTAAAATACTAGTAAAATTCAAAAATACATTATATAAATTGATATTATCAAAGGATAATTCTAAATTTCAAAGCACCTGTACATACACAGACTTTCGCCTTTATTATAAGTACATATTTAAAATCGCCAATAAATCTGTTTTTTTAAAAAAATATTTTAAATACTAAATACAATAATATAAAAACAGTTTTACAAAAGCTGTATTCCGAAATTTCTTCACATATAAAACGGAATCGCTAATAAAATTCAAGAAGACATATAAGGAATAATAAAATGCATCTTGAACAAGAACATTGAATACTCCAAATAATAAAACGCATTGCGAAACAAAATATTATACATTGCGAATAATAAAATGAATCATTGGTATGACAATAAGAATTTTGAGCGAATGTATGGATAAAAGTCAGCAGCGTGCAAACGATTTTTAAGATTTCTACAAGAGAAAAAATCATAATAAAATCCTATGGGACTAATGGATATTTTTTGAATAATTTTAGGATTTATAAACTTAGAAAATTTAAATGATGTGCGAGAAAATACTTTAAAATAAAATCTATCAAACTTTTTATAAAGTACATGATACTTAACAGCGTCTTTTTTCTTTCTTTATGTTATAAACTAGTCTTGTGAACTAAAATCGAGTTTTTAAATTCTAAACATAATGATATCTGTGTTTTCACAAGAAATGACTTACACTAATTTAAATTCAAATTTATAATTGCTTTAGAATTTTTTAAAATTTGCATAAGCTCGGCTTTTGTAATTGCAAGTCAACAACTGAAGAATTAATATTAATTTAGTTTCAGAAGAAATTGATATTAAATAAAATATCGAATTCATGAATTAAAATGAAGCATTTTAATTTAATTCCTATTATTAAAATCTAAATTTGTCATTGAATTTTAAGAAAAGATATTTGATTAATTATATTAAAAAATGCCTTAAATATGGTGATAAATTAAAAATGAATATTTTTGTATTTCACATTTTGCAAGCTAATTTAGATACTAATTTCACAAAGTAGAAAATTTATAAGATGATGGAAAAATAGAGATAATATATTTTAACAAACTCAGTATTCTATAGAATTATTATATTATTGAAAAATAAAAGCGCCATCACAAAGGCAAGATAATTATTTTATGACAGAATAATAAAGTAAGCAAATAAAAATGGAGTAATTATTATCGGTGTTACATCAAAATGTCAAAAATTTTACATAATAAATATGAAACATTTGTATATAATAGTTGGACGCCAAAGATACCTAACAATTTGTTCAAATTTATAATATGCAATAATTTAAGAAAATATGTAGCTAAACTTTAGAAGTATTTTTGTGTAAATAAAATGTTTTGAGAAATGTGAAAATATTTTGATATAATAATAATAATAATAATGATTTATTCTACGAAATATTTTTCCTTATTAATTGATAAATTTAAAATTAGGACATGAGGTGAATAAGGGTTCAAAATGAATTATGGCATCTATTTTAAAATAATTTTTACCTAATATCAGTATCTAACTTGTAGAAGTAAAAATTCTACGATACGTGTTATGACAAAATATTACAAAGCAAACGATAATTTTCGTAGTTAAACAGATTTCATGAAGCAAACGATTATCATAAAACTAATTATACTTGAATATACTTATCTTTCTATTTATATCCATCTATTTGTTCTCCTATTCTGAAATGCACGTAATTTCAAAATGAAATTTGAAACAAAGAAACACTATGAAACGAATTATTATTATACTACTTTGATTCGCTTATTTTTATACCCATCTCTGTCGTTTGGCTTCGCCATGTTCTGAAAACTTATTTCGATTCAAAAAGAAACATCAAACAAACGAAATTGAAGAAAGGAATTATGCTTATATACTTGAATTCATTCATCTATCTAGTTCTATTATTTTCTTCATATTCATTCAAATAGTAAAAAATTAAATCTATCCAGCTCCATGGTATTTTAAATAGCGGAAATTTAAATCTAAGTAGACCCATGATGCCCCGAAAAGCGAACATTTAAATCTAACTGGTCCCATGATGTTCCAAATAGCGAAAATTTAAATCTAACTGGTCCCATGATGTTCCAAATAGCGAAAATTTAAATCTAACTGGTCCCATGATGTTCCAAATAGCGAAAATTTAAATCTATCCATCCCCATTGGTGTTCCAAATAGCGAAAATTTAAATCTATCCACCCCCAATGGGATTCCAAATAGCGAAAATTTAAATCTAACCAGTCCCATGATGTTCCAAATAACGAAAATTTAAATCTAACCACTCCCATGGTGTTCCAAATAACGAAAATTGAAATCTAGCCAGTCCCATGGTGTTCCAAATAACGAAAATTGAAATCTAACTAGTCTAGTAGTGTTCCAAATAGAGAAAAATTAAATCTAACCATCTTATATATAATTACACAACTACCACAAATGATACATTTGTGACCATTTTCATTTAGTTTATTGCGAAATAGAATTCTTTCTCATGTGTATTTAACCACTCATATTTCAAACATTTTTCATAATTGCAGATAATTTGACTTTATTTTGCCAATTACTTTCCCCCCACATTGCCAAAATAATGATAATTGAAATCTAAACCTATATTTAACTGTACGCCATCCTCAAATTATATATTATATTCGTCTTTGTTTATGTAATTTAGAAATAGGCTCCCTTTTTATTCTGTGGATTTCAGCCTGTTTCAAATGCCCCTCACAGCATAGGGTAATTAATAATAGATAAGCTGAAACTGCAACGGAGATGTACGATTTATTACTGTTTCCGAACCACGAAAGAATCGTGAAATTTTCATGTCTCATCAAACTGAAAGCTTTTTATACCGGCATCGCGTGGGGAAAGTAGATTAAAGTTTGAATGTGGTTCCCTATTTTTTGGTGTCTCTACTGTTTTCAGTAGAATATTGAAGAAGATTCCTATTACATTTGTTTTATTTTGGGAAACCGGGCAAAAAGAAATTGCAATAAAGTAAAATTTTGATTTCATGGAAAAGTTTTGTATTTTTAGAGATCTTTATACATAGTTGTCTAAGTGAATTTCGAATTCCTTTTCATAAAATTGTTCTTTTAGTAATAAATTTAAATTATTCAATTAAGTTAATGCACACGTATTTTGCTTTTCGTGGCATAGCCTGTACTGTTTTCCAATGGAATATATTATATTATTTCAGAAATTAAGAATTTTTAAGTGATTAAAACACTTAAATACCCGATTCCTGTTATATGATCGTTTCAATAGAGTTACTGCAATTTCAAAAGCTTCAATCGGCTAAACACAAGATTTGATCTCCAAATTGGAATTTTCCCAGCGAAAACGTTTATGATCGTTTCAAAAGAGTTACTGTAATTTCAAAAGAATAAATGGCTAAATACAAAATATGGGCACCTCATTTGAATTTTTTAAAGAGAAAAGGCGCTAAATGTGTCATTATATTGAACACAGTTTAGACATAAGAGCTGTCAGTCATTTTAACAATTGGCGAAAGAGCTGTGGACATGATGATACGTTCATACCATTTTCTTAAATATATCCTATAAATGTGTGTTACGAATCACAGAGCTAAAATTACTTCTCAAGACCACTGTTAAAGGAAACTATTAAGGCCGATATTAATACAATTCCGCTATTAAAGGAGAGACAGAAAGATTCTAAACCCCAGATTCCTCCTCTATTAATCTGGCAATATTAAAATTAATCCAAATAATGTAGTATAAATAAATAGTATAAATTCTTGGAAATGAAGATCCAGCTCAGATGTTTCTTATTCGAACTATTTACTGTTTATTATTCGAACCAAAATAACCGTTATTAACATTGAGACAGATCATTATTCTAGTTAAATCAGACTATGTAATGAAAATTCTTATTTCACAACAGATATAAGTTGTAAAATTTCGAAAAGATTAAAATATTTTATATTCATAAAATAAGACAATTGCATTAACAATACATTTAAAAACGGTGAGAAATTAAAATTGATGTTTTTCTAAAATTATTTTTAAAACATTAATAAAAAATTTTCTTTAAATTCATGCATTTATTAGTGTGCATTAGTTATTTATTAAAGTGCATTAATTTTTATTTAAAGTAAGTAAAAGTGCATTGATGTTTTTTACTTCCGTTTTTATACACATGTGTAAAATGATGAAAGTAAACAAATAAAATATGTGTATTGTTTATATAATACACAATATATAATTCTTTAATGTATACTAAAGTATACATTAAATATCACTACAGTATACTAATAAAAAATTATATATATTGTATGTTATATACATACTACACAATCTATATATAATTCTTTTATTATTAATTATTTATAATCTTTTAATACCAGTATTATGGAATCTATTATGGAAACGAAATTAGCGAACGAATTTTAATTAAATCAAATAGACTAATTTAATCAAAAAATTTGCATGAAGTAAAATTTTAATCAAATTAATCTATTGACCGAATATTAAACTCTGATAATATCAAAATAACGTACTCTTTCCAAGAACTCATAAATGTACAAAATTTCAAAACTGTAAATCCTCAGAAAGTGCAAAATTTCATCAAAATTATACAAAATTCCATCTTAACAAATATGAATTCTGTCAAATCAAATATATGTATAATAGAATCACTTGTTTAATTTTATAAAGCTTTACCGAATAAACATAATTTATAAATCTCCAAATCTCCATTTTAATTCAAATTCTGCTCGGATATACGCTCTTTAATTATATCACTTAAATAGCAAAATGAATAGCTAGATTATTATAGCAGCAAACCCTTCGAAGAATCTCCGTTGAACAAACAACTTTAATAATTAATATTCAGTATAATGTTTGCTTTGCTGATATTTTCTGATGAAGAGAAATCTGTTTAACCTTCTGATGAAAGTTCTACGAAATCGGCCATTTTGTTTGATTTATTGAAACCTCTTGATGAATATTGTTAAACAACCTTATAAAAATTTGATTAGTACGAAATATTGGATGAATGACTGGATTTAATAAAATCCAACTTTCCTGATAAAATGGAATGATATACAGTGGCTCACAAAAGTGTTCGTACACTAAAGAAATTTGCAGAAATTGTGTTCTATACTTCTTAATAAAGCATTTTATTACTTGGTTTTTTTAAATTAGCATCTTTAAATAGTTCTTAATAAAACTGAACAAATATTTTTATAAAAAATCAAGTAGTATTGTTCTAAAAAATAAATAAATAAAAAATGTCACAAAATTAGAACACAAAAGTCTTCGTACATCCAAACATTATTTATTTAAATTCATCATAAAAATATCTTTTGCGGCTTATTTTTCTTCTAATTGAAAAATACACTAAAATTGTTTGATTTCAGTATTTAATGTCACAATTATTTATTCTATTTACTTTATTCTTAGATATGACGCGCATTCGTAAAGAAACGAGTTTAGACGTACGAAAATTAATTATATTTCATTTTAAAGTTGGAAAATCAATTAGAGGCATTGCAACTATAACTAATCTACCACATTCAACGGTGCAAAGCATAATAAAACGTTACAGAGAGGGAAAAAGGATTGCAAACAAGCCTCGTAATGGTCTCCCTCAAATTCTGTCAGCTAGAAGTCAAAGAAATATTGTGAGTAAATTTCTAAAAAATCCACGTCTGAGTGCAATAAAGTTTACTTCACAATATAATGAATCAAATGGAACTTCTATTTAATGTGAAACTATTCGTAGAATTCTTCGGAATGCTGGTATACATGGCCGCTCTGCACGAACAAAATTCTTTGTAAGTCAGAAGAACAGAATTGCTAGGCTTAAATTTGCCAAATCTATGATAAACCAGTCAGAGAGCTATTGGAATCGTGTCTTATTTGCAGATGAAAGTAATTTTAACATCTTTGGGTCGAATGGGAGAATCATTGTATGGAAGAAAAAAAAAGAAAAAAAAACGAAGAACTTAATCCCAAGAATTCAGTTGGAACAGTAAAACATGGCGGTGGAGGTGTGATGGTTTGAGGGTGTATGTCAGCGGCTGGAGTAGGCAATTTAGTATTCATTGGTGGTATAATGGATCATAGAGTTTATATAAATATTCTCAATAATAATTTAAAAGTGTCAGCACAAAAATTGGGCATTTGAAACAACTTTGTGTATTACCAAGACAACGATCCTAAGCACACGGCCATGAATGTTCGTCTTTTTTGCCTCTATCATTACCCTCAAACTCTTAAACACCAGCTCAATCACCGGATTTAAACCCTATAGAACATATTTGGAAAGAATTAGAGGTGCGAATAAGAAGTCACGACATTAAATCGAAAATTCAACTGAAAGCAGCAATGATCGAAGAATGGAACAAGATCGGTGCAGAAGTAACCGACCGTTTAGTTAAATCTATGCCCAAACGTTTAAAAGCTGTTATAAAGAATAAAGGATATCCTACTAAATACCAAACATTTATAAAAATTTAGAAAATTTCATATTTAGTGATGTTTTTTTAAAGTGTATGATCACTTTTGTGTCCTATTTTTGTGCAATTTTATTTACTGTCATTTTAAAAAAAATAATTTGCATCGTAATTAAAATTTATTCTTCACTGCTTTATTAAGAACTGTAAAAATATGCTATGAAAAAATTTTCATGTAAAAATAAGAATATATAATGGTAAATAATGAGGTTTTTAATTGATTCTTGTTGGTGTACGAACACTTTTGGGAGCCACTGTATGAGTAACGATAAATGATACAAATAATTCTGATTAGTGTAATATTTGCTTATATTAATCAGTGACAGAGGATTAATGTTTATTCAATTACACTTATCGTCATCTCATATATTTTTCTAATTTATTATTATATATTTCAAAATATTATATAATATCGTTTGTTAGAAACTAAACTTTGGGATTTAAACATATATTTCCAAATATTATAATTTCAAAATAATAATAATTATATTTATAATTTCCAAATATATAATCCAAATATGATAATAATTATTTATTTATTTATTAATATTATATAATTCCAAATATTATATAATTTCGTTTGTTAGAAACTATGATATGTGAGTTTTGGGATTTAAACATTTTTAATTTACTATCAGATCAAAATCGAATCAGATCGGCAAATGTTTATTCCAAAATGTTTATCATCTTTTCTTGAACATTTATAAGTTATATATATTTCCTTGCATTATTTAGTTTCTTTTATTAGAAATATATGATATCTGAAATAACATAATTCATGATTAAAATTATTTTTAAATTGAAAGCAGATTAAAAAGTAAACAAAGGTGGAGCATAGGAGTTATAAGTTCCACACATATTTAAGGTACCGGACTACTTTTGGGGTGAATTTTTTGAAAAACGTGCGAAAATACTTATATTTTCAAATATTTGCATGAAAAAGATTGAAAAAAATAATCGTATTAAGTGGTTTGTTTGTTTGTTTGTTTCTTATGGCACTTGCCACTGACAAGCCCACTGTTACGAAGACAGCGATTTAAGCCTGAGGGGGAACGTCTCTTATTTTTTATAGCAGCGCCAACTAGGGCCAAGAGTACGACTTTGCCACTCACGCATCACTCATTCGCTTGCACAACCCCTTTTTACAGGAGGGCACATTCACACATCTCACAGATAGAACAACAGAAGAACAACCATGCCCAAAGCGGGACTCGAACCCGGGACGCCCAGATCACGGGGAAGACGCGCTACCCCTATGCCAGGACGCCGGCGTATTAAGTGGTAAAAGTTTTTAAAAATTGGGAAAGGGCCATTTTTAGCTAAAAAGAAGTTTATCAAATGATTTGCTTAAAATTTTTCAGAGAGCATAAGAAACATATTATCTAGTTCCTAAACTAAAAAATACAAAATGTATTTCTATCCATTCTTTAATTATTGGGGTTCGACTGATAAATAACACATTTTCAACTATTTTCACATTGTGAAGCATTTAAAACTACTATAAAATATTTATAAATGAATTGATTACTTATTCGCTTGTTCAAGAGCTGCTGAACATATGGAAAAATAATTACACCAAATTTGAACAAAAAGTATGCATTAGATTTTTATTTATGAGTTTTTTCACAAAAAAATTCTATCAAAAATTATAATTTGAGAAAATGGCAACTAAACGTGTAGAATAGCATAAAAAGGTATATAAAGAAAAATACTGAAATCAGTGTAATTTTTCAAACAATAGATTTAGAAACAAAATTCTAACGGTTTAAAAAAAAGAAAAATAAACAATTGTTTTGATTATTTATTCAAAGGAATTTAAAAAACAAAACAAAATCCAGGTACTAGCATTAAGTCTTTAAGTGTTCAAATGAAGAATTTTTGAATTCATTCATATTAAGGCCCCGACTTTTTGACTGGTTTAAAACAATGAGATAATTTAGAATTAAATTTTACAAAATTTTCATGCAATGCTTTTCAATTACTTCAGTTTGATGATTATGAGTATAGCAGAGTCTCATAAGCATAAATTTCTCATTAAAAGAATGAATCAGGGAAAGAAATAGTTTCATAACAGGTGAACAGAATTAAAAAAATTTAAATGAAATCTACTATCGCAACTTTCAAGTTATCATGTGAGAACATGATTATATTTTAAGTCATTATTTGTCTTAGTTAATTTAAATCATTAACCGGTTTATAAAATCATTTTTTTTTTCAATTTTTCTAGCTGGCAAACAAAGTTTTGGAGCTCGACCGATTTTGAGATGAAACCACAGCTATGATGTCATAGTTCTACGTCAACCTTTTAAATACGCATCTGCTGTCAAAGAAGCATACGTAATAATAAAGTAATACTGGTAAAACTAGGTCAATTTTTTTAAAAACACATCTGCTTTCAAAGAAGCTTGCATAATAATGATGCAGTACTGGTAAAAGCAGGTAAAAAATATATGCAATTAAAAGATGATGAGAATTGCCATTTATACTTTATTCAATGCCTACGTGATTTCGAGCTTCAAAAACCCCTTACCAAAACAAAATCATGTTCTTACATGATAAAAAGCGATGAAAAACGGATGGATAACAGGATGCAGTTTACTTACTTCAAGAAAATTATTTGAAGTGAAAGTAATGAGTATTTTAGAATATTAAGAAGTGAGTATATATTTTAAATTATACATATAATTTGTTACTCTAAGGGACGTGTATTTATGTATTTTATTATTACAAAAAATCCAGTTTGTGATATTATATGTAAGAGAACTATTGGCTTTCATTGTAATTTTCGCTTTCTCTTATACATAGCATAGAGAGAGTATAGTAATTGTCAAAAAAATTCGAATTCCAGATTTCGACGAATCTCCTCGTTTTAGATCTTCATGAGTTCAAATAAATATTTTTTGGAAATATCTGTCTGTGCAAAGATAATTCAAAAAAGTTTTGAGCCAGACCGATGAAATTTAGTAAACGGTCTTTACACCAAATTTAAAGATTTCAAGCAATTTTTGTGTAAATTCTGTTAAGAGGAAGTCCGTCTGTCCGATTGTTGAATATAAGTTAACACGATAATTATAAAAAACACATGGTAAATAAAATCCGATACATAGATTTAACAGCTATAGAGTCGACACCTGTCAAGTTTCGAGCCAAATCGAACTTTTAGGTTGACTGTCTGTCGGTCTGTACTTTCAGAAAAATATAAACGCGGTAATTCAAAAGTGCAATTATTTAAATATATCAAATTTGGTATGGTATTTTTTAATTGTAAATGCAGTTCTTATGTCCAATTTTTGCTTCAATTAGTTGAGAAAAATGTGTCTAAAATATAAATTGGATTTTTGGATACTATTAACACATGACAAACATTATTCACCAAATAACTCGCCAGGGATGGCACGATGGATTCATTAAAAATGCTAAATTCACGCATACTGTTTCTTAACAGTTGTACGCAAGGCGTTGTAACAAAGTATGCAAGGCGCTCTCTAGTATAACAAGTTTATTAGAGAAAATGCGAGAAAATTTTGGGGAAACCACTTTTGCTTTTTTTTCTGAATTATTTTCTGTAATGAAGCAACTGACTAAAAATTATTTTAAACATCTACATGCAAATCGAAATTTTATAAACAAAAGATAATTCTATGATGCCCAGATACTTTTCTTATTCATTGAACAATTATTTCTTACAACAGAATTATTTCTTTACTAATTTTATACAAGAATTATGGATATTAATTTAGCAAGAACAAATCGACATATTTTATTAATTTGTGCCTTTATGAGTAACTAATAAAAAAAGAAAAAAAAAGAAAGAAATTTATGAATTTTCTTCCAACAAACAAAATAAATAAGCTTCAGAAAAGTGTCCGCAAGAAAAATTATTCTCTTGGATATTCCCTACTTCAAATTCCAGAAGAAGCCTTGCTACCATCTATTAAGCTCTGTTCCGAGATAATAAAGTCCATTTATCAAAGTAATTTCCTCATTAAAGTGTTGTTCTTTCACATTGCAAGGAAAAAAATAAATAAAAAATGAATATATTAGACATAAAAGAGGTTACAAAAATAGGGCGTTTGTTATTTTTCTGGAAAATATGAAGGAAATTATGTTTAATGTAATCTGATACTAAAAACTATAAATAATTCTAATTATGATGTTAACATTGAATATTTATTACATGTAAAATCTCCTTACATTATTTTTCAATTATCATAATTTTCGGCACTGAACATTTTATATACATGAGTTTGCATTAAATAAAGTTCCAACTGTTGATTAGTAGAGAAAACGACATATTACTGCAATCATTTCCATTTAGGAAAAATCTGGGATATGGGGAGGAGTAGTCGTGTAAGTAAGCACGTTCTCGCTTTTCTGGTTGATATAATAATGGCGTGTTACTGAGTTACCGCCATTTCTATGCCGAGTCGTACCTCTTCGTGGTGGCAGATGTAAGAATTTCACCATACCGAAATTCCAACGACTTCTAAAAATTTTCTACCTACAAACTTTGCATTCATCTTAATATCTGATTTAATGCCGTGGTGGCTTAAACATTCAGTTCACTTTGGATACTTCAGAAGGGTCGGAATAGCTTCTTCGTAATTATTAATACATTAAAAAATTACCGGAACTATTAAAATGTATATCAAATGTATATGGATGATGACATATCTCACCAAGGAAACGAAGGAACGATTTCATCTAGTTCAAATACATACATAAAACGCTCATAGCTTCTGATTCAAGACTTTAAAAACTTCTACTGTCTGTCCACGACAAGAATACTGCTAGACAATCGTCTATGTTTACGGCGGGCGTTATAGAAACAGGTTACTGTAGGAAGAATTCATTTCGCAGAGGTAGAAATTAATTCAAGTTTCTTACGTTGGCACGTTTAGCGCCGAATTGGCGATATTTGGTATTATTGCATTTAATTCTTGAAAACAAATTTAAAAAATAATTCACTAAGCTGAAAATGATTTGCATACTCGGAATATTGAAAATATCCGATATTCCTGTCATACGTATGCAAAGAACAAAACAAATCAAATAGAAAAATTTGTATGTACATTAATCGCCTTCATTTCATTTTTTAAAAATTTATGTAAGTTATTAATATCAAATTCTCCGCAGCAAACGCGAGGTAATCTGTCTAATTTAACATAAAAACTATAACATAATTAATCGTAATTATTTCATAATTTTTACAAAAGGTTGCTTTCATTCTGTTATAAAGTAAAATTTTCATTGTTAAATATGCTTGAAGCCTTTCCAAATTTATATTTAAAATTTTTCTGATGTATATACTATTTCCCGAAACACAAAGTTAACGATTACCATACTATCAATTTTCAGATTTTTAAAAATCAAACTTTGATTTGTAACTTATTTTCAATATGCACGAGTTTTATAAAGCATAATTAATTTCGCAAAGTTTAGATGTAAAAGTATTCTGCATTTGAAGATAATTCAAGTGTTCCTTCGTGCACGTGTCAGATGTCCCGGACTTAAAGGAACCCAACTAAATAAGCTCAACATCGCTTGACATTATATTCTACGAAAACCGCGGTAAAAGTTTGTTTTTGTATTCCAGATTACCATTTATTTATTTCCCCCGGCTTTAAAAAAAAATACAATTATTTCAAAGAAAATTTTTTCTCACGAACAGTCAATTCAATTATAATAGAATGATAAATGAGCTTTTCCTTTCAATGTATATCAGTAGTCATGAGCTCGAAGCAATAAAGGATCCAAATTCCTGCATGCATTTGATCATTTCAGGGTTAAAATTCTTCACTCCCAATATTCTTCGCATTTCTATTCAAAGTCCATCAATGCCGTTTGAGAATACTTATCTGCTACCGTTTTATTATCACAATCAGTGCACCTGAGTTGAAAGGAATCTCGTTAAATACTTTAATCCTTCTAACTCACATTAACGTGCATAAATTTTTAGATTCTTGGAATCATAGTTAAGAAGGAAAGCTATTGAAACAACAGGGAGGCGAGAAAACTAGCCTGAATAAATGACTTTTTCTTATTTTATTGGGAAAAAAAGTAATGCGCTACCTATAATATAATATTTTCTTCATACCATTATATAGTTGAATAATATTTCGCAATAAAAATTTAATAGAATTACTTCTTAACAATTGCATATACTCATTCAATTCCAGAAAAGAAATTAAATCGTTTTAATCTCTAAATATTTTTATATAGCATAATAGAATCCCTTTTTTTAATTTCAAAGTAATTCTTTTTTTCTTTTAAAACTATAAATGCAATTTCTCATAATTATTATTTAACACTAAGAGCAAAAGGTTAAAACATTTTTTTTTCCATCTTGACAATGATTGTGATAGGAGACAACTGAATTAATTATACCTGTAGATTTAAGGAAATTATTCAATAATTTCGATCAAAATAAAATACTGAATTGTAAAATATACTTCTTTAAAAAATAATGAAATTCAAAGTTCTCTGCAAGAACTTTTTTTTAATAAATTTTCAATACACTTTTCAAAAAAAAAAATCAAAATCAATAACCAATTAATTTTACTTATACAAATAGCTGAGGATAATTTGCTTTAAAAGTTTCAATTGCTCATTTTTTTTTTATAAATATGATCTGAAATGGATTTCTATATTTTCCAGTTCCATATATCGATCAATTCAATAGGTGATCTTATTTATGTTAAAAAGTCAAATTCTAATTTATGACAATTATTTCATTAAATTTCAATTTATAACATTAAATAAAAGTAATATATATATATATATATATATATATATATATATATATATATATATATATATATATATATAATGATATTTTAAATTCTGATTTCAATTTAATTAATGTCAAAGGTTTTATCTTAATTTAGCCCATAGTAACGTGCTTGTGGTTTTAAAGTCTCTCCTTTCTTAAATCGAAAAGGCATTTTAAAGGATGTCAAGATTTAAGAGACAAAAAAAATATTAAATAATGAAATGCAGTTAATATTAACCAAAGAAAATGATTAATTAAATATAAAAGAAGTACGCTAAGCGAATATAAAGATACGTGCAACTGCGACTAAAGCGAGAAGACGAATGAGGAACAGGTTTTCTTTTATCGCTTCACATTGACGCCAAGAAAAAGAATACTCCCCAGACTTCTGTCCGATTCCACCCATTCAAAATGGATCGTCCCTACCGGAACCTGTTTCTATAACGCCCGCCGTAAACATAGACGATTGTCTAGCAGTATTCTTGTCGTGGACAGACAGTAGTCTCGTGTCCAAAACATATCGCTTTTCTTTTTTTTTCCGGCTGTGTAGAAAGGTGGAAGATGAAAAGAAATTCCTACGATTTCTAAAATTTTTCTACCTATGAACTCTTTAAAAGCATTGCATACTTCGAGTAATCTGTGTCGGCGTAAGATTATATTGTATTATATAAAGGAATTCTTTCAGAACAATAGAGTTACTAAACAAGAATGTATTTAAATTCTGAAATGTTTCATTACTCTCGGTGATTTAGGCGACTAGATCTTAAGAGGATTAAATAGTGGGTATTTTCTTATGATAAGGCACCGATTGACGGTCCCTCCAGTTTTAAATGTATTAGCTAAATAAAATTCCACCAATTACACATTATCTCACTCTGAGTTCGTCTCATGCACCTTTCTCCAGGGAAAAATTCGCTTAATCGGCAATGACTTCCAAGTTTCAAAAAAGTGCAGAAACGAAAACACCAATGGATATAGAAAAATCTCAATCCTCACTCATACCATGGTAAGAACGTTGAAAGAATGTTTATAAATCTCAGCACAATGATTAATTTCTTTATTATTTTTGTAATATTATACCACCCTTCGAATAATTACGAATCTAAGATATAACTCCCTGCACAGTCTAACTTATAGTAAGGAAGAGAGATTTACAGACATTTAATTGGATGGTTAAGGGAAACAAATCATGTTCTTACATGATAAATGGCAACGAGTATGGCTTGGCGCCATACTCGTTGATTTAGCGAAAAATTCTGCGATAGAAGTTTAAGTTCTAGAAAATACAAGAATTATAACAGTATCTTTATTAGGAATAGAGACTAGAAGACCCATCTAGAAAGTTCCATACCTGGTTGATAAATGATTAGGAAATTAGAGAAAAATTACGAAATTGAAGAAAAAGAGAAGCAGCTACCCCAGGAGTATCTCTTTGGAACGTTGAGCGCTCGGAGCTAGTTCTCTAGCTGCACTTGGAACGCTATTGCGCAACTGCATTTGCTAATAACGATTTCCTGTTTGAAACTAATTAGTAAGCTTGAAAACAAAGGTTTGCTTTTTATTTCTGCCGTTCAAGTATTGCCATTACATAATCTTCGATAATATTTTGTTATCTTCGTTTAGTGGTTTTTTTTTTTTTTTTGTAAAATAAAGTTTTTTAAGCCAATATCGAGTCCGCTTCACTTCTTGCATTGTATAACACAGGATGGATTTTTCTTTCTTTCCTTTTTTTTTATTTCTTTGCGGCTTGTGCACTAACTGAATTTTTGAGTAATATTGAATTACAACGGGAACAGATAAATTGCTATTCTTTCGTCTTGAGATTCCGTGTTGAAAGGAAATGTTTTCACATCTAAATTAAAATTACAGGATGTGATTAAAAAATTATATTTCGGTTTTTTTAACTCAGAAAGATTATCAAAATATCAATATAAAATGTCAACAAATATTAAAATAAAATAACAAACAAATTTCCTGCACAAGTAAATGAGCAATTTTAAATTTCAAGGCAAAAGAATAAAATTTGGAATTTGGCCAAAAATGTCAAATTTCTCGAATTAATTGTAGGCTGGTATTATTTATCTATAAACCAAAAGGATAATCCACCACTTTGGAATCTAATGTCTGCTTTTATCTTGGATTTATACTTTGTTACAGCAGTGAAAATGTATTTTTTTTATTTGTCGAAAATAAATCCACACTCTTTCAAGGAAAATTCTTCGAAAAAGTACAAATAAAACTCAAATTATATCTTTCTTCTTTCTCTTTCTATATATAAGTTGTTCTAACTTTAACTATTTCCATCATCTACACACATTCTATTGGATATAAGTTTATTGTCAAGCAATGAAATTCTTTCCTCGATAATCGATTTTTCAAGCCGATTCACTATCGTAATCTTTTTATCCGTGAAATGTGACAACAGCAGAAAGTATTGGCCTATTTTCGTTCTCGGTCGAAACAACTCTTATAAAACACAAAATAAGAAAAGCCTCTAAACCCAATTTATTAGTAGCTTACGCAGGAAAGATATTTGAAATAAAAATATTATAAAAAAACCTTTCATATTTTTCTTACTTAAAGAAGAATGGAACCTCATAACTTCATTTGAAGAAATAAAGAGAAAGAATTGAAAGCTCTGAGTTTTCGTGTTTGTTGGTTCCTAAGAGAGGGAAGCATTCAATTTCGGTTCGTTAGCTAATCCAATTTGCTGAGGTAGAGGTAAAAATAGAAAAAAAAATATTTCTTTTGAAATGGAAGGGATTCTTGAAATAGACTGTGATTATTATTATGGACAAATTGGAAGTAGAAAAGCTAATAGGCAGAAGCCTAATTGGCTAAACCTTTATTAGGGTAAAGTTAAGTATCTAAGCAACGATTATTTGCTTTCCGCATAAGGCAATCTATATTTTATGTTTACTTTCTTTAGAATTTTCTAGTGCAATCACCATTATAAGACTGTTCGTTTTGGAAAAATTAAGAAATTACGATATATATGTATTAGAATGGTCATTAAGAAATAAATAACTTAATTTTGATCGACTGCAAGTGGTCCATCTTGCTGAGGTAGATGTGAAAATAGAAGAGAAGTTTGTTTCTTTTCTTTCTGATATGCAATTCTAAAATGACACTCTTTGGAATAAAAAAGAATAACGAAATTCAGCATAATTTGCATCGTCTAATTGTAGAGCAAAAGTACTAATATGCAGAACCCTATTTGTGTAAACCTTTATTAAGGTAAAGTTAAGTATCTAGAGTACCGGTTATTTGCTGTCCTCATAATGCAATTTATTGTTTTTACTTTATCGAGACTATCTAGTGAAATCACCATCATAAGACTTTTCGTTTTGAAAAACTTAAGAAATTGTGATATAAATACTTTTCAGTGATCATTAGGAAATAAGGAACATAATTTTGATCTGCTGCAAGATGCACAAGTTGCTGAGGCAGAGGTAATAATAGAGGAGTAGATTTTTTTTCGTTCTGAAATAGAATTTTCATATGGCACTCCTTGGAATAGAAAAGAGTAGCAGAATCACCATAATTGATTAAGTCTTTATTGCAAAGCAAAGCTACTAATAGTCAGAACTCTAATTGGATAAGACTTTATCAATGTAAAGTTAAGTAACAAAAGCAATGGGTATTTGCTTTCCTAATAATGCAATCTATTTCTTTTTAAATTTAATTTATTGAGACTTTTCTAGTGCAATCACTATTATAAAAACGTTCCTTTTGAAAAACATTTAATAAAAAATTACATACTTTATAACGAAGAAGAAATAAGAAACATAATTTTGATCTACTGCAAGATATCTAGGTTGCTAAAGCAGAGATAAAAATAGAATAGTAGATTTTTTTTTTCGTTCAGAAATGGAATTCTAAAATGGCATACATGTGACTTGAAAAGAATAAGAGAATTCAGCATAACTGACTAAGCCTTTATTGCAGAGCAAAGGTACTAGAATGCAGAACTCTAATTGGATAAATCTTTATTAGGGTAAAATTATGTAAGTAACTAAAGCAATGGGTATTTGCTTTCCTAATAATGAAATCTATTTCTTTTTATATTTACTTTATCGAGGCTTTTCTATTGCAATCGCCATTACTTTTGTAAAGCTTTTAATAAAATATAATATATATACTTTGTAATGGTCATAGAGAAATAAGAAATATATATTTGATCTATTGCATGATGTCTAGGTTGCTGAGGCACAGCTATTTTTGAAATGGAATTCCAAAATGGCACTCCTGGAACTTGAAAAGAGTAACAGATTCGACCTAATTGGTAGAGCAAAAGATTATTTTCTTTTTAATAATGTAATTTGTTTCGTTTTTATTTATTTTATTGATACCTTCCAATGTAATCATCAATATAAGACTAAAAAGCTTGGAAAAATAAAAAAAATAAAAACATCTTCTTCATAATGGAAATGAAATATACATAAATATATTTTTCGTCTAGAGCATATTATTGAGATATAAGAATAGGAAAAAATTATTTCGACTTCAAAGGGAATCATTTGGAACTAGAGAGAATAATAATCTGAAACCTAATTGGCTAAGCCCTTATGACAAAGCAAAGATTATTCGTTTTTCTATAAAATAGTTTTTTTTTTGGTTTATGATATTAAGGCATTGCAGTATTATCATCAGTATATTATTGTTCACAACGAGAAAAATCTGAAAAATCTGATACATTAATTTTATTGAGAATGAAGAAATAATAATAATTTGATCTAGAACATGATGTTAGGATTACCGGGGCAGAAGTAGGTAATAGGAAAATGGATTTAATAGAATAATAGAACTTAAAAATGCATTTCGATATAAAGGATAATATACTAATAATATAAGCTGCTAATAGATCAATAAATTTTTTAGAATAATCTTTAGTTCCTATGGCAATGATTATATATTTTTCTGATAATGTAATTCGTTTTTTAATTTATTAAAAGAATTATTTTTTACTTTATTAAAATTTTTCTGTTTAACCATCAATATCTGACTATTTGCTTGGAATTAAAAAAAACATTGATACATCTACTTCATGGCAATCATAAACAAATAAAAAGAATATAATTTTTATTTTGTACATGATGTTTGAATAACTGGAGTAAAGTAAAAAATAGATAATTGTTTTTTTTTCGACCTGACACAAAATATGGAAATCGTAAGTTTTATCGATTGATTGTAATTAGAAAAGCTAATAGACTGAGCTCTAAATGGTTAATCTATTCTAATTGGTGTGAGTCTCTTGAATGATGTAAATGACTCTCGTCGCAACAAAGTAAGTGAAAACTGAAGGCAAAAATATAATGGCCAATTCTGAATCACCACTCGGTCTGGCAAGAAGAAAGAAGAAATATTATCAGTCTATTATATGATGTATATAAAGAACAATACAAGAAATAAGACACAGTTATACAATTAGGAATTAAAAGATAGGAGAATTCTCAATATCTAAAACAATTATTTGGGAGGCTGCGTCCTGGCTTAGGGGTAGCTTGCCTTCCTCGTGCTGGGCGCCCCGTGTTCGAGTCCTGGTTCTTGCTTAGTTCTATCCCTGTGTTCTATCTGTGAGATGTGTGAAAGAGTCCCCCCTCCCTCCTCTGTAAAAAGAGGCTGTGCAAACGAATGTGTGTGTATGTCATCTTCCTGTGGATGAATGAATGAAATGCATGAATGAAGTCCACCCCGTAAAAAGGGTTGTGACGCATAAGTAGCTAAGACGTACTCATGGCCCTAGATGGCTCTACCGAAAACAAGGGACACTCTCTCGGCTTAAACTGGCTGACTTTGTCAGCTGTCTTGTCTATGACAAGTGCCATAAGAAACAACAACAACTATTGGGTTTCCGATAATGCTCTTAATTTATTTTCTTTTCATTTAATTAATACTTTTCATTGAAGTAATATACAGTTACTTATTGCCTTAGAAATAAAGTTAAAAGCATGAAACATCTCTTATAAGATTTGCATGAATTATGAAGAAATATAATTGTTTTAATAAAAAATCTAAATGGAGTGTTTTTCTTTTTCAGTTCTTCTGTATTTATATTTAAATGAATCTTACTTTTTTTTTATGAAAGGATTTGAGAATTCAATTGGGACCACTTTCCTTTACCCAAATGGTCGGAAATTTGATTGGAATCTTTAATGTTGATATCATGATTACATACCCAATCAGAATTAGTTGTTAATACTGACTGTTTTTTGTGTTGTGCTGCGGTAGTTGAAATTAACAAACAAGTAGTAGTAGCTAATACGATAAATTCACCATTATTGGAATGTTCTGGAAGCTATTGTATGTGTGGTAAAATCTAATGAATATAATGTAGTTTGATTTTAAATTATATTCTTATATTTTTTCGAGAAAAAACTTACAATTCGTACAAGTGCGGTTAAAGTCATAAAAATGTTGTTATAAAATATATAAAAAAGTCATTAAAGAATAAACATAAGTTGCGTATTACAAAAATTCGATAATTAAACTGATGACTTTTCGAAAAAGAAATTCACATGATTTTTTATGGTCTGAGATTAATTATATAAAAGTAAGATATTATAAACAACGCTAGCTACGCCATCTGAATCTGAAATCATTCAAAGAAACGCCGAGCACACGCAGATCTTTAACCAGTAGATGAATAGCAACAATTCTGGCAAGACATTCAGACCAAATGCCATTCATCTAGCTGACTTCGTCTGTGCTCACATGCGAATGAATGGACATATAAGATTTTCTTTGATAATTTGGCCCAAAATTTTAGATAAATCTACAATTGTGTTGACAAGATCATATAACAAGATTTATAATTCTTGCTCTACATTCGGAAGTTATTGATTCCGCAAATATCGAAAAAGAGACAGATTTAATTTCGAAGGTGTTGTTTTCGAACGAAAATTTAGAGAGTTACATGAAGAAGAACTGAATTTAATTAAAAGGTATACTATATATAAAAAACTAATAATTGAAAATTATTTTTAAAAATGCAATATGACAATTTTCCATGCATAATTTTTTTTTTGTTTAAATGGAATATGTGGCTATGTGGAACAATCATTATTTTCTGAATTCAAGATGATACAATCTGACTTTTAATTCGTTTGAAAATATTTTACTAAATTATTATTAAAAATGTTGTTTTAGGTATTTTATGTATAATAGTCCTATTTATCATAAGATTATTCACAATTTTAATTTAAATTGATTATGAAATGTTCAACAGGAGAAAATACAGAGCTTTCCACAACAATATGTTTTCATAATTTAACTAATGAACCACATGTTTTCGGAAAATAATACCATTGCTTTATTCAATTTGATATTTTCCAGACCAAAATATTTATACAATTAATATTAAGTTTAAAAGTATTTAAACTAATAGATATTGGACAATAAAGACCGATATTTATTATTTAAAACGCTACAAGTAAGATGATATACATAATGATGAAACTCCAAGCAGTTACTTTCTAGACATTATTATTTTTAAGATTCTTTTCGCATTTCCGAGATATTTATAAATTTTAATTGGCTATTTATTATTTAAAACGCTACAAGTAAGATGATATATATAATGATGAAACTCCAAGCAGGTACTTTCTAGACATTATTATTTTTAAGATTCTTTTCGCATTTCCGAGATATTTAAAAATTTTAATGGGCTATTTATAATTTAAAACGCTACAAGTAAGATGATATATATAATGATGAAACTCCAAGCAGGTACTTTCTAGACATTATTATTTTTAAGATTCTTTTCGCATTTCCGAGATATTTAAAAATTTTAATTGGCTATTTATTATTTAAAACGCTACAAGTAAGATGATATATATAATGATGAAACTCCAAGCAGTTACTTTCTAGACATTATTATTTTTAAGATTCTTTTCGCATTTCCGAGATATTTATAAATTTTAATGGGCTATTTATTATTTAAAACGCTACAAGTAAGATGATATATATAATGATGAAACTCCAAGCAGGTACTTTCTAGACATTATTATTTTTAAGATCCTGTTTGCATTTCCGAGATATTTATAAATTTTAATGGGCTATTTATTATTTAAAACGCTACAAGTAAGATGATATATATAATGATGAAACTCCAAGCAGGTACTTTCTAGACATTATTATTTTTAAGATCCTGTTTGCATTTCCGAGATATTTATAAATTTTAATGGGCTATTTATTATTTAAAACGCTACAAGTAAGATGATATATATAATGATGAAACTCCAAGCAGGTACTTTCTAGACATTATTATTTTTAAGATTCTTTTCGCATTTCCGAGATATTTAAAAATTTTAATGGGCTATTTATTATTTAAAACGCTACAAGTAAGATGATATATATAATGATGAAACTCCAAGCAGGTACTTTCTAGACATTATTATTTTTAAGATCCTGTTTGCATTTCCGAGATATTTATAAATTTTAATGGGCTATTTATTATTTAAAACGCTACAAGTAAGATGATATATATAATGATGAAACTCCAAGCAGGTACTTTCTAGACATTATTATTTTTAAGATTCTTTTCGCATTTCCGAGATATTTATAAATTTTAATGGGCTATTTATTATTTAAAACGCTACAAGTAAGATGATATATATAATGATGAAACTCCAAGCAGGTACTTTCTAGACATTATTATTTTTAAGATCCTGTTTGCATTTCCGAGATATTTATAAATTTTAATGGGCTATTTATTATTTAAAACGCTACAAGTAAGATGATATATATAATGATGAAACTCCAGCAGGTACTTTCTAGACATTATTATTTTTAAGATCCTGTTTGCATTTCCGAGATATTTATAAATTTTAATGGGCTATTTATTATTTAAAACGCTACAAGTAAGATGATATATATAATGATGAAACTCCAAGCAGGTACTTTCTAGACATTATTATTTTTAAGATCCTGTTTGCATTTCCGAGATATTTATAAATTTTAATGGGCTATTTATTATTTAAAACGCTACAAGTAAGATGATATATATAATGATGAAACTCCAAGCAGGTACTTTCTAGACATTATTATTTTTAAGATTCTTTTCGCATTTCCGAGATATTTATAAATTTTAATGGGCTATTTATTATTTAAAACGCTACAAGTAAGATGATATATATAATGATGAAACTCCAAGCAGGTACTTTCTAGACATTATTATTTTTAAGATCCTGTTTGCATTTCCGAGATATTTATAAATTTTAATGGGCTATTTATTATTTAAAACGCTACAAGTAAGATGATATATATACTGATGAAACTCCAAGCAGGTACTTTCTAGACATTATTATTTTTAAGATTCTTTTCGCATTTCCGAGATATTTAAAAATTTTAATGGGCTATTTATTATTTAAAACGCTACAAGTAAGATGATATATATAATGATGAAACTCCAAGCAGGTACTTTCTAGACATTATTATTTTTAAGATTCTTTTCGCATTTCCGAGATATTTATAAATTTTAATGGGCTATTTATTATTTAAAACGCTACAAGTAAGATGATATATATAATGATGAAACTCCAAGCAGGTACTTTCTAGACATTATTATTTTTAAGATCCTGTTTGCATTTCCGAGATATTTATAAATTTTAATGGGCTATTTATTATTTAAAACGCTACAAGTAAGATGATATATATACTGATGAAACTCCAAGCAGGTACTTTCTAGACATTATTATTTTTAAGATTCTTTTCGCATTTCCGAGATATTTATAAATTTTAATGGGCTATATAAAACTTCTATTTCCTTATTGATGCTTAAGAAAGTTGTTCCTGCATTTATTGAAATTTAATCTACAAGTATGCCTTATTACTTTAGCAACCAAAACTTTATCGAAAACATCATATCATATTCACTACTTTACTAAATTGAATACTTTAGAAATTTTGATTCAAGGTGAGCGATGCAAGTGCGTGGGATTCATAATTAAAGTGAATGAATATTGCGAGTAGCAAATAATACTAATTCTGATTAATAAGATTTTTTTAGTTTATGCTTACACTGATTGCATTTGCAATTTTCTTTCTTTTATACTTTTTTTAAGATATTTAAAATGCTCTAGATTTCCTTCTTATTTTCTAATTTTTTTAAAAATTTAAAACTTTATTTCTATTCATTCATTATAGAAGATAAATATTGGCTGTTTATAATACGACTGAACATTCTACGTATCGAATTTCGCAAATTTCTATAAATATTGATAAAGAGTGTCCAAAATTAACGCAAGATTTGAATTTACTATCATTCGGGCAGTAAAGTGTTGGTAATCTTATTAAAAACCAATTTGACAGCTGATAGTTTAGGTTTAATAAAAATGGAGCGTTACACGATAGAATAACGTATTTTCATTGTTGAACAATATTTCATAAATAATGAAAGTCTGATGGCCACAGTTTACAAATTTGAGAAGTGGCCCCCTAGATCGTGCGATTTAACACCATTGGATTCCTTTTCATGGGGGTTTTTGTAGTCAAAGGTCTATGCCTACAAGCACGCGTGCAATGAACGAGGAAATTCAACTCTACAACCACATTTAGACAAAGTGATAACGGAAAATTTCGACAAAAGTGTCTGTATGCGCCAGTAAAGGCATGGAGCTCATTTGCCCTATGTGTTAATTCCATACATAACTCTGTTCTGTGTAATTTATCAATAAAAATATAACAATTTAAAAAAAAACGTTTTATTTAATTCAAATCTTTCTTAACCCGTTGTTCTATCGTGTAACGCTTCATTTTTACTAACCCTAAACTATCAACTGTCAAATAGTTTTTTAATAGGGATGCCAACACTTTAATACACGAATGGTAGCAAATTCAAATCTTGCGTTAATTTTTGGAACACCCTTTAAAATGCGAACACTTGAAGGAGAAATACAACTGCAGTTGTTCGATAATTAAGTTGAAAAGAAACTACTAGCATGAATTGAAAAAAAATTGATTTCAGTAATGAATTCATTTTATTAATAATTGCACATACTTTCAAATTGATATATAATTATTAACAAAACATATTTGTTTTATTAAAAGTGTTTAAATTCCTCCTTTAGTTTCGTTTCTCTGAATTTAAAATTTATTTTCAAGACTCAAAAGCCATTATAAGATTATACATAATACATTAAAATAACATAATTATGTTTATTCACTTTAAAAATTTAAGTAAATGTGTAGAAAATGTAAAAGTGTGGGATCTGTAAATAAATGGGCAATGGGAATTGTACGGCAACTCGAAGAAGATAAATAGACTTTTTCAGTAAATTATTAAATTCTTGACTTCGAGTATGAATTCACGGCATTGATAATCATATTTACATTCATTCCAGTTGTAAATATTTGTTTTAGTAAGCAAGATTTAATTTTCTTTGTTATCTTCAAATTCTCTGATTTTAATATTCATTTTCATTAACCAACGATCCTTATTAAGATTGCTAAATCTGTTGACTCGTTTTCAAAAATTAAAATAAGTAGTTTCAAACCAAAAAATTTGGAATCCATAATTAAATTGAATAGGGAATATAACAGCATGGCAATTATGCTAAAAGGAGACTGCCTTTGTGAACCAAGGAAATTCTCAGTTTCAGGAATTTCTTTTTTAAATTAGCAATTACTTTTCTTTTAGAAATAATTTCAACTAAAAATATTTTTGTTGGTAAAAAATAAAATTAAATTGTTTTCTTATACTTTTCATCCCATTTTATAATTCATTTTTTAGTTATCTGCTCATATACATTAAGGAATGAAAATCTAGAGATTCAAAATTGCAAATTCATGGATTCAGTTATATAGAAAATTAGTTTCATGAATTAAAAAAAATGACTCTCGATATAAATTTATTGAATTGGGAATAACATTTTTAGCACTGATTGATCACTGATTTTAGTATCGATAATCATATATTGAATAGAAAATACAAGTTGCTTGGTAATTACACTAAAAGGAGACTACTTTCGTAAATTAAGAAAATTCTCAGTTTCGGATATAGCTTTTTCAAATTCGCAATTGCATTTCTTTTAGAAATAATTTCCAATTAAAAATATTTTCGTTTGTAAAACATTCTTTAGATTGTTTATTTATATTTTTTTCTGATTTTAAAGCTCAATTTTTAGTTCTCCGCTCATATACAAGAATGTTGTGTATACATTTACATACATTTACAACGTATTATTACAACATTTATTACAGTGCGTACATTTACAACATATACTCATACATTTCTCAAAATGTTCAATATACAAATTTACTTTTTCAAATTTAAATGAAAATCTAAAAAATGCAAAAATTTAGAGATTCGTAATTGCAAATTCATGGCAATCAATTATGTGGAAAACTACATTTCGCGAATTAAAAGGAATTCGACTCTTAGTAGGAATTTATTGAATTGGAAATAATATTTAGTTTAACACTGACTTTAGCAAAAGATATTTTGCCATGTAAAAAAAAAGTGATTTAAATTTCTTTCTTTATCTCTATTTTCTGATTGATACTTTTTTTCTTTTTAATGAATCATTTATTTAAAGATTATACATAACGCTTATTTATTTTTATATTAATTAATGAATATATAGAATGCACTAAAGCGGTGGTTCCATAATTAAATTAAATGGCATTGGGAACTCCATTCCATTTTCGCTAAATGAAGAAATTATTTTCATAAATTTGTAAAATTCTGAATTTTGGGAATGAACATTTTCCATTAGCACTCATTTTCTTTAGAACTAGTTTCAATTAGTGATATTTCACTTCATAAAAATACTTTAAATCGATCTATGATCTTCAGATTTTAAAGCATCTTTTACTGTCTCTCTCATTAATACTTTACAAACTGTTTATTGACTTTCATAAATTTAAATGAATATTCTAAAAATGGCGAATGCATGCGAGGGATTCGAAATCCCTGGTTATGCAGTAATTATGCTAAAAGGAGACTACTTTCGTGAAATAAAAATCTCTCAGTTTCGTGCGTAACTTGTTTGCATTGGTAATCGTATTTCCTTTAGCACTCATTTTAGTCAAAGATATTGGCGAATGTAAAAGTTGTTTTAAATTCTCTTCTTATCTTTTATTTTGCTGATTTTAAAACTATTTTTAGTATTTTGCCTCACACACAAAGATTGCTCATTAATATTTTCATTTGCATTTATGTTACGAATTTTTATAAAATGCGAATGTGTGGGTCAGTAATTAAATTAAGTGGATGAGGTGAGTTGAGAGGTAATTAGGATACGTACAGCTATTTTTGATTTTGAAATTCTCAGTTTAACATATAAATTGGTTTCATAGATAATTATACTCCCTTTAGAATTCATTTTACTTAAAGATATTTTGTTATATAAAAATGCTCTAGATTTCTTTAATATCTACTATTTTTCTGATTTTTAAACTTTATTCTTAAGAACTTGCCATTCACATAAAGATTGCTCATTCTAATCATTCACTTTTAGAATTTTAAATCAATATCGAAAGAATGCAAATTCCCGCGTGCGATTCGTAATTGGGAGTTGCTTGCTAAATGGAGACTGCTTTCGTTAATTCAGAAGTTTACATTTTCGCAATGATAATCGCATTTCTTTTCACACAGATTTTAACTCAAGACATTTTGTGATTTAAAAAAATATGTTTTATGTGACTTTCGTATTTTCTATCTTTCCTAATTTTGAAGTTTGTTTACAGTATTTTGCTTTTACCATTCATAAGAAACATTGCACATTTTATTTATTGATTTTAACTTACGTCAATGCATATATATTGTTACGAATCTGTAATGCTGCTTCCCAGCATAGTTGGTTCCACCATCGGAAAGAATGTTTTACAATCATCTGTATTGGACGGAGTCCGTATGTCGGTCTCGGAGATTGGCGACAAACTTTGCGACCATTTGGCGACTTGGCGACGAATTTGGCGATTTTGGCGCCAAAATAGATTATACCCGAAACATCGAGAATTTTCCCGATCCGTCCAGTAGGAACCGAGATACGCCTCGAACGTTCCTGATTGGTTGAGAGGCTTCTAGCCCCGCCCCCTGAGACCTATAAAAGGAGGCAGCCGCGGCTGCCAGGAGTAGTCGGGATTGACGGTAAAGAACTGGCCTTCCAGAGATAAGTGGAGCAGCGACGGAGTGAAGCTAGTGCTGAAGTAAGCTGTGCGCTACTGTCTACAGTAGAGACTTGTATGCTGCTGTGTATGCTGTTTTGTATGCTGCACGTCTCGGCTGAAGATAATCGTCTGTTGTGCTGTATATAGTTGTCGTCTTTGTGCTGTCCTGTGTGTCCTCGTGTAAATAAACGTTGTTGTTTTATTTTCTACTGCCGCCTGCTGATTGAGAGTTCTCCACACCATATAACTCCCACTATCCAAACAAACCCCGGAAAATTTCGTAACAATATATATAGAGAGAGAAAACGTGAATACGAATGGATCAAAAACTAAATTAAATAGGTAATACGATATATGAGGTAATAAGACCCAATACAGACATCTTTGTCGATAATGAAATTTTCAATTTAACGCAAAAGTTGATTGTATTAGTAATCGTATTTCTCTTAACTCTGATTTTAGCCAAAAAGGTGTTTTTTTTTTGTAAAAATTGCTTTAGATCACTTTTATATATCATGTTTTAAAATTAATCCTTACTATCTCGCCATTTATATTAAGACTGATTATTCATTTTCATGAGTGAATATATTAAAATACAAATGTTTGGGATTCAACATTTAATTTAATCTCCAAATTAAATTGACACGAAATTAAATTCTATACTGAAAATTTCATATTTAATGTGTGAATTTCTGTATTGAATCTAATTACCTCGCAGCTTAATGAATCTTGGAAGTTATCAATTTCATGTATAAAATATTTGTATAGGTAATTCACTTTACCTCATTACTGATAGATTTTAAAAATTAACTACCTCATAAATTTTGAGATAGAGGGCGCCTGTAGAATGAAATCAAATTTTACTTTATCAGTTAACTGCTAATTAAGTTCTTCAAAGTATTGAAGTAATTTATAATGATTCAGAAAATCAAAGGTGTACACTTTTAAAACTTAAAATGCACGAATTATGTACTAAAATTACAAGTTGAAGGGCATTAATACTTTGAAAATATAATTATTTTTGGAGTTATATGGTAAAAGAGTCAATACCCGCTCACAGTATTGACCCGCCTTTGGTTTTCAGCGGATTAGAAAAATAATGGAGTTAATTGGGGAAAACATAAATTGCAGAATATTATTAACATTAATTGCCGCTTAAACTAAAATTAAGGATACCAATAAAAAGTATTATAAAGAAACAAAATCAAAACAAAACTCGGTGGCCGGGAACATAAAAACAGGATAATGTTTTCTATCATACATAAAATCAAACAAACTGGTAAAATATAAAATTATTTAAAGTGAAAAAAAAAACAGTTGGAAACCATTTAAGGCAAATTGCATCTTGTTTAAAAACAAAATCAATTTGGAGGAAATTTAGTACTTTTTTTAGGATTTAGTACTTTTCCACCAGCCTGAAACTGCTTATTCCAAGCTAAAAATTGGCATCAATTGCGACAATTTGGCTACAACATACCAATGTACTAGAATAAATTGTTGACAAACATACACAGCAAACTTTCCGCGCCAGATATTGAAAGTTGCTACTGATTTTAAGGGAACGAATATTACTTGTGAAAATTGGCGACTAAAGTTAAGATTGGCTGTAATCATTAAATACTGGCAAAATTGTAGAATAAATAATTGGTTCAGAATTTATGACGTTAGCATTGGTACTGAGCTAAGAGTTACGACTGCATACCACTGTAATCAATTCCATTATCTTTTTTCTTTCAGAAAAAGAATTAGAAGAGAATACTGTTTTCGATTATTTAGTTCAATTTAATTAGCATTACGCGAGTAGAATAATATATCATGAATGGGAATATCTTCTCCCTTTCATATCCTTTTATTCCTTGAAAGAATACTGTAAAGAAAATCTTTATCTTCGAAAATTACTATATGGAACACGTAGAAAGTTTCAAATGCTTTGAGAAGTTTTCCAATGTTCATTCAATTTATTTTCAGCAATGTGATGGTTTCCATTGGTAGCTATCAAACAGAGAAATTTTATTTCTCCAATAGTGGTTTACAATCTGACATCTGGATATGTTTGTTGAATCAAACTTTAAACGAGCTCTAGGCCATGAGTTTTTCTATAAGTATTTTTTATTTTCTAGACGTTAAAAAACATTCACTTATTCTATATAAAAATTGAAGAGTGACACAAATTTCCTTTATTTCAGAAATTGAAACTATTATATTTAGGCAAAATTTATCATGCTAAAGTAATAACTGTTATAAAAATTATTTGATAAAAAAAAAAACTTATTGTTTTAAGGTTTCTTTTGCCCAAAATCGAATCAATCCAGAAATTTCAACTTTCTTTATTGTAATATACGAAATATACGAGTATGCGAATAATATACGAAATAAAAAAAATAGTTTTTAATAGGATTAAAAAAAGCAGTTATCTAAAAATTTTCCCCTAAAAAAGTATCAATACGGAATTATTTTAGTGTAATTAATTGCTAGTGTTTAAAGCCATGATATGAAATCTAAACAGGACATTTGTTCTTTTTATAAAAAAAATTATATTCCAAATAAAGTTAATATTGTATCTAAAAATAATATAAATTTCATAACTTTTAAATTCTTAAATAATCTTAAAATAATTCAAAATTTAAAGTTAAGGATTAAAAATTCATAGAAAAGCATTCTAAAGTTTTGCTTATATTTACAAAATTCACATAATTATTTAATTCACAGAAATTAATTCTTTAGTTTCCCATTCTGAATCATTTTTTCAGAAGGCTGTTTTTCATTTCATTAAAAAGTTTTTTTTTTCATGCTCAAATTATACATACCGTCATAAAAATTTAATTTTAAGATTCATTGTGCTTCTAATTTGAAAAAGGGCTTGACGTCACAGAATAACAAAGACTGCGAGGAGTAAGACGATGCGATTGATCTCTTAAATCATAGTTTAAAATTAGCCTAATTATTTAATTAGAAAGTATATTTTGTATAAAGAAAAGTATTTTAATTAATTAGTTTCATATCGTAAAAAAAGACAACATGAAAGCAATTACCGGCAGACATGGGCTTTGTGACGCCTTGCAAATTGATACAATTCTAGTTATTTTTAAAAGTTAACTTAAAAATTATATTTCAGAAAGCGCATTAAATTCCTTTATGCAAAATTGATATTAATTAATCATTTAAAATAAAGAGAATTTTCTTAATAATTTAACTAGCATGTGCTTAGTATTTAAAGAAAAAAATAAATATTTTTATTTCACATAAATGATTCTACAAATTCTACTTAAATTTTATCGCAAGATATGAACTGAATAACGTCCCTACAAATTTGAAATAATAAATCTTGCTTAAATACCAAATTAACTTTTTGAAAAAAAATAGTTTGCTCTATAATGATTGCTAAGATAATGACAGTCATTAACACTTAAAATGTGCAATATTAAATGATTTTACTCACATCTCATTATGCAAATGCGATCTCATCACCCAGATAAAAATCATTTCCTTAAAACACTCTACAATAAAAATGTTCATTTCATTTATATAGAATTTATAAAAATATCGTCTTGCTTACTACGCAGATAGAAGGAATTAAGTCATCTCAGTTTTGTTAGATTTCAGAGAGAATGTCTGTGAAAAAAGAATGAAAATTCCCAAAGGTAAACACGATAAACAAAACAATTTGCTCTCGTTTGTATCAGAGGAATAAAATGATTTCGAGTAGGAAAGAATTGTTTTCATTTGGGGATGGAGCTTTGTTTCGGGAATATTATATTCTTCTTATCTTAAGGAAAGCTGATAAAGCAAATAAATTTATGTTGCTTCATTTAAGTATATTAAAAATAAGTGTTTTGATTCTGTAGGGTTTTTATTCAGTGTTTGGATCCAATAGAGGCTTTTAAATTCTTAATTTATTAAAATAATATAGTATTTTTACGAATTCTTAATATTGATTTCATGAAATAATAATATCATAGTTGAAAATATTGATTTACAGATATTCTTACTGGATGCCAGGACAACCTTTAGTGACACAGCGATATAAAAAATAGAAAACATCTGGCGACTTTTATATTAGGAACCGAGATGTAGAGATCCTTCTAGAAAATTCCACACCCTGTTATTAAAGGCGAAATGTTTACACGAGAAGTCAATTCTCTGCATAGAATATTATTCTTGTAATGAGCTCTCTAATCTTAACGTTATACTGTTCGGAATTTCTGCTAGTGTTGATATTTGCGTATGTCTTGACTGTGTTTTTGCTGTTTACTTTATGTTCATCGTGGAATAAAACGTCATTTTCGTTATTGACAGTGTTGATTTTTTTTTTTTTTACTGCGCCCACTGAATGACCTCTGTAACCATACAATAGGCGCTTTAAACGACCAGCCGGTTCATCCAAATAATTGTTGTAAATTTAGTTAGATCTCTTATACATAATATTATATTTAAAATTGAATCAACAAAATATTTTTAAAGACAGAATTGCGACATATATTGAGGCGAAGTAATATTTATTAAACCCTTATACCTATTCTATTCATTGAGCTCATGAACTTCTTTAAGAGTCCAACCACAGGAAATCTCATTTGCGTGAAAATTATAATTGTCTTATAATTGTTCAACTAATATATAATTTCCCTCTATTTTTTGAGGTGCTGTAATTTTATTTTCCTCCTCAACATGTAAACTGTGCAGCTGATTCCTTAATGAAAGCTGTCTGGTGCATTTTACTTGCAATACATGAGCATGCCTAATAGCATGCTTTCTGGAATGACTTATGCTTATTGAAAACCAAATAACAGCACATATAATTTTTCAGTAACTCGTGTAGATTACTTAATATTCTTGCAAACTTAATTTTAAAAAATCAACGTGGAATTTATTGAAAAAAATTTAAAAGTGAAATTCATTTTGACCTTTTCAAAATATATGACAAAAAAAATCTTCATATTTCAGATTTCAGTAATGAAAGAAAACGTGCAATTAATGTATTGATAAAACAATAAAAGGACTTAAATTTTTATTGCTACAGGAATGATTACTTCGAAATAAACATAAAAAGTTAAAAAAAAATTATAATTCAAAATAAAAAAATCATTCGATTTTTGCAAAAATATCTTATTATTCCTTTCAATATATATTTAGACAAACTTCGGCAACTATTGACCAAATCATCTGCCAAGACACACATCCTCTTACACTTTTTTAAAAATAAATATATCTTTTAGTGAAAGAGAACTGTATAAAAATCTAACTAATTAAAAATAATTTTTAATATAACTTCAGAAAATTAAAAACTAATGTATAATATTTATTATTTTTTTAATTTTATGTCTATAATTTCTTTTGTCTGAAAGAAATTAATATTCTAATTTTTAAATAAGACGTTTTAATATTAATTTAATATATCGTAAAAGAAAAAAAATGTGATATTTTTATTAAATTTATACAATTATTATATAAAATGTAAAAGTGAAAAAACAAGAAGTATGAAACGTATAGGCGCAAATATATATCATATCATACTATAAAAATATGTTTTCTCTAAAACAGTAAAAAGCATAGATTTTAAAAACTTTGTTTTCTCATAATAATTAATAATAATTAAGTAGAATATAAGCATTAATTAATTATAATAACTAAGCAAAAATATAAAGTTCTTTAATTATTATTACGCTTCTTCGAAACATTCATAATTCCTTTAAAATTTTAATCTTTTAATAATTCTTCTTTTCAGAATTTTTTTACTCGGATCAAACAAAATATTTACAGTAAAAAAAAAAAACTCAGACCAAAGTAAATAGAGAAGAAATTAACAAGCATTCCTTTCTGATTTTCTCTTTACATATGAAATTTAATGCCTGAACAATAAAAAACACAATTTTTGTATTGCTTTTGAAATCATAATATAGTTTCATCTTGAAATTTGTAAAATTAAATTTAAAATTGAAATAATTTAGAATAAAATATGCTAAAATTAAATTTCGAAATTCCAATAGCCATGTCATTATATTTCAAACAGAAAAAAACAATCATTTTTTTCAAAAATTTCTTTATTGATAACAAAAAAGTTCCAAGTCTTTTTGTTATTTTTTCCTGCAAAATATCTATGTCTATTATGGAATGATGATTTACTTAACACTACAATAGATTAGGAAACGCCAATGTTAATTTAACAACGGAAATTCTAACACTAAGTAGTGTGATGAAGCTAAAAAAGGGCATTGAGTCACAAATTAAATTTATTGGCGACCGTTTTTTATGTTAACGTCTTTCGAAACACGATAAAAAATAAATCTGAAGAATAAAAATTTGACATTGATCTCCAAAATCTAGAAACCTAACAATTCTTTTTTTCCAAATTTTGAATAATGGCCTGTCGGATACTTATGTCAAAGTATAATCATTAAAGAACTTTTCTACAGAAAATTGATAACTTAGAATTTCTTTTCTATACTCTCTCTATTGAAAGAAAAATCGATTATTTTTTAATAACGGTTATTGAAAGTGTACCGGTATTAACACATTTAATCTATCTCTATTATATTTACATAAGTAAAAGGAATTTTTAATGAAGTGATATTGGGTTGTAGTTTTGAAGGCAAAAATATAAATTTTCGGCTGCGAAAGGGAATAAGTTATTTTTTTATCTATGTATGAAGTTTTCATAATGTTAGTAAGAAAAATAATTTTTTAAACTCAAAGTAATAATGAAATGATTTTCTGAAGCCTTTGCATTAAAGTGGTAATATTTTAAATTAAAATTGACTTTTTTTTCTCGGGGTAATAAGCATAAAATACTGAAGATAAAGGTCCTTATACTTTTGAAGAATACTATTTTTTTTTTTCATTTTTAACCTGTAATGATTACATTTCTGTAAGTTAGCGTATTCATAGACAACCATAATTCCAAAAATGATTTTTTTTTCTGAATTAGGAGGTCTGAGAATGAAGAATTATTAAAATTTCAAAGTCGCACTGTTTGACAATCACAATACTATATAAGCTGTATAAAAGATATTCCAAAAAAGGTTTAACAAACTTTTATTTCTCTAAATATTGTATCTAGACATATATTTTTAATTATAAAGTCTCTTTAAATAAGTAAACAATTGTTTGGAAGATCTTGATTTTTATAGAAGTTGATAGAAGGTAAAAATTAAATTTTTACGTACCCCTTATCGTGTATGACGCCAATTAGTAAAATCTTTTGCTTATATTTACCTATGGACACACAAATATCAGAAAATTATTATATCTACAAAATATACAAGGACATGTCTATTTTGAACTCAGAGGGACAAATCACAAATTTAGATGAAAACATTTATTTCAGTAATTAGTTTATTCAAAGCAGAAAAACTGCCATATGTAAATATTTGTATCGAATCAGTGTGATTTCAAAGAAAATTGTTAATCATGCATAATGTTGTTTACTTCTATTGGTGGACTGTTGCAACAACGTAGAGAAATGAAATTTGAAAGAACTGAAAAGATATTTGATTAGCCGAACATTTAAGATTTAGGGAAGTGAAGGAATGGAATACCGAGTAAAAAAATAAAATTATTTGCTTGCACTAGTGTGCTTTCCAAAAGAATGACATATTTCAGTGACAAGGAATTCTGACGATTCGTGATGAATCTAATCATACTGGCCTAGTTGTAAAAGAATACAAACGTAGTTTTTCGAATTCCCGACAACCTTCTACGAAGTCTGCTTACAAAACAGTTTAGTGAATTCAAAGTATATGATTATTACTTTCTCAAAAAGAGCAGAGAAGAAGGTAGCATTATATATGATGCAGAAACTGACATTTTACCTTATTTTTCCAGTTACCCTCATGCCAGTTTACGAGACAGTCAATCTAGAACTCAACATTCCGAAATTGACATTGCATATATATATATATATATATATATATATATATATATATATATATATATATATATATAAAGTAGTATAAAATATATCAATGAAGTAACTAGCATCCATTAAGTATATAACTGCATGATAGATATCTACAATTTTTTACAATTGGGCCCTACCCTAAGAGAAAATGAAAGCCTTTTTTTTTCTCCTAAAAATGCAATTTGGTACACAAATGCTATTTTGAGATAAAAGCTTGAATTTTAAAAACTATCACTTTTGAAGGGGTAAAAATCCACTCTTTATATAACAGGCTTTTTATCAACAGTAATTTTCTATAAATATACTATGTATTTCTGATTTTTGTATCTGGCCACTTTTGAAAATTTAAAGAAAATTAATAAATTCGTTATTTTTTCTGATACTGCCACATTAATAATCTTTCATGATATTAATTTGAAAACTACAACAAAATTCTCGGTCAAACACCGATTAGAGGTGTAAAAAAAAGTTCCAAGTCAATAAATTGTCCTTTCAATATTTCGGCAAACTTTACAAAAAAAAGTATGAAACTTTGTATGTACATATATGGTTATAAGAAATTTATTTTACTAATTGATACTTTTTTTATGGATGCCTTTTAAAAATTTAATTTTTTAGACTTTATTATTTCTCTCTATAGACACCAACGTATTTTCATACAATTGGGTACCTTATTTCATGAAATTTTGCAAATAGAAAGTATGTAGCTAATTCAACATTTATTGGTCAAGCTAATATCCACATGTTCTTTTGTGTAATTCGTCATAAATATATTGCTAATCGTACAATTGTATAACAAGGATTGAATTAAACACTAATATTTGTTTCATTTGTTCCCACTCTTCCTGAAATGATAACCATTGAGTTAAAACTTTCTTTTCTAATAGTTTCATTTTTCAATGCTCTTAACGAATATGATGATTGAAATCTACTTTGATATATTCATTGAATTTTTCGCCAATATGGTGTCCGGAGCAAGCAAGCAGAACAATTTTTCTAGCAACATATTGCTTATTTGTTTTCTAATGTTTTATATTTAGTAGTATGCCTATTATTTAGCGACTTGGTATTGTTGGCACCTTTGGCGATTAACAGCAAACAAAAAAGTTGCACAGCGGGCACGTTAAAGTAAATTTAAGCCAGTGTAATTTAACTTTAACTATCCAAAATGTATACATATTAATGCGATGAACAAACTTCATTATTCTATGAATACACGACGCTCATTTCCAGTGTTTTGTGGGTAAACAGAATTCCTTCGAAAAACAATTTCCGAGCTCTTATCCAAGCAAGATAAATTAATCTTCGAAGCTTTGTTCGCGAGAAAAAAGCCTCGATAATCCGGCCTAAGTGCATTAGGTGCTCACTGGATACGTGCCACAGAAATTGCACCAGGACTAAAAGGGAAAAGCATGGTCTAGATTAATTGACTTCCGCCTGCACTGGAGAATAGGATAATACGAATCATTAATCCAGAATATAACTATTTGACTTGAAGTATAGGTTTAAGGTTATAGATTCACAAGACTTTTCAAATGTTGTTCTATTTACATGGTTCCTTGTAGAGACGATATCAAGTGTGTTTGTCAAAGATGTTCACGATCTCAGAGTAATACAAACCGACAATCCGGAAAATATTGATATGCAGGGCAATGCTATTAAACCTACATCACAATAATTTTTAAATTGGGCAACATTAAACATACTACATAAGCCCATTTAATACATATATGATAAATCTCGTTCTAAAAGAATTCTTAAACTCTGTGAAATGAACTTCATATCTCAAAATACTTAAATTATACCCGTTTTGTTTCACTCCTTTTAGAAAAAAAATTGTGTGCGGTTATATCATCAAACATTCCTACAAATTAAAATGAAAATTCGCCATTCTTAAAAAAAAATATTAAGAATATTTGCCATTAAAAATATTAAAACGTAAATTTAAATTTGATTGTAATAATACATATTTTGGTTTTAAAACGCTGGTTTTTAAAACAAATTATATTTTTAAACGCTTCACATCAACTAATAACTTTAAAATGGAAGAAAGACATTCTGTATATGTTTTGAATATATTATTATTATTTAAAATTGATAGGAAATTTGAAAAAATATATAGAGAGAGACGCATATGGACTTGAAAAACCAGCTACTTTATCTAATCCTTTAAAATAGTTGCATTTAAAAGATGTTTTATTGCTATTAAATTCAACCTTACGCATTAATATTTTGAATTATTTTCAAGCACGGCTTATTTTTACTTCATGGTAAATTGTAGAATTTTTTAAAACAAAGTTAATAAACATACTATAAGATTTAAAATTTTAAAGACTAAAGTAAAATATAATCGCAATATGAAAATATGACACTTGATAGCAATAGTATTAAGATTCTTGAAAGAATTTCTCAGAATATAATCCTTGTGAAAAAGTTTATTTCTAGAGATGTTGACAAAATTTATCACAAAAATCTATGTAAATTTATGTTTTTTATATGATCAAACGACGAATAGAAACGATGTTTACTATTTCTTGAAACGAGAAAACAAAATATTTGTTTAGAAAAATATTGATAATTTACTTGAAAAATCAGTCAGATAATGAATGAAGAAACTGAATTGAATAATATTATTTGAATACAAAAAAAATATTTAAAAAAGATTTTGTTACTTTTTACTTTATACATATAAAAAAGATTTTGTTACTTTTTTGTTTCCACATAAAAGACACACATTTTGTTTCCACATTCTAGAAAAAGCGAAAGTCTTTATTGATTGAAACAGAGTTCCTAAAGTGAAAACAAGAAAACTAAAATACAAAATTCAAGAAAAAGCATTAGTCTTCATAATTTTTTTTTTCTTTCTTTAAGAGCAAAGAGCTCCGTTCGAATAGATGTTAATGTGTTTCAAAGCATCTTCAAAAGGTTTGAAATGAGTTTGCTAAAAGACTCATTATTCTGACAGCAAAGTATTCTCTATTTTTATGCAAATAACTCTAAGAGAAATCTTAGATCAAGCTGGCTTCCGTCCAAGTTTTCAATAGTCTTTGTTGTTTACATGAAGTAGAGTCTTAAAAAATGACTGAAATGATTAAATAGAAAAGAGAATAATTTCCAAAATGAATTAAAGAATTGACGAGTAAAATTGAAAAGATGAAAATAGGAAAATAATTTTAAATTGATTTATGTACACTTGAATAAATGTGACCATTGTTTGTTTATATGATACTAAACAATACATGCCCCTAAAGTTTTATTAATATAGATATTAATTTTATTTGTAGTAGGAATGGAAGATAATATATGTCTGAACCTGGTGCTGTGAAATAACATATGCACAGACATCTATACTTATATAAAGCTCAGTGTGTGTGTGTGTGTGTTGGTGCTCTACAGGCTAGACCGTTTGACCTACAGCTACCAAATTTGGCACATGTATACCTTGGAGGTCGGGAATGTGCACCTTGAATGGAAGGAATGGGAACACCCGTCGGGAATATTCCCTTTTTTGAATTTTTAATTAGAATTGTAATTATTAATTAAAAAATAACTTTCTCTCCAAAAAATCCCTTCATTTCCCCACCTCCAAATGAGTAAGGCTTCAGTCTTTTTCCCCCACGCTAACGAGGTTTAGGCTTAACATATTTTCGGCCGATTATTTCAAACGATTCTGTTTATTTTCTTAGTGTTTGATGCATTGAAAATTAAACATTGTTAATTATTCGATCTTTCAGATTCATTCTGAAGTACTTTTAAATTAAAATAAAACATAATAAAGGAAATTAAAAATTTCTAATCTGCATAACTTTACCCCAACTGGCGTATAAAAATTCACGCATTTGCGTTACCAACTGGCATTGAAAATTCAAGCATGCGAATTATGTTCTGATTGCTGACAATTATTATAAACGGATTTAAATTATTTTTAGGTTAGTTGTATGCTCTTTTTAATTAAATTGTATTTATGTTAGTTATATAATTTTGTATATGCTTATAGTTTTAAGTACATCGTTTTTTAAGTAGTTTTTTAAAACCTGTTTTCGACCGATTATTTTAAACGATTCGTTTTATTTCCTTAGTGTTTGATGCATTTAAAATTAAACATTGTTAATGAATCGATCTGTTCCTGATGAATCTGAGAAAATTTGGTTGACAAATTCTTGAGATATTACATAAATTAAGAAAGATTCTTTAGTGCCCATAAAGTTTAAACGCCCAGTGACTCTTATAAGTAATCATATTATAAAAAAATGCTTTGTTTCAGTAAAAAATATTATATTAATTGCAGATTAATTCTTTCCACTTTAAAGCATAAATTCTACAAGAGCTAACAGAAAATTAGAGATATACATATTACGTTATGACTGAATGCCTTTATAATACTATGAGTGAATTATATGACTATCAAAATTTGAAGTTTTAAAATATTTTGATAAAGAAGCTATAAGAATAGGAATTGCATAAAATATTTAATTATAAAAATTTTAACCAACATTAAGATTGGCGAACCGGGTGGTCGCCAAACGCTGCTAGTATTTCAATAAATCCATTTCAATTCATAATTTTGAATTTAAAAGTTTTAGAATAGCACACTAAATATTTACAAATTGGTTCTCACTAAAATTAGCAGAAAAATATTAATTCGAGTTAAAACAAAAAATTATGATGTACAAAATGTTACCACATATATATTCTTTTAAAAATCATATGTCATTTTTGAGTAATATAACATTTGTAAACAAAGTGAAATTATTTGTTATAGAAGAATATCTTGAAATTCACTGTGAAGAAAAAGTTCTGCTTCAATGTATGAAGGCTTTTAAAAATTACACGATAACGATATATAAATTATATTTTACCGAAAATAACACGATAAAATATAATCTATATTTTAAATAAACTTTTTTCATTCGTGAAATACATTTACTCGATTTAAAATATTTTGAAATTTTTCGAAATATTCGACAAAATATTTATATTTGACTAACTCCAAAAATGATTATTTGTTTTATTGTTTAAAAAAATATCCGACGTATTAGTAACAAGGAGAAATGATTTGCACTCAAAGAAAATTTAATTTCTTATTTTAAAAATAATATAATACAATTTCTTATGTTTTTATTAAAAAGCTAATACATTATTTGTTATATTGAATGGATTTATGAGGGTTATTTCTGATACTTTTCATTCTGTATTACTACTTACATATGTCAAGGATGCAGTAATAATGAAATCAAAATATGTAACATTTATTTTTCAAGAGAGAAGTATTAATCTAAATATATATTCGTTTTTGAAAGGCAAATATTTTCATTTTTTATGAATCTGTCGAATGAACAGTTATCATATAATCAAAAACGCATTTCATATCTAATTCTCACAAGAAAAGTTTTCATCTAAATATATTTCCATTTATTTGGATAACATATTCGTTTTAGTTCCTATGTTTTTATCTAATTTTGTAGGAAGATACATTTATCATAAAATCATCAAAAAAGTATTGGAATTTTGTTCTCAAGAGAAAAGCTTTAATCTAAATATATTTTGAGATAGTAGATACAATTTCATTACTCATTTATATGTAAATTCATCAGATAAGAGAGTTACTATATTTTCCTAAAAGAGTAACTAATATTGCAATTTTCATTCTCAAAAGTAATAATCTAAATTTGTTTCTTTTATTCCACTGGTCGATGTGTTCCATTTTTTTTTTTTTATTTCAATGTAAATCCATCGAATGATACAATTGTTATATAATTATGAAAGGGTACCTGATGTTTATTTCTCAAAAGAAAATTATAATCTAAGAATAGTTTAGATTTTTTTCAATGGCAGACATTTTCTTTAATATACTTTTTATTATTTTTCAAAGTATCCGTAGACGAATCAAAATGGATTCGTCTAAGGAACCATTACTCAAAGAATGTTATTTTCGAATTCTATGAAAATAATAGAGGAGAAATCTTAGCCAAAACTTGTATTTTTTCCAAGATTTCAATAGTCTTTACTATTTACCCGAAGTAATATAAAAATTTTTTTATTGAAATGATTTAATAAGATAAGAGGACAATAATTTACAATGTAAATACCGATTAATAATAAAACAGAATGTGTGTCTTCTTGTATCATTATGTATATGTTGGTGCTCTACAGGGAAGAGGCTTTGGTTCAGTGTTATCAAATTTGAAACAAATATAATTTTGAATATGGAAATGTGCATCTCAAATAAAATTTCTAAAAACTTTATTTAAATTATTTAAAAATTAAACGAGATTTTATCATTTCTTTTGCGAATGACTTTCAAAAATATTACTACAAAAAATTATTTCTATGCCATAATAAAAATTAAGAAAAATTCTGTAAGTATATTAATTTAATTTTCGTGCAAATTTGTCTTAAAATTTGATAAATTAAAAAAAAATTGCATAATTTTCAGTAATATATCTCATTGTTGCAAAGAAGATCATACTTGTTTTATTGTTTCGTCAAATATTTCATTGAGTGATATTTTTCACTGTTAAAAGTTGAAGATGAAAGATTCTATTAAATATTTGTGCAGTTTAAATGAGGAATAAGAAAGATAAGTTTCATTATGATGAAAGACAACTTACAAGTAGGTAAAAATTTAACTGGATAATAATGTTTATAATGGAAAAGTAAGGTTCATTTACACGTTGAATAATTCAAGTGTAACACCATTAAAATAACACAGCAGATAAATTGATATATTACACAAAGATAAATATATATACATCGCATTATTGATAATGTATGTAAGATCAAGCTTCACTCGGCAATTTTTTTTTTGCGTGTGTGTGTGTGTGCGCGCGCGTATGTGCGTGTAAAATTGTGTTTTTTACGGAGAAAATATTTAGATACGAGTCACATACTGCTTACACATGAATACTTTTCAATTTTAACCTACATATGAATAATTTAAATAAAAAAAATCATGAATGCATTTAGTTTAACATGTTATTCGAAACAATCTGCTATATTGCAGTATTCATTTTACACTTTATCTATCATTACCTATCTTTTTTAACTTGCATTCAGATTTACCATGGCGAAATGGGTCCGAGATGGCGTTATATAACTTGTAGTATGAAACCAGATAGAAAAATGTTCTAATAGCTAATTATATAAAATATTTTTTTGTGAAAAATCACACTTTTTCAGGAAAGACACCTATATAAATAAAAAAAATAGGAAAAAAGTTAAATATAAATACAAAGACAAAAAATAAAGAAAGAAGCGCGACTCGAACTGAGAACCAACACACGCACCATTCATGTTATTCTGACCATATACTGCATTGCCCACACTTTGAAGAGAACGTTGAATATACTTATTCTAATGGTTAGTCATATTTTTTTTTAATATAAAATCGCGTTTTTTCAGTAAAGACATTTATAGAGATAAACTTAAAAAAGCAAAACCTTATCTAAATACAGAATTTTATCCAAATCGTTAGAGCAGTTACTGAGACACAGGAAATAGATTTTTATATATATATAGAAGAATTGCTCGTTTAAAAGTTATAAAAATATAACACAAAGAAAAATTGATATATCACAGTTTGGTGTGTATTAAATTCTGATATATCAATATTTCTCGAATAAAATATAATTTAATTGAAACTCGAACACGAAAGTATTCATAAGAAAAACATTTAAAATTTAGCTAAATCAATATCTCCCGCATGTCGAGCATATAGTCAAAATGGATAGTACTAAATTAGAAGAAATGGAATTTAATGATGCTCGAAAAAATAATTTGAAATAGAGAATTTAAAATTTCAAACAAATCTTACTTTCCAATTCAAATTTCTGAAAAAATAACTAATTAATTCGTTTCGTTTATTTATGTGATTTTTTTTGTTTTGTTGCTCCATTTTTCATTCTCAAAAGCGTAAATTTTATTGATATGGATTTATAATCGCGCCATAAGAATCAAACTTTCTGAAAAAGCAAAATATATTAAGGTATTCGGTTTTTGTCGTTTGAGGTTTGTTCCCTGAAAAATTATAAAATATTTCTTCGAATAATTGAGGATTTAAAAAATAATACCAGTTCCTTAATACCTCTAGACGACTTTTAGTTGTCATTCATTTCTGAAAAACATAATCTTCGAGACATTCTTTAGCGTAATTGTGGGCTTAAAAAATTACAATGATGACTTCTGCTTTTTAATCTTAATATAATTGAGTTTATCATTTGTGTTATATTTTCTTAATCTTTGTAATGTCATACATCCTATGTTTTTTAAATTAATAAATATTTTAGTAATATATAATTCTCTTTTATTTAAATATTTATATACTTTAATTAACCACAAACGGCTAATTTTACGAAAAAAGATGCATAAAAGAAAGTGATGAAATATTTTTACTATATTTAATAGAATAAATTTTATTTATAAAAGTAAAATCAAGGGATAAAAAGAAATTTTTATTATAATTAATTAGAATGCAATAATAATTATTTATAATATAATAATTATCAGTTATTTTGAATTATGATTAGTTAAATATTTTTAATTTATATTAATTTAAATATTTGTAATTGATATAAAATTAGATTTTTTATTGTACTATAAATTAAAAAAAAAATATTTTTAGGAGAAGTTTTCTATGAATTTTTTATTAATAAGGCAATAAAATACTTATTCTATTATAAAATTTAAAAATACAAGAAGTATTTTATGATTTTTTTAATAATAAGGCAAAAAAATTTTTCTATAAACTCGAAAAGAAAATCCTTCTTTAACGAAATTGCAACTGCATGGATTAAGTTCCATTTAAAAGGATAAAAATAAACTTTTTATAATCAAACAAGTCATTTCATATTTTGTAACACTGCATATAATAATTTGTAGACATATCGTTAAATGTATTTGATTTATCATTATTTAACAAATCGATAAATTTCTTTGCAACATTTTAAGATCATAATGCAAAAGTATCAAACATTGGAATCTTAAGTATAATATAAAGTTAAATATATTCTTTTTGATTTGTTTAAAATAAGAAATTTCCTTTCGAATATCTGATGATATTTTTCAAAACAGTCTTAGAAATATTGATACGGGCGCAGTAAAAGTCCCCATTATTCAGACTCAAAATCCTCTATGTTTATGCAAATAATTGGAAGAGAAATCTCAGAATCCATCTGGCATCTTTCCAAGTTTTCAATTGCCTTTGTTGTTTACTAGAAGTACGACGAAAAATGGGCGGCAGTGATTAAACAGAAAAGAAAACAACAATTTACAAATAAATTAAAGATTGCATAGGCAAAAATAAAGAAATAAATAATGGAAAACTAATTTGAGATTAATGACGATAGATTTTAAAGATAAATTTTATTTTCATTTAAAAATATCTATTTTATTCATTATTTTAGGATAGATTTTGTTAGTATGTTTACTTAAACAAAAAAACATTTTAATGATGCATAGTTGCAATATTTATTTAAATTAGTTTAAATCTCATTTGCCGAAAGATATTTTCCAAATGTAATCGGATTTTAATTGCTATTCGAGAAACTTTATCATGAAAAACGTTCACGATGATATAACGAATGCCGAAAAAAATTAATATGAAACACTGTTTACAGATGGTTACGTAACTAAAAAATCATTTGATCATGATTAAATCATATAACTATGAAGGATTCATTAAAATTTTCTAATGAGGGAATGGAAGGGTTGAGTTTTTAGTTAATAATAAGGTTTATTTCTATGTTCTTTGAGGTCGGATATAAGGCATGACTATCTCTTTTGTACTTATATGATATGTTCATACAATTCTATAAAATATGTGCCAACCGTCGGGCCCCTTTTTTGAAAGATTTATGTTTCAATTTTTTTTAAAACATTTGTTTTTAAAATATTTTATTCCAAAAAAATGTTTTTACAACATTTATGTTTTTAGTTACAATATATACGAAGATATACGAAAGTATTATGATGTGAACTCAAATGCCAATTTAATGGATTTTAAATTTAATTAAAAAAATTTTGTTGGTTAAAATTTATTAAAAATTTACATTTAAGTCATACTTCTAGTTAAAAAGTTTAATGAATTAATATTATTTTTTGCTTCAACAATACATTTGCTATTTCATTCAGCTTTGCTTTGAAACGAAATATTCGCACTATTTTTTAAAGTTAACGAAATGCCAAAATGAAATGCTTACATTTTGAAATTAAAATCAATGCCAAAATATACATCATGGATACATGGATCCAATACATCATGGATATATAATTTTTTCAAATGTTCTATAGATACAGCATAGATAGATGCCAAAATGAAATGCTCATCTTTTAAAGTTAAAATCAGTGTCAAAATATGTACATACAAAATGACAATACAAAAATAATTATCAATTTTTAGGATACAATTAACGCTAAAATAAAATATTCATATAGTTATAAGCATATTTGAAAAACAGACAATACTAACAGATATATGTCAGTAATTTTATGACGGTATTTTAAAAAATGTTTTAAGAAATGGAATTTTACAATATTTATTTTTGGATTAAGAAAATTCCCTCAAACGAAAGATTGACATTTTTGTTTGACATAAAAAATATGTACACATATCATATCTTAAAACCCACCATATATGCAAGTAGAGTCTCCTTTGATTTTGTTATTAATTAAATTTGTTTACTTTATAATTTTTAATATTTTGATAATTGTGTTTTTGGTAATGTGTGTCACTTTAATTCCTTAATTCTAACAACAAAATTTTTGTAATTTTTTAATCTTATTTATGGTGCAAGTTTTATATTAAAATATTACCAATTCCCATAGGGCATGAATGAATAACTTAACTGTTGTTTCCGAAAATAACATTAATATTTGTATTGTATAAAAGTTGCTTTAGGTAATATTTCACAGAACATTTTGAATAATTTATTGTTATTCTCTATCAAACTATGTAAGCAACTTTTTAAAAAATAGTCAGTGGTCTCAAAGTTCTAAATAAATTGGTTTGAGTTATTTTATTGCATTTTTCAGTTCTGATGATTTTTCTAATTAGTAATTTCCTTTGTGCAATAAGCGCTTATAATTGCACCAACTTCCGGGTTGCTATGGAAACTGTAAATGCATAAGTTTTTGATAGCTCAATAACAAAGGAAAAAAAAAGCAGCTGTAAATATTGATTGTATATTTTTTATGATTATTACTGCGCATGACAATTTTAAAATAATTTCCCAAGTAAAATGTAAACAACTTAACTAATATCAAAATGGATAATCCGTAAATCAAAATTAAGTTTAAAAAACATTTGTTAGATTAGACTAAAAGTAAAGAAATAAATGAATAAGATTTAATTCTATGTTTAAAAAGTAAAATTGTGTAGTTATATTAATTAATAGCAAAGAAACAACTTCTTAAATTCCTCATTAATATCTATGGCTTAGCTGCGATTTCGAAATTTTAAATTGTTTTTTGTAATTTTGGCAATAATTTTGTTTCTAACTACCATAGAAAGGAAAACAAGGTATTTTTTGGAATCTTAAATAAGAGACTTAAATGCAAAATAATAATTTTAAAAATTGGAACATTTTTACAAAAACAGTGTTATTGGGATTGAAACATATATTAAAAGCGGAGTACTTTTTCTTTTGAATTTCATTTTATACAGCAAACGCTCTTTAATTCACACTTATCAGCATTTTTACAGAATCTGAATTTTTGTATTTTATGCGGCAATAATTATTGTTTCAGAAACTTCTAAATTTCATAGAATTTTCGGATCTTGAAATGTCCATTTCCTGGAAGAAATACATGATCTCAAACACCAAATCACTGGCATGAACCTAGCTTTGAAAGTGATTTTTGATAAAGTCTTCAGGCCTTGTTTATTTTTATCGTAATTTTCTTATGTAGCTTTCATACTACCAAGAATTTGGAATTTTTTTTCGTATTTTAATCAAAAGGGATCATTATGCTAAAAAAGCAGAAGCTTCCATTTTAATGTAAAATAACATTTTTCTAAACATTCTTAGAAGTTTTGAAACGAGCGCATTAAAAGCCTCATTATTCAGACGCAGAATTCTCTATTTTTATGCAAACATTTTGGTGAGAAATTTTCAAGCTGGTATCTTTCCAAATTTTCAATTTCTTTAGTTGTTAGCTTGATGTTTGGCGAAAAGTGACGACAGTGATTAAGCAGAAAAAAAATAAACAAATTATAAGACGGGTAAAACGAGATAAGAGAAGGAAAATAATTTGAGATTTATGATGATAGATCTTGGAAAGAGATATTTATTTTTACTTAAAAATAACTATTTTATTCATTGATTTATAATTTATTTTATCTGTATAATTCCCAAAGCGAAACCTTTTGATATTCATACCCAAAATATTTGCATTAATCAGTTCAAAATCTCATTTACCGGAAGATTTTATCTGAATGTAATCTTATTTTAATTGCAGTCAGCTATAAATTTTGTCTGGAGATTATTTACGATGGAATAAAGAATTCAGGCATCATTATTTAGAAATACTAACTAAGTTGAAATCAATCGAATAATTATGATTTAATTCTTAAAATATCTTTATGACGAAATGAAAGCTATATATTCTTTATTAATAATAAGGATATTTTTACATTCTTTATGGTCAGACATACAATAGGTTTAAAAATGGAGTAAAGAATTCTGAAAAGATTAATATGAATCATTGCTTACAAATATTAACTAAGCTGAAATCAATCGAATAGTTATGATTTATTTTTTTAATTTCTTTATGGCGCAATTAAAGCTATGTTTCCTTCATTAATATTAAGGGTGTTTTGATGCTCTTTATGGTCAGAGATAAAATAGGTTATCTCTTTCGTGTTCATATGGTATCTTCAATTAACTCTTTATAAGATGATTTCGATGTTAAATCTCAATTTAAATTTAAATATTTGTCCCCTTTTGAATTCGAGCTTGTTTCCATTTTTATGAATTTCAAATTATATATTTTATGAGTCATCAAAATTATACTAATTAAATTTTGAGATATATTGAATAAAAACCAAAAGCCTGTTTGATTCAGAAGTTAAAATAAAAATATTTCTCAAGTTTGAATTGAAAGACTATTGAAAGGATATTATATATATATATATATAATACGGTCATTGTAATTAATAGTTAATATCAATAATAAGCGAAAAAAGTGATGAATGGATTTCTGGTATTTAGTGGATAACTTCACAAATAATAAGGATGAATAAATGTGCGTGGGTGTTGGCACTCTTTAGACCAATCCGCTAGTCGTACCAAATTTGGTACATGCAAATTTTGTAGGGTAAAATCATGCACATCATAGCGATAATTTTCGAATTAAACAGAATGTTGAAGGTTTACCAAAATAGCTTCTAAAATATTATTGTGCAAGAATAAGCTTTCACATGTTTTCAAAATTCAAAAAAATATTTTTTTTTTTAGTTATAAATTCAATCGACATAATTTTTTTTTCTGTTTCTTGTAAAGTTTTTTTTTTTTTAAATATTCTTTTGCTTAGTTTCAAACAATAAAATTTCGATCTGAAATTCAAATAATTTTCATAATTTCATGAAATATTTCATCGCATGATTTTTTTCTTATTGTTAAAAGCTATGAAAAAGGAATTCTATTTCATGTTTGTGTAATCCAGAATACGAATAAAAAGTGAATTTACAATGCCAAGAAAATTAGAAAATAGATATGTACTTTTTTTAATAGTGTTATGATGCCATAAGACTACCCCCCTTTAGAAAGATTCATGCATATAATGAACAGCATATTTAAGATTATTGAATTTACATTGTCTAAATGTGCGATTGTTTGCAGAATTTGAAAACATGAAATTGCGTTTAAGGGATTTATCTAAATTAAACTGTTAACCAATATTTCCTGCAAACCAATAAACCCCTAAAATCGTATAATTATTAATCATTGACGGCTATTAATAATAATGGCAGATTACTCATATTGACCATAAAACATATACTTAAAATTATAGAAGAAAAATTCTTAGAAGTTAGTCTTATTTTTAATAGTTTACTCACAAAATTATATAAATTTTAATATCTAAATCAGTAGTTTACCCACAAGATTATGTACAGTTTAATATCTAAATCAATAGCTTACTCACAAGATTATATACATTTTAATATCTAAATCAATAGCTTACTCACAAGATTATATACATTTTAATATCTAAATCAGTAGTTTACTCACAAGATTATATACATTTTAATATCTAAATCAGTAGTTTACTCACAAGATTATATACATTTTAATATCTAAATCAGTAGTTTACTCACAAGATTATATACATTTTAATATCTAAATCAGTAGTTTACTCACAAGATTATATAAAGTTTAATATCTAAATCAATAGCTTACTCATAAAATTATATACAGTTTAATATCTAAATGAATTGCTTACTCACAAGATTATAATACCTAAATCAATGAACTTTTCCAAAACAAATATTATTTGCAATAAAAGGAGAAATTTTCATCATAGTTTTACTAACAAAAACACACATGAGACTTCAACCGGGGATACATTTTTATTCTATAAACATTTTTTACTTTTGAATTCTCTTTTTTTCTGTTCTTTTCCATTTGTGCTACTTTTCCTGACGCTGAAAACAAATGAAAACTTTCTCTTTGTGTCTCGGTTTCTTGACATTGAATGCAACCAACAAACAGAAGAAAAAACGACTTTCACTTTACTTTTCTTTCTATGTTATTCTTTGGTTTTTGAAAAACTTTTTTGTTTCGGAATTTTTCAGTCAAAATACATTATCTTTGAAGAAAATAAAAAGTTTTGTGAAAAGACTAAAGTGAATCAATGCTGAAATGTGCGAATTTAATTATTTTTAATTCCTTGTTTTGTTTCATTCGTTTTTATTATATTTAAAAAAACACAACAAAAGATTTTTTTATTACTTATCTATTTAGAAATTTTTAATAATTTTAATAATTGAATAGGATAAAATTATTGATTTAATATAAATATATCATAACAGAATTTTCAAATAAAAATATCAAATATTTTAACTAAAACATAGTATATTTAGAAATTTCAATGAAATAACTAGATTAAAATAATCAAGATGCATTTGAAGAAAGGACACAAATTATAAAAGCATCCTGTCACTTATCTTGTTTTCGTATCGAAATTTGTTATACAAATATTAATAATTAAAAGAGTTACTAAAATAGTAACTGCAAAACAGGAAACTGCTAATATTAATAGAAATAAAGCACAAAAGATCTATTCCTTGTGAGTTATATCATATAGATGGATCTAATATTTAAATGAACAGCTCAAATTTTACTAACAAATTTAAAATGAATACAATTTTTAAACATACAAATCTAATAAATATTGAAATATTTTATTAAATAGAAATGCGAAAAGGAAGCCGTTTATACACAATATAGTTATTTTAGAAGTATATAATATTTTATAATTCTTATTCTATACTTGTTTAGAAGTATATAATATTTTATAATTCTTATTCTATTCTTGTTTAGAAGCATACAATATTTTATAATTTCTATTCCATTCTTGTTTAGAATTATATAGTACTTTATAATTCTTATTCCATTCTTGTTTAGAATTATATAATACTTTATAATTCTTATTCCATTCTTGTTTAGAATTATATAATATTTTATAATTTTTATTCCATTCTTGTTTAGAATTATATAATATTTTATAATTTTTATTTCATTCTTGTTTAGAATTATATAATATTTTATAATTTTTATTCTATTCTTGTTTAGATGTATATAATATTTTATAATTCTTCTCTGTTTTAATCTAAAACTTGCTTAAAATTAAAATGTTAGTTATACATTTAATTTTAAGAAATGCGCAACAGAAAAATGTATTAAATTGCTTCAACAGTATGTAAATATAAGGACATTAATGAGTTTTTATAATAATTTTTATATGTTATTTTATATTTATATTTCCATAAAAACCGCGAGATCACCGAGTGTTATTTTGATCTGATTTTTAAAATTACTTTTGTTGTAATGTTCCAAATATGTTTCTATCCAAATGTTTCAAATGACCAAGTACAAGAATCATTCTTATTAGGTATAGTTTATAAAAACAATAATTGGAAATATCATCAAGTTATTCATAAATGATTATTTTTTTTCTAAAAATTAGATTTACATTCACACCAAAATAAAATAGTTTTAAGGCATAATAATAATAATAAAACAAATTTTTTTGTACCCATCAATGACCAAGTGTGTGAAGATATGGAACGAATGCAAAATATGAAATGAAAACACTAGCTTAAGGTTCCTAGGAATTTTGTTCTTAGTATTATTAAAGCATTGAGAGCCTATGGATGGTAAGTTACTGAATATGAAAAATAACTTCATCTTAAAATATGATAATATAATGGAAACAAAACTTGCACCCATCTATAATCTTATGAGTGAAGACATGGAATTATTATGTAACATGAGCTGAAGAGAGAAAGTTAGGGTTTCATAAACTCACTGCATACCTAACCAGTATAATTTTAAAAAATATAAAGTCTATATACATTATAGAAAATGATTACTTAATGTTAACAGTTTGGCTGACCATTTCGAACTTTCCTTTAAACGAAACACAAATGTGGAAAGCAACAGAAATGTATAAATTTGATTTCGAATCTGGATTCCAACTATGTGTCTCAAGGTCGATTTGCCCAGAGAAGATCCTTTATCAGAAGTTCCTCTTAAGTTTTCTAATTTACCCTTTCTTTACTCATGGGCTTGGGGAAATAAACTGGATTGCTGGAACTGTTCCTCTAAACAAAATACAAATGCTAAATATAACACAACGCAGAATTCAGACTTCTAGTTCAGAGGCAACATATAAGGTACAAGGTCATTTTAAACATCAGAAGATGCTGTATTTCCTCTTAATCACAAATCCTTAATTTATAAACTTCGCAAATATACTAGACAAGTTCGATTAGAATCAAAACTAGTAAAAGATTTTCACTTGCAGCCAATTATACAGGAAAAATCTTTTTGCATTATTCAATTCTTAGTCAATAAAATAATTTCAATTTAATTATTATAATAACAAAATAAATAGTTACTTGTCTGAAATCGTCAAAAACCTTAGTTGCAAGTAATCTGAGTAATACTCCAATTAACTAATCTCGTTTTTTCCAGTATCATAACTTTATCCTCTACCAAACTCAGACACCTTATTTGACTTTTAAAAAAGCAATACAAACAAATGGTGATTTGTCTGGAATCAGTAAAAGCTTCAGAAAAAATGACTATTTCAGACGCCACGTCTCATTATACCTAGTACCATATCTGTCCATAATAATATTATAAATAATAGTTTCTGTCTAAGAATCTATTTTCAGCAACTATGAATTCTAAAATCAAATGCTTCAGTCGCTTAAACTCATTACATTGCATACAAATTCACTACATGCAAAACACAAATGTCTGCAAATTAATGATAATTTCTAGATAGCTTTGTTCTTCTTTCAAAATTCTTATGTTTCGTTTAATGATTTGTATTTGTGATATAGTTAATATTCTTTGAGAATTCATACGTAATATTTTATTCTTGTTGAAAAAAAAAGCTTTCCAAAACTTTTATCCTCCGTTCAAGCAAACACCTTCTTTGTCCGTAATAATAGCTATACAGATTTTATCTGGAATTGGCAGGAATGGTGCAAGAAATACAATTTCTAGAATTCTAGCGTTTCAGTGGTGTAATATTATGAAAACATACTTTATAACAACAATACAACAACTTTTATCCTCTATCAAAGCAAGCACCTTCTATGATCATTATAATAACAATACATAGAAGGAGCCTTTATGTGGAATTGACAAGAATGGAGCTGGAAATACAATTTCAGGAATTCAGTCACTTCAATAACTTAATCTTATAAAAACATATTTTTACTCCTCAGTCAAAAAAAGGCATCGGATTTGACTATAATAATAATAATAGTTTGTGTCTAAGAATCTTATTTGCAGTCACTATGATTCTCAGAATTCAAGTCTCCTAATCTTATTACATCCAGTACCAGAATTCTTACCATCGAATGCTTGTTCTTCTAATAACAAGTAACACTCGCCATCGATCTTCTAACACTTATATCCAAATCACAAACTCCATTAATGATCTGTCAAGTATCTGGATGGAGATGGATGAAGAAATCGAGAACTAATAACATTTATTGGCACCATTCACTTGAAACGAGCTATAAAACGCATCTCGCCAGATGAATCGAAACTTTTTCCAGAAGATGTTATTTTTGTCCTCACAGATTGCGGGGAGATGCACTTCAAGCGAATGCAGTTACGTTTTGGGGCGATCCATTTCTGGGAGAAAATCCATTTCAAAAGATCCATGCTAAAGTACATTAAGTTTCTCTTATCTGGCTTCTCTTTTTTTTTTTTTTATTCTCTAATTTTTTTTTCAGAAGATTTATTTTTTGGGCGGAGAAAGTGGTTGATATTACTTTTCACTGTTGCTTCAGATGTGTGAGGCTTGGAGATTTATCTTTTAGATCTTGAGATTCAATTTTCTTCTTACTTTTTTGTCGAGATGGGTTGAATTTAAAAACTTTTAGCGTTAAATTTGCTTTGGAGTTTTGATTAATTGAGTGTAAATATGAAGTAAAGACTCTTATATGATTGTGACGATAATATTTTTTCAATCATGGCAAAATGCCAATTGTGTTTTCAAAGGAAACAAAGAATTTCAGAGTTTTTTTTTAATGAAAATTAAATTTACTCATTTATGATATATTTGAGTTTGGAATTTTAAGTTTAATACAAAATATGACTTATAAATGAATCAAATAAATAGTAGTAGAATCGTATGGTTTCAATAACTAGTTCCTTTTGGTTTAATGATTAAATGGGCCTCAAAAATGTAATAATTGAATTTGCTTTATAGTTTGGTTAATTGGGCGTAAATGTGAAATATGATTTTGATAATAACATTTTTTCAATCATTTAATTCAAAATGATAATTGTAGTTTTAAAAAAAGTATTTCTTTTCCCTTTGTGAAAATTAAATTTGTTCACTTATGATATATTTGAGTTTAAAATTTTAATACAAAACTTGATTTATAAATGAATCCATTAAACTGAGTTGGATTGCATATTTTAAATAATTAGTGGTTTGATAATTAAATTGGCATCAACAATATAACAATTTAATTTGCTTTAGAGTTTGGTAAACTGAGTATAAAAGTAAAGTAAAATTCTTTTATGTTTGTGATAATATTTTTTTAATTATGGCAAAATTTCAATTGCATTTTCAAAGAAAGAGTATTTCATATTTTTGATGAAAATTAAGTTTGCTCATTTATAATATAGTTGTGTTTGAAATTTTAATTTTGATACAAAACATGGCTTATAAATGAATCACAAAACGGAAGCAAATTAAATTGTTGCTATAATTAGTTATTTGTGGTTTAATTATTGAATTGGCAATAACAATATATGAAGTAAAAATAATTTAAATAATCTGAATTATTTTAAATATTTATTCAAATATCTAACTGAAGATTCGACTGGTAAAAGAAATATATTTTTCTATAACCAGTTATCAGAAAGATTTGTAATAGTATTTTATTGTAATATTTTTAAAATTGAATTACTGAGTGAAAATCGAACGAGATTTTATATTGTCTTAGGGCCTAGAAATCATGTATAAACTAATTATATTTACAATTCAAAGCTAATATATTTACTTCAGTTTTATTTCTACCACAGTGGCTCGCTAATTAGTATGCTCATCTCAATCGAAATAATGAAATATTTAATGATGATTTCTAATTCTGTAATCCTATTACACTAAATTAGCATGCAAATACATCGATTTCCAAATAAACGAAACCGAATCGTAAGCAACCACGATTTCAGTTACACTTAAAATGCAAATAAAATGAAGGACGTTTCGGCGGATTAATACAAATTGCAACTTTGATGAATGGAAGTGTATAAATAAATTTGACTCAGCATATACAATGGTACGATTAGTAAAATAAAAGAGAAATGAATTAGTTAGTCTGGCTAATTAAAATTAATGAAATTCGAGCATAATAAATACCGAGAAAACTTAAGTTTATGATGCTCAATTGGTATGTACTTTTAAGGATTAAAATACTTTATACACTAAGTTAAAACAGAGACTTTTAAGGTATTGATTACTATATGACATTTCTATGATTCATGATATCCAATTAGTTTACATGTACAATCTAATTAGATGAACCCTTTTTCTGCTACGGTTAAAAGATAGAAAAGAATGAAGCCATCTAATTAGATAGATAACTGAATAACAGACAAACAAACAATGACGATGAGCTATCATATATATATATCGGAAATTGTCATACATTGATGAATATCGAAGTCTATAGTTATAGGAAAACATCTATAGCTTGGCTTTGACACACTGACATCTGATCTTTGATACCAGTATCGGAAATATAATATGCCATTTGATCTAAAATATACAAATATCCAGAGGTAGAATATATATATATTTATATACTGGGCAGCGGGTCCCGGAGAAGTAAGACTGTTGTAAAAAAACTGAAAATAGATTTTTAAAATTTGGCAGATTTTTTTTTTTTACTTATTTTTACTGACATATCTTCTGTCTTAATCATGAAGCCGCTAAAAAACGCAGGAATATCTCGTTAACTTTAAATCATAGTCGTCTTTTAACTTATTATATGAAAATTCGCTTGTTATTACTTCAAAACTACCAACTCATCAGAGCAAAGCTGTCCTCATAGTAAGCAGCGATTCTCTTTAATCAGAAATGCATCAGAGCGCTTTGAGAAGCGAATCTTGGAATTATTTGAGCTTTATTAATTTATTTTTATAATTAGCAGAGTAGTGAATTATCTTCTTTTTGCTTCACTGCTATAAGATTCCACCAGGCATTAAGCAAAATGATACAAGCCCAGTTAGCTTTCTTACTCTGTCTGTAATATTAACTCTACCAATACTGAAAGGTCCCAAACACCCGTTGAATTAAACTACGGTGGGCACCAGCGACGTTTGGGCATAATTGCGATTCCCCCCCCTATTTTTTCATTAAGTGTGAAGTAGCTCGTAATTTGTCCGTTATACATTGCTCGACCAGATGGATTTGAGAGATTGGTTAGTTTTCCATGAACTCTTAAAAGATCTTCAAACACATATTTGGTTAATAACTATAAGCTTTTGAGGTTCTTTTTTTATATATCAACCTCTTAAGCTGTCATTGTGGTTTTGAGAAAAATAAGGAATTTTTCTGATCCCTCAAAGAATAATGCGGGCTTTCGAATATTCTGAAGTACCTGACTCAAATGATATTAAACATGAGAGTGTCAAACCGGAAAATATTTTATAAAATGGTACAATTTATATATATATAAAGCTTAGTGAAATTTTCTTTAATATGAAAGTGGAAAATGAAATAAAGCGCACATTTTGGGAGAGATCCAAAATCAGTTATCTTGTAAGTGGGCAATAAATATAGAAACTTTAGACTCATAAAATAGTAGATAGCAATAGCTCTTAAACCTTATTACAATTTAAACTTGGAAAGTAGTTTTTTTTGGGAGAAATCATCAAAATTTACGAGGGAAACTTAATTAAAATACAAAATAAGCCATTTTCGTAGCTAGAAAGTTTTTCATCAAATATTATACCGATTCAACCTCTACATAATTGTGGAAATGAAAATAAATTGTTTCGAAATCTGAAATATTTAAAATATTTCCTTACACAGTTACCCTAGTTGTTGTTTTTATTGCTCGTTTTCAATAATGTGGTTTCCTAACAATCTTTGTATAAAGATTACATAATATATTGCACAACATAGAAATTTCAATCAATCACCATTCATCAATTGTTTTACGTCATTCCCACAGTAAGGATTATTTCAAGAATTTATCTGGAATTTCACAACATCATACACAAGCTGAGCAATATTATATAGTAAGATGTATATTAAATCTAAAATCTTATTTCGGAAGGAATTTTATAAGCAGATGTTAAGGGTATTCAATATGCTCTGATTTATTAAATAGCCTTCATAAGCTTACCCTGTAAAAGAAATTCATTAATAATACTAATTGACCGGCGGAAAATTGATTTTTAATAAATTTATATTCACAAACATAAAGTGAATACATTGAGTCTTACTTGAAAATGTCCTTTTATAAACCCTACTCAATATCAAAACATTCTTAAAAAATCGCGCATGCTCATTGTTCTATTTAAATTTGTCATTGTATAGAAAAGAATGATATACATTTTTGAACAGGAATTCTTTTCCAAGACCAATTTGGATCGAATTTTGATGTAGATCTACGTTTTATAAAAAATTTCATTCGTTTAGGGCATTAAAATCTTTATCGCTCATGCTCTCACATTCATATACATAAAGAAAATTTGCAATGGATCAAAATCTAAATTTAATTCGATTCAGATAAGGATTTTGTTGAAAAGGCAACGCATCAAATATCAATCGTCTTATTCGTTAGGGATATCTTAATTTGATTTTTTGAGTTATGTTGTTCACAAATAAACTATCAAACAGATAGTTATTGGAAGAGACAGATAGTTAACCACAGATAATGGAAGAGACCTCCCATCAAATAGATGGGCAGTATTTCCATTATCCCTTCCCGTGCCATTAGATTAATGGCCTAAATAATGTAGGTTAAGATAATTGAGATAAACAAACGTTAATGAGGAATATATATATATATATATATATATATATATATATATATATATATATATATATGCTATATTTGTTGGTTATTTATACGTAACATGTCTTAAAAGTTATGAATTTTATAAATATTTTCCAAATATAATAGAATTATGCCATTTTCTGCAGATCAGACGAAGAACATCGTTTGATATATTTGTCCTTTGATTATATATCCTTTGATTATAAGAATATATTTGATAGAAATGTATAACATATTCGTATATCTCCCGATTACAGGTAACCAAAATTAACCAGTTAAAAAGTAACCTGATAAAAGGTAAGAAATAACCAAATAACCATGTAATACGCCGTCTCACAGGCCTCTCTTGGTCTCTTGCATACCAATATTTAACACTCGGCACTCCAACAATCAATATTGTTACAAATTTTTTCTACTACAAATACCATCAATTAAACGTAATAACGCAGCACATTTAATTGCTACTTCAGCAGCTTGCTTGCTGTCTAATCCTCTAGTCTTGTTACTTGTCGGCGACTCCGACTACTCTCACACATGACTTCTGACGATACACACGATTTCATTGCAGCTTCAGAGCGCCCGTCTTTTATAGTTCCGGGAGGCGGGGCTAGAATCTTCAGACCAATCAGGGCGTACCTGAGTGTATCTTGGTTTCTACTGGATGGATCGTGAAACTTCTCGAACTTTCCAGTATGATCCATTTTGTCGCCAATTCGTTTAAAATTACAGATTTGTAACAATATACTCATTTATTCCAATGTAATTTCTCCCTCTAAAGAAGAATCTTCTTAAAAAGCAACTGTTCTCAAGTTCCGAAAAAGTAATTACAAATGCGATGGAGGAAGAGCCAAAATAATTTTGAAATCCGCATTTAAGTGTTTGTATTAATGATAATAAGAATAAATAATATAGTTACTCTGAAGAAAATACAAAGCAAACAAATTACAAGTGTACTCCGTCTTTCGCAGCACCGGAAGTTTTTGAATAAGTATTCTACCCTAATTTAAAATTTAAGCATCGCATTTACAAGCACACGATATATGAACTTTTGCTAATTTTTAGAACATAATCCTCACAAAACTTTTATGTTAACCAAAAATAATTCTTATATATCAAGTTTTTCAGGGACACACAAACATCGCTACATTTTTTAATTCATCTCTTTTAAACAATCATTTTTAATCTAAAAGAAAAAAAATCTGTTCTATAAAATGGAATAAAGTGCTTAATTTTTAGAAACATAAAATGTATCAAATTAAAATTTAATAAATAAAATATTTATTTCAGTTACCGAAAATTTGTCATTAAACATCCTGGCAAAGCAAGATAAAAGCACTTATTGGCAACGTCATTTGGAACAAACTTCCATTTTTCTTCGGAAGCTTTTATATATTCTGTCTTAAAAGGTAACTACAGTTTACGCTTCCATCTTTAGCTGACTCCCTAACAACTTAAAATTTGCAAAATTATATTAAATCTGACAGAAAAAAAGAAGTAAATGCAACTTCAAATGCAGAACTTCTAAACAGTTTTCCGCTCCAATTTTCGTGCATTACGTACAGGCTTAATTACTTTTTCAAGTCACGACCACGGAATTGAATCGGTGTTGCCAAAATTACAGTGAAAAGTTTGCGTGACAACTACAGTGAATAAGAATGGTCTAATTAGAAGGGCACTAATGTTTGTCATTACTATGTCAAGCAATGTCCACATGGCAGCTTTAAAATATGTCCGCAGCTTATCAACAGTTATTACAACTCTATACTTTAGTTATTCCAATAACTCATGCAGTATTTAATTTTGATAGTATCCTGTGGGAATAAGGGTATCATGTTTTTATGTTGACAATGGATGCAGATAAAGGACGTATATCTACTTTAAAAGATTCATGCAACTAATGTCATGGTTTAAATAAGATGAAAACAAGATAAACGTATCCGACTTGAAAGATAAATATAAATTCTATAATTTCCATTTAAAGAAACGCCATTTCGGTTAATAAATTATTGAAGCTTCTAGTATTTCAGTTTTCGAGAAAGAGAACTTAAAATGATAAATAAATAAATGATGATACCGTTCAGCAATATAGATAAATAACGTTATTTATATACAAAAAAACGTCCAACTTAATTTAATAAATCCTTTAAAAACCTTTATAGATATGTATATAATATCCTATATATTAATGTAATAATTTATATTTAATGCTATTTGAGTTATTAAATATATTTCTAAAAATTATGATATCTGAATTTTTGTATAGTTTTCAGGAACGATTAATTATAATTAGTAAAATATTTTTGCCACAATAACATTTTTAAAAGTGAAAATATAATCATTTTTGCAACCAACCAACTGTGGCATAAAGCCTGAACACTTCTAAATTTTATAGCAATTTTTTGGTAATTTAATGACCGCTAATCAATGTAGGTTACTTCCTCAAACGATGGTTTATTAAATTAAAGTAATGTAATTCCAAGGTCCATGTCCTCATTTAAGGTTGAAGCATTTTTCAGTTAAAAATACTTGCATAACAAAAATTATTATAAATATGAGTAATAAGAAGTGGGATTGCATCATAATTTTTTAACTATATATTAATTGACTCAAACAACATAAAATAAAGGATTATTTAATCATCATTCAAAACTTTTCTTTTTAATGTTAGCTATATGCCTATCTTTAAAGATTTGGAAATTAATCATTACGTCATGATTAGAGTTGGTGCCCTCTATAATCTAAGAGATTGATGTAACAATTGAGATAAGTTAATAACAAAAGTAAGAAAAAATTAGATTGAATTAAATTTTAAAGATAAACATAAATTTTAAAGCTTTTACTTTCGCATAACAAAACCATCAAACAATTGGTTAACACATTTTTAACATCTTGCGTCGATCTATTATATTTAAGCAGAAATGTAAATTCACGTCATTTTAGAAATAATGCGATAACTAAGGAAAAATATGTGTTGAACAAATTTTTTCGTTCCGCAATAAGGCACAATAACATGTTCCTACGTGTATGCTTCAATAGAGATTGTTATACAAGGGGTGCTCAAATGAAAAGGTACGAAACGTCGTAATAACGTAACCGTTAACTTATTTGCCTATGCCGCTATGGGAGAATGTAAGGCGACATCTAAGGATGCGATTGGAATCTCAGGCGTAGATCGAAGCATGCGCAGGAGAGAACAGGTGCGCTTATAAAGACTGCAGTCCAATTGACGTGGCAATACATGTGAAGACATGATGACCTTCACCATTAACTCCGATGTGTGCTGCGAGAGACTAAGCAGGTCCATCAAGAAAAAAGGATCGGGCCTATTCACGGAGGGTGTGGTTCTACTCCATGATAACACGCGTTCACACGTTTCCAAGGTCACACACGTGGAACTGGCCAAGTTCAAGTGGGAGCAGCTCGACCATCCGCCCTACAGCCCGGACATGTCGCCCTGTGATTTTCATATGTTTGGTCCCCTGAAAAAACATCTGAAAAGGAAGCGCTTCAACTCGGACGGCGAAATCAAGGACGCTGGGTCTCGTCACGGCCACAGGAAATCTGGGAACAGGGAATCCTTCGGCTCGTTAATTAATGGGATTGTTGTGCTCAGGTCTACAGTGTATAGTTTGAATAAAGTCTTCACTTATACCCACAGTGCCATTTTTTACCTTTTCATTTCAACACCCCCTTGTATTTATTTTGTACCATTATTCTGCACAAGAAGCAACCTTTATTATTACTTCTTCTTCTTGTAACAGAAAAAAGAAGATTTGTTCAACATTCAGTAGAAATTTATGCCGATAAATTATCAGATGCGACAAGTTATAAAAGTTTCAATATAGAACAAACGATAATTATAAAGAAAAAGTTATTTTTTTCAGAGAAATAGAATTTCTATTTTAAGTTGAATCAATAATATATCTAGTGATTGAGGAGGCCATCTACTGTGAAGCAGTGATATCTCTAATTTTACCTCAGAGTGCAATTAAGTTGCTGGCCATAGTATTTACAAGCTGTAGCATACCTCTTATTATCCTTTTATGTGCGTATCGTAAAGGGCTATATTAATATTTTAATGTACGATTTCATAAATGCATGATTTCAAACTGACAGTAAATTTAGAAATTCTCTTTTGACTAAAAAGGAAATTAAATTTCAAGTTATATGCTTTGGTGTTATATGAAAGTTATATGCTTTGGTGTTGTATGAAAGTTATACGCTTTGGTGTTATATGAAAGTTATACGCTTTGGTATTATATGAAAGTTATACGCTTTGGTGTTATATGCAAGTTATATGCTTTGGGGTTATATGCAAGTTATATGCTTTGGGGTTATATGCAAGTTATATGCTTTATATCCTATCACCATATGTTAAATCTCTAAAAGTTAGTTTCTAGTTTAAAATGCAATTAAAGTTCTAAATAGATAATTATAAATAATAGGACATAGAATATCCTTCCAAAACAAAAATATGATAATGGGTTGAATTATTTCTAAAAAATTTCGTATCTTATTTCCACCCTTTTAAAACAGTGGAAACAGAATGCGGAAAATACATAAAAGAATTTTGTCGTTTGTAATAAAAATAACTATTTAAAAACTGTATTAGATCAATTTTTTCAATGGCTAACAGATTCTGATAGATTTTTAAAAAATAGTTTGGGTAATTCTTTGCTGAAATTTTAAAAATTAAAAATAAATTATTTGCTAAGAAATTCTTTATTCTTTTTGCCTAAATAATGTTCAATTTTTCAACAATAGTGCATTTTTTTTTCAATGTTACTTATATTTTTAGTATAATTTTTTCTGCGATTCTACCTAATGTAGTACAAAATGCTTCGACATTCACCAGGATATTTAATTTAAACGAATTTTAATGAAAAAATTTCACAATTTGCTTGCTTAAATTTAATCATTGCCTGACTTTTTGTAGTTTATGCTGTACCTTGTATTTTTTAAACCTCTGAATCATAATCAATCAGGAATTATTTTTATGCGTTTTTATCCTACTAAATATAGATGAGAAAAAAAACTATCAAAGTATGGTGAGAATTAATTATAGTTACTTGAATATACAATAATTAAGTAATTATTTGGAATTGCGAGAGGAATAAAGGCAGGGACAAAGATAATTACTTCCGGAAATAATTATAGTGAGCTCTTTGAACATTACAATAATTAAATAATTATTTTCGACTTTCTACAGAATGAAAGGCAGAAAAAGGAATAATAATTATTTGACAATGTTTTTGTGAAAAATTCTTAATTAAAACTAAAGCTTTATATAACATTATGCTACTTATTTCATTTAGTAAACTCAAAATATTTTATGCATCAGCCATAACAACAAATAAAATTACTCGAATATTTTATATTTTCTGAGCTAAATTAGTTTTTACTGTTCCTTATATGAAAAAAAAGGTAATTTTTTTCCCTCTTAATTTTCTATTACTTTATATAATTTGGAATGCTTTATATTTGACCGCATCATATAACGAAATGTCAGAATATTTTGACTGTAAAATTCAGTGGCAGATTTCCAATTAAGCAGGTTAGGCGGTTAAGTTAAGACCACTGGACTGAGGAGGGGGTTTGGTGAGTCGATAAAATATGCCATTTGCCAAGTCTCCATTTAAATAAATTCGTAAAAAATACAAATTTTATTAACTGTAAAAAAGTTAAAATGAAAAACTTCCATGAATTTAAAAAGGTTATATTGTATAACGTGAATTTTAAAATTATAATCTTTTACACTGAATTATTAAATAAAGCACATTTATTTATTTATAGTATATTGAGATATTAATCATTTATTTAATTGGCTATGTTATTTTCCATTTCACAGATGTTATAAAACAATAATTTATAATGTTATATTTATTTGACATTTATTACTTTCTTCTAAACTATTATAATAGTTACAGGGTTTTATTTGTTAGTAAGAATATAATTAATTAGTATCGAAATAAGGATCTATAAAAATATATTAGTATATATTTTAACTATTTACTGATTAAGGTAATTTTAAAAAAAAACGAATCTAAAATAAATCATTAAAATATAAAAATTCTATAAATCATAAAATATTATATTGTATAATGTGGATATTAAGATTACAATGCGTTTACATTGAATTATTAAATTAAGCATATTTACTTATTTATAGTTATTGGAATACCAATCATTTACTTCATTAGCTATGTTATTTTTCATTTCACAAATTTTATAAAATATTAATATTTAATGTTATATCTGTTTGAAATTTATTACCTTATTCTAATCTATCATAATAGTTACAGGTTTTTATTTGTAACTAAGAATATCATTAACTACTATTGAACTAAGGATTTTTTTATAATTTGTTAGTACACATAGCAACTACTGATTATGGTTATTTGTTTAAAAATGAAACTAAAATAAATTATTAATAGGTTTATTAAGTTAAAAATAAATTGAAATATTAAGTTAACGAACTCTGCGAATCTGCTGTTTGTATTTCAGAGATACATAAGATCTTTCACTTAGCTCTTGATGCTTCTTTTCTTTGTTGTTTTAGAAATATTCACTGCTTTATAAGTAATGCAGCTGAAATCAACAACTACATTATTCATTCGATAAACAATAAAGAAAAGCTACTTAGAGCACATATCTTCAATTGACAAACGATCTTATAGAAAGGAATATTAAGCGTAGAGTGACTATTTCTTTACAAAGCAAACTGAAAAAACCAGAAATATTGAGCAAAAAACTAGTTTTTAATGAATGAACTAGTTTACCTAGAATGAACGATGTGTTATTAGATAAAAAAAATGTAAACCTGAGAAAATGAACACAGATATTAGAATCATAACATATAACTGTAATGAACATTTTCATCAATAGCATCGTAATTTTTTAGAAATTTATATGCTTGGAGCATTTTAAAAATATTTGTTACGCTTGCAACGATGTAGTGAAAAGAATAAGAAACTTTCTTGATTTTTGTATTTAATTTTTTTTCCATATTGTTTCTACTATTTTGTATTCCAAACGTAAATATTCAAGTGGAATATTGCCAATTTCATTGATTTTTTTTTATCATACAATTCAACAGATTCTTTGATCGCTTTATATTGGTTTTGCCTTTTGTGTTTACATTGTTTCCATTCCTTTTAAAAAAATAATAAAAAAAAATGATTAGAATAATTTTACTCATGATCTTTTAGCCTATTACAACCTAATTTTTATGATCGACCTCTCAAAAATTTATATTTTATAATAGCGTATCCATGAAATATGCACCACGTTTCATGTTGTTACAGAGGGCACAACAGTGGGAAGCTTAAAAGCAGAAAAAAAAGCATTCCGAAACATATTGTGGCATCTGACATTATGAATTAAATTTTTGAATTAATTATAGCAATATATATATAAAAAATTGATCCCATTGAAATTTCTTAAATCTAAATTTGACTTTGATGCACATTTCTGCATTCATATCTTTGACACTTGTGTTTTTTGAATTATCATTTTCACATGTTTACGAATGAAGAGAGAAATTGTCGATTCATTGATAGCTTGGATCAAAAATCTGATAGATATCTTCAATTTTAGAGATAAAGTCATATGACCAATTACATCCTCCTAACTAACTGGATTTCAGATTCATCGTTCTCACATGCATATGGATGGGCATACAAGTTTCTCAGAAACGCCGTACATTTGTGCCGTATAAACAAAACATCACGTTTTTTTTCTATTTATCGTGTTCACACAAGAACAAAAAATATAATTACAAAAAATGATTAATTTTTTTTTGTACTGGAAAGTCTAAAATGATTAGTTATATCAAAATTTCGTCAAACAGTTCTTAATTGTAATTAAATAGCTTTAACTGCAAAACTCCTTTTCTGAAATGTAGAAAGTAAATCAAAGCATAAACTCGAATGTATTCTAATTTATGATTTCTAATACAAAAATCTAAGGATCTTCATGAAACTACTTCCCATTTTATTAAATATATATACAAAAAATTCATATCATACATTTAATTTTAATTTCATAAAAAATTTACTTTATCTAAATGATTACATTTCAGGTTGGTGACACCAGTACGTGGGTAAGAAGTTATTTTACAATAAATTCCGTGGATAAGTAATTATTTTTCAAGCAATTTGCCTGGATAAGAAGTTGTTTTACAAGCGACTTGCGTGGATAAGAAGTTGTTTTACAAGCGACTTGCGTGGATAAGAAATTGTTTTACAAGCGACCTGCGTGGATAAGAAATTGTTTTACACGCGACTTGCGTGGATAAGAAGTTGTTTTACAAGCGACTTGGGTGGATAAGAAGTTGTTTTATAAGCGACTTGGGTGGATAAGAAGTTGTTTTATAAGCGACTTGGGTGGATAAGAAGTTGTTTTACAAGCGACTTGGGTGGATAAGAAGTTGTTTTACAAGCGACTTGGGTGGATAAGAAGTTGTTTTACAAGCGACTTGCGTGGATAAGAAGTTATTTTACAAGCGGCTTACACGTATAAGAAGCTATTTACTGCGTTATGGTAGGAATGCTAAACTCTTCTATATTTATTCTGATGACGAAACGTACCTTTTGCAGGAAGAATAGGGTCGTAACCAAAGATGAGAGCCATTTACTTCATCGAAATGTTTAGATAAAGCACTGACATATATAAATGCCAATGGTATATATTTAATGATTATAATTATGCTGAAATAATCTAAAGTTAATAATTAAAGCTTCAATAATGTCTTATTAACGTTTTCAACTTCATCACCAGATGCTGCCATAAATAATCAAAATTTAACTAAAGTGAAATGGTTAACTGATAATAACGTTTCTGAAGAGGCTAAAAGAATATATTGTCAATGAGAAAACACAGTACAAAATTTAATATAAAAATGGTGTATAAAGTTTTTGAATTATATAAGTAAATGAATGACAAATTCATTGGAAAATTCCATCTCCATAAATATGATTTACAACATGAAACAATCATAAAAAACGTGAAAATTTGAATTTGTTCTATTTAACTATTTGAACAAATGCCCAGAGGCAGAAATATTTTTCAGAAATTCCTCCATTTTATTATCCTTGTAAATGAAAAGAAAATCATTCACATTCAATATAAATTCATCCTTTTTCAATAATCGACCGAAATCTCTTTAATAATATTCAATATAAATTTGATTTCTAGAAATGGATTTCTCAAAATTTCGACAGTATTTCATTTCATTGGAAATGTACGAATGATATGGATATATGGCTAGACTTTATAATTAAACAAAAAGAAATCTAATTCTAATCAGTTCAATATTGGCAATAAAATAATTTTCTAGCAAATGAAATTAAATTTTGGAGATATAGGGATTTTTAATTTATTATGTTTAATGAATTAGAAGATTTTTAATCGACTATCATCATTTAAGACATATCTTTTATTATTTTTCTCTTTTTAATTCATTATATTTCATAATTTGTTATATTAAATGCTGTCAAATCGTCTAGCCATTTTTTAAATTTATATGTAGATAATACCTCTTATCGAAATATATGTAGATAACGAAACGAAATTTAATTCGGGTGAAATATTAAATTAAGCATTTTCGAAAAATATTATTTTATGATTGGGAACATATGGCTGTAAAAAATTTCAGAATTTAAGCATATCAGGAAGTGATAAAAGTAATTAATTCTACCCTTAAGAGTAAGAAAATTACAAATACGAAATAAGTCAAGTTAAATAAAGAAGGATTAGTTTGAATTCGTATTGCTTAGAATTTTATAAGAAAAGTAAACAGGGAAACTTCAAAATATTTCATTAAAATTCACTACTAGATGGCGCCTCCTGCAGAGAGACGAAATGTAATTAAGTTAAAGATATTAATTGACGGTTAAAGTATGGAAATTTTGGAAATTACTGCTCTGTTATAGGAAATATATAAATGTACAAAATTTGAAAACTCGACGCAAGTAAGAGAACGATTAATAGATTACTAAATTCCATCATTAAAATTTAAAAACTTTAATTATGAAACAGATTATATTTAATGGAATCGAATTAACGCAAATTTATACTGCTTAAAAGCTTGCAACTTGAAAATTAAGCAACAGACAGAAATTTGTTTCACTTTATTAAATGTGAACCAAAATATACCAGCACATCAACAGTTATTACAAATTTCTATATTTTTGTTTCAAAAATATTTTATTTTAATTACATGATGATCTACGCAGAACTCCCCAGATTGTCTATAGCATTTCATTTCACAAAAAGGACAAAAGATGTCTATGCATAGTTAAATATTATTATTAAATAGAATGAAAATTAATTTTAAGGGATAAAGTGCAGCAAAACATTTTCTTTGCTATTGAAATTCAATTTTGAAGGAAATTGGAACTTCTTATTTCAGCATATCTAATTGGAAAAATAATTTTTAATTTTTTATAGTTAATTTGAAAGTGCAGTTCTTTGCCTTATTGCGTTGAATATCATTTATGACTCCCCAAATTGCTATAATTTTTTTTTATAAGTTCAGTACCAAATGACGCCTCTAAGAAGGAATAAAAATAAACGATTAATTGATAATAAATATTTTACTTTCACTGCAAATGCACTGTAAAAAATTTCAATAATTTAGCATAACAGTAGCTGAGTAACAAATCAATCACAAAAATTCCATTTTTGAAAAGAATGAAATTTTTTTTAAAAAATGAAGCAAATCGAGTTAAATTAAAATATGTGAAAATGTTTTTTTTTCTCGTATACTTTTTTATTAACTAAATACATAAAAACAGTCATGCATATAATTTATGAGAAATCCACCTCATTAATATCAAATGCGTTTCATTTTAAATACAGAGAACTTTTCCTTTCTTAAAATGAATTTCTCAAAACTTTCTAAAATGTTTCATTTTATTGAAATGTACAAACGATGTCGATAAAGATTGTGATTAAGTAGAACCAAATGTAACAGAAGTCAAAGAACCCTTAGTAATAACATTATCTACTTGCAATTGAAATTCAATTTCACGGGAATCAGGAGCATTTTCACTTTTAAATTACAATTGGAAAAATACTTTTAATTGACTATTGTCACTTAGAGAATGTCTTTCCAGGGCCTAATTGCATTAACTGTCATTAAAGATTCACTAATTAAAGGAAAATGAATGTATTATTTTCGAAAAATTGGAAATGCTCACAGGAAGTTCTTCCAAAGTTTTCCTTTTTAATTAAAGGAGGCAATGAAACACGAAATAAGCATTATGGCGGCTTAAAAGCATTTCAAACTTGAGGCTCATTTACAGGTTTCCTGGATGGAGAGTTACATTTCTTGAAAGAATTGATTCAGTTCGAAAATTTTAAAGCTAAGCCTAAATGAGAACTTTGGATGAGGGAGTACTGTTCTTTAAAATGCTGCAAAATTACGCAATTAACGTAATTAGATTTCTAATAAGTTGAATTAATATATCAAAGTGGAATTCCAAACTTGCTATGCATTCCTTTGGAGTTCGCCTTTAATTGATTCATACATCTTGTTCTTTATATTATTGGAAGATATATTTATTTTGCCGATTTTAAAAGATAAGCCTAAATAAATAGTATGAAAGAGAAAATGTATTCCGTTTAAACGTTTAGAGAATGTGAGGATTCTAATAAATGAAATTAATAAACCCAAGATCCTTAATTTGTATTGAAAATTCGACTTGAATATTCTTTAATTTACGCGTTTCATATATTTTTAGAAAAGTTATTCATTTCGTAAGATAAGCTCGATTTCAGTTAATATTTGCAAGATTAAATAAAGCAATATGGTTTTTTTTAAATAAGTTAAAACAACAGGAACAGATAAATAAGTTGAATTTCTCGAAATTAGTTTAATAAAATACACTAGCATCGTGCTGAATTAAGATAATTCATTTATTAGAAACATGAATTGTCCAAATAAACATGATATTAGTGTATTTTAAATTCCATTTGAGTCTATATTTCTGATTGTTTTACCGGTTTGATTGGTTGATCCTTGAAGCGTTGTTAATTCCGTAAATTTTAGGGCCAACTTGCCAAAGAGAAACAAAAACGAAATTAATTCCTTTAAAATTTCTTAAATTTACAGGGAGTAAATTGTATTCTACCATGAAGTTAAAATTTATCTAGGCAATTCGGAGTAAAATTAGCATCAGTAATAGTGCGATCTTAAAAATTCTTTCCTTTCGAGACAATAGACTTGATTTTGGAGATAATAGACTTGAAATTCATTCCTTTGACGATAATCTTTGGAGATTTGTTTGTTTTTGAATGATAATAGACTAGTTTGTTTTTTGGTGATGATAGACTAGTTTGTTTTTTGGTGATGATAAGACTAGTTTGTTTTTTGGTGATGATAAGACTAGTTTGTGTTTTGGTGATGATAAGACTAGTTTGTGTTTTGGTGATGATAAGACTAGTTTGTGTTTTGGTGATGATAGACTAGTTTGTTTTTTGGTGATGATAGTCTAGTTTGTTTTTTGGTGATGATAGACTAGTTTGTTTTTTGGTGATGATAGACTAGTTTGTTTTTTGGTGATGATAGACTAGTTTGTTTTTTGGTGATGATAGTCTAGTTTGTTTTTTGGTGATGATAGACTAGTTTGTTTTTTTGGTGATGATAGTCTAGTTTGTTTTTTGGTGATGATAGACTAGTTTGTTTTTTGGTGATGATAGACTAGTTTGTTTTTTGGTGATGATAGACTTGCAATTTATTCCTTTTGAGATACACTTTCTGCTGGTTAAATGTACTGGATTGATTATACTATAGGAAGATTTTTTCATTTCATAAATAAATGAATAAGAGAAACTCATAATAAACTGAATAAAAGAAACAAAAGTGAAATTTAATATTTTTAATGATGAAAGATTACATGATTTTAAATATTTATATGAAATAAAATTATATCTAATAAACAAAATGCGTTGGTGTGATTGTCCTAAAGTGTTTAAAACTCCTCTGGCATACAGATGTTTGGCCGTTTAAGTGGTCCTTCTTCTTATATAATAATGCAGTGGTTTTTCGTCCTTTTCATCAATGCTTTTAATTTTTTATTGAAATTTGGATGATTGTTTACGATTTCCTATATTCCAAATACATTAAACTTCAGAAATTCATTTTTGAAATGCCATGCTTTCTCGCCGTTTACACTAAGAGCAATTAGTACAAAGAAAACATTGATATAAAAGAATATTTATAACCAACAAGAAAAGATTCGAGCAATCATTTTTTAAATTGTAAAAAGAGATGAAAATAATTGATAATAAAATTAATATTGATAAACTTAAACGACTAGCAGATGATATAATAGATAAGACATGCAGACAGAAAACGGGTTTTAATTATATATTTTGATAGAAAACATTAATTATGCATTTTGTTTAGGAAAATTATTGTTAATACTGATTAAATAAAATTATATAGAAGAAGATTATATAAAAGAAATTTTTCGAATTATAAATGTTTCGAGCATCCGAACAACATTTATCACATCTTGAAAAATTCCATACCGTACTATTGAAGCGTGTTTTGTAAAATTAAAACAAGATTTGAATTTGATGCCATTCGTACAGTCAAGTGTTGGCAACCTTATTAAAAAACCATTTGACAGCTGATATTTAGGGTAGTAAAAATGAAGCGTTACAACAACGTTAGAAGCGTTAAAACAACGTATTTTCATTGTTGGAAAATATTTCAAAAATAATGAAAGTCTGGAGGCCACAGTTTAAAAAAAATTGAAAATAGGCCCCCTAGATCGCGCGATTTAACACCATTGGATTTTTTTCAAGGGATTATTTGAAGTCAAAGGTCTTTCCCAACAAGCTTGCGAGTACGTGCGCATCGAAGGAGGAAATTCAACGCTGCAAAAACGAAATTTAAACACATTTATGCAAAATGGGCATGGAAAATTTCGACAAAATTGTGTTTATATACCAGCCAAACAGTGAAAGCCATTCGCCGTATTCCATACATATCCATATCATGTGTACTTTACGATTCAATAAAAATACAATAGTTAAAAAACTGTGTTTTTATTTAATTAAAATCTTGCGTTAATACGTGTAACACTCCATTTTTACTAACCCTAAGCTGTCAGCTGTCATATGGTTTTTTTAATTGGTTTGCCAATACTTTACTGCACGAATGGTGGCAAATCCAAATATTGCGTTCATTTTGGGACACCCTTTATGTTTTTGTTTTTTTTTGTACCCGTACAATGAACGACAAACAAATTATAAACATGCATTACACAATGATTTTAACTATCATTCTCAAAGTCAATGAATAGTTAGAATAATAAAGACAGTACAAGAATTACAACTTAAATATTTATCTGAGGTATATACTAGGTATAAGAACCAAATATTCTATTATATTAATAACATGCATCCGCCATTCAAAATCGTATTCCTTTAGTCCCTTCAAAAGTATACAGACTGAGATGTAATGTATAGATTGAAAACATGTTCATTCCGTTCATTTCAATGATAATACTGAACTGGTAAGGTTGAAATTGGAAATGAGTCCTTTTGAAATTCTATTAGACTATGTGATCTCCGATAAACAGGTGGATAGATGTCTTAGAAATGGATTGAATAAATATGGAGATGATCTCAAACTTGATAGGAAATTCTTATGCAGACATGATTATGTATCTATTATATTCAGAGCAGACTCAAACATTTCGCAAATTTCAATAATAAACTTGAAGATAAACAAAACATTTGGAAAAGAATTACAATTCTTTGAAAATGCAGTGGAAAATGAAGGAGTTATGTGGTCAAAATCGTAGATTTAACTGCATCAGACTTAATAGATACATAGTTACAAAAAACATTAAGAAATTTATTTTTAAAAAATTTAATTTTACTCACTACAATAAGTGAAAAAAAAAATTGAAATCTGCCATCGCAAATTTCAAGTTATCACGGGAGAACATTAATTTTTAAAGTCACGAGACATCAATCCGACCGATAAACAACATCATGTTCTGACATGGCTCGGATTTCGCAATCATCAACATTTAGAAAAACGATGGTTTTTGATCATCTCAAAATTAAATGAGTTATAATTTTTTTTCCCCGTGAAACACCAGATTAAACCGATTTAAAACAATCACGTGACTATCAGATTATGCATTCGTCAATATTTAAAAAACGATGCGTTTTTTTAACTTGTTTGGCACAATCATATAGTTATTGCAGTGCACAATCGTCAACTTTTTGAAAAGCGATAGCTTTCTTTTTTCCCATCTCAAAATCGTTCAAGCTCCAAAATTTTTGCCAGCTAGAAAAATTTAATATTTAAATAAAATTATATAACTTTCGATACTTTCTCCTCGCTCTTTCGCGTTGATGTCCATTTTCTTCTTTGTGATTTTTCAGGCGATAGCTTCTTAAGTCCCTGTACTTTATTTTCTGCCGGTGTATTTTGAGGCTTCAAAACCGCAAACCAAAACAACATGTTCTCACATGATAAAACCCCTACATTTTTAATTTCATGAAAAGAACACAAGATTTAACTTACTGATGAAATAAAATGAGATTTCTTGAATTTCTGGTAACTGAACAGATTACCAGAATTTTATCATCTCAACAATTTATCATCTCATTTTAAACAGCATTTAAATTCAAGAGAAAAATATCTTTATTGTTTTTTCAAAATGTGAATTCTAATTTTTTTTTCTTTCTTTTTTAATATTTTTAACAAAATAAATTAATATTCGTATTTCATCCTCAATTTTGCTTGCATTATTAAATAAATCTATGATTTAGACAAATATATTAAATTTAGATAAATGATCATGAAGAAATCACGAGGAATCTATGATTTAGATAAATGATCATATAGATCACAGATGGAGCCATTTGTGATCTATATGATCAAAATGAAAAAAAAATTTCATATCAGAATATGCTAAATCAAACAGTTTGAATCATAAACAATATATATTCTAATTGATTTTAAGCCATTACATGCATTTCCTATTCTAAATGAAGACAGTGCTTAAAATGGAGATAGCTACAATTGAACATCGTTTACATTTTTGAATTTTATGATTTATTTTGAAAAAAATAGAACTCTATTATTCAATATTAATTCTCTCAAAACACTTGAAACTTAAATTAGTAAAATTTTAAAGAAAAGAAATCCTTTTAAAAGTTAAATAATAATAATCATAAAGTTAATCCAAAGTATTTTAACCATATTTATTTTAATTTATATATATTCTTATATTATTTCTCCTTCTTTAACTTTTAATAAAAAATTACTAAAGATAAATTATGTTTATTATTTTTCTTTTTTGTAAAGATGATCATACATTTGGTATAAATTACCTGCTAGATAATTTATAGTGTAATTATATAATTTTATAATTGTAATTTATAATATATAATATATAATTTAATAATTAATTGTAATTTATAATAATAGAATAATACATAATTTAATAACTAATTATAATTTATAATAGAATAATACATAATTTTATAATTAATTGTAATTTATAATAATAGAATATAAAATTTTATAATTGTAATTTATAATAATAGAATATAAAATTTTATAATTAATTGTAATTTATAATAATAGAATATAAAATTTTATAATTAATTGTAATTTATAATAATAGAATATAAAATTTTATAATTGTAATTTATAATAATAGAATATAAAATTTTATAATTGTAATTTATAATAATAGAATATAAAATTTTATAATTGTAATTTATAATAATAAAATATAAAATTTTGTAATTTATAATAATAGAATATAAAATTTTATAATTAATTGTAATTTATAATAGAATAATATATAATTGTATAATTAATTGTAATTTTTAATAGAATAATATACAATTGTATAATTAATTGTAATTTATAATAGAATAATATATAATTGTATAATTAATTGTAATTTATAATAGAATAATATACAATTGTATAATTAATTGTAATTTATAATAATAAAATAATGCAAAATTTTATAATTACAATTTATAATATTATAATAATATGCTAGAACTAATTTCAATTTATAATAATATATTTTATAACTAATTGTAATTTATAATAATATGTTATAACTTTTTGTAATTTATATTAACATATAATGTTATAACTTAATGTAAATTATAATAATATATAATTTTATAATTAATTGTAATTTATAGTGTAAAAATCAGACAAAATAAAAGCAGTTGCGGCTCATTTACAACCTGATAAAATTAATTACCGATACCAACTAAACACAATGTTTCCAAATTTAAGTGAATTTAGTATAGTCTCATATCGTTACAATGTAATTAAAATTTAATCTGAACTTACTTTTAGGTAGTTTCAAACAATTCTACATTCTCATTTATTCTGTAATGAGAATGTAATCTGTAATCATCATTAGTCCTATGTAATGTTAGAATAATTTCGAATATATCTATATCTATATTTTTTATTTAAAATGTATACTTGAGGATTCATAATGTTTCAGTTAATGGATTTCAATTTTAATAACGTAGTGAAGTAAAAATTACTTTGTACAGAAATTTGTATCCGCTCAAATAATTTCCTTGTAAATATATTTTATAAAATTGAGAAGTATTAAAGAAAGTTCCAATAATGATAAATAACCCTAATGTTTTGCTTATCTTTATTATCGAAATAAGTTTAAATAATGTGTTACACATTAGCTGCAGTTTTTCTTATAAAAATACACTTTTCTTTTAAATAAGAAAATAAATTTAGTTGTTTTTCTTACTAAAATAAAATGTTATTGAACTTGCAGTTCATAATTTATCAAGGATTGGCATTTTTAACCAAAGAAATACTCGCGATTCAATGCGAATTAGTTTTTAGATCATTTACTTTTACAGATATTGCTTACAGTTCATTAGAAATGAATACTCGGTATTTGAAAGCAATCAAATGCCTCATTCTAACTTTCAACTTAACTTTCTGTATTCAATGCGAAATATTTGTTCATCACTTTCGTTTTTTTTTTAAAACTACAATGAAAGACAATATAAAACTTTATTTTTACTTATTACTAAATTATCTAGAATTTGTGAATAAAAATCAATAACGGCATTTGTAAAAATTTCATAATTTTATTTTTAAAAATAATTTTTCTATATTTTTTAAAAATAAATATTATCTCATCTATGAAAAATTATTAAGGTTTTATCTCTAACATTTTTATTTCCAAAAGTTAATAAAAAGCAACGATGAGAACTATTTCAATCTTTGGTTTACAAAAATGATGTAAAATAGGAAAATTTTATTTTTTTAATATAATGATTCTTACAAACTGGCATGCGATCTGCAAATTGTGCGATACTGTATAAAAAAAGGATTATCACCTTATAAAAATGAGTTTCAAACGCTTTTTAAGGAAGATTGTTCGAAAAGTAAGTCAATACTTTACAAAATTTGAACAAGATTCTTAATTAAATGTAAATCAAAATTTTATTACTTGCTCTCCAGAACATATTATTGAAAAAAATATATTTTGTGCCATTTTAAAATTTAACCCTGCTTTTTAGACATACTTATTGCATTCCCTCACAATTTTTTTCTAAGGGTTTAATACATTTAAAATGTATTTATTTATACATTTTGCAAGAATACTTTTCAGTGGTTTAATAACTTTATTATTATATCTATCGTGGTTGCTAAACACAAAAAAACTAAATTAAAGAATAAACTAAAGATTGGCGAGTCAAATCTAAATCATTGTCATGATACGATGTTACGTAACAGAGATCGGATAATCTTTACATTTTTTTTAATGAAAAAATAAAATCGTCTGCATTATAGTGTTAAATCAATATACGAGCAAGGAATAAAACCGTTTGATAATACGGTTTCAAATAAAAAAAAATCGTTGAAAATTAAATTCCAACGAAAAAAATAAGAAAAGCAAATTTGCATAGTTTCAAGTTGTTGGAAGAAAATGAGTGTGTGATTCGTGCTCGAATACAAGAGATTTATTTTTGATTCTACACATTACTAATGCTAATCCCATTTGCAGTGATACAATAGGAAAAGAAACCCTTTTCCAGAGAATTAGTCACCTTACAAATTAGCTGTGTGAGAAAAGTGAAATGTTAAAGGCTTAGTGGTTCAGCATCTGAATCAGTCTCTGCACAAACTAAAACCAACGAGAGTGATTTCACTGAAACTTTTTTGCATACTTCCTAATACAGATGCCACCTTCACTTTTCCCATTATAAAAATTATGGACCTTGAGCAGAGTTGTGAATCCAACGAGCATTCATAATTTTTTTTTCGAGTTTGTACATGTTTTATGTTTTGTAAAATAGTGAAGAAAATTGAGTACACATATTTCAAGTTCTTTTTTGAACAGACTGAAAAGAAAATAGGACACAGATTTACGATAGTAGTAACAGACAAAGACTGAACAATAAGTCACCGACACCGCTTTTTGTAAGTTCTGATATGCAGTTTGTGCTAATATGAAGCGGAGTAGATAAACCCCATCTTTTAAGGGATGTGCCAAATGTTGAATCCTTCACGGTAGTTGCTTTACTGCAATAATTTGGCCGTGAAGCTCACTAAGTTGCATATCCAAAGTCGGGGACTTAATTGTTATTATGTAGACAGTAAATTCATGTTGTACAGAGCTGGGATAATAAAAGGATTTAGTTTAGTTATATTAACGTCCCGTTTAAAAGCAACACTAGAGTTATATTGGGACGGATCTCGTAATTTTGAACCTCGGTCAGATGACTAGGACGACACCTGAGCTGATGCCCCCCTCTCCACACCACACCAAACCACACCAGCGGGACGTTTGGCCCGGATGGTTTAACGTGCACCAGACCCGCTTACACGACGGTTCTTCGGTGGAATCGGGTCCCGAACCTGAAACCCTCTGGTTCCGAGGCCTTACCAACAGGCCACCGCGGACCCGATAAAAGGATTTAAGAAGAGTAGTAGGGATATTCTTCGTTAAAGTGGCAAAAGGAAGAATCATACGGATCTGCTTGTCACTCTTACAGTTTGGTGAATCAAATTTAAAATTTCAAGAAACACAAAAAAATTTCGTATAAAGAAAATATAAAAATAAGACAAAGCTGCTTTTCAAGTGCAGAAATAAATTAAGAATAATTAAACAATAATTTCAAAATAATTCAAAATTTATAGGTTGACAATAAAGCGACAAAGCAAGTCACAAAATTTATAGGTTGAAAAGCAAACAGAAATTTGTATAGTATTGAAACGAAATTATTAAAGTTCAATAGTAACTGAGCCGACTTTTAGCACGAAGAGATACAGTATTTATAAAAAAACGGTATCACAGTTGGATAGAAGTACTTAATGGAGAGGTACTTAATTAAGACCAAGTTTTGTACTTATAAACATAATTGACGGATGAAAAACAAACAAACAAACTAATATACACTCAAGAGCCAAAACATTATGACCACCCCTACATTTTGCAATGAACTCTCCTGGATGACGTGGAAGGCACGAGATTAGGTGGAAGTGGTATTTAACTGCTGCTGGAGAGTCTGAAGAACCATTCTTACACTTACTTCTGTGTGTGATGGGAAAGGCTGTGGATCTAAGCGACTTTGATAGAGGGCAGATTGTAATGACTCGAAGGCTCGGAACAAGTATTTCCGAAACTGCACGACTCGTGGGTTGTGCGCGATCTACAGTTGTTAGTACTTATGCAAAGTGGATGAATGACGGTGAAAGCAGCAGTAGACGACATGGTATTGGACGTTCACACGCTATCAAAGAAAAAGGTCGTCGGAGACTGTCTCGCATGGTGAAGCAAAACCGAGGCCAGACAGTGGCTCAGCTGACAGTCCAATACAATGCAGGGCAAAGTAGAATAGTACCGGAGCACACTGTTCAGCGAACACTGTTGGATATGGGGCTACGCAACAAACGTCCCACTCGTGTGCCTTTGCTGACCAAGCGTCATCGCCAACTGCGCCTGAGCTGGGCCCGGAAATATCGCGACTGGTCCATGGATCAGTGAGAGAGAGTTGACTGGTCAGAGGAATCATGGTTTGTCATGCATCGCGCCGATGGCCGTGTCAGGATATGCCGTCTTCCAGGCGAACAGTTGCTCCCTCAATGTATAGTAATCATACACAGGCCGGTGGTGGCGGTATTATGCTTTGGCGGACGTTCTTTCGGGTCTCTCTGGGACACGTGGTTGTGGTAGAGCATACCATGAATGCTACAAGGTTTCTGAACATCATTGCGGACCAGTTGCACCCTTACATGGCCTCTGTTTTTGCAGCTGGAAATGAAATGTTCCAACAGCACAACGTCCCGTGTCACAAGGTTAAAATAGTGTTGGAGTGGTTCCAGGAACATGATGCTGAATTCCAGTTAATGTCCTGGCCGCCTAACTCACCGGATACCAATCCGATAGAACACCTTTGGGATGACATGGGACGGCAGCTCAGAGTTCAAAGACCACCAATTCGCAATATCTCGGATTTGCGTGACTGTTGCTTAAACATTTGGTACAATCTGTCTCCGGCCATCTACCAAGGACTTGTGGCATCCATGCCAAGGCGGGTTGTTGCGCGCCAAATGTGGGTCAACTCGTTATTGACATGTGGTCATAATGTTTTGGCTCTTGAGTGTATATAACGTGAAACAAAAGTTTTAAAGCTCTAAAAAGGAAATATACAGTACACTCCCGATTATCCGCGGAATTGGATGGCGCGGTCACCGCGGCTAACCAAAATCGCGGATAATCCGAAATAAGCTAAAAACGGGTATAGCAAAAGAGAAAACAGTCATTCCAACTTTGAAAAATCATTTTATGTACAATAAAACGTAAAATAAACAGCAGGAAATGTTTAATTATCACTGAAAACTAACCTAAAATGTATTTTGTTAATGAAAACAGAAAAGTGCTTTGTACTTACGAGAGGCGTCAAGGATGCACAGAAAAATTAATACATATGTACTGTTTTAATACTGTAATGTATTATGCAATTACAAAAGCATAACTGTAAAACTACACCTTTTTGAAGAAATCAGTCATTTGTGTTTGCTTCTTGCTTTGGAAGCCTTTTCTCTTTGCTTGGAAGCAAAAAAAAAAAAAAAAAAAAAAAAAAACTTAGTGCGGCAGCTCGGATAATCGGGAGTCTACTGTATAAATAAAAGTTATTATTAAATGATGACTCTGGATTCGAGGAGCAATAATGTATTTTTTAAATGCTGAATGTTCGAGTTGTGTTGTGAGGATCATTCTACCTCGCCACAGGAGTTTGATTCGGATTCGGTTCCAGAGATGTGTTTTAACTAACGTTTACTTATTAGAAAAGGATCATTTATACTAGAGAGCCCCCCCCCCCTATTGAGAGGTGACATTTCAGAAAATTAGATGATGGAAAGCTTCCGGTATGATGATTGGTTCCCGCCAGCCTGGTGAGTACAGATATGATGGAGATTGGCTACCTACCAATGATGACGGGATGTGCTTCCCACTGGAAGGGTTGTATTGTGGTCTGTTATGGCTCTTAGGATACAACCTTAGTTCCCACTTACTGTCGAAGCAGTCCAATCAATCAGATTCAATCTAGAAGCCGAGGTTGGAGTGACCAGTGTGGTTATACTATAAAGATATCAGTTAGATGCTATTTCTTTTATTGTGATAGGAAACTGAGGGGATAATTGCAACATAATAAAACGTCTCCCTTTTCACCGCAGCTGCATTTACCTATTGGAAAGAGTTCGAATCGTTTCAGGTAGTTTGCGAATGGACCATGGCCTGTAGAAAATTGTATTCTTTCTCTGGACCATTACATTTATTTTATGGAAAGTTTACGGATAATTGGACTGAATTTTCTGTATCTCCTTTGTTCCATTCCTAATGCCATCTATCTAACGAAATCTTGAGGGTTTAGCAATTCAGGCAGATTTTTGCCGCTGGTAAATGAACTTCGCATCTTTCCTTTGCCCTTTCTTTTGCAAGATTATTTGCGCCTCATTCCCCCAAATATCTATAACAAGATTACAAACACATTTTTAATAACCCTTTGAGGAGTAGTGGCTTCGTTTGAGTCCACCTAGCTTTTTATTTTTTTCAGCAGTTTATTATTTAAAATTTGCCACAGTGATTCTAAATAAAGTCTTATATGCAAATGCACGAAAAAAAATTAATAAATAGTTATTTTTATTTCCTTATTGTGAATTTGATTTAATATAATCAATTTTCCCCGAACTTCAGTACTTTTATGTTCTGTGCCCCAAAGTGTTATTAGAAATCTTTGTATTTTGCAATCATTGCGGTTATATGTATACGAAAGTATAGATGGATTTACTGAGTACTAAACTGCATTTATCTAAAATTTTAAATAATTTATTTAGCCTTTTAATTTTGCTCTTGCATGCAAGCAAGAGTACAGACAGTTGTTCAACCTCACGGCAGTTTTGGTTGAAAATTTGATAAAATATAAAACTAAGGTATTAAATTCGTGCACCTAATTTCATCCATTTCGATCATAATTTAAGATATGGCATTCACTTGTATTCTGGCAGACATAAATTCTAATTTCCTGTAAATTGCATTTCTTTCAAAATTTGATAAATTCCCACAAATTTAGTGCCTGGAAATTTAATAAGTTTAGCTCAAAGCCTTTAGAATTATTGCGTCCACAGATAGACCGACAGACATAATTCCAATAATTTGTTTTTAGGACTCGGGTAGATTTGAAATGTAGAAACTCATCGAAACCTCGAGTTCAAATTGTTCAAATATTACAATACTTTCAATTTCTATGCTTCGTAAACAAGAAACAAATCACTGCTACTCCATCCAAGCAAAGGAAGTGACATTTTAAAAGCTTAATGTTTGAGAATTTGATTCTAAAGAATTTTATTTAGATTAAATACAATGTAAAAAATATTCTACGAGCGAAACATTTGTACACTATTTCATCCGTAAGGAAAATCAATCTATCCTTCAGGCGTACAGAATTTCGCCCCCGCAAAGAGAAATAGACGTATTCGAGCTCCTAAAAATTGAAGGTGACCTTAGGTTTTATTACTAAAGGTTTAATATATAGCCGAGAAAGAATGTTACAAGATATGAACAAAATAGAGAGAAAAAAAATTTGTTGAACTACATTTTATGGAAATACAAAAAATTATACAGAAAGCTAGTAATAAAGGAATGTACGTGTGTGTGTATGTCTGCTGAAATTATACAGGACAAACCACTTCCAAATTTAGCACATATACTTTAGTAAGAGCAAATGTGCAAGTTGGAGCGATTTTTTTTAAATCAGTTAACTTGAAATTTTAGCTATATATTATTGCTCAAAACTGAATTTTTTTAATACCGTAATAAAATTCAAATAGTATGCTTTTAATCATATCAGTTTTGCTCTAAAGCAATGTTTACTAAATTTCACAATACTTACAGTTTACCTACTACTTTTGTCAAATTTACAGTTTATTTAATACTTTTTTATAATTCTCAAGATTAAATTTCACTGTTACCATGAACTTGAAACGGTCTTTATTATTTTACTAAATATTTAACCGCATGATATTATTCAATTATTGAAAGCTAAGGAAATAAATATTCTGCTAAATATCTGTCGGGGAAATCAGAAATTATCTGCTAGGGAATCAGAAACTGAAACTACCTTATCAGAAAAGACAACACGCTATTTGAAATAGATTACCTACATTCAAGTTTTCAAAAACATTATAAAGCCATGGGACTCGACAGCATTAGGAAATTTCATGTACACAATACATAGATAAAGTGTATAGCTATTTAAAATAACACGGCATTCCTACCTATGGCAAATTAAAGTTTAAAAACACTTTTTTGAAATAATCATTAACATAAAATTATGCATAGCAGATTCAAATAAAATTAAGCACAGCCAATATTCATGATAAATCAGCTCGTCGCCAAAATTGGCTTACCTATATAAACTAAAATGCAAACACATAAGCCTTGGGCCTTGCATTTTAGGAAACTAAGACGATGGAACGATGTTTAAATTAGGATTCTTTTAAATTGTCTGGAAAAGAGGGATGATTAAATTCTCCATTAAAGGGAAGAAGAGTCGGGGATTTGATATCAGATTCAACACAGTACCTTTCTCGTATATCTAGTGTACATAAAATGCTAAACCTTCAAACTATTGTGTGATAAGAATATAAAGGATAGTGTGGAATCTAAGCATAATTTGAAACTAAGGTTAATACCAATTTTGAAGTTGTTTAGCTTAAAAATTTGGCATCAATCTATTTAAATGAATTAAAAGCGCCAAATTATTAAAAAAGGTATGATGCATAACAAACAGAAATAATGGTTTCAAAGCATACAATTATGTCCCTTTATGAGTTTACCATAAACCTCTCTAGAGATAACTGAAAGATAAGATTCGAATCTCAGCCGGATTTCTTAATGTCGTGTTCCAATTTGTAAAGAGAGTTTGTTAGAAAAGCAACAAATTAGGATGAAAACATATTTAAATAAGAAGAAGGTTTATTACTCTTTAAGGATAACCCCCCGGGGGCACCTCGAAATGAGGATGAGATGCTTCCAGTATGGTGATTGGATCTCGCAATCCTGGTGGGTACATAAATAGGTGGGGGATCTGACACCTCCAATCGATGACGGGACATACTTCCTTCGGGAAGGGTTGTACTATGGCCGGTGATGGCCCTTAGGACTTAACCACAGTTCCCACCAATGTTGCTGTTACGGCGGTCGGGTCATGCAGCATTCTTTATCCGTTTTCAGTATTTTTTTATTCGGGCGGGGCGGAATCTTCTTCAAGGTCGGTCCTCTTGAAGGATCTCATCGCGTATCTTCATCGCACATCGAAATGTGTGATGCATTTAATACACTTTGCACGTCATTTTAAATTCAGCAGCTGAGCAAAGATAATCAAGTACACATTCTGGAGTTCTTAACGCGGGTTAGTTGGGTCTAAAATTAAAATTATATCTACACTTTTTTGTATAAAGAATTAATACCAAAATTCACTCATCTAATATTCTTTCTGCGCTATTATGCTTACATACACAAGGATTATCAAACTAATTTTTAAACTAAAATTTGATAGAATAAAATCCTTGTGTGGAGACAACTTAGACTTATCAAACTTATATTAAACAAGGGCGATCAAACATACTTCCTGTTGATGAATTTCATCTTAAATTTGATGGAATAAAATTGTGTAGAGACAATTTAAACCAAATTTTACAGCACAATTTTTAAAAACTTTTTTGCATTTGAATTGTGTTTACATAAACAGACCAAAGGAGACATAGACGTAACTAACCCCCCAAAAGAAGCTTAGGACCGTTAATCAGGGCATCGAAGAATGATAATAATTTAGGCTTGATTCCACAAGACTTATTCTATATTTAAAATTTACACAACAATATAACACCAATAATCTGAACAAAAAACATTTATCGAATATTGTGGCAAAGTTAAAGCGATAATGATCCGATGTTATTGAAGGAAAAAAGTTAAATATTTGTTATGGATTTCGAATCCTGTCAGCTAAATAATATGTAACATTATTTTGTTTGAAGCAGAATGCAGATTCAAAGAAGTGAAGAGACCTTTTGGATTTTTAATTTGTTTTATTCTCTCTTTAATATCCATCTCGGGAAAGCAATTTATTTACAAGCAGACGCAGTGCGCCACAAAAGCAGAAGTAAGGAAAAAGGCAAAAAAAAAAAAAAATAATAAATAAATAAATAAATAAAAGAGCCGAACAAATGATCACTAGCCTTACATAAGATGGGATTTCCGGCCACGCGCCAATTCAATACGCGTGGTGACTTTTGACACCTTTTCAAGGGCACCGACGGGATCACTTTCATTTGATACGTAGCATTGGCGCATTATTTTTACAAAGGAATTAATTAAACCGAAAGTGGAATTGGATCACGAAATAAGAGATATTTTAGAATGAAGTTACGATGGTTAAATTAAGATAAAGTTTTGAAAATTAATTTAGATTAAATTAAGAGTTTAAAATATCATTATATATATAGATCAATTTTTAAGTTTAATCTTATTGAAATTATGGATAACTCTTCCTTAGAAAGAATTTAATATCCGAGAAAAAAAAAAGCATACCAAATATGTCAGTTTTAAATTCAACTGTTTGTCCTAGAAAATTGCCTACGATTTTGATATTAAATATGCTGTTTGATGTAGTTTCTGATAATATACCAACCTATAAACCTTGCCACTTTAAAATATTATTTTAATATCAAGAGAATCTTAAAGATGGAGATGCAACAAAATCTCCAAAATTTTATTGCCGATTGTGCTATTTTTTCGTTGCATACTTCATTAAAGACATAGCAAAATAAATTAAAAATAAATAACAATACATTAATATTTCTATGAATTATAAAATTTGAACTTAAAATTTAATCGAATCGGCAAAGAACTGAGCAGTGTTATTTCAGACAAAACACATAATCCAATAACCTGCTAGATTCTAATGCTAGAAAGTTCTTGTTAAATAATGATAGCTGTCAACATTATGGTCTGTTTTATGTCTGCTAACGCAGCTTACGCTAATGCAGAATAATTAGGATAATCTTTTATGTAAGTTGAGTTTTTGATTAGGCTACATGATAATGACATTAACATTAGTTTAAGCATTCATTTACATTACTGTAAACTCGGTATTTTAATAAACATGATTTTATTTTCTTTAGAATACATAAACGCGTTAATTGCAAATAACGCATTAAACTGCATTAGTATTATATTGCTTTTACTGAACAATTGTGGAAGAGTTTCCATTAATATTTGAATTTTTATCTGGCATGCTCAAACAAATTCATCATGAAAGGTAAATTTCTTAAATTCTGGAAATTTATAATTATTACTCTGCTTATTATCAGTGAAATGTAAAAATAAAGAAGGTAGTAATGACAAATGTTTTTGTTTTTTTTTTGTTTTTTTTATTTCCGAGACAAAACATTTATACCAAAATATTTTACTAGTAAAAGGTATATAAGTGCTTATCATACTCTCAATAGATCAAAAATGGATCTGTATATGCTGTTGATGATATTATCATAATCATGGCAGGTGTGAAGTTTGCTAGGGACCTTTGGCAAAGAAAAGTTCATGCGCATTTTATCAATATCTGATTGCATATTCACAGAATACTTGAAGAATTTAGTCGTAATATGAAAATGTAGTGTGGTTTAGTTTAATTTAGTTATATTAACGTCCCGTTTTAAAGCAATATTAGGACAATTTTGGAATGGACCTCATAATTTTGAACCGTGATCAGATGAAGAGGACGACACCTGAACTGGCACCCCCTCTTCAAACTTATACCTCACACCAGTGGGACGACAAGTGCAATGTGGAAAACATAGCAAGTGCCACTTGGATAGTAGACAAGTTTTTCAGTGATCCTTGACAAAGAAAAGCTCATGCGCTTCTCATCTGTAAGTGATCACTCAGATTCATAGAACTTGAATAAAGTAGGCGTAATATAGAACAGAACGCCGTCTCATACCCCCATATCCGTTAACCATTCTGGTCACCAAAGGATTTGATGGGTATGTTACGGGAATTTTATTAAATACCAAAATATTTCCAGCAGGAAAAACAAAAATATCTATGTGCAGAATTTACAAACATTTAAGAAATGATAATAAAATAAAACCATTTGCAAGGATTTTTCACTTTAAAAAATTATTATTATAGAAAAATTATGTGGAATAATAATTTCGATTTTCAATTTTCAATTTCCAAATAATAAATGTGGAAATTCTTATGTCTGTTTTTTGTATGAAAATAATAAGCAAAATAAAAAAAAATCCTTGAGAACAAATCTTATTAAAGTAATTGCTTGTATTATTTGAATTTAAAAAAATTCTGTCTGGAATTAATGAGCATAATACTAGAATGAATATATTAGTAAAAATGATTTAAAAAGAAGAAGTATCAGTATAGATATCAGTATAGATCATTGTTCTCTGTAATTTCAAATGCTGGGCGGAGTTAAATAATTATTCCCGCGTTTTTGATCTACGTCATTATCGGATGCGCAAATCCCAACTTATATTTTGGCGTTGAACAACTGAGGCAGATGTTTTGGTTTAAATTAACCGAATTATAGGTGCATAAAGAAAACTAAGCAAGAATAAATAGCTAAGATTGATGATAAGAGGTCTATAATTTTTTATTATTTTATACTTACGTTGATTCAGGAGCTAATTTGAAGCATTTTTTTCAGAATTTTTTTATTTTGTATTCAGCATTGTGTTTTTTCTATTAAGATATCAATATTTGATTCAAAACAATTTTATTAATTAGTTTTGATTGGAAAATTTGTGTATATTAGAAATATAGAAGATCCTATTGCAAGAAAACAATATTATTATTATATATATCAATCGGTATTTTAGTGCAAATAATATATATAATCTGTGGCAACCAGATCTAATATTTTGGTACAACAGGATAATAGATAGTATATATTAAAACAAGTATATGAAATAAATAAACATTCTAAGTTTTTTTGTTAAATTACATTCGTATTTTATAATAACCTTTTTATATGCATATTATTTTTTAATTTTCTGAATTATTCTATAAACGTATTCTTGAATTAACAATTTCAAAAAACTCCGCTTACTTTTAAAAAACTCATTTCAAATTGCTAAATTATTAACAACTATGTTTATCAAAATGAAATGGATGTTGTTTTCAAAATTTTAATCCAAATAGAATTTTAATGAAGACGTTTTAACTTCCTTTTTCGCTATGTGTATTTAAATTCCTCTTAAAAGATTTAATATTTGTCTACTACAGAAGTTGAAGTCAAACATTAAATTTTATAAATAAGAAATGCTATCTTAGTAAATAAACATGATTTAACGTAATAAATATTAAAAAAGCAACGGCAAATCTTTCATAAAAATCTGCATTTTTACATGCATGAGTTATGAAAGAGGAGACAAAATTAAATTATACTGAATTAAGGAATTCCAGACGATTTTTTTCTCTACAATAAATGGTTGAATATGAATGGTTGAGTTTCACAATTCAAAAATTTGTGAATCATTTTATACATTAAAAATGGTTTTCCATATTAAGGAATTTATTCAAAGGTTGTTTTTTCTACTTGAATATATTGCATTTATTTAAGTATTTAATTTGAATAATATTGTTTTTTCATAAAAACTTGTACAGTTTTGCTTTTCATATTAAACTGTTTATCATTTTTGTAATATGTTCTGCATATATTAAGCTGAATTTGAAAATATATAATGTGTTAAATAAAAAATTCGCACATATTATTCTCTCGAAATGGACCAATGAATTTTTTTTTGTGTGAATTAGAATATCTTTTTAAAATAATTTTTAGGAAGCATTTAAACTTCTATTATATTTTCCGTGCATTATCAACTATTATCAACAGTTAAATTTTTTCACATAAGCAGAAAAAACATTTTTATAAATAATATTATAATATTTATATACATCGAAATTAACTATTTTAAAATTCACGCTTGTTATTGAAAAATAACAAAAAAAATATGAAGTCAAAATAATCGAAATAAGCATTTGTGTATAAATGAAAGAGCATAATTATTTGAGATAATTTAATGATCCCACTGCATATTTTAAATTTAAAAAAAATGCATTTTTGCACAGAAAAGTTCTAACCTGATTCCAAGCCCATTTTATTATAATGAAAGTAGTAGAAATAGTACTATAATTTTAAAATAACATTTTTATGGTTTAAATGGAGATGGTTCCTTTTACTTTCTGGTTTAGTTTTTTAACAAAATATGAATTTTTCCAAATTTAAATTACTTCAAACAATTATTAATAATATATTAAATTCCAAATACTTTAAATTAAAAACTATATACGAATCAAATTAAAAATTATACAGTTATTTTCAAAACTAAAAAAAAGAAAGAATTATAATTAAGAAATTCAGTAGTAATAGATTTTATAATTAAAAATTTTTTATATAAAAATTTTATAATTTTATTATCGATTACATTATTATTCAGGTTGAGAGTTAACGATTATAATTTAATAAATCGGAAATAAACTGTTTATTGTTTTTATTCATCAAGTAAAGAACTAAATGATTAAAATGAGCAAACTGAATGGAGAACAATAACAACAACAACAACAAAAAAAAAAAAATACTTGAATACCTTGAAATTATAATTTACAAAAATTATATTTCTGATACCAAATTTTTAGCATTGAACTAAAACAAGTATGGTTCTATAAAAGATAACTTATGTTTTCAATACGTATTATTATTACATTACTTTTCATATACATTATTAATATATATTATTAATAATATTTTTGCTTACACGTTTTACTAATGCAAAGGCAAAACTTATATATTTTGTATATTAACCATCGTATTTAGTGTTAACCAGGAATAGAAACTTATCTTTTTACAATATTATTTGAGTTCGAAATGTTATTTAAAGACTTAATTTATAGTTATGAAAATAACCATTTAGGATTATAATTCATAATATTCAATAACGTAACATTTTAAGAAAAAAAAATTGAAAGAAGAAATTTAGATAAAACAGCGCAAATTAGAAAAAAAAAAAAAAGTTCATCGCACCGTTGTGCTTTTCTAACACGGATTAGAATTATGGTTTTTTTTTTTTGGGGGGGGGGAGGGTGACGGGAGGAAATATTTTCTAAACCTGAAATAAAAAAATCGTTAGCAATAATTAGAAAAACTCATATTTTAAAATTGTATATAATAAACAAATTCAGGAAGGAAGCTCCGATTTTTGTGAAAATTAATGTAATTTCTTTCTAACCATTTAAAAGGAAACACTTCAGACTTCGATAGAATGAAGCAGATATCAAAAATATATTGTCTTGTTTAACATTATTTTTAGGAGATAGGACATAAAATTAACTGTTTTTGGAATTCCAAAACTTTAAATAAATACCATTTAGAAATGAAATTAGAAGGTATTCAAATTTTGAACATGCGTTTAAAAAGAAAAAGTCAGTTTTACGGTTCCGAGTTTTGGTATAATAAACACAAAGTTATTCTTGAACAAACAATTAAAATGCTTCATATCTGAAAGCATTTCGGTGAATAAAACATATTTTTTAAATATGGAAAAACTTTCACATTATTTTATTTTTAAGACATGGAATAAACAAAATATATATTTCTTTTGAATTTTAAAAATTTAAAAATAATTAGAAAGCCTTATTGTACAAAAATAAATTCTGAAATTGAAGCTAAAACATAAAAACCAGTTATTTATTTTTAAAAAGTAGTTATAGTATATCATATTAGAAGTTATTCCGATAAAATAATTCAGATTTTAATACATAAACACATGCATGAGGTGCTTGTTAAATTAAATTTTCATATTGTGCAGCAAAAACGCTTTATTTCGTTCTTGATAAGATTTTTTAATCTTAACTAAAGTCTATTAATAAAAAAAATTAAAGAAATTTTGAAAACTGATTATAAAAATATTTTTGAAAATTGTAACTAAGACTATATGTACAGTTTTGAATTCAAGTACAATTGATATATTTTATTTTCGAATAAGGAAGTAAAATAAAATAAAAAGTTGTTTTATTTTATTTATTTATTATTTTTTTTGCGAAATACGATTTTCTAAACATAATATATGAATAATTAAAATTTTATAAAAAGCATTAAGAATTAATAATAATTTAGAAAATACTAAATATTTGTTTATTAATTCAAATACATCTTTAATGAAATATATCTAATGATTTATTTCTATATAACGCATATAACTTCGCATGAAAACAAACTGTTTTGATTGTAATTTTAAATTATGTATTTATTCAATTTTATTTCATGGTTATAAATTTAATTTGTTAGCATTTTTTTTAATTAATAAAATTTAACATATATTTGTTTTTATTAGATTTATTTCGGATTATGTATTGTTTTTAAAATTCCAATTTCGCATTGGTTTTGAAAAATTTGAATTATTTTTCAAAAGCAATTTAAAATAGCAAATACATTTTTTTAGATTTAAATAATCTGAACTAAACTTGAAAATGCAAAATTTAATAAAAATTTTTCGTGTTTTCTTTTGTTTTAGAAATTAAAATAATATCAAATATACTTAAATATTCAAAGTTTTCTAGTGTTACTGAAAAATATATTTGAAAACACAAAATATTATACGTGGGATTTTAAAATATACATTTATTCGATTTTATTATTTCAGTGCAAAAAAAAAATAAATAAATAAATAAATAAAAAAATAAAAAAAAAGGTATAAATGACTTTTAGTCATTTTTGTAACTATTTTTATAATGATTTTAAAATACTACTTGCGTGAATGCTTTTTCAAATTTTAATACATTGTTTTCAACTAAATCTACTGTTGTATCTACTTTCACTTGAAATTGCTAATAATTTCAAGTAGTTATTGCTAGTTTAAAGAGGGAAAGGGTAGAGTGGAAAATGTTATATATTAAATCCTACCTCTTCATCGTAACTTGCATAGTTATCCGCCATCCTTTATTTAAATATATATTTTTGTTATCCACTTATACTTCTCACCTTAGCACTCATAAAATTGATAACATCCAACACTAGTAAAAGAGTTTAAAAGTATTAACAGTAGATAACAGTAACATGTGAAGAAATTGGAAAAGATAATAGAAGAAATGTTCGGAGCTTTAAAGCTAAATCATTTTTGGCGCAAAAACTCCGCCAAAATTCCATCCGAGGGGGAAGACTTGGAAAAAGAGTTGGCAAAAAGTAGATTGCCTTAAAATATTCTAAGTTGATAGAGAATGCTGTTTATTGAATTCTTCTCGCAGCGGTGTGTGTTGGAATTCTAAGCCCACTGCAGTGTTTTAGAGACTGTGTTATTGGACAGGAAAGCGTACTCTTTAGCTTGTTGTGTGGAGCTAGATCAATAGAGTTTACAATTCGGAAAAGTGACAGCGCCATCTGTTGATGCAAATCGTAACGAAATCTGTAAATTGAAACAGGCAATTAAGATGATATCGTATTGATTGTTTTAAAAGGAGGGGAAATGAAATATTTTTAATGAATCAAATGACGGGGACTCATGAATGGCAATGTAGATAGTTTTACAAAATATCCGTGGAAACTATCTAAAAATTGAAAAGTGGAAATGGATGAGATAAAATATAATAAAGGAAATATAAAGGGAAGTTTCATTTATTAATAAAAGGAATGTTTAAATCAAAAGAAAAAAAATAAGTAAGCGCAAGTTAATTATGGGTGAAAAAATAATAATTTTTTTTGAGGAAATTAGACAATTTTTTTAAGCTTATCCAGTTGTTTTAGTAGAAATTATATAAATACCAAAAGTATAAAATATTGATTGATAAAAAATGATATGAAATGTATATCTGATGATACTATAGAACCATGGACAGAAATTGAAGCATCATTTAAAACATGAAACTGAATTATTATATTATATATTTCATTATTTTTTATCGAATTATTAAATTTAAATAATTTTTTAGGTATTAGAAAAATATAAATCAATGCTTTTTTTTTATAAAAGTTCAAAAAAGAGAAATATAATATTGGATATTTTTGGCACTGAGTATATCTTAATCAAATATCAATGCTCCGGATATAAAGACACATATACAAAATAATAATAATGTCATCTCCAGAATCATCCAATGGCTTAACTGTAACTTAAGGGTGCAAGGTTCCAAAAGCGCCTAACAATTTGCTAATATAATATTATTTAAATAAGAACCAAGAAATTTATTATTTTTATATTAATGTACTATGATTGTTATATTTATTTATATACATTATGTATTCAAAATATATAAAATTCACTGGCTTGAATAACATTTTTCTCATATTAAAAACTAAAATACATATTTTTGTATTAATTAAATAAACAATTAAAATAAGTTTTAATTAAAATACATAATAGTTATATATGCCTTACTGTATTATTTCACAAATATTAACTATATTATATTTTTGTATTAATGTATTCAATATAATAAAAAATAATTTTTTTCATAATGTAAAAGTAATTTAAAATAGTCAAAATTCGCTAAAATTTTCGAAATGGGATTTTTGACGATTATAATATTTTTTACGTATTTCGTATACTAAAAAGTAAAAATCTGAAACATAACTTTTTCTACAATAAATAGTCTTATAAAAAATATTTCACCAGAAGTAAATAAAAAGAGGTTTCCTGGATACATAATGCTTATAAATATTATTGAAAAAAATCAAATCTTTACAATAAAATTAATTTTTATAGAATAATTACATTTGTAATAATTTTTTTTGAGAAAATAAAGTGCATATTTTTATTATGAGGAATCTTATTGTCTATATTTTTAAAAATTAATTTATGAGTTTGTGGCATTTCAAGCATTTACATATTATTATCGAAATTAGTGAAACATCTCTTATTTTAAAAAATTGAAATTGAAAAATTAATTTGCTTGAAATTTAAAGTCGTTGCAGTCTGCCGATGAATAATTAATTTTTACTCTACATAATTCATACTGGCATGCTCATTTGATGAGTTTCAAATTAGAATGATAATTATCAAAACTTAAGATAGAGCAAATCACTTTCAAAAGTCAATATCCTCAAAGTGAACAATTTCTTATGCTACTTTAATACCGTGAATAAATTGTAATTAATTTAGAAGTACAATTTAAAAAATACTGAAAACAGGAAACTCTTATATCTCTATATATTTAAAATAATTGCAAAAAATGAAGCAATGTCCCTTTCCAATCCACGGATCGATTTCGCTAATTTTGGTTCTTTCGTGAAAGATCATGCCCCTTAGCTATGCCATAGCTAAGGGACAAGACCACAGGCAATATACATTGCGCAAATTTCCATATTTTAGAAAATTTTCAAAAAACTCTTCACCAATGTAAATTGCCTACAGAAAAAACAACATGACAATTCCCCAGCCTTAACCATTGAACCAATTTCGCCTTTTTAAAAAATTATATATGAATGCTCATAACGACAAGCTAGGTCATGAATTGGCCCGTATCCTTTAGTTTTGAGAAGTATCTAAAATTAAAATTTAGAAGGCATAAAACTGTATCAACTTCATCAATAAATTTTTCAACTTTGCAAACACTGCTAATTAACAAAATGCTCTTGTTAAATTTGTCGGAATGATTGAGAACAATATTTTTCTTTCTACAATAAATTTAAGGTTGACAAAGTTATTTCACATGACTAGATTGGTAAAATTAATAAAGTGGGCTAACATCTGGTCTTCGAAGGTGACTACTCTACTCTAATATCAATGCTTCATACTTCATACGTAGTTTTCCAATACTTTTTAATTTAATTACCCTTAGTTTAGCAATAATATTTACTTTAATATACTATAACCAATGAATTATGGCTAAAAGTAGTACAAGATATAAAGCAACAACTGTCTGGCACATAAATCAATAGTATATAAATAACATCTTCTAAATAACAAGATATAAATTGCTAAAAATTAAACTTCCATGTCATGCTGAAAAAACTTCATAGGTTAAAAAAAATAATAAAAATTAGGATAAATATTATATATATATTTCATCAAACATAGAAAGTGAAATTTTTACTTGTATTCATTCGTTCGTTCTTTCAATTAAACCTAATACATTTGCGCATTGTACACACAAGGTGTACACGTAGACATTTATTCTTTGGTGAACGGGCACCTCATTGTAAGAACTGTGGAATGATTAATTCTATTACACATATTCTTACTCAATGTCTAATTTTATTTCTGATCGTTTAACTCTCTTTCATTCGCCTATTTTAAATTTATAGGCCCTGGTGGGTGAGAAATCACTAAAATCTTTTTGACTTTTTAAAAGCCATTAGTTTTTTTTTTCATATTTAAAATTTGAGTTTTATTTTTATTCTTATGCCAAATCATTATAAATCATAGATTTTCTTAACTTTTGACGTTTTACAATATATTCTTGTTTTATTTACACATTTTATAATGGAATTGTTTAGAAACATTTGTGAATGACTCAGCTTGTCCTAAATTAGACCTTGTGACGAAAAAAAAAAAAAAAGACCTTAAAACATACCATGCCTTTTAATTACCCCAGCTATTTCAATAGGATTTTTTGGTGCATTTCTCATAAAGAATCTCATATTTCTTTCATAAAAGGCCGAGTGCCTTGTTTTCATTACCAAATCCCACGTAAGCCATGCTTGTAAGCTCTTTCTATAGACCATCCATAAATCAAATGTAATAGCTTTCAACGGAAAATGATGCTGGCATTTTTATTGTTCACTACTTTGTTTAAGGAATCAGAAGGTTTGGAAACAATGATTTTTTTAAAAGCTTTAGTAAAAATAGATGTTCGAGAATACAAAAATAAATAATATATGTATTGCTTAAAATACGCGATACTTTTAAAGACTATCCAGGAATGCTTAAGATTATCTTGCAGGATGATTTCGCCATGATTTTGATCATTGTACCAAAGATTGCTTAGTGTTTCAGTGTCATCTTTGCAAAAGCTCAGCAATGCGGCTTCTTTAAAAAAAATATTTAATGTGTTATTAAAGCATATTAAAGGAATCACTTGAAATACGTTTAAAAAACGTTTTTTGGTGTAAATAGGATAGTAGATGGATAGATGTTGTATGGATAGATGTTGAATGTCTTCAAAAACTTCAAATATAGATAATACCCATTATTTATATGGATAGATATAATCTATATGATATATCGCTATCTATATGAATATTCATGTTCACTTCCAAATATAAACCATTTCCTTACGGTTGATACAGATGTTATATTTTTTTGTATCTGGAAAACTGGTGCAATTAATGTGTAACAATTAATGTGTAATTAATGTGTAACATCAGCTACGAAATATTCCATTCACACAAAGATTGGTGAAGATCAGGTACCATTTAGCTATTGGAATTGAAGTTTGTTATCTGCCTAAAATATGATGTAGACATTGTACCATGAAACCATTAGAATTGAAGTTTGTCATCTACATAAAATATAATGCAGACATTGTATCATTAAACCATTTAGAAATGAAGTCATCTGCATGAAATATATTATAAACATTGTGTCATTAAACCAGTAGAATTGAAGTTTGTCATCTGCATAAAATATAATGTAGACATTGTACCATTAAACGATTAGAATTGAAGTTTGTCATCTGCATAAAATATAGACATTGTGCCATTAAACCAGAAGAATTGAATTTTATCCTCAACATAAAAATTGGTGTAGAGGATTTACAACGAGATATAAGGATTCAAGTATTCCTACGCATAAAGATAGATGTAGGAGATGTTCCACTAAATTATTAGAATTGAAGTTATTCACCTGCATAATAGTTCCGATCATGTAACAGTAGTCCATTAGAGCTGAAAAGTTTCTCCCATATAAAAGATAGAATGGAGGATGCATTATTTAAACATTTGAAATTTTATTGCGAATATAATGTATTACAAGTGATGTATCACTAAGCTATTGGAATTTAAATACTTTCTTTTCATAAATTTCTCCCTGCATTAAAGCTCGTACAGATGTTGGACCCTTTAGTCACTAAAATTGAAATTATTTCTCTTTTTATATTCTATCATAGAGAAAAGTAATCAGGACTCCATTTTACACAGGAAATTATAGATTCTGATCTTTAATAAACTTATAAATAGTTCATATATTATAGATGATTGCATCTATTTATAATTGCTACATTTATTGAGCAGATAACAGCTGTTGGCAATCGTATCAAATAGTAGATATTGTCTTCTCAATAAAAAAAAAGAAACGAAGGCATTATCATACTTCGTAACTTTAATCCCTTAATCAAATTTTAATATTTCAAATTCTCGCAATATAAAATTTCTATTAACTTAATTATCTTATGTAACTTAATTATATCATGCCTAAAAATTCAGAAGTAATTGTTTTGCCCAAACAATGCCAGATTCCAGAAAAACATCTCAGATACTATCTGATAATAAACTAATAAATTTATATACTAAGTTAATTCTATAACTATTTGCTCCATCATAAACATTTTTTTTTTAGAAATGCTACCACGGACCAAAAGAGTTTCTTTTTAATTAAATTATTTATTTATGTAACCTTCTTAAACAAATTAGCAGATATTTAAATAAATATCAGATAAATAAAAATCATATGGGTTCCATGAAACAGAAAAAAATATTGGAACTTAATATTATAAACATTTTAAGAAACTTCCGGATTCAAATAAAATGCATAGATTACAATATCATAATTAGCCACATTATTACTATATTTTAGCTAATCTTATATTAATATATTTATATTATAATTATTCTATAATACAATTTTCTTACAGGAGGTTATGATGAAAAGTTATTTAAATAGATGTTTATTAGTCAGATGGTGAAAATCTTTATTAATTTCAAGACAATTTAAATTAATTTCGCTAATTTTCACAAAAATAATCATGTACCATTCCTTTTAAATATACATTCTGCCATCTAGCAGACGATTTTCATAATGAACTGCTTTTGTTCAGCAAACGATAAATTTATAATGAGACATTCGCCGAGATGTTTCATTTTCAATTGTTGAAATACTTTCTTATTATAAAGCTCGGAAAATAAATGTTATATGGTATAAGGGAAAATATAGTCATTAGTATGATTCAATTTATTATTCTGAAAATTATTAAAATTTATAGAAATTTAGTTTTCAAGTTATTTAGAAACTCAAGATATTTTAAATGAATTAAACATTTTAACAAACCTCATGCTATTTTCCTTATTTTTAAATAATATTTCTATTTCTGGTTTCTTATTTTTAAATAAATCCTATTTTATAGATGTTTTATTTTCTCTTCTTTTTAATGATTTCTGTTGAATCATTTATTGCAATGCGTTTTGGAATTTGAATTAAGATGATTCCAAACAATTGCCTTGATTACCGTGGATATGCATTTAAATGCATTTTATAGTTTTAAATACAAAGTAATTCCAAATATGTATAACTAATGTGAATTTATCAATTTAAAAAATTAACTAAAAGACTAAACGAAACTTAGATACTTCTTTTGTCCATTATGATCTTACATTGCTACCCTGGTAAAATCTTTGCAGCAATCCATTTAATATAGACGCTGTCATGCATTTTACAACTATGGATATTTGCAAATCATAACTATTTGTAATTGCGTCAGTAATTTGATATTATTATAACAATAGCTATATGTAAATTGAAACTTTATTGCTTTTATGTATTACATATTTTTATTTGAATGTATTTTTTAAGTTCAATATGATAAGTCAAAAAATCAAGTTTACTGATTAATATTATTATATATATTATTGGCTTTTAATAATAATAAAGTCAATTTTTGATAATTACAATACTTTCACCTTGTATACTTTGTATATGAGAAAATAATAATAGCAAACAGTTTTAAAGAAAAACCTTTTCATTAGATGAACGATAAGAGTTTATTAATTTTTGCTGATTTTCTAACGAATCTTTTCAAATGTTCAGTATTTTAAAAAATAGAATCTTCGATTTCCACCAGTTACTTCAATATTCTTTGAAATTGGCGATTCATTTTCATCAAATTATTCTATTCTGTTTTTCAAAACTAATCGAAATTCCTGCTACTCATTATTAGTAAACATAATATCTGAAATACTGTTTAGTGCAAAATTCAAAGAATGTTGAATTATTTTATAAGAAAAATGTAGTTGAACAAAAATAAATAAATGAAAAAAAATTCTCAAATCTAATAAAAATTCTAGAGCTAATTATTAGTTCAATTTGTTATAATTAAACAAACATTTTTCGCAAATCTAATAGTATTTCCTTCTACTAATTAATATTAAATATTGTAGTCATAATTTCTCAATAACTATTAAGTGAAAATTAATAGAATATCGAATTAATTACACAAAAAAATGCATTTAAACGAAAATAATTAAATGGAAATTTTTCGCAAATTTAATAAAATTCCTTTTACTAATTATTCGTTAAATTTGCAATTTTTATTTCTCAATTACTGTTAAGTGAAAATTCAAAGAATATTGAATTAATTTAGAAAAATAATTGATTTCAAAGAAAAGAATTAAATGAACAGTTTTCTCAAATCGAATAAAAATTCCTTATTCTAATTATTAGCAACAATGTAATAATTATTTATTAATTACTGTTAAGTGCAAAATTAGAAGGAAATTGAATTGTTTTTGAAGAAAAATGCATTTGAATGAAAATAATTATTTTAAAACGCAAGATAAAAGATTATTGATTCACAGTTTTCTAATAAATCTTCTGGTAGAAGATCTCTTTTAAGCGCTCCAAAGAACGAGATCACTTTATTCATTCAGTTGTTTCAAATCAGATATTTATTTTCATCAAGTGGTTTATTTCTCTTTTTTTCAAAATTAGGTGATTAACAAAGCAGTCTACATTCTTAAATTGTTATAAAAAAATGAACTATTTTAAAAGAATAAATAAAGGAAGATCTGAACTAAGTCGGCAATCTTCAGAAGCTCAATAGGAAAACTGCTGATGCAGCCAATTTTCTAGTGAATCTTTTCTGCAGAGATAGCTGTTCACTGTTTCCAGCGAGCTTCGAAACAGAAGCATTTAAAGGATTCACTAGACCAAAGAGTTATATATCGATTCTTAGATCAATATCATTTCACTCTTTTGACCTCAAAAATCCTCCATGTTCCATTAATTAGAATGTACAGCCTATTTCCGGATTTCGAAAACCTTTGTTTACTAAGTAATTACAGAAAAGGAAAAGAACTATTCAGGAGACATATATTCCAGGAAAGTGTAATCGAGAGAATAATTAAAAATTGTAAAGTAGTTTTAATTATATTTCGAACTGTGTGTGAGTATTTGAATTTATAGCCAATGTAAATCACGGATAAGTATATATAAGACATCATATCAATTTAAAATAAGTTGATATTTTCAATAATATTAAAAATTTTATTTCTTGAAATAGATACATCATTGCATGGTGGTTTGCTAGAATTAATAGTGGTAAATGGAGTCTCAACATATTAGAAAAAAAACGGATTTTAAACTACAGGATATTTTTTAAAAAAAGGAGTGGATTTAAAACAGTTATTTTTGATGAAAGACAATAGATAAAAACACATAATGGATGTCCCAAAATTAATGCAAGATTTGAATTTGCCCTAATTCGTGCAGTAAAATATTGGCAGTACTTTAAAAAAAACCATTTGACAGCTGATAGTTTAGGATTAGCAAAAATGAGACGTTACATGAAAGAACAACGTGTTTTAATTGTTGAACACTATTTCATAAATAATGAAAGACTGGCGGCTACAGTTCGAACATTTGAGAACTGGCCCTTTAGATCGTGTGATTTAACACCATTGGAATTTTTATGGGGTTATTTGAAGTCAAAAGTCTATGCCAACAAGCCCGCAAACATGTGCACGTTGAAGGAAGGAAATTCAACTCTTCATCAATGAAATTCAGCCACAATGATGCACAACGGTCATGGAAAATTTCGACAAAAGTCTACACACGTGCGAGCAAAGCCGTGGAGATCATTTGCAATATTTTGTTTCCCATACATAATCGAAACCTGTGTACTTAAGGATTTAAAAGAAATATATCAAGTTAAATAAAAAAAATGTGTTTTTTATTTAATTCAAATCTTGCGTTAACACATTGTTCTATCGTGTAACTCTCCATATTTACTATCCCTAAACCATCAACTGTCAAAAGGTTTTTTTTAATAGGGTTGTCAACACTTTACTTCACATATGGCGGCTAATTCAAATTCTGCGTAAATTTTGGGACATCCTTTATAATACTTCTATTATAGCTTGGCATAGTATATTATATAATAATAATAGTTAGACTTAAGAAATTTCAAAGTTTTATTTTATACAAATGAATAATTCCAATGAAAAGTCGCTATTGTCTATTTCTGAGAAAATGCAGATTTTCAACAAAAAAAAAAAAAAAAAAAAAAAATGTTATGTAGTACACTACAAAATGCAAAGAAATTCGAATCCATTATCGCTTTGCAGTAAACATTTCGCTGTAAATTCAAAAAAGAGTCGTCTTATCAAACATATTTACAGGGGTACATTAATTGTTAAAGATGGATTCATATAAAAAGGGTAAAATACTGGCTTCCACATTCATCACATGAAAATGCTGAGCATATCCGAGTTGCTTTCAAATGCAAATATAGAAATACAAAAACAAATAACTTGGAATTTAACAATTGTATTAGTATAATTATTGGGAAATAGTACTTGGAATTAGTATATTGTTTTGAACCTTTTTTTTTAAAAATCTATGCTTGCTGCTTCTCAAGATCTCCAAGATCAAATTGCTTGAACAATGAGTTTAATAATAAAAAAAGAACAAGTTACTTCACGTACAACAAAAAACAGACTTCAGATTCGAAGTGTTTTTCGTTTAATAAACGGAACTCATGTTGAATGCATAGAATAAAACTTTGAATTATGTTCCATACAATGAAGCATCATATATGACTTTATCTATTGTGTTTCATTAAAAATAAATAATTCTTGTAGATTCAGCCAGCAGCTATTCAAAAGATAAAATTGGCAAAATAATTAAAAAGCATAACTGCTGGACATTCCATTGCTAGAAACAAGAAGATAATATTTTGACAGAACTAGTGTCAGAAAAATTCAAAATGGATTCAGATTCATTGAAATTTTATCGCAGATTTTTGGGGATAGTAATTTCTTTTTTATTTGTTGGTTTATAAAGCATTTTTAATCATATTTTGCAGTTTGAGTTTAAAATATTTATGTATTAAATTAAATTATGTATAAATACATATAAGAAATTAAATCGTATTAAAAAACTGTCTTATAGTTTTCAGGGGTTGTATTTAAAATTGTATTTTTTCGGAAGAGAAAAATTATTAGATAATGTCTTGCTAGAAGTGGCAATAATTTTACAGCGGAGAACAACTTGTCCGCATTATTTATTTAAAAATACATAAAATGAATTGTTATTTTTTAAAGACTATTGTTTATATTAACAGACACAGAATACAAGAAAAGCAAAAAGTAACGAGAGAATTTGGATAATTATAATAAAAAGACTTTATTTCTGTTTTAACCCTTTAAAGGGCCATTTTTTTTCTAGTCATATTATGTTAAAATATATTTTAGGCTTGAAATTAGAATATGAAAAGGGATTCATTTAACTTAGATAAATTTAATTTGATTAATTAATTTAGTTAATTAATAATTAAGTAACAAATCAAAACGCATCATTTTGTCTGAGATAAAGAACTGAAGCATCTAAGTTTCTGACTTACTAAAAACAATTTGCCAGAACTTATGCCAACCTACATAAATTCATACAAGGATTGATAAATTTGGTATATACTTTTTTAATGTTTGAAAACATAGAATTTTTAAGGTTGATTTTTTTTCCTACTTATTTCCATTTGTACAAGAGCTTATGTTTGTTTTCAGTTACAGCTAATTTAATGTTTTCAGAACTTAATTATCAATTTATTGATGTGTTTAGTTAAATTTTAATTCAATGCGAGTGAAAACTCAGGAAAAAGCCTATCCGAAGATTTAATACTATTTCTCATAAAGAATTGTAAATTAGAAGAAAAAAAAGGAGATCGACGAAGAAATTCAGTAACAAAAATACATGCTATGCCATAATAAAAGCATAGTTTCATAGATTTATCTGAATAAGTGGTGGAGTTGTTTAAGATTAAAAGATGAACTTCACTTGACTTCCCTTAAAGATTACCTCAATAACCTCAGTTTTTCCCCCACTAGTGCAATTTTTTTTTAATTATTTTTTTTTATTTTTTAATTACTTGATTTTCATATTATTAATTCGGGAAAACTATATCATACCAAAAGAATACATTTTTCAATTTCAGGACTAATCCTTTTTTTTTTATGTTTCAGAAAGTTCATACTTTTAATCCGAAATATCTTCGCCAATTTTACAGATAACTCCATGAAATTTTCCTGCGTTTTATTATGATAGAGCATATATTTTTAAATGACGCTATACCATACGCTTTTTTGGCTGGTCTTATTTATTTTTTGCACCTTATTTCGACACTAAGGGGTGCTGTGATCTGTCTAAATAAATTCAGTATAGTCACTTTACTATAGGCGCCATTTTCAATTTAAAAGGCTCAAGAGGACTTAGTACATATCCTGTATTTGCTGCAGATATATCAGGGAGTAAGGTTCGTAAACACAGTGATTGCTCTCTAGAGTTCTTAAAAGTTTATCTTAATATTATTTTCGCAAGGTGAGTAAACTTTCAGAGAAGAACCCGTTTTCGTAATTCCCATGTGAACAATCTGTCTAAAAAAAACAAAGACTTTAAGAGAGAAAACTTGCAAAGCGTAACATTGTTCTCCAATGCGAAGGAAAAAAGCCATTGAAGCTCGTATAGCTAACTCATGTATGAAACAGACTTAAAACGATAATAAATGAGTCCCTAGTAAGAAATAGAACTGAACAGCCTCATTAAACCCGATTATGTTTTAGTGTTAGTTTCTTTACATAAACTCCAGAACAACAAATATGAACAGATCAACACCCTTGTATTTTTTGATTCACTCAAATCTTGAAAACAGATTAAAAATTAAAAAAAAAATATTTGTAATGATTTTTTTTTAAAAATGAGAATGAACATTATGTTTTTAAATGCAACTTTTGTGTGTGTATATATAATTAAGGAAAATGCACGGTGGCTGTATAATAAAAGTTTTACAAGAACATTATGATAACTCCCCCATAAAATATAGAAAGAATTGTTGCAAAACAGTGTGCACACAAAAATTAGAACTTATAGAAAGTTCTAACAGAAGCAGACAAAACACAGAAGAAAAATTAAGAATGCCCGCTAGAGAGCTCGCTCTGCGATGAACATATCAAAGAAAATTATTGACTCCACTTTCGCCTTTTACAGTTTTCCAACAGAGTATAGACTTCTCTAGAACGATTTCAGATCTCATAAGGTGAGAAATAAAAAATATTATTAGATTTTTATTTTGTTTCAATGTAATCACTGACATCAGCACAACCATTTAGATATTTTTATCAACATTTTATAAACACTGTAATAAATAAAATTATAACATTTTTTATCCATTATAAAATTCATTCCCATTCAACCATCAGTAGCCATGATTGTTACAATGTCGGGGAGAAAGTAAATTCTGAAAATAAATAAACTTATTAACTCACCCCCTCCAGAAGCTGGATAATGGGATTTCTATAATCATTCACCCCATTTTGTCCAACGTTTGTTTCACTAATGTTATCTATACATATATCTATCTTAGCAGCACAATGAATTCAAGATTGAAATACATGAAAAATAATAATTGTAAAGAATACCTCTCTGTGAAGTAACTTTACCAAAATTTGGAAAAAAAAAATCTTTAATCTTAAATTATTGTATTATTCAAATTACGCTCCAAGATTTTATTTTAAAATAATCACTCAACACGGAAATCTTTTTCTATCAGAATTTTTTTTCTTTGAGAAATGATAAAATTTCTTTTCTTTATATTAGGAACTATATAATAATAATAGTAAGGATATTTATTATTATTATTATATAGTTAATATATAGTAAGGATATTTACTATTATTATTATATAGTTAATATATAGTAAGGATATTTACGTGAATAGAGTATATAAAAATAAGTCACAAATTAACCTCTCTTTGATAATATATAATAAGAATGCCTCTGTAAATTGAATATGTAAAGATACATTTAACTTAACTTTTTCCTGATATTATTAGTAATAATACTTTTAGGAACTGAGTACCTAAAGTTTTTCCAACTTAAAATTCTGTTGATAAATATATATATAAAAAATAGTTACGTTAACAAAATATATCAGGATAAGATTAATTTAAACTTTTGATGATAATATGCAATGAGAATTATAAATTGAACATTTTGTGATAAATATTGTGAACCTAAACTCTCGTTAATGATATTGGTAATGATTCTTTTGTGAACAGAGTATCTAAAGAAAATTGTCAAAATATCTTTCTTACAATAATAATATATAATAAGGATATTTCCAAGAGTAATTGTTGTGGTTTGGTTTTTTTGGAGCAAGAGCCATGTTTGGCTATGCTGCGCCAATTTCCAAGCTTAAATATCAAAGATTCAGATAAAAAAAATAGTTTGCATAAACACTGAATCTTGTTATTCATTATTAGTCGAACAAAGTTAATTTTATCTATTTTAATAATTTCCCCATTTCGCTCTAACGAAACTTAAAAAATAAATAAATAAATAAAAATAAATACTGAAAAGCCGTTTCATTGTTTACTATCTAAAAAATTTTTTTTGAAACAAAGCCACATAAGAAAATGACTCGTAAACTGAAAAGACATAGAAAATAAAGCGAAATAGAATAAAATAAGTAACTAAGTAAGTAAAAAAAAAAAAAAAATTAAAATTATTTTTTAAAAATTGCATGCAAGAGCTAAAGTATTGATATTTGCATATATTTAAGTATTCTTGATTTTTAAAATATAGAAAAAATATTTTTCGATAAATACTGAATAGTTAAGAGTTTTTAATTCTAATAGCTTAATTTATACCGCTTATTTTAATTTTATCAACATTTCCCATCATGCAGTTACATTTTATCTATTTCACTGATGATCAGTTTCGCTGACATTTCAAGTAAATATGGAAGAAATGAGGGTTAAATTGTTTAAAATAAAAATTTAATAATTGAAAAGAATTCGAAACATCAATCATATAAATATTTTTGTTTCGAAAATTAATTTATACCTTCGGCAATCAAAATTAAAAAGGAATAGAATTGAAATGTTTGTATGCTCAGTGTCCAATTTATTTTGAGAAAAGTTTGCCATTTATTCCGATTAAACAATCAAGTTTGAAAGAATACATATTCTTTGTACGTGATAATTATGTGAAAAAATGTGCGTTGCTATTAAGCATTGGAGAATTTGCTCATTCTCAAGAATAAACATTGTTATAATAAAATATCTCTTCGTGACAAACACTTTATTTTTTTCCCTGATTAGTTAGTCATACTTCTTATTTTTTTCCCTGACAAGGTAGTTATACTTCTTATTGCGGAAAAAAAGAAAAATATGTATCAACTATCGGAAATGATCTGAAAAATAATTCTTTCAATGCATCATAGAGGGCAGCACAACCGTATTTGCCGAAATGTCCATATGATTTTTATTGCTCTGCAGAGAATCAAAATTTACAGGCTTATAAGTATAAAAATAATACTTGCATACGGAAGAAAATATATAGACTTGTATACAGATGAAAGACAGATTCATGGGATTTTTTTTTTTTACATAATTAAAAGAAATAACTAAACAGAAAAATTCTGAGAAATAAATTGAAGCGTCTTTGGAGTAAACTTGTTTTCAGGTTTGAATTTAAGTAAGGAAAAGTTAAGTTTAAGTGAGTTTTTAAGTTAAAAAAAGAATTAGTTAAAAAATATTTCTAATTTATACATAGATGTATAAACTAGATGTTTTATTAAGTTAAAATATGCAATTGAAACTTTAACGAAATACTTTTATTAATACAATTTTCGCCACATTTTTTTTTATAGCGATTAAATAACTTATCCTCTGACAACTCGACAATATAAAAAAATATTTATTTATACAGCACTCGTAAAATAAAAAAAAACTAATTTAATGCGATTTTTTTCCGTTTGTTGAATTGTCAATATTTAAAAAGATAAATCAACAGTTTAAAACGAATTCAGTGGTTTTTCAAACTTATTTCCTTATTTAAAATATTGCATTTTCGAAAAGACAATGAAAAGAAGACTGATGAAATATTTTTCTCTTTCAGAATTTTGAAAGAATAACATCTGATGTATTTCATTTACTGCTGTAGGTAAGTATATCAACAATATGAGTTGTTTTAAATGGTTAATTTTTGTCAAATGATTCAAGTACATAGAATGCAAAACGAGAAAAAAAATCATCCCTTTATTATAATATAATCAGATGTACCATCTTCATTTAATAAGCAATCAAATAGATAAATTGAAATTAAGTCCGAATTTGTTGTCCTAAACAGAGACTGAAACATAAGATTGTTAATTAATTTCTATTAAACACACATACAAACACACACCGCTATTTTTACTATGGAGATTATGTACATATTAGCTCTCTACAGGTCAGTCCTTTAGAACCAGGGCCATCAAATTGGGCACATACATGCTTTGAAAGTTGGGAATATACATTTCGGATCAATTTTTAAGAAATGTTTAAATAATTAGAAATCTGGCCTAAATTTTGATATTTTGTCATCATGAATTCTGAAAATATTATTGTACAAAAATAATTTTCATACCATTTTAAAATTTGAAAGATTACTTTTTTATAAGTACTGATATGATTGCTGTAAAAGTTTCTTTGAATTACAGATTTGACAATTAAAAAAAATGTGAATAATTTGAAACAATATTTTACATTATTGTAATTAAAATAAAAATCGCTTTCGCTCTTTTATCAGATGTTTAGTTACAGGAAAATTTAAGAAATGATTTTTTTTTCATTATTTTCTCAGTTTGCAAGTGCAATAAAAAACGATGATAATTATCGTGGAAGTCAGAATGCCGTAAAAGAAGACAATTGAGTTATATTAATCGCACACTTATACTTTTAATGGTACTATGACGGGATGAAACTATTTTATATAATAATTGCTCATGCACAATAATAAAACGAGTGTAAGGTTATTAATATAATACAGCCACACATTTATCACAATTTGATGATTAAAATTACTTCTTTGGAAAAAACCGTGAACAAGTTAAACATAAAATATTAATTGATATTAAACATAAAAATTCCCTGTGAAGTAACTGGTCTCAGACGGCAGCTAATCAGTAATGATAAAAATAAACCATGTAGCTCTTTATATTCCTGAAGAAACAGAAAGAAAACGAAACAATTCAGCATAAATAACTGAAACTATAGGATTGTTTAACTGTTATATAGCAGATTTCTAATAATCAAGCCTAATATGATAGAAGGGAAGGTTGAATTAGAAAAATCTATAAAGATAGGATTTCTATTTATATTAATTTTCCATAGCACTCATAGCATATCACGGATATCTACTCTTTTTCATATATACGTCTTAATCATTATTTCTTATAACTTTCTATACAGTTTATTTTATAGTATAAAAACATTTTACAAGACAAGGAAGAATAAAAATACTGCACCATTTTAATATTCAGATTCATAACACCCCCTTGTTACCTACATTATTGAAACATTAGATATATATTTTCTAGAATAAGAAAATTTCTCACCCTCCTCCTTCTGAAAAAATTCGGTGATATTCATATTCTTAAAAGATTGCTATACAAAATAGGGCCGATGGTAATTCGTACTAGGAAATGAGGCCCGTACTTTGTTCGTTAAAGAGGTTCGTCCTTTATTTTCAGAATGAGTTTTTTTTAACGAATAATTCACTCGTCTCGAATAAGCAGTCAATCATGCTTAACCAATGAGGGAATAGAAATCTATTCAGGATATTCGTATGATCACCATATTTTTCACGAAGGGATTTTTTCGGATGCTACCGAATTGAAAATTTAAAGAACATTACAGTTTAATATAATTAAAAAAATGTATAAAATCACAAGAATCAGTTAATATGACAATGCATTCGTTTTTTTAAAAAAGCGAAACATTATTATAAAATGTAGACTGAATTAAAAAATCGTTATTTATCTAATTTTATTTTCCTCTATAAATTATCATATTAATGCGAAAAAGAAGGAGAATAGATAATTCCAAGTCTAAACATATAGCACGTAGACAGATTGTAGTGAAAAACATCATTCAGTGCCTTAACAAAGTAAATGATTCTTCGGCTTTTTTTAACCCCTTAACTGTGGTGATCAAGCAGGATCCGTGCATCGAATTCATGCATTTTTTCATCTTATAAATTAAATCCAAATCACTATTAGATGCTACAATTGGATATAAACATTGCGATTAATTCACAAGTACCTCAAGCGTTCTAATTGCCTTCATAAGTCAATATGCCAATATCTTTCCACACCAGAAGATGCCATTTCATACTTTAGACGATTAGGTAACACAAAAAAACTAAAGAGGTAAGGTGATAATGAAGAATGATTTTGTATCTAGGAAACATACTGCTGAGATCATCTTTCCTAGATACAAAATGGTTTCTAGAAAAAAATAGTCTTGGATACAAAAAATATAGCCGATATTATACTGCACATAAAAACGGTAGCAAAAGTAATTTGATGAGACTTACTTCTTGTGTGAATAAAGAGAAGAATAAGATGGTGAACACTTACCTAAAAAAAAGAAGAAAAAAAAGGAATTATTATTTTGTGACCACTATGATAAATTTATTATCCACAAATTATTTAAATTTATTATTACAAATTTTGATATCTTTTGCATTTATCTTACGGTTATTATTCTTTATCGGGAATATATTATATGTTCTTTATCGGGAGTGAAATGAATAGAATATAAATATATAGAATGCTATAAAACAAAAAGAAAAGAAAGACAAAAAATAACAAAAACATATAAAAAAAGAAAAAGGAAGGATAGAAAAAATAAAAATATACATGGATTTTATATGCATAGGAATTTTTGAAAACACAACATTACTGTATTCCAAAAAAAGAAGGAATAGATTTTTATCAAAAATATAAGAATCGAATGGCATTACTATTCTATGTAAGTTAGAATTTTATTCATGTTCATAACGCATTTTAATTTTCAATTCATTGTTCAGAATTGTTTTATTTACAGTAATCAAAGTAATATAATTTTCTTGTGATATTGTTGAATATTTTATGTTTCTGTTTTGGCTACCAGATTTTGGATTTAAAAAAATTATTTTTTACTTTTTTATGCACCGATAAAATTCTGTTTCCAAAATATTTTTTAATAAATTATTATTCTATATTCCATTATTTAAAATATTTCCTGATTCATTCTTATACTTGTTACGAAGTTTCTTAACTTTCTTTTATACAGTAACTTCCTAATGGCGTTGTTTGTATGGAAACAAAATTTCATTATTTCGACCATTTAATTGGGAATTAGGTTCAATAAAATTAAAATAACGTATTGTCATCCAGAATCCACGACAACACTGAATTTCAAAATATTAGCCAATCAGGAAGTGAATGAAATACTATTTCCGTTCTTAAAGTGAATCAAACGGAGATGTGGGAAATTAGTATGATTTAGTCCACAAGAAGTTTCTCACTTTTAGGATAAAAAATCAGCATAATTCAACTAATTATATTATCAGTACAGGATATCACATTTCATAACATGCTCTGATTGTATCTGTATTAAATTCGATAATTTTTTCTGTCAAACTTCTAAGGAACTTAATAAACATCTGACGCAATTATTTTTGGTTAATTAATTAAGAATTAATTTCAACGAATATCAAAATGGCGTATTATCATCCAGAATACAAAATTGTACTAAATTTCATAAATTTTAGCTAACCAGAAAATGAATGAAATGTTATTTCCATCTTAAAGTGAACAAACAGATATGAAGGAAATCGGTATGATTTATTCTACAAAAGATTTCTCTCTTATAGTTTATGTAAAAAAACAGCATTTTTAAAATTGATTATATCACCATATTACCAGAATATAAATTTCACTGCAAGCTTTGATAGCATCTATATTAAATTCTATAAATCTTTCTATCAAACTTCTAAGGAAGTTTAAAAAAATCAGACATATTTTCAATTTTAGTTTGTAAAATAGAAATGCAACATCACCACGACAATTTCTTAAGAATATTCACAAAGTTTCGAAAACTTCAAAAATTCAGACTCCCACATTTCTAACGGTGCATAAGCCATTATTGCAAAAACTCAATCCATCCACATCATAATTACTATGCTGATAAGTACATCGCACACTGAAATCAAATATGGTGTACCAGATTGCCTTTTGACCAATGACATTGGAACGAAATGAAGGCTCCGGGCACCATACCATAAATTACGAAGACATAATTTCCTTCCCAAAGTGGTCCAGGAAGGGTTGCTGATGGCTCTGGGAGCTCGATTAGCAATGCAAAGACAGAGTAATAAGCCTAATGACCGTAGATCATCGGGCATTTCATCATGCAAATATCTCTGAAAAGGGAAACGGGTCTGAATTTTCGAAATAGCACGCGATTTAGTTTCTCTGTTATCAGTTTCGAAGCTCTGATTAGGGTTCACTCTCGGGAGAATGCGAAAGATAAATCTTGGAAATTGCAAACCGTTTTCCAAGTTTGGGTGACAAGTGATGCATGTGGTGGGGTTCGGTTTTCTTTGAGTTAGATGTTCAGAGAAATATAGAATTAAGATGAAGTTCTATATGACTTAATTATTTTTCGTTATCAAGTAGTATTTTTAAATCTCAATGAAATTGCCGAAAATTCTACACCATCTTCCATTTTTGGGTCAAAAATCATACAGTTCTCCGGTAGCAAAGGCTTGTTGCATAATATTGTACAATATTGTGCGATATTGTACGATATTCCACTATATAATACAATATTTAAAATATTGATCAATATGTCATAAAATATGTCATGCAAACTTTTACAATATTTTTCTCATACTAGGTGTTTTTACTAACTTCGTTGGTTACCTTTAAGATTTGAATTTTTGATTCAAAATTGGAGATTTTACCTACATACTTTTGTTGGCATACAGGTTTTTCTTGCTTTTAAAATTTCAAGTAAATTTCCTGAAATTCCAAACTGTATTATATATTTAGGTGACAAATGATACAGTTGATGGTATGCTCCCTATGCATTATTTATTGTGTTGACCACTGAATAAATCAAATACGATTCGTACTCGATTTTTCCCATGTAGCAAGTGAATCACATTAGGTTCACAATTCAATTTTTTTTTTCCAGTTACGAATCCCTATGCCATTCATATCGGAATCTTATGGACAATTGAAGTATACGACCTCTTAAATAGGCTTGTATTGCTGTTGAGCTAGAATTTCTATAAATGACTTACTAAAAAAAACTATGGTCCAATTTTTGAAATAAAATATTTGTTAATAAAAGTAAAACAGATACTTTTTTCTCCTAGATATTAAAAAATTAATATAAAGAATACAAACGTGATGAATTTAGATTTGATACATACACAAAAAAGAAAAATTGAAATAATTATTTAGCTGTATCATAAGATTTAATTTATTTTAGCATCAAACTTTTTTTGTCTCTGAGCAATCCCCGCCCCCATATGTTTGGTAAATTTGCTACAATATTTATTACGAAAGCAAATTTGCTCCACTGAGCAATACCCAGAACACTTAAAACTGTTTGCACTTCTAAAATAAATTTACGATTCTTCAACCGATTAGTGTGAATTCATGTACATTCCCCGATAATCCCTTCCCTATTTTTTTTTAATATAAAATAGAAAAATTCTTAATGCGTTTTTTTTTGTTACATTTAGTAAATTATAATAAAAAACTAAGTAACTAATGATATGAATACGAATGACAAACTATTTTACCATTATGGAGGTCAATGCCAAAATGAGTTTCCTCGAAAATTTAGATCGACATTCGATTTAAAAAAATAGCCAAGCCGCTTGTTACCTATATGCATTTGTTATCATGAGTTTTCTTTAAAAAATAAAACTTAATCCTTATAATTATTCTTTGCTTACTTAAAAGTTTAATAAATGCATAAAACATATCTGTAAATGAGGAGAAAAAAATATCGTTTGGAAATATCTATGCATTGACAGTTGCAAATTAACTGAGCAATTCATCGGTTAGGTCATCGCAAACATATTAAAATTTACTGTACGAAGTATATTAATTAACGTTTATTTATCAAGAAGAAAGTTTTGCTGTAATCATGTAATTTTACATTCATGAACTGACCGATTTAAAAATTTTCTTCTTGCATCTAAATATAGTATTGCTAAATCCTTTTGAATGCTACAATGTTAACTAAAAGTTCATTGTATTCTCGAATGAAACGTACTTCGTTAAACATTTTATTATAACTTAATAAATCATGGATTATATAAGAAATAAATTCCTTAACTAAAGAAATTTGTTTTAGTAAAAACTTTGCAAATGAATGTGAAAGTTTACAAATCTCTAAGAGTGAGAAAGAGTCTAAAGAGTGAGAAAATAAAAGGCGTAAAGAGCTAAGTGGATGAACTTTGCTTTCCCTCATTCCAGAATTGAATCAAATTTTACACCGGAATGAAGTACTTCCTTTCATGCATCTGGCTTTTACACGATGGAACAAGAAACTGAGCAGAAAATATTCAACTTTAAAAAATTGTGGCGGGTACGCGAGCATTACAAATTAAATTTTATGCATTTCTGCTGAAAAACGTGAACGTATGTAATATAATTTTGATTTTGATATTGATATTTGTCCATATTATTTGCATTAAATTTTTTTATGCACACAAGAGCATTTGCATTCATTATGTAGCTTTGCGCATTTCTGCATGCCCATACGCATATTAAAAAAAAATTTGTCGAGCACATATGTATAAATTTTACTTTTTACACTAATTTACATGCATACTAACGCTAAATTTGAAGGAAAATAATACACACATTTTTAATTATTGTGTTAATTTACACAAATTTTGTCACACAGTCATTTGAAATTATTAAAAACATTAATTTTTATGAAAGTAGATAGTTTTAAAAATGAAGAACAGATACAAAAACAGGCTAGCAATAAAAAGATATCAATTAAAAGAAATCTTTTGAAACTGAATAGTATAGATAATTTTCTGTATAATTGTTTCTTAATTATTAATAATTAATTTTTTAATATTTAATTCCATATTACGTAAACCAAAAATACATTTATATTGTGCATTTTGCTATGATTATGAGCAATTAAATAGAACACATCAATATCTTTTAATATTGTGTAATATATCATTGTTCAAGATCTTGTATCTTGCAACATTATCTTTTTTTTTTTTTTTTTTTTTTTTGTATGAAGTTAGAATGGGATATTTTTAAAACGCAAATTACTAAAAAAAAATCTTTATTCTTTCAAAAAGCACAATAAATGTTTTAAAGTTACAATTTTTTGCATCTTTATATCTTTATCTATTAAAAGGGGATATAATATTTAATCAATTCAAAGCCTTTAATGATTATTCGATCAATTTCAACTCATCGCTTCTAGAAACACAAAGTTGACTTCGAAGACTTCATACATTCCAACTCACACCAATGAATGAATTAATTTGTCTTCCTTCATTAATCTATAACTTGCATATAACATATTTCTTATCAATAACTAATCCTCGCTTTTAATTTATTACAATCTTTTAAAATCTTTGTAAATTGTGCCTTCGGGAGTTAAATAGATTTAAATAGATTCGGCAGATGGCAGCACGAGATGAAATCTTCTGTTAAGAAAATGCTTGCTTGTCATTTACTGTTTTGCTTATTTCAGCTATATTGCGTAACTACTGCATAGCCAGAGTGAACAAAAGCAGATTTGATCAATGTATGCATGCGAACTCAAACATTTCTCGTTCTAACATAAAAGCTGATGAAGTACAAATATTTATTATTATTTTATTCTAAGGAAATATATGTTAAATACATTTTCTTTTTTAGTGTCCTTCTAACATATTAATTTTACTAAGCAAATAATTGATCGCCTGAACTTTAAATAGGAATTTAGAAATATATAAAATAATTACAAAAGTAAAATGAAGGTTTGTTCTTTTCTACGCATAGTTGTTAATTGACAAGACTTCAAAGCTTATTTCCATGCTGATTTTCCGAAATCTATATTCTGTACATCATTTAGTATTCTAGAAATCTAAAATATCGTCGTCATTAAAATATCTGAATGCCGACATTATGATAAATTTCCATGTATTAGAAAAATCCGAGAAAATAATTTTGATCTAATATATCTAATAGTCGTAAGTCTGTATGCAGATGAATGACAAAAAAACCAGAGAACTGGATAGATGAAATTTAGCATGTAGTACTTATATGTTTTATCAGATTCTTAGTAAAATCTTTCAAGAAATTAATTATCAGCAGACCTGTCTATTCGAACATTAGTAAACGTGAAAACACAAAGATACAAGAAAATAGGTAGGTCAGTTTTAGAATACGACCTTTACACTAAAATTGTATATTATATATTGCTGCTTTGATGATAATTGTCAATCGGTAAAACATCTTTTTCTAGTTGTATGTATGTAGGCACAAATTAAAAGCAAAAAGCATGATTAATGAAATATGGTATGTATTCTACAAATTCTAAAATTATATGGAGGTTTTGGAGTTAATCATTCGACAGGAAATAGTTCAAAATATATACTGGATTTCTTTCGTAATACTATTGAAGGTATACACAACATGCGTGTATTATTTAATTACACATATAGCTTGTGAAAAAAAAAATGCATATACTTTCCTTCGTCACTTTTTCTCTTTAAACTTTGAGTGAATTTATTTAGTCTTACTCATTACCGAAAGTACGCTAGACGTGTAAATTATTTACCTTTTAAAGAGTATTCTATAGATAGCGAAACTTCATGCAAACATTTTTTGATTGGATTGCGTTCAAAATTTGGTAGAAATCAACAAATTTTGTCGTAAATCCATACACCAAATTTCACCTGTCTAGCTTAAAGTGGTTTTGAGTTAACTTGTATCGGCTGTGAGTTAACGTATCTTTGGCGTTATCTCACAGGCAGACATGATGTAAAAAATATGTTTTCGTACTCAAGGAGATCTAAAACGCAAAGATTTATCAAAATTTCAAGTTCGTATTTTTTTTTTTGAAGATTACAATACTTTCTCTATGATTCGTATATGAGAGTGTAAAACACGAACAAGTTTAGTTTAATTAAGTTAACGTCCCGTTTCAAAGCAACACTAGGGCTATTTTGGGATGGACTTAGTAATTTTGAGCAGCTGTCAAATGACGAAGACGACACCTGAGCTGGCACCCTCTCTCCAAACTTTGGTCCCGACGAATTTAATGAGCACCAGACCAGCTTACACGACGGTTCTTCGGTGGAATCGGGTCTCAAACCTGAAAACATACGGTTCCGAAGCTGATACCTTTCCACTAGGTCAACGCGAAATCCATTTAATTTATGAAAAGTTTTGTTTTTTGTATTCCTTTTACTTTATTATATATGAAAGTATTGTAATTGTTAGAAAATTCGAACTTGAGATTTTGACGTATCTCCATGTTTCAGAACTCCAACTTTCAGAAAAACACATTTTTGGAATTATGTCTGTCCATCAGTCCTTCTGTGAATACGATAACTATAAAAAGCTTTGAGCTAGACGAATGAAATATGATATACACATTTTACACTACATTTTTAGATTTCTGTCTAATTTTAATTGAAATCCATTAATAATAAATCTGATTACCCGAGTGTAAATAATACAAGTGAACACAATATACCACACTCACCAAGCTCCCACACCACACCAGCGGGAGGACATAAAACATGAAAAAATAACAGCTTGAAAATATTCAATAATGTTTCAAGCGTAAAAATAATTATTAAATTACAGTAAACGAATTGAACAAGGCACAGTGTGTTCCAAATATAAAATAGAGACTCCAAAAAGTGTAAAGTTAAAAAAGAAACTATATAGTTATTTAATTATTCTGAATAACTCTTACAAGATTAAAAGTTATATGCCAAATACATAGGAAGGTTTTCAAGACAGAGTTAAAAAAAATATAAAGTTTAAAAATTATTATAAAAGTAAAAAGAAAATGTTCTAAATATATTCCACCATGAACTGCCGAGTGAAGTCACTGCCTGCTCCACCATTATTTTATTTGGTTATGTTGATTGGTACAATTCCTCTACTGTTCATTCTCATCCCCTAAGACTTCTGAAATTACCTACAGATGTATGACCGAAAATAATTCAGCGACTGTAACAGAAAGTTACCCTCAAAGGGAGGTGAGTAAACTGATCAGCAAGTATCCACTTTTTGAAATTATATTTTTAGGATCTGGCATGCTTTTCAGTTTAAAACTTACAGAAATAGGGCCCGATGTCTTTCTTTCTTCCCCAAGAGGAGCTGCGAGAAAGAGTGACTACCGTCACCTGTGATTACTCGTTTATGCATCATTCAAAAGCGTACCGAAGTAGCATTTCTTTCTACTTCAAAAATCTGGAAAGGGTTCAAGTTCGGTGCGTCAGCGGCTGGTTTCTGGATGAATGAAGCAAATGAAGCAAAACGTTTCTTTCACTTTCGCCTTTTTATTTAATATAAGGAAAGTATAATAATCGTCAGAAATTCGAACTCGTCGAATCTTCACATATTAGATCTTCCTGATTTCGAAAAACACATTTTTAGAAAATATCCGCCTGTCAGTCTTCGACAAAGATAACTAAAAGCGCTTTAGCATACGATCTTTACGCCAAATTTGCCAATTTCCATCAAATTTTGAGTAAAATCTGTTCAGAGGAAATACGTCTGTCCATCTATTCGAATATAAGTGAATATATATTATTATATATATCATATTTAATATGGCATTTAAGTGAATATATATTATTCGCATATTATATTATCATATTTAATATGGCATTTTGTGATAGGAAGTGCAGTTTTGTGTCAACTTTTTGTTTCAATCAGTTGAGAAAATCGCCTTTTAAAACACACATTCTGTTTTCTGATACTAATATCCGCAGGCCAAGGATTAATCACCAAAAAAATTCGCCAAGAGAGATTCAGAAAAAATGCTAAATTCACGCCAAAAGTTAATATTTGGAAACTATTGTAAGCCGATGTCATGCAAGGTTTCCTCCGGCATGAGAAGTATATTAGAGGGTATACGAGAAGGTTTTGAGGAAAACACTGCCACTGGTTTACTTTCTCGTACTCGAAATATACAAAGAGAAATTGTATACCGCCAAACTGTCGAACTTGAGATCTTGACGAATCTCCACATTTCAAACTTCACTGAGTCCAGTGTCCGAGTTAAAGCGCTTCCCTTTCAGGTGTTTTATCAGGGAATCAAACACATGAAAATCGCAGGGCGACATGTCCGGGCTGTAGGACGGATGGTCGAGCTGCTCCCACTTGAACTTGGTCAGTTGAACGTGTGTGACCTTGGAGACGTGTGGATGCACGTTATCGTGGAGCAGAACCACATCCTCCGTGAGTAACCCCGGTCTTTTGTTCTTGATGGACCTGCGTAGTCTTTGGAGGGTCTCACAGTACACATCGGAATTAATGGTTCTTCTGTGCTCGAGGAATTCAACACGCAACGACAACTGGAGTTCGGTCTTTTTAAGAGACTTTGCCCTCTCCACTACGCCGGAGACTCCAATCGCATATCTCGCTACGTTCTACCATAGCGGCATGGCAAATATGTTAACAGTTACGTTGTTACGAACCTTTTCCTTTGAATACCCTTGTATCTAAGGTAAAGAACTGGATGGATAAAATTGGATACATAAATTTATCATCTAAAGGATAGATCCTTATCACATTTCGAACCAAATCTGGATAAAAAATTGACCATATGTAGGTCTTTGTACGCAATTGTACTTTTGTACGCGATAAATGATAAACGAAACAATTTGAATAAATTAATCTTACACTATGAACATCTATAACAAAGAATTTTATCAAATTGTAAACCGCATTCATGAAAGGTTTGATCATCCGTTTGTCTGAGCTTCCTCATGCATGCAAATGCGAAGACATAACAATGCAACGAGTTAAATAAATGAAATACGAAATATGGTGGTGCTTCTAAAATTTTAATTTCAGTTCTATATCAAATTTTTGGTCTAAATTTCCCAGAAAAAGTTTCGAAAACTCACATTCGATTTTCTTAGAACTTTTTCTTTTCTTTAGATTTACTAAGAAGCACAAAATTCTCATATGCGAGGTTCTGAAAATAAGAGGAAGGAATGGCAATTTTATTTGAGACAAGTGAAATTTGGGACAGACTTTACCTGATCATTTTTAAATATTTCTGAAGTAAAGATAATAAAAGATTGCATTTATATTGTTTCTCTGCACTGTTTTTATCATACTGATTATTGGTATAAAATTCGATTTTTTAATAAAAAATTTAATTTTTTACAATTTCTGTAAATATAAGGAAAAAAAGGGGGAGGTGGTCCCGAAGGGGAATGTGAACGTTGTAAGAGTATATATGCTCGCTTCATTGGTAACCCCAACAACACCACTGCCTCTTTTTGAAAAGAAAAAATAACTTATAACCGGTACTCACTATACGTTAATAAAATACTAAATATATACACTACTTACTGAATAATAACATGATTGTGAAACTTTCATTAAATAACGGTTTTACGATTAAATTAAAAAAGTTACAGCTTAGAGCCAAAATTATCCTATGAGTAACTATCTCATGTGTTAAATGAACTACTTAAGTAGAATCAAGGGTTTAATTTCTCAGATAGGTTTAGATTTTATGAAATCTAAATAAGGCATTGTTCCACATCTACCAATGCAAGGCAAATTTGAATGCTTTTAAGTCTCACTACGCTTACATATAATTAGCAAAGATTGCATAGTTCTACATGTCGTTATATCTTTCATGAAAATATTCGAAACTTTTTACAAAAATCAATGATTTCCCACATGTAATTAATTATGAAATCATATGCGAGAAATCATAATATTTAAATATTATTCGAATAATGTTTAAAAAGTGTACGAAACAAATGTTTTCAAATGCTGAAAATATTTAACTGTGGTTTTACAAGACAGCATTGAATACATATATTTATTTAATGGAAACATAGTTTTTTTTTTGTATGCCATAAATCATTGAAATTATAATTTGTATTTGAAATGATTGTTGGAGTTCTTCGAAGTTTTTTTTTTTTTTTTTTTTTTTTTTACTATTTTGAAAATTTAAATGACTTTATAAATTACAGTTGCATTTGCAGATAAATATAATTCAAGATTGAAAGTGAAAAAAAATTATTTGAGATTCAGTAATAATTAAGAATAATTTATTTCATAAACTATTTTTTTTCAGTCGGATCCCAATTTTCCTAAGGAAAAAAAATGGATGTAAAATTAATATGATATTATCAATGAAATTGCTGTAAAATATTTAAAAAAAAATCCGTGTAATATAGCATTACACTAGTTATTCGTATATCTAGTTATATTTTATAAGTTTATGAAGCAATTTCTTTTGTGAGTGAGTGCGAATTTTATAAAAATGACTTCATTATCTATCAATTTCATGATTTCCTAAATTTTTTTAAATCAAATTTGTGCAATACAATAAATCTTAAATCTAATACATTATTAGTTTGTTATAGAAAATCAATTTTATGTTCCCGCAAATGAACTTAGCATCAGAACCTGGAATAGGGAATATCAATTTCGATAAAAACTTACTCAGCCATCTTAAAAAGAATCTGTTGAGAAGAAAAAAAGACTAAGTGAAGGGGAAAAAACAGAAGCATAAGGCAAATTTACTTTCTATTCGTTTACTTTGAAGATAAGATTTTCTTCCTCGTAGTATTGTACATTATACTCTTGATTCTTAGACGATAAAACTTATCTTCTCTTATGATATGGATAATATGGAATGCGGAAGCAAAACTATCTACATATTAATTATATGAATTGATAAGCTATCGAAGGGAGAGAGGCTAACGACATAGCCTCAATGAAAGTGTATGATTTGTGTTGGACATGTAACAGCGATATAAAATGCCGAAGAAATGTTTAACGGCTTGAAGTACTTTAAGAGCATTTAAGTGCTGCACACTTTTTTCTTGCGACGCAGAAGTGTCGAAAAACTTATTGCCGAGACTTTTATTCAGGATTTCTCCGAGAAATCAAAAGGAACGCAAAGCTAGATGATACTTACAGAACCAATTTCGGGCCATTAATTACTTCTCCCACATTAAGTGTCACTAATTGCATGTCCGGTACAAATTGCACCTGTGCACAGAATCTAAACACAATCTTCGTAGATGCTGCAATGCAATCAAATAAGGAACTAAATCACCTATAAATTAGTCATATTCCTCAATAATCTATCTGGGGGTGGAGGCGTTTGACTCGAACCCTTCCCCACACATTTTTTTTATGCCGGATAAGTTGTTGCAAAATAAAGGCAAATGCCGGACAATTGATTATCAAAATATGGAAGAGGTGATTATTAGCTTGTAATAATATCGATGGCAGTTAGGTATTGCATATATAACTCCGTTTACCTTCCGACTCTCCGAAAAATACTAAACAAACGGACATTTACCACTTGTGCAGTATCTCTGCAGGACGTAGGTAAGTGGACAAGAATTATAAATGCCCATTTCGCCATAAGTCGTTTCTCCAATATTTTCTCATTGGATTGTCCAAAAGAAATGACATGTGTGCACTTTAACACCACATCACATTTACGTTTCCAGAGATCATGTGGCCCCTTTACGGGGCAGTATTGATATTGGTAAACATTTAAAAAAAAGGAAAAAAATCAATAGGACACACACACACGACAAAATACCAATATTATACCATAACAAAAAATAGCAGAAACTAGAGTGAAAAATATCTAGAGTGCAATGTAATTGGGTGAATGAATATAATTATGTAAGTATGAGTGAAAAAATAAAGCAATTGTAAAATTTAGGTACTTGAGGAGGCTTAAAAATGAATTATGAGTAAAATGCGAGATGTATTAAAATATTGCATTCGAAAATTGATATAATTAATTTAATCTAATGAAGAATTCTTCATGATCAATAAGGAATTTAATCATGTTAATGATTTTTTGGAAGATGAATTTTAAGGACTCTTTTGTATCAAACACACTCTAGCGAAGATGAAGGTTTTCTGATGTACCATGAAAGACTGTACCATGAAGAGTTATTGCAAAGAGGATAGGAATGTCGATTTCTCCACAAGAAAACAAAAATCATCATCTAATAAATGGAAACAATGAAGAAAAATAAGGAAATGTACCATGTTCTGTGACAAACAGGATTTCTTCAAGATGTGTGCACTGGGATTTTATGGTAAAAAGGTTTAAAAAGTCTCACCACACAAATACATGCTGGTATATTGTAGTCTCATTTATACTAATGCTACATAAATAAGTCCAATTTTTCTACGACTCCATAAAAAATATTGAGCAAAAATAGGTGCGCAGTACCTAGATACTTCCAATTTTCCTACTACTCAGGACAGGAACAGTAAATGCTGAGCAAAAATTAATGTGCACTGCTTAGATACAATCAGAGCACTTCTTGCATCAAATCGTTTACCCAGCATTTTCTATTAAATTATCTGGCAGAAATGGGATGTGTGCACTGGATTTTAATGGCGAGACAGTTATAGCCCCTTGTATTCAGAAAAAAAATATCTGCTAGCACAACAAATATACACATATTCCAATTTCCCTACGATCTTAAAGAAATATTGAGAAAAACTGTTGCCCTGATTTTCCCCACACTTCATTACGACATAAAATATGCGCACATTATCAAATTCTATTAATGAACTTCCCGATTTTATTCGCTTGTCTGATTTTTTTGCTATTGTCTTCTACACAAATGAAATGTGTGCACCAGACCTTGATGGTAAAAAGAAAAGTTTATATCAGCCTCTTCTCATAAAAACAAAAGCAGCTAACGTAGCATCGATAGATGTTTAAGAAAAGTGCAATAATAGAAGCAGGAGTTGTAGAAAGTCGCATGGGGAACTGAACATGTAAGATGGATGTCACGCAATCACTAAAACGATCATCAAGTTAGAAGCTTCTGAATAGACTAAGTTTCGGCACAAACATTTCTCGATCTTGTGAAATTCCATAGCATTTGTTGAAAACGTGTTTCACTTAGATAGCTCAGACATGTCAGCACAAAACAGTTGGAGTCCACATTGTCGATTCGAAACTCACTTTTACCGAGTGATTTTGATCATCGTAGGAGTTCTTTTTGAAGTTCAAAGAAGAGGCGATTTCCCCCTGTAGTTCCTTATTTAAAAACTTTACTGTGATAAAAAATCGGGTTGTGTTTTACAATTTACAGAAACGTTTTGGAATATTCTATTATTTTTTTCAAGTTTATTTCATGTTTATTGGAAAGTGATTGGTAATAAAGATGAATGTATTGAATATATTTCATTATATATAGATATATAAAGCCGAGCATACAAGTCTGTTATATGAACCCCTGTCGGGGAATAGTAGCAGAGAAAATTTGTATATGCCATTCTGAAATTCTATATCCTATTTGAATAATTAAAATTAATTAAATCAAATAACAAGAATAAGGCCAAATTTTGACATTCTTCCTCAGTTTTCAAACTAGAAATCTATGAAATAATTAATGAAAGACGATTTCTAAACCAAATTAATGAAAATAATTATTTATTAATGATGCAAATTTTTCTTTAATTTTAAGAATTATCGCAAACTCTAGTTATTTTAATTTCTCGTTTTTGAAGCAATGCGAGGGCTATTTTGGAATAAAGAACATATCTTCTAATTATGCACCTTCGTTAGAAGATGAGACAAACTTCTAAATCTTTCTTCGAACATCCACACTACATTAAGGGGAGGACCTTTGTCCCACCGCATTAGATTAAATAAGCCCCAGATCCACAAACAGAACTCATCTTTCGTGAAATGAGATTTTTAGCCTAAAGCCCTTCTGTCACAAAGACAAAAAATTCCCACTAGGCCAACTACACATTAATAATTTTGTTTACAAAATTCATTTTATCATAAATGAAAAGAGGGGATTTGGGAAGAAAAAGATGCGATATTATGCAATGTTCTTTCCGTTAAGCACATAAGCATTGAAAGGAAGAAATTGGTACACTGAGTCATGGCAACAGAAATCATGGTAGAAAAGAGCTTTTATTGTTGTTATAGCAACGACGAACAAAGAAAAAATGGCATTTCAAAAGATTTAATACACGCGCCAAATAGTTCAAAACACAGACATAATAAGAAAAGATGTTTAGCTGGTGTCCAAGAGGATGGACACAAAAGAGGATGGACAATAATTAACGAAAGACGATAATATGAAAAACAATCCAATTAATCCTCAAGTCTTATGAATACTCTGATCAGAATATATATATTGAAAATTACGAGGTATATGAAACAGTTATTAAAAAATAGAAATGTTGCCTTTATATAACAAAATAAAATATATCTTTGTTTTGCCACAGATATCTATATATTTAGATGCATTTCATACAACAGCCTTCATTTTCTTTGATTATAATCTCATTTTGGTTTCTTTGCCGAATTAAAATTTTTTAGTTATTTTCTAGCTACAGACAAGAAAACTGACTTTGGGCTTATCAGTATCGAGCTGTATCAGTGACTGATACTGACCAGTACTAATGCTTTTACACATAAACTCACATTACAGCTGCTCCAATGTTTTAACATGTAATGTGGAAGGTAGTTGTGGAATATATAATGTTGAATCCATGAACATTAAAATAAACAGTTAAAACTGTGTGAAAATACATTGTAACAGTGGCTTACATATAGAATTATTGCTAAAACATTTGTATCTATTACTAAACAAATTAAATGCACAAAATGTCCCACTCAACGGGAACTCATTTGTTCCACAAAAGATTAGATTCAATACAAGCAAGTAAAATGGCAGCGGAAGCCAGAAATAGATGAATTTACATACACTTGGGTATGCACTACTTGCATATTATCGGATATCAACGATTGTATCCAACGATTAAATCTTGATTCCTTTCTGGTTGTTAAATTTGGAACTGAAATTTCTACAGGTATGTTAATGCGCGTGTGTAAAAATAGAAAATAATGTGCATTGTTGATTACATGCAAGTCATTATCAAAGCACGCCGTTTCAGGCATACACGTAAACATTAAAACATGTGAATAATTTGTTTCATACATTTACATTGCATGTAGGCATGAGATTTCTTCACAAATAATTTTAGGATTAAGATACCTTTTTAAAATAAAATATCTCTTTGAAATCAGGCTTCTGTAATTACGAATTTTCAAATAATTTAAATATGTTGATTCCTTGGTTCAGATTATTATAAACAGCATTTTGTAACTTCAAAATTCTTAATGCTCATTAGTAATTTTGAAGTATTCAAATCTTCATTAAACCTTCTTTCTATCTTCTTTTTTTCATCAATTGGTTTAATTCAGAAAGATTATTAACTGAGAAGCTAGAGCAAAACAGATTATTTTTAAGGAAAAGAATCTTACTTCCAAAATATTCAATAAAAATTAAAATATATATTTACAAACGATAAAAAAATCTTTTTATTTACAGGATTTATATTTACATCTCTCGCTTTTGCAATTATTTTTATCTTCATACATTTGATAAAAAATGTTATTTTCTATATTTTCTACATTTTTTTGTATATTTAATCGAAGCGTTAAATGCTTTTTTCCCCGGATATAACTATTATTGAAAATAAAACAATACATCCCATAACAAAAAACCTTGAAAATTAAAATAAACCGAAAAATTCCTGAAATGTCTTTGAATTATACGTCTGACTTTTTACTGAACACTAGATTAAATTTTCTGTCTTCAAATCCATGTATGTCTTCTTCTTTTCAATCTTTTCTTAAAAATACTCTTTCCATTTAAGCCCTTTCTTTTGCTGCCATTATTATTTTCGCATGACTAAACAAGGACTGAAAACACTTTTCTCTATAGTAACATTGGAAAATACATAAAAGATGACTCAGAAAACTGAGTTAAATTCAGTAGAAATCATACATTATCATATACTTCGGATTTTGAATTGTGAAACAGAAGCATGTATTAATGCCATGAAGCTCTAACTCATGACAGATATTTTTTTCTGGCGTCATTCTGCTTCAGAAAAAATTTACTGTGAACCTCTAAAAATGCCATATTAAGTCCATCTAAAGTAACGTCCAGCATTTTTCTTGAAGTTTCTAGTAAAGAAAAGAATATATTTTGTTCTGTAAAGTAAAAAAGAATGTAGTAACATCTAGTTTTTGTTCTTTCAAAGCTTCAATGCTCTTTTATTTTTCACGCTAAGTGTCTAAAGTAGAAAATAGTGAGCATGGCGGGAGATCAGTTTGGAATGAAGAAAAAGAACATGTTTTTCGAAATTGATAAAAGATAGCTATGCTTTTGAGAAAAATGGTTGAGCTTTTGAGGAATAAATACCAAAAATTCTTTGTATTCTCATAGATAATTTTATGCTCCCCCTCCTTTCGCCAATATAATACGTTTCTTTACAGACATTATTTAATAAATAAAATTTAATTTAAATATTTTATTATCTCTACATTACTATTATGTTAACTAATATTATAATGATTTATTATCTCTATCATTAGTGTATTAAAATTTTAAAAAATTAATTAGTATAAACATTTTAATCTTGAAATATTATTGTATCAGTTCTCTAATAGGTGGCGCCACTAGTAAGGCAAAAAATTTATTTCAATTAATGATTGATAGAAATTTAATTATAAGAATCTTATGGACAGAATAAGTGTATAACAATACTCAGGTATATGACAGCTTATTGCGATTGAGAATGCACAAGAGAACGATAGTGAACCGAATATATATATATATATATATATATATATAGAGAGAGAGAGAGAGAGAGAGAGAAAGAGAGAGAGATAGAGTATGGAATACACAGATGAATAGAGAATACAGAAGAGTGCGATAGAGAACAAAATACATAGAAAATAGAATACACAAGAGTGCGATGAAGAACAGAATACATAGAAAATATAATTCACAGAATAGAGAATACACAAGAAACAATTCACGAGCACAATAGGATAGGAGTAAAAAAAATCAACAACAGAATCGATCATTGCAAACTTAAAATAAGTTATAAAAATTTGTTTCGTGAAAGTAATCAACATATTTAGAATTATATTAATGCCGTTGTTGCAGGTGAAATATTAAATTTGGGTATGCTTGGAGATTACGAATTTGATGTGGCATGGAAACATTGAGAGCAAATTGCTAACTTAGGCATCTTGCTCGGATTATGACCACCTTTCCTTGTCTACCAAATCTCATAACAGGACATATTAACCAAGAATTTCATTGCAATAGCCATAAAAATTGTGTATATATATATATATTGCAAATAACCAAAACACAAAATAGGAAAAAAAATTTGCATCAGCAGAGGCCAGAATATTTAACCTTTTATCGTTAACTTTTATCACAGCATGGGCTTCTGCTCTTATAGCAAAGCTTTCAACTTTTTCGAGAAATACTCACTAGTATTTAGAAGAAGCCTATTATGGTCCAATGTTTCAGTGGACAGCAACAGGTATAGAATTTTTGGATAAGAACAGGCTATATAGAATTTGTTTTTCTGTATACAAGTGGTATTCAAATGAAAAGGTACGAAACGGCACTGTGGATATAAATGAAGACTTTATTCAAAGTATACAACATAGGCATGGGCACAACGGTCCCATTGATTAACGAGCCGGAGGATTCCTTTTTCCCAGAATTCCTGAAGCTGAGACCCAATCCTTCACAGCGTCCCAATTAGGATTTTAAAAATGCCAATTATAATCCTCTCAATATTTTATCATAATCATGACACAGAATGATAAGTGGCATGTGACATGAAATCATAGGTGAGAATATATCTTCAAGTCTGAGATAAAAAAAAGGATGCCAATTATAATTATGCCTACCTTTTCAATGCTTATTTCTAATTCTGCCCTACTTATAGCTTTATCGCAAAGTCAGGTCAAAAAGCTAGAAAAACAAAATTTATTCAAACCATTATTTGATCAATTCTGTCTATATATAAAATAGCTTCGTATTTTTCTTCCTAAATATAACAAAGTGGGATTAGTCACACCTCTTGTTATGACGTTAGAGTGCTACAATCAACAAATTATGGGACAACTAAGCAATCCTCTATGAATAAGCCTATGGACCTATGACGACCTAAAAAAATTCTAACTGTAATTATGACAAGAAAGAACCAATTATAATTTTAAAAATACCAATTATAATCACTTCAATTTTCACCATAAATATGATGCAGAGTGATAAGTCGTAGATCTTGTGGCATGAAATCATATGTGACAATACATCTGAAACCTTAAGATAAAAAAAAGGCCAATTATAATTCTGCCTATCTTTCTGACACTTATTTCTAATTCTGTCCTACTTAAAGCTTTATCGCAAACGCAGGACAAAAAGCTATCAAAAAAAATTATTATAACTGTTTTTAATTTTGTCCTTGATATAAAATAGCTTCGCATTTTTCATCATAAATATGACAAAGTGGGATTAGTCACTCATCTTGCGTTATGAAACCATATGTGTAGAGTACAACAATCAACAAGCAAAAGATTATAAAAAAAGTACCAATTATAATGTTAAAAGTGCCAATTATAATCCTTTCAATCATGACACAGAATGACAAGGGATAGGTCTTGTTATAATCTCACGTATGATTTCATGCCACATGTACAAGACAGAGATATATATATAAAAAAAGGAGGCCAATTATAATTCTGCCTAGCTATTCGACACTTATTTCTAATTCTGCCCTACTTATAGCTTTATCCCAAACTCAGGGCAAAAGGCAAGCAAAATAAAAGAAAGGCAAAAACACAGGGGGATGGTAATTTCTCCTCCCCCGACTGCTGCTACCCATTCGTTATCTGGGTGATTAGGTATTTGGACACATTGCCTTCTGAACGAGGATTTGGGCTAATGGGGGACTCGATGGCCTACGGTCACAGTGAGGATGGTATAATTGGCACAGAAGAATTATGTGGATGGTGTTTGCTCCTATAAATCTCTTAGCTGGACAGTGTCCGAAATGCAATTTCGGTATACGGAAAAAGAGCGAAGCAATTAAAAGTGTTTATTTCTTATGTCTGGAAGTTTATGTATGAAGAAGTAGTTTCTTACTAAGTGGAATTCTTTGAAGAGGTTTGGCAATATGCTTATAACATTAATGTTTATGTTTTTATATATAAATGTTAAAAGTTTTTGTTCACTTTGATGAAATTTGATGCTTGTGTTTTTTTAAGATAATAGGAAGGATCACTGTCAACTTTTTGATGTCAAAGTTATTTAAGAGAACAGTGGACTTTGAAGTAAGCAAAAATGAACAGAAACCAGAAATTTTATTTTTATCATTTCCTCACCAAAATATAAGTTTATATTCAACTAAAATAGTATTATAAAGTATACTGTTCCATAAAATAAAAATTCGAAGGGCCTTAGAAAGTGCATGTTTTAATTACTTTCTTCGAAATGATATTGTAATCAAATGCCATGTATTAATGCCAAAGTTCTTTAAAAGAACAGTGGACTTTGAAATAAGCAAAAATGGACATAAACCCGAAATTTTATTTTTATCATTTCCTCACCAAAATATAAGTTTATATTCAACTAAAATAGTATTATAAAGTATATTGTTCAAGAAAATAAAAATTCAAAGGGCCTTAGAAAAAAATGCATGTTTTAATTACTTTCTTCAAAACGATATTGTAATTAGATTTGAAAATCTTTGAAATGTTCCTGGCATTTTAATTTTTTAACGAAATTAAATAGAATTGATAATAAAGATTTTGGTTAAACATTAAAAGATAATGGGGTATACATTTTATATTCTAGGTAGTTGAAAGTCAATTTTAGTTCCTAAAGACATAAAATTCTTATGTAAATACAGTAATTGTGCATAAATATATTTTTTAAAAGAATTAGCATTTAATTTCAATTACAAAACAATACGCAATTTTATTCCAAATATATTGCGTAATAAGGAAAAAATAAGGGAAAAATTAAAAATTGAATCGTATAGAATAGTTTGAAATTTTTTAAAAATTATATCTTTTAATTTTTTAAAAACATTTCTTTTTAAAAAGTTTTAAAAAAGAAATTTTATGTATTTATATTTTAATACTTATGCATAAAAAATTTCTTAATCTAAGTGAATAATTCCCAAAAATGCCTACTGGAATCCCCGTCCCCTTAAAGTATGTTGGTTAAATATTAAACAAGTATTTAATGCTTTCAACTATATTTGCCAAAAAAAAAAATATATTCGCAGCAAGGACTTTTACCCTATTTTAAAACTAAAAAAATATCATTTTAATGACTTTTAATTCAATATCGTAGTTTTTTTTTTAATATTTTTCTTTACGAGAAAAATATTTTATATCAAATTGATTTCTTTATCTTTATATTTTTTTGAAAAAATCTCCCACCCTCCGAAATTAAAAAAAAAAAAATTAATAAAAACACTCCCTATTAAGAATTTAAGAGCCAGGAGCACCAACATTTTGAGCGAACAAGCTGGTCGCCATAAGGTGGTTAGTTATTTATTCTTATATTTTGAAACTTTTTACACACTTCTTTTACTAAGCGTCTCAGTGAAACATTCTATTAAACATTTTAAGAAAATTAAATAAAATCAATAAAATATTGAATTTAAACACCTTATCAGTTTATTAAAAATATTTTTATTTTTATCATCTTCCACTTTTTGATTTATAATTTTATTAAAAATAATGCGGGATCTGAAAATTTTCTTCAAATTCACTATCAGACGATGAATTTGGTACGGAATAAACAATTAATCAACTAATCGATAATTCATCTTTGAAAATATTAAAACAGCCTGTTGTCTTTAAGATCGCTTATGTAAACAGAATTCAGAAAGTCTAGCACATGAAGAAATGAGTTAAAAATCAATTACAGTTTCTATAAGTATTAAAGAATTCAAGACAATTAATAGCTTCATAATAAGAATAGATAATCTATTTTTTGATTTGATGAAATATATATGACAACAATATGCGATTCTCAAATTAAAACTAAATTGAAGATTTTAAATATAACATTTTTATAGCTAAAATATATATAATATAATAAATTTGAGGTTCTGCGTATTTATAACATTTAATAATAAATAGACTTAAGTAATAAATAAAAAATACATTTAAATAATAAAAAAATGTTGTACAAAATTTTGATTCTGCATAGCCGCATATAACTTTTTGGCCAATAAATCCGACAACATAAAAGAACGGATTTATCTCGAAATTTGTTTCAAACCTGAGTTTTTAAAAAAGTGAATAAATTCATCGGATAAAAAAAATGAAAAATATTTATGATTATTAAACTACTGAATTTCAAAATTCATACGTAAACTTAAAGATATGAAATCTTTTATATCCACAATTTTATTCTTGAAATAATATTATATATTCAAGCAAATACCAAATATATTACAAATATGCGTATTATATTCTGAGAAATTTTAAAAAGTCTGCTTAATCCTTTTTTAATTTAAAAATTTAATTTTTTCCAGTTATTTTTTTTTTTGCTCAGACATTATAATATCAGATATTAACTTATCTTTTGATTTTATAAAACTTTTGTTATTATGAAACAATTTTTGAAAATAAGAACTATGGATGAAAAGTTATATTTTCTTTTACCCGTAGAGAAATATTTATGTACTGTTGCTCAAAAACCCTGATAAGATCATGTAATTATCAGTCGTAATGGAAAATAAGTGTACATTTAATAATCAAAGTGAAAACACATAAAAATTAAAAATGAACTAAAATAAATGGCCAAAAACATATCTAAAAAGAGGTTAGACTCTGTGAGAATATTCTTAGATTATTTTCTTTAAAAAGTTAAGAGAAGTGTCAGACATCGGTGATTGAAATTCATTCTTTGACAGTCACAGGTGATTGACATTGTACTTATCATTGAAGCCATTTGGTACTTTTTATTCGCTGTTAACTGACAATGTAATATTTTTAGACAAAGCAGAATGAACTGCGTTTAAATTAGGATAAAATCAACAATTATTGCATAAAAATACATAACTTTCAACCGTGTAATTGAAAGTGTTTTTCAATTATCGTGCTCAAAGATAGATAGATAGATAGACATAAATTCAAAAATGTGTTTTTCCGATTCGGTGGGTTTTGAAATGTAGAGATACGTCGAAATCTTAAGCTAGAAGTTTGACGTTTACAATACTTTCACTTCGTATTCGAGATCTTAATAAAGAGAATTATGTGCTTGTTGGTGCTATGCAAGAAAAATTGTTAGCGTAAGAGCTAATTTTGCACAGATATACTTTGATAGGTGGACTTTCACACGATTTTTTTTATCTTTATTAAAATTATAATTAAAGATTAAACGAAATTCTGGCTTTTTTCCAGGATAACTTCCCAAAATGCTTAATACAAAAATGAATTTGAGTCAACTTAGAATTCAAACAATTATTTTTCTAAAGACACCATGTCAAGTTGGTGAACAATGTTTATTTAGTATTAATAATTTTAATAACATTTTCAGTAAATTTTAAAATAATATAGTTCACTATTTTAATGAAATTTAAGCAATTTTCTAAGCGGCTGCGAATATTTAATCTTTTATTTAATTTCATTGATGATCAAGCATGTAAATTCCATTTATTTCTTACGTCTTGCGTCAAGTTTAAGTAAAAAAAAAGCAATGATCAAGAATTATTGCTATTTTCTCAAATATATTTTATTGTTTAAAATTGTACTGTAGTTTCATAAGTTTATTAAATTATATTACCGATTAAATACAAAACATATATTGTGAATGCATATAAGGATATCGAGAAGGTGGGAGGTATAGTTCGGTTCAGTTATATTAACGCAACACTAAGACTATTTCGGAAGGACCTCGTAATTTTGGCGACTTGGTTAGGCGACGAGGACGACACCTGATGTGGCAACCACTCTCTAAACTTGCACTCCAGTGGGAGGATGTTTTGTCCCGAAGGATTTAAGGTGCACCAGAGCCTCTTACACGATGGTTCTTCTGTGGAATCGGTTCTCAAACCTGAAATCCTCCAGTTCCGAAGCTGAGACCTTACCACCAGGCCGTGACTGCCTGTATCGAGAGGGAGGGAGGGTAATAAGTACACTAAATGTCCTCAGTATGTACACTTTATTCCTAAAATCCGATTATTAAATTATTTATCTGATATGCGATGTATTTTTGAACGAATCAGTTACAAAGGAGAAAAGTAAAAAAATGCATACACTGTCATTTTCAATAAAGTAAGAAGTTAAACACAAACTGTACAACATAACGCACTATATTGTGAATATATATAAAAATATCTAGAGAATATTCATCATGCTGCTTGCAATTAGGTAAGTTGTCATTTCTGAAGAATTTGGTTAAATTAACGAGTTAATACAAACGTTGTTATTAAATCTTTAGGTTGTAAACATTACAGCTTCAAAGAAAAACATCCAGTTAATAATTTAAGCTTCTTAATTCCCTTTACAGAAATCAAGAAAGTCAATTTTAATTCACTTCACTTGAGGGTAGTAAAAAAAATCTCATTATTCCACTAGAATAATTACGTTAACGAAGTAGCATGAAATCTTCTTCACTGGAGATTGGAAATTTCTGAAACTTCATGAAAGTGAATATATTAGCTTGTAGTACCCCTTTAAAAAAGAATTTTCTGAGGTACTTGAGTAGAAGAATTTCCTAGAATCAAATGAATAAAAAAAGAAACTGTAATTGCAAACTCCAAGTACCAAATGTTTTCGAGGAAAATAGATAAAAAAAAAATTAAGAATTTTTCCCCCCAGCTTAATTGCTTCTTTTCAGATCCGAATCAAAAACAAGCCTTGTTTAGGAAATTTGTGACATTTCATCAGTAAACACGGTATCAATGCTTCATTATAAAAAGAATCCTTCTTAGAAAAAAGAAAATTATATAAAAAAAAGAAGATCTGAACATCTAATCGAGGGTATCTATAGAATGTTAATGTTTTAAATCAATTCATAAATCATTTTATTTTAATCTTTACTCTTCATCGTATAGAGTAATAATTCACAAAAATAAATGTTTTAATATTATGAATATTTATTACATATTAATTTTTTTTGTCGCGTGACAATTTTAAGCCAAATTTTTGCTCAGTATCTTCTGGGAGTCAAGACCCCTGAGCACCCGAGGGCAGAAGTCTGACTTCCAGCTCAAATGAAGATAGCACACACACACTCACTTGCACAACCCCTTATTAAAGGGGGGGGGCTCATTTTCACGCATCTCCCAGAGAGAACACAAGGAAGAGAACAATTATGCCCGAACCAGGACTCGAACCCAGAACGCCTAGATCACGGGGAAGACGCGCTACCCCTAGACCAGGACGCTGGTATTACATATTAATACTTAATAGATACTAAGAGCAAGTACGCTCTTAAATCTGAGAGCCACAACAATGGGAAATACTGTAGTCAAACATTTACGAAAATGTTCTTTAAAGATTATTAAAAAAAAGGAAAGCAATGTTTATAAATAAAATTGATATAATTGAGTAGATTTTATATTTTATTTTTAAGTGGTATGAAAATATATAAAAATTGCTTCGTGCTGTACTATGCTATGAAGTTGTTGAGAAAAAAACCTCTTTAAAATGATTAATTATTTGAAATCTAATTCTTAATGAGCATCTACTAAGGCGGGCAAACGAACATGCAAAATTTTGTAGCTTCAAGATATAACAATCTATCCTATTGAGAGTTTTGATTATTTTTTTCATATACATATTGCCCTTTAAAGGATAGTATGCCAGCTTGTAAACATTATCGTGGCTAAAAATAGGAAAGAAAAGGAAACGTAGAGTTAATCTTTTTGTGTATATGTATATTTTTGCTCCAAAAATTTCTAGATTTTTTTGTGAAATAATGGATGCTTCTTTATTTCTTTCGTATGAACTTCGAAGTAACTACTCTATGCAATTACCAATTTTTGCATCGATATAAAGATAAAAATGAGGATTACATAGTATACAAAGATAAAAATGAGGATTGCATAGTATACAAAGATAAAAATGAGGATTGCATAGTTTACAAAGATAAAAATGAGATTGCATAGTATACAAAGATAAAAATGAGGATTACAACCTCTTTCTACTTTCTTCTAGGATGCCTTTATCAATACTCTCTGGGACGAATTTACATATTTTGCAATGCACATTATGAAGCAATCTTTATTACTTTTATTTTATTAGTCTTATTGTCTATATACTGCCAAGCGTCCATGTTTGCATAAAATATTATTGAAGTAGACATTAAAATATTTATAAAACCGAACAAGTGTATGTAATTAAACATACAGGAACCTGATAATGATAAAGTATTAGTATTAACATACGATAATGAATATTGATGATTATCGTGTATATAGAATATTTTTCCAAACTTATTTATTTAGATATTAGGAAAAAAATTTTTTTTTTAAATCGAACTTAGCTGCATTTGGCGGCTGCCTAGTTGGAAATTTGCCATTGGATGCACTTCTTCGGAACTTGAGAATCGTCGCAAAAATTCTTTATCCGAGATAAACGAGCAGCATTCCGAGTCATTGCTGAATGACGATATACATTTAAAAAATTCGACTCACATAATAAATTTAAACTGGAGATAAAAAAAAATAATGCACTTAAATTCATGGATTCTTATCGCAACTTTACATAGATCTCTGGTTTTCAGGATATATAATATATAATGGATTTCGAATCCTGTCGGCTAAATAATATGTAAAAGTATTTTGGTTGAAGCAGAGTGCAGGTTTGAAGACATAGACGAGACGTTGTATTTTTCATTCTCTTTTATATCCATATCGGGAAAGCAATTTATTTACAAGCAGACGCAGCACGGCACAAAAGCAGAAGTAAGAAAGAAGCCAAAAGGGCCGATACAACTGATCACTAGTCTTATATAACATGTGATTTCCAGCCACGTGCCAATTCAATACACGTGGTGACATTTGACACCTTTTCAAGGGCACCGAAGGGATCACTTTCTTTTGAGACGTAGATTGATTGCGCAGTAATTTTGACACAACTTCATACGTGGAATGAGATCAGAAAATAAGAGAAAATTTTACTATGGGCTAAATTAAGATCAATCTTTGGAAATTAATTTGATTTAAATTAGATATTAAAATATCATTACATAAAATCAGATATCTCCATCTGGATGGGATGGACTAGATATTAGATTAGTATTTGACGCGGTCTTGAAATTAACATATTGAAATACCAGTTATGTCATTGAATCGTTCAGATTTAACTAAAAATAAAATAATAAATACTGATTTGTATTTTGAAAATTTCGCATGATGACATAGCTTTATTCGCTTTCTTAATAGAGATTGGTGCAAATTGCAGCAAAGAAGCATTTATATGTTGAAAGATGATCATAAATTTTTGGTAATATAATCAACATTATAAGATATCTTAAAGTCACTCCATTTAATGATATTTAAGTTATATTAGGCTATTATGCTTATATGCTATTAAGTTATATTAATTATGCTAAGTTATGCTATTTAAGTTATTATTTGGTTCATCATTAGGGTGACATATCATTGAGCAGATCAAGGAACAAACAATTCATCTTTATTTTAATTTTGTAATTTCACTATCCTGAATATTTCACTTTCTACGCCATGATGTATGACAACAGCAATTACGATTAATTAATCCTATAAATAGTTTATTAATAATTTACATTTGCAAATAAATTTCTATTTTTTATATTCGTTGACATAAATTTTAATAATAAAAATTATATTTATTATTTTTCATATATCTCAAAATAATTTAAACAAATTTTAATATGGATTCAAATATTTTTATTGTTTTAGTTTTTAATTAAACTTTTCATTTTCTTGATATCCATTTTTTAAAAGAACATTTATTAAAAAAAAGAATAACTCTACTTTATAAAAATATTAAAGTGAGAACAGATGGAAACAAAATTTCAGAGAATTTCAACTACAAAAAGGTAGAAACTGATGGTTATAAAACTAAAGAATAAAAATATTTATTCAAAAAATGCAAATATTTATAATATTTCAAATTATTTTCAATATCGTTTTCTTCTTAAATATTTATTTTCGTATTTATCGTCTGCTAAATATACAAAATATTTATAATTTCTAGGAAAATGAATTGCCAAAAAATATTTTTATTTCAACGCATTGATTATTATTTTTAAAACGAAAAAAAAAAATGATGCCATTTACAATACTGAAATGAACAAATTTACCTAAAGCGTTTTAAATTAAAAGCAATCTCCAATCAAATCCCAAACAAAACTTTGTTAGAAAACTTTTAAACAACTCTTCCCCGTACAAAGCATCACTTCAAACTCACTCCCTATTTCCCATTAAGCAAAGGGTCAAATAGAACTAATTAGTCTGGGATTTCCAAATCTAATTTAAATTTTCGGCGCCACGCGGACCAGTGTAAGTAAAGTTCTATGACATCTGATGATGGTCGGGAACAAGCGAAATAATTGACTGAATTTGTTGCCGTTATGTTCATGCCAACAGTGAAATCGAATGAGTAATATTTGCTGAATTAAGAATATATACTATTTATTTCACACACACACACACCCTTACCACACTCCAAAAATGCTCCATTTTTTAAAAATTTCTAATTACATTTTCGAGCATCACTATACTTCGAAGTATATTTTATTAAGTGTTTACTTATGAAAAATTAATAAATAAACATTTGGCATGATATGGAAAAAAATTATTTGCATACATATAAGTATTCCTGAAGTGTATTTGCATACATATTGTTATTATACAATCTTGAATATACCAGATAAAATTTCTGTTTACTGTTTTCATTTTCTTTTGTAAAATATTTTTCTTTCTTATTCAGATGCATTTCTCAATGGACACTATATTAATTTTGTTTCATAATAATTAAAAAAAATGAATTTAACATTGTTTTAATTTTGCTTCTTAAAGGTATGCGGATTAAGTTTAATTTTTGTATAGATTGCAGCATTTTAAAATGATATAATTTCAACTTATAAATCTAATACACGATAATGCAATGTTTTTATAAGGCGCAATCATGACAAGTTAAAGGGTAAAAATGAATCAAATTGGGACTACTTTACCTTAAAGATTGATTGAGATTTAAAATATATGACTTCTTATTTCGTGCTGTAAGTTCATATTTACTTTACTGCTCACAAATATGAATTGCATTTTATATATATTTTTTAAATACTATTAATATTGTATGAAAGAATTAGTTGTTAGCAGTTTTTAAAAATTGTCTAAATTTTGAGAGTTGAAAATTCTTTGAATAAACAATATTTCTCATTTTAACAAAAAATAAAGATCCAGACGAGATAAAGATTTTATTTATTATCATATTTTAATAAAAAAAATCTTTTACATTTAATAACGGCTTTAATAATTTTTAGCTAATGTTTTGAAATGTGCCAGCTTCAGTTTTTACTATAAATATTTGCTATGCTTTATCTATCTATTTATCTCGTATTTTGCTCACAAATATCGGAGTATGATAAAAAAAAATTAAAGATTTTAATAATTAAATAGTTAATTTTTAAGTGATAAAAATTTATAAATATTTTGTCTCAAGCAAGGCTAAGTATTCAAACCTGTAAGTATTACTGCAACACCATGGCAATATACAGAAAACAAGCATACATGCATGGAATATTTAATGCAGTTTTTAGCAAACTAATTAAATGCTTATTGCTCTTTATTATACTTCAGAGTTACAAAGTGGTAAATAATCGTATATCTTTATTATTTATATTCAAGATCTTACTACTTTATTATCTGTATCACTTAATTATGAATCGGAAAGCAGTACAAATAATATATATATATATAAAAGTGTAAATACTTAGAAAAGCCTTAAAAAAACCGAAATGAAAGTTCATATTAAAATATTCAAGGCGATTTTTCAAAAGTATTTCAATTTATTGTCAAAAATAAACATTTTCATTAGCTATTGTGTTACGCTGTTTATAAAACCTCACAAGCAATTGCTTTTAAATACTCCTGGCAAATTAAAATGTATTCGTTTATGGAATGTTTTTCGTAATGCAGATATCATTATATAAAGTATATTACAGCTGCAACATAATATTAATGCAACTTATGTAAATTAATTTTTTAAATATGTAATATTTAATGTAAACTTATATTTATATAAAATACTATAATACATCAAATCCTCGAAGCGTATTAAAGTTTATTTTTAATTAAAAAAGAGAAAGCAGTTACTCCAAACAATTTTTAAAAATCTCAGGAAGCTATTTTATTTCAAGTTATTAACAATTTTTAAAGAAAGATATTAAATATATTGAAATATTAAAAAAAAAAAACTTTGTGAGGAAATAAATTACATAAATATAATATAAAATGCTTGCGATATTTTTATTCAGTAATAAGGTTAGCATGAAATACAAAATAATATTTTCTGTATATGAAAATATATATAATAAAAATTTTATTCTTTATTTTAATTATCAGGTTCTTAAGTCCCGTAGTGTAACTGAACTAAAATTCTGATTTTTGAAAATATACTCTGAAATTTGTATTGAATGTAGCATACTAAGGAGTTATGAATTTCCATATTTTATATGCAAAGTTTATAATTATTATAATTAGTTATTATTATTATAATTTTCTGAATTTTTATCTGGAGATACATTGATGTTCAAAAATAAAATCCTTATTCTACAATAGCTTCTTCACAACATTAAAAAAAAAACTGTTGCTATATTTTCCGTTTAAATATACACCAGAATCTTTTGGATAAAATTAGGTTACCATTAGTAGCTATCTGACATTCCTTAAGATAAAAGGCAGCACTGAAATGTATTTATTGAATGTAACATACTAAGGAGTTATGAATTTCCATATTTTATATGCAGAGTTTATAATTATTATAATTAGTTATTATTATTATAATTTTCTGAATTTTTATCTGGAGATACATTGATGTTCAAAAATAAAATCCTTATTCTACAATAGCTTCTTCACAACATTAAAAAAAAAAAACTGTTGCTATATTTTCCGTTTAAATATACACCAGAATCTTTTGGATAAAATTAGGTTACCATTAGTAGCTATCTGACATTCCTTAAGATAAAAGGCAGCACTAAAATGTATTTATTGAATGTACATTTTGAAATAATGTTTTTTACCTGCTCTAAATTTATAAATATGCCGCATAATAAACAAATATTTGAAATTCGAGTTAAATATTTGAAAACTTTATTGACAACTGAACAAAACTAAATATTAGGGATTTCAATTTATTAGTTATATTTCACATGTTTTTAAAGTCAATGTTTTGTAAATTTTATTGATCATATTTTAAGAGTGTAAATGTTTTACTTTTTGTCATGGTAATGTCAGTATATATTCTTATGACACAAAAATGCATCTTAAAAACAATCCAAAATTCTTTAACCTTTTCAACATAAAGTTTTGAAAGATATAAATATGATAAATAATTAAATACAAGAAGATTTGATTTGAAACACACAATGATTAATTGCGTTATTAAAGAGCATTTAATTGATTGATTGCCTTTATATGCACAAGGACTATTAGTCAAGTTGAGCCAAAATAGATTTTAAAAGGATACAAAGATTTTAGACAAATAAAGTTAAGAGCTGGAATCAACTTTAATGAATCTTCTTATCACCAAGGATGCCAACAATATCAAGTCGCTATTTAGTTAACATGCAACTTAAAGTAAATTTTAGTAAACATATTTGTAATAAGCTGCTTGCTGAGTTTGGTTTAGTTATATTAACGTACTGTTTTAAAGCAACGCTAGGGCTATTTTGGGGCGGACCTGGTAATTTCGTCCCACAATCAGATGACGAGGACGCTAAAATAATTATTTTACTCACTTGTTTGGATAATCATATTGCCAAAATTGAAAAGGCATATAAAAGTAAAATTAAACCAATTAAGTATCAGTTGAAGTTCGACGAGCGAGGATAGAACCTGGGACCTTATGGTTCGCAGTCCAGTGGAAGATTGTTACGAGCGAGCATAGAACCTGGGACCTTGTGGTTCGCAGTCCAGTAACATGACCACGATACAAAAGCAATTGCTCGTGTAGCGTAGGTGTTAACTGGCTTATAAGCTTTCACCACAACTCCGTAGTATGGTGAAGAAAACCATGTGTTGCAGATTCTGTAAAACTAATGCAATTCTTATATGTTTAAGGAATGTTATTAAAATACTCACATAACATTCGGGCATGGCGATAACTATCAAAAATGTAACTGAATGTAAATGTGAAACAAATTTAACTCTTCCTTATAGCCTTGGGAATTTGGTAAAGGTCATGTTCGTAATTTGATTATGAATTTTAAAAAATCCAAATCCAAATTAATTTAATTAATTAGGCAAAAGTGCATCATTAATGTAGCTAAATTAATACATATACGTAAATAAAAAAAACCTGGGCACGGACAGTAGATTTCACTGGTCTGCCTATAAATATTGAATGATTCGCTCTAAGAGTCAAGCATGGGATATGCGATTCTGCGCACTGAAGTTATTAGATTGCCATCAGACAAGTGTAACCTTAACAATTTTTTCTTTCCCATCCTTTCATTATAGAAGAATTTTCATTAAAATGCTAGAATTAAATAGATGTTGCCTATGCTCATTAATATATAACAATACGGATATTATGAATTCCAGAACAAAATCTTTTTAAGAATTCGCCGCCTAAACTTCGGCCATGCCTACGTTACATTCCTCAAGATGGAATATTTTCACATTGAGAGTATGGGGAAAAGGGGCACACGGTTCATCATCTGAAAATTGTAGAAATTCATTATATAATCTAAAATAGCAACAAACAGATAGATAATGTAACCAATCTAAATCCATATGTGGTAATAGGAACTCGGTCTATCTACTTAACAGGCATAGATTTTATACACATGGTGACACACGCGATCTTGACTTTGTATCATATCAGCGTGAATTCCATAAAATATTTGTCATTTTCATCGTTTTAGCTCAGAAGAATGTCTTGTTTCCCTTTTGAATCTTTCATGGATACTGTATATGAATATTTCAAATGTTATATTTGTTTGAGAAAACATACATTTCCATGTGCAGCTATAGAGTATTAGTATTTCGAGTGTCTTCAGTTTTTCCCGAAACAACTTCCGAGCAAATGCCATTGTAAGAATGGGAAGACAATGATAAATAACTAATGACAAACAGGTGCTGCAGAATTTCAATTCCTGTGACCATGACTGATCGATTTCGCTGAGGGAAATTCAAGACTGCAGGCAAGGACCAGACTAAGATGTATTTAAATACTCGTGTTTACTCGGAAAACTCACTCGGGAGTACTCGGTTCCAAACAAACTTCCGACAACGAAGCGAAGACTTAATTAAAATCTCGACTCAGCCCAGTATATCAATCACAGCGATGCGGAGTTTATCTCCTCGCAAGAACCGAAATTTAATAAAAGTCTCTTCAACCGAATTATCAATTAGACTTTGACATATCTTGAATTATTTGAAGGTAATGCATTTTGGATCGCCCCTACAAGATCTCGAGATCGAGCAGTTGATATAACTTACTTTGATGTAAAAAAAAATAATAATGATGATTTAAATGAGCGCTGAAATTTAATTAAATATGGTTATTTAGCGCAGTTTTCAATTACATTTTTTTATTTGAAGAAATCTAAGAAATAAAAGCGAAAGAAAGGCCACTAAAGTTAATTCAGAAACTTAACTGTTTCTACATCTGAGAAACGTATCTTGGAAACGTAGATAAACTAATTTTTTTTTATTGATTTCTGCTACAATTAAGAATATATCATTACTTTGGATTAAAAAAAATCCTCTAAATTTGAAAACTAAATTTATGTTTGATTTTCCTTAATTTGTCTTTAACTGATTTTGCTATTATTTAAATCCTTTTGTGGATTTCATCACATTGTATAATTCGTTGATAAATTTCAACTAGTTGTAGAATTGTTTACGTTTTGTGAATTTTTTTATTATTTAACCTGTATTTAACCAGAACTATTATAAATTGATTCTTTGTAGAACCTGATAGGCTATTTTTTGAAGAGGGGAGGATTAAAAATAACCAAGAATTGTGCAGCCTGCCTTAATTTCCCACCAATTCTGTAACGCCTGCTGCCCTTGTACGAACCAGGGTGTTCTCTCTGAAAGCTTCTTGACTTTATAATCTAATTAGAACACCCGGGGAGCATCTCAAAATGAGGATGAGATGCTTCCGACATGGTGGTTGGATCTCGCCACCCTGGAGGGTACACAAAAAGATGGGGGATCTGGCTCCTCCCATCGATGATGGGGCGTACTTCCTTCGGGGATGGTTGTACCGTGGCCGGTGATCGCCCTTATGACTCAACCACTGTTCCCACCAGTATTGCTGTTGCGCCGGTCCGTCATCCGGTAATTGTTCCTTCGTGGTGGGTCGAAGGTCAGATGTACGACTTATATTCTTATTAAGGCGTAGCTTATTTTCTTGGATTAGGAAAATCAAGGAATAATCAGTGTTTTAAAGGAAATATGTATTTACTCCTGTCAATATTGCCAACCCGAACATGTAAATTTTTATAAGTACCAAAGGAATAATAATTCTAATTTTCTTTCTGATTAAGTTGCAAGTAGGTTAGTAAAGATGGGAGCATAAAATTCGAGTGATCTACCGATTCGGGATAAGGAGAGTGACGGAATATTGGAAAAGTATTAGGTATATGTTTGGTGTATAAAGAAGGTCAGTACTTTACAACCACTATTTTGAGTATTACTATCTATTGAAGCCTTTTTTCGCTCTCTGACAGCTTTGGTAGGATGTAACCAAAAAGCGATGTAAAATTGAGAGCTTTTATATTCATATATATTGAAAACTCTGCTTAAAAAGTATTGAAACAATCAGCCAATTGCCCAATGAAAGATGGGCAAGAAGCCATAGGTGTACAGTGCGGTTATCTATGAGTTTACAATGGAAATAAAAATTTATGCGAGTTTTCATTTTTAAAACTAATTATGCTGCAGTGAAGAAAAGGGAATATATACACAAGATGTCTTTTGTCTTTCCTATGTTGTTGGTGCCGGCTAATAAACATTTCATATTAATGTAATCAATTTCCATGGATGAAAGAAAAGAATAATTATTTATAAAAAAAATCACAGAAATGTACACATGACAGAAAGGAAACTCGCATATAATACTAGTCACAGAACTACCAAAGAAAACCTCAGTAGATATAAATAGATCATGGGATTATACATCGTTAAGGGGATTGCAAGAGAATGATATATTTATTATGCGATTTATTAATAAATCAGAACAAAAAGAATGTTGCATCAAAGACGGATTTCATAAAAGAACTTAATTTGGTAATCTCTCATTTCTTTTTAAAATAAAATATCAGGATAATTAAAAAAACGAATAAAGAAATGATTGATAACTTTTAGACATTTCTTTTTTTTTTTCATCGAAAGAGATTGCAGTTCAACAGATAAATTCCCTTCATTTTGTAGGTGATGATGATTGCATTTTGATTTATCTCAACTTATAGCAAAACTTGTTTGTAATGATGGAATCTTTTAGTCACCTTTTCATTCATTTCTTGAAATATTATAGTTTACACTTAATATGCATTCACGATGAAAATACTCTATTTTAGTGTTTTAATATTGTAGTTACAAGTTAATAAATAATTTAATTAAATTCCGTTTCTATAATGTTAATATTATCTGATATTGAGCTTCAAAAGGTTATCTAAAAATAAGAAATTGGAAAAACTAAAATCAGGAAATTGGAGTTATTTAGCATAGTAATAAAAGAGTGGTTTCAATTCAATTTATTATTTTCAAGATTAAATTCTTCATAAAAAAAAGTGTTTTCAACCCTTTTATTTTATATCTGTCTTGTTATGCCTTTTTACGAATGTTTTCAATCAATAGCTTCAATAAGGCAATAGGAAATCAATATTCCTCATCGTTCATTCATTTCAATACAAATGTATATCAAGAGAATTTTTAGATAGCTCCAAAGGAAATTTCAAATCATTCGGTTGCTTCTTCAAGAAAATTGAGTGCCCACCTAGTTCATTTTCTCCCCTATTCCCCATACGTGAATTGAATCTATCACACTTCCGTTCTTCAAAAGCAGAATGAGAAAAAGAGAGAGAGACAGAAAAAAATATGGAAAAAATGGCGATCAACCCACCGACTATAAACATCCGGTTAAAAAGACTTCATATTTCTACAAAATCCAACTAGGAAATAAAAAAAAGAAAAATTCAGGCTCTTAGTATCCGTCAAAAAAGACCACCTCTCGAATAAAAGCAATGGGTATATTACCCCAAAAAAGGAAAACAAGATAGAAAAGATCCATCTTCGAAACATTCTTGCGACTGAAATCAATCACAATAACTTTCTTTCTCCTGCAGCGCCATCTACCGACAAGTCTGGCCCGAAGGGAACGTTTTGACGCCTCTATAGGGAGATGGCAAAGCTGCAAAAGGCTAGACAAGAAAAAGTCAATGTAGGCCGTAACTCTGTTAGAAGAGTAGAGCAATGATGGGGAATGATACCTGTCGGATTATTGTCAGATATTTTGTGGCGCGAGAACGTGCGAGGGCGAAATGGCCGGGAAAAACTGTGATTTATTGCTTCTGGTCTGTTAGGGCATAATAAAAACGCGACAGTATTTTTGCGCTTGGGGTGACATGAAATAGAGAGTCACTTTGTTCCCATGTTGTGCCTGTCATTGGATGAAACATCGGTATTTTAAAGTTTCGCCATATTTTTCATTCGGACACTACACCGGTGCTTTCTTTTTCTTGCGGAATTTTGTTTTCCCTTTTTACAAGAAACTGCAAAGTGTTTGGCGTAATCTTTAAAATTACCGTATGCGGATGTAAATTTTGATAAAAGATCGCTTTTGATTTACATGGCGAACAACCACCCAGTGTTTATAAAAATTTATTCTAACGTAGATCAAGTTTCAACAATGTAAAGCATGAGACTAAAATAGATAGTAAGCATTTGACATCGCGTTATACTTATTGAATTTATTTTTTAAGCATTTGTGCTTATATACATATGCGCTTATTATGCGTATGCATATTATTCACTTATTCTTATGTACTTATGTGTTTATTTTTTATGCATAATCTACTACTAAATATAAATATAACATGGCTTTTAATTTTTGTAAGTAAATTAGGTCAGTTTTTGACAGATTATATAAACTGATTAATGAATCCGAAAACACGGCATAGTATAATGATAATATGTTAGTAAAAAATAGCAACACGTTGTTAAAAGCTAATTTTTCTCATGCAAACGTAACGTGTTTATTAATGTAAATATTATTTTCATTTAAAATTTTGCAAACAGTCCGAAACTGCACAGCATGTTGTACAATATTGTGGAATATTACAATATTTAATATTCCCTAATATTTTACAACAGTGTGGGATAGCACATTACTCAATATTTAACAATACCATGCGATAGCACATTACTCAATATTTAACAATACCATGCGATATTACATTACTCAATATTTAACAATACCGTGCGATATTACATTACTCAATATTTAACAATACCGTGCGATATTACATTACTCAATATTTAACAATACCGTGCGATATTACATTACTCAATATTTAACAATACCGTGCGATATTGCATTACTCAATATTTAACAATACCGTGCGATATTGCATTACTCAATATTTAACAATACCGTGCGATATTACATTACTCAATATTTAACAATACCGTGCGATATTACATTACTCAATATTTAACAATACCGTGCGATATTACATTACTCAATATTTAACAATACTGTGCGATATTACATTACTCAATATTTAACGATATTGTGGAATATTAATTACTCAATTTTTGACAACAGAATATCATACAATATTTTGTAATATAAAGTATTTTATAGAGAAAATAAATCCCTTGATCCAATGAACTGATGAATTAATGGCTGTAACAATGCGAGAAATTGAAATGGTTAGACGTTGATAAAAAATGGGAACGCATTAATAAAAGCTAGTTTTTCTCACGCTAGTTTCAAAAAATTATTCATGCATAAATATTTTTTTTTTTCATTTTAAATTTTGTAAACAGATTCTGGTAGAACAGAGCATATTTGCACTACATTATGCAATATTTTGTGATGTAGCAGTAGCATTACTCTATCTTCTCTTTTGGATAATAGATGGCAATGCCTGATTAGGTATGTATCCCATGGTGCACTGCGATTGTAATGATAATGAGAGGATATACTGCTCTGTTGAAGTGTGCGCGCGTGAATGTCTTGTCTTCGTGTTTTGTGTGAAATATGATCATAAAAGAAATGTTCCCTAAAATATACGTCCTGTTGCTTCCATTGCACGGATCATAATGATCTTCATTCAACCACAGTGATATTAATCAATATTAAAAATATTGTATAATATATGCACACTACTGAAATATTTGATTAAATGCACTTAAAAATGAAGCATTTTTGACAAAATGTGATGATGGATTAATATCTCCAACAACACTCATGATATATTATAATGGTACTATTTTAAAAAAATAACGTTTTGAAAAAAAGCTAGTTTTTTTCAGGCAGTCGTAATGTATTTATAAATCCAAATGTTATTTTGATTTTGAATTTTGAAATAAAACAAAACACTTCTCATTGGAAGTTTCGATAGAGCTACCAAAGGCTACAACATTACATACTGTTACGAATCTGTGATGCTGCTTCCCAAGCATAGTTGGTTCCATCATCAGAAAGACTGTTTTACAGTCATCTGTATTGAACGGAGTCCGGGTGTCGCGTCGGAAGTTCCAGAGCTTGGCGACCATTTGGCGACTTTGACGCCAAAATAGATTATACCCGAAACATCGAGAATTTTTACAATCCGTCCATTAGGAACCGAGATACGGCTCGAACGTTTCTGATTGGTTGAGAGGCTTCTAGCCCAGCCTCCTGAGACCTATAAAAGGAGGCAGTCTGCAGCTGCCGGGGTAGTCAGCAGAGTAATCGGAACCGACGGTGAAGAACGAATCTTCCAGAGATTAGCAGAGCAGCGACGGAGTCAAGCTAGTGCTGAACTAAGCTGGGCGCTACTGTCTGCAGTAGAGTCTTGCTGTGTGCAAGTCTCGGCTAAAAATAATTGTCTTCTCTATGTATATAGAGAAGACAATTGTAGAGAAGACTATGTATATAGCTGTCGTCTTTGTGCTGTCCTGTGTGTCTTCGTGTAAATAAATTACGTTTTTTTTTTTTTTTTTTTTCCTCTACTGCCGCCTGCTGATTGAGCGTTCTTCACACCATATAACTTCCACTATCCAAACGAACCCGGGAAAGTTCGTAACAATACTACAATAATGGCATGTTAGGAAAAAGTAAGAAATTATGTTTTAAATTTTGTAATAGATAAAACTAGTTTTTCTCGCACAAACTCAATGTTCTCATGAATATTATTATTTTGATTTTAAAAATATAATAAAAGTTTACAAAATGCATCAATGACTCCAACAACGTATGACATATTACAATGATCCTACCATGATAGTACATAGGCTTAACATGGCATTAGGCTGATAAGTAGTTTTTCTAATGCATACTTAAAATGGCAAATTTATCGGAGAGATCAAGTTTCTATCAATTAATGTAATATTAGTTTGTTTCATATTTTGTAAATAAAATTAACCAATTCCGACAAGTCGCATCTGCTGATCAATGATTCATATAACATGACATTTCAAATATATGTCATGAAATTTATGCATGTATCGATCAATATACAAAGCAACTTGTTGTAGTTTCATATTGCTCATTTTTCTCTTCGTCTGCTCTGTGAAGCTTTGAAACATTTTCTTTAAAGAAGACAATACTCTGAATGAATGTTAAACTTTACAGACAGGGATAAGTTTCTGAATTTCAAAATTTTCAGCAGAATATATATTCTATATCTCAAAGAACTCTTTCAGAAAATCGCGGAATATATTTGTTGTAGTGCAGTTCTTCAAAAGGGTATCCAGTCTATTCTCATTTTCCCCATTTATAAAAGTCAAGTAAAAAATTGTATTCGATTATGTAATAAGTCGTCTTGAAATATATATAAATTGAATTTGCCCAAATTGCTATGTTCCTATTCATAAATATTCATTCATTTTTTTAAATAATTTTTTTAAATTTTTTGTGAACATTCCACTTTTTTTAGTCTCTAACTATTTTCCATGTTAAATTTTTTCGTATAATAAAATTTGGATAATTAAAAGCCAAAGAATCGGAGATATACGAAACAAATATAATGGCCATCTAAATATAATTTAGAAAACCAGCAGTTCTTGTAAGGTTATCTTCCACTTTTTGCATTTCATTAGATGAATTGATATTTTAGAATTGAGATCTTTAAACTTTTAAGTTTTTACTTTTTCATTATTTAATTAAATGACACCTTTCCCGGGAAAATACTGTTTTGATTGAAAATACATAGAGTTCTTAAGGTATTTATGAATTATGTGCAATTTCTATATCAAATTATAACACCTCTGTATGATTTCCCTTCAGCTTATAAATTTGTGAATTATTTTTAAGATACCAGTATGAGATATGGGCACAATGATAACTTAAGGAAAAAACTAACTGAAATCAGATTTTTTTTTTTATTTACAAATAGAAAAATTAAAAATTATAATACGAATATGTTAATTAAAGCACAATATAAATAAGTTTTACATGATATAATGTTATTTATTCTAAATGTTAATATTAAATAATCTTCAAAAGTTAAGCGAATGAAGTCGGGTTCTTTAAAATATTATTTTAGCAATAAAAATATAAATATGCTAAATAAAATATATACATAGCAATTTTTAATTAAAAAAATGTGAGTTGGATGCCTAATCCGTTAGGAGCTTCCTCCTTTGCTAAAAATAAGCCAATTGTTGTGTCCATAACCATTAACAAAATCACGAGAGAGTCTTCTGTTATTCTCTAGTTAGTTCACTCTTAAATTGCTGAAACACTCCAAGGTCTGTCCCAAAGTACCATGCATGGTTCACTAGAGATTTCTAAACATTTCCATTTTTTCAGTTGAAAAGATTTCAGAGTAATTAAAGGCATCTCTATGATTGGTTTCAGCAGAAGCAAGGTCAAGGGATGAACTATCTCAATGTAATGCAACCCGAGTTGGAATTGGGCCCATTAGAAATATTTGGAGTGTTAAAAGGGTAGACAAGACATAAGATCCAAAATATCCAAGTTTGCCTTTTCCCATGCATTTATCCAATCAGTAAGGTGCTATAAAAAGGTGTGATTGTCAATATTTATTATAACTTGCTTCATTCGTCATAATATTGATTTCTTTAAATCGCATTAATACTTTCAAGATATATATCGCTTCTAATAAATTTCTAAAGTAGATCATCAGAATTGTTTATTAAAAGAAATTCTTAACAATGCAGTTTTTGCATGCTACCCGAATGTCCATAACGGAATTTGGATTAGCAACTTAGCATAGCCATTCAAATACTACAATGTGAGTAAATTTGTAACTGTTACTTCAGTAATGACTAAAATATAAGCAGTTTTTTTTATTTAGTTATTCTTGACGTAAAATGCAGTGCTAGATAAAACTTATTATCTTCTCAGTACTATTTTCCATCATACAAGTTACAATAGAATAAATTCATCGGTTAACCCTTTTACCACGAATTTTTAAAAGATCTTTTCACTTCATTTTCTAGGGATTTTTAAAAATCGTTTTTAAGCATCAGACTGGGACTTCGTAGTCAACCTAAAAAAACGTTTATTAGGAATTATTTAAATTAATTTTAAAAGGGTGGTAGGGTATATATGTCCTGTCAGTAGTCAATGGAGTAAAGCCAGTATGATTTATATAAGTGTGATATAATAAATCTATCCCTTTACCCATTTTTATATTTAAAATATATATAAAAAAAATCCTTCCAGCTCCAACCACAGGCCCAAATTTGGAAATTTTTCTTCATCGGAAAGCTCAAGATTTCTAATATGTTATCAATTATCAAGGGTGCTTGTCCGTCAATTCTTATTTTCGAGAGAAACTACAAAAATACCACTAAGTGTGCATTTTCTATGGAGAAAAACCTCTATATAGTCTCTCCTTTACAGATACTGCGTCTTTCTACCCAATTTTTTATTTCAAATGCAAGTTTGTGATCCCTAGAATTGTCATTAATAATCGCCTCTCAGCAGTTTTTAGAAATAACGTAAAATCAAACCCTCTTCTCAATATCTTGAGAGATTTCACCAATTAATTTCTTCTCTTTTCTTACATCAGTTAACCATTCAGATTGCCCCGTATTTATCGTGTAAGTATAATTTACCGAAGTCGGTTGGCATGACTAAATTAATATTATTGACATAATGGATGAACAACTGGTTTCCGAAAGCGGATAGAAATTTCATTTTTTTACATTGTTTACTATACTCTACTTATATCATTTCGATTTCTATCTCTCTATATACTGAAATCACTTGTATACTTATACTACTTCCGAAAAAGTGGATGTCCATCAACCATGAAACATCCTGTCTTTTACTTAACATCTAAAAAACTTCCATCGCCACTAGGTCTTAAGTATAAGAGTTCTTTGTCAACAACAACAAAAAAAGAAAAATAAAGAAACATGAGCATGATTAAATACATATTAGATATTTAAGAAATTACTCTGAGTAAAATAATCACACTTTCTTTACCTAATTGTTTCAATATTTCACGTATTTTATTCATAGTAGTTTCTTAATTCTTTGACATCGCATTTTTACGTAATTGCCTGCTTCTTAATCTCTCAATTCGTTATATAAAACAAAGATTTTCATTTTTATTTTGTTAAAATTATGCAATATTTCATGTTTTTATTCCTGCTATCGCGTGCATTATTATTTTGTTCCTTTAAAATTCAAGATCTGAAAACAACATCAAAATTTCCTGTTGTCCTTTTTATTACAAATACCACTTGTTCCAGTTCTCGCAACAAAGAGAGAAGACTTGGAAAATTGAATACCCATGCCGATTCGACATACCCAAATTAAGGTTTAGTGTACCAGATGCCTCGACAGAGAAATTTCAATCCAGCCAGCACTCCGGAGACATACTGGCCCAACCTCGCCGAGCTAAGGGAAAGCAGAGCTCCCTTGACAGTGCTTGAGCAGTCCAGGGCACTTAGGAGCACCACCAGGCCTGTACGAATTTATCGTACCTCCCATGTGGATTTATTCTATCTTTAAGATGTTACATTCATTTCCTGAACAGTGGCAGTATTTTAGACAATGAAATCTCTTATGAATACTCAATCTATTAAAGTGGGGAAAAAAGGTTTGTAGTTACAAGACTCAACTGATGAACGTGGAGAGAAAGTTATACAATTCTGATTACAAAATTTTTCCGGTATATGACAATACAAATATCTGGACGAGCCGGGAATGTTGATAGTGCTTGTCGGGGAAGAATTATATTTCACTAATGTTGGATTAGTCGCTTATATTTCTATCCACATACCACATTTTTATATGCTTGAATAATTTGTGTTTATAGAATTATCATTGATTTCATGTTCTTTCTCGTTGACTTTCATTATCCTGATTAGTCAAGATGACCGAAGTGGAATGGCTTCCACGCTTTTAATGATCCCACAAGCAAGTTTCACTCTTGACATACTTCGCCCATTCCACCAAGCAACATCCTACTGCCACGGTGAGATAGAAAGGCGGGAGTTTAAAGAGGTAAAGTCGCAAAACACAAATTTCTAATTTTTGTCGCGTTAAAATCATGCAATGACCCATTTTTTTTATTTATACCGTACCGTACCGTTCCGTTATAATCATGTTTCATTTAGTATTCCTGTGCTCCAAATAGTATCAAAATTTCTTTATAATCACGTTTGACATTATTATATTTTCATACTTTTTTTTTTACTATTTCATTTAATATTTTTTAGATTCGCATGGGTTTATGTATTGAATAGAATTTCATTAAAATCAAATTAACAGAAATTTATTTACTGTAGTTATTTACAATTAATCAACGAAAAGAATTCCCGTCTTTAACAGATAACCGTAATGCAATAGCTCACTCGCAGGACATATGAGAAAGCTCAAGATGCTACGTGGAAAATCGGCTAAGATTCTTAGCCAACTTCAATGATTTCATCGTAGTCACAATGATCGCGCACCACTCTTCCTCAAAGAAGACAACTCTTGATAGGCGATTTCGGCAATCCTGCTGTCTATTGTTTCAAGAAGACTTCCGTATTTTCCAGAAAAAAACTAAACTTTAATGACGCGAAGTCAGTAAATAAATCGACATGTTGCTAAATCGCCAAATTTAGCGCCAAAAACCTCACCAAGAAGTTAAAATATTTTTAATTTTCAAATTTTGTAGCAATATTCTTGGATTCAAAATTTTGCCAACATTGAGAGAAAGGAAATTTCGGCAATGTGTCATTTTTATTTGTTTATTTTTTTATTTTCAGTGAAGTCCACCAGTATATATACCCGAATAAATGGGAGATACATGATTTGTAGAAACATAGGCGGTCCGGTGGCATGGTTTTAAAATATTTAGGTTTATACCTTTTTATACTCCAGTTTTACTAATCGACACTTTTCCCTTTCATTTTTTTAGTCTTTGCTTATTGTTTACACTAATAAAATAATTCGAAGCAACTAATATAAAATTCCTTAATACAACAACTTGCGTAAAATAATAATAAAAATATCTCTTGGAGCTATTCAAAAGTCATGCGATATCACGATGACGATGAATAATTCTTTAAGAATTTGACAAAAACTTAGAATTATAGAATAAAGAACATTTAACAAATTTCATCTATCTAGATCATAGTGTATTTGAATTTTTGTGTGCATAGACAGAGCTGGAATGTTTTCATAATTGATTAAATTCTCTTTGTATGATTCGTGTACAATAAAACAAAAAAATAAAAGGATGAATATATGTTTTCTAGTTCTCTTTGGGTTTTTTTTCTTTCTTGCAAAAACTATTCATCACTCGTAGATAACCGATTTTTTTTGGGGGGGAGGAAATACGTCATCTCTCCTTCTCCTCTCGTAGAGAATAATATTACCATATTTTCAAAATATATCACTTTTTTTTATATAATAAGTTTCATGACTGCATGCAATACTTTCTTTTAAAAGATAATTCTAAGATTTGAAACTCTCAACAAGGCACAGCTGCTTCCTCTAAAAAATCAATCGTAGCTTTATTGAATTTTCGTCTCTAGAAAAGAAATTCATCGGACGGTGTCATCTTCTTCTCATTAAACTTGATTGATTGAAAGGTCCATGAACAAGTTCCCGTCTTCATTGTTAATTGGGGGAAATTCCTTGGAATTCCACAGCTATGAGAATGTTCCATCGTGAAATTCTTCAAAAAATTCCGATAATTGATTGATTAAATTTACAAGTTTGAATTTCATAAACTTCCAATTGAATGCTCTCAAATGTGTGTTTCAACATAAGTGCTCATAGTAATAACGCACACATTCATGTCTATTAATAATAAAGATGGATGTGTGCGTTCATCACAATCTCTGTTAATAATAAAGATGAATAATAAAAATGAAGAAAGTTAATTCATCTCTATTAATAATAAAGATGGATGTGTGCGTTCATCATCATCTCTGTTAATAATAAAGATGAATAATAAAAATGTAGAAAGTTAATTCGTCTCTATTAATAATAAAGATGGATGTGTGCGTTCATCATCATCTCTGTTAATAATAAAGATGAATAATAAAAATGAAAGTTAATTCATCTCTATTAATAATAAAGATGGATGTGTGCGTTCATCATCATCTCTGTTAATAATAAAGATGAATAATAAAAATAAAGTTAATTCGTCTCTATTAATAATAAAGATGAATGTGTACAACCAAACTTGAAATTTTTAAACTAAAAGAAGGGAAAATTTGGAACTTGGAGTGATTTTTAAAACGTTTTTATTAATTCACCAGTCTGCGTGCTTGTTTTTTAAATTTTACAATCGAATTTAAACTAACTTCCCGATGTGAGAGAGCTTTGAAACTTTATAGTTTAGAATTTGATGATAATGCGATATTTATTCGCTTTTTGTCTGTTCGGTACAAATTTTGTCGTCGGGAGTAGCTCAGCGAAAATTTTAAAATTTATTCAAAATTTCACACGCACAGGATTAAAAAACATTGAAATAATTATTTATATTATATAGCATTTGATACATTATACTAGTTCCATGCAGATTTATAATCTCATATAAATCTTAACCTTATAAAGATTTCCTGGAAATTAAATTTTGATTACATTTTTAATTTGATTATAATTTTAACTAGTTAGAAATAGTCGTTATATATAGATAATTAGGGAAATGCCACGTACAATTAGCAAAACAGCGTAAAGCTTCTAAAATAATATAAAATATATGCCTTCTAAAATGAGAAATTTAGAAATATTTTGATGAAATCATTATGACCAAGTTACACGACGAAGATATATATAAGAACGAAGGACATAAGGTATATAAAATGTTTCGGGGCAAAATCTGCAAACTCCGAAAATTCGCATCACATAGTTGCTTTCGAAGTGCTTGCAACTTTCAATCGTTGTAAGACAGAAGATAAAATAGCACCAATAGTTATCCTATTCATCAATTGTTATTCAGTATGATTAATGGAATAGTAGAATACCACAAACATTATCATATGGAGAAATACTCCAAGAATTCATGATGAAGTCAACACATTTCCGTAGTTCCCATAACTGAAGTTCAAGTGACCTTCAATAGTGATAAGGCATAGTATAAATAAGTCTCTCTTGATGGATCTCATGATGAATGGGGCAACTTCTGATATCACTTGGCATACTGCCTTATCCAGAACGAAAGCTACTATTACTGTAAATGCTATGCTGCGTCTTATCGACTTTCTACAATGTTAGACCTAGAACAGTTCTTAAATCTATACACAATAGATCTGTTATAGAGTAATTCAAGTCGTTGCCTTTTAGATCAAATTTCACGGAAGAGTCCCGATGGAGGAATATCGTTTTCGGAACTCGCGAGTTTCAGATTCAAAATGACGCAGGTGTCAAAGTTAGGAAAATAAATCAAATACCGTCTTCTTATAAATGCGAAACCCACCCTAAACTCACTATCAAGTTGCTTAAAGTAAATTAAAAGTCACAATTTTATACCAGAATTTGCACATCTTGCAAATCATATAGTAAAAGGATTTTTTTAATCTCTAGTATAATTAAGTGCACTTAGACAAAATTTAAAGGCTTAAATATTATTACGATTAAAAGAAATCCGCCCGTATATATCGATAGTTTCAATAACAAATAACATCGCTTTATTCTACATTGAAATGCAAATACACATTAACAAAACACAGTCAAAGCGTATATAAGAACAGTACTTTCAGTAAACGACAGCATCCAAGCAGAAAATCGCTACGAAATAATTGCAACAATAAAATCACTGGAGACTTTGCTTAACTACTCGCTTAAGCTCAACTAACTCTCTCTAAACTCGATTGTTTTCTTTTCGTCAGCTCAACTTTTATAGATCCGATTTCCATAGTTCCCATATCAGAATATCGAATTTCCAGAAAGTTAACATACCGGACACTCAGACTATTTATGTAAGAATTCCATTGAAAATTTGACAAAAAAACTTACAAAATTTGGTGTAAAAAACATACCGTTTCATTCGACCATCTCGAAGCCTTTTTTTGAGTGAGGCATAGTTCTAAAAATGAATTTTTCGTATTTAATGAAATCTGAAGCCTAGAGATTCGTCAAAACCTCGAATTCGAAGGTTTAGATGATTATAATATTTTTTATGTACTTCATATACAAGGAAGTAATAATTTATTTTATTGCTTATGATTTCTTTGAGCATGATTTCTTGATCTTGTTGCTTATGATTTCTTTGAGCATGATTTCTTGATCTTGTTGCTGATTTCTTTGAGCATGATTTCTTCATCTTGTTGCTTATGATTTCTTTGAGCATGATTTCTTGATCTTGTTGCTTATGATTTCTTTCTAAGACCATTTCATTATTATATGAAGCCTTCTCTATGCCAACCATGAGTTCTTATTGAATGCCAAAGAGGTTTGAACCCAATTCTTATAATCAGTTTGACGCAAAAATTACCCCTTGTTGTCGGCTGATTTCGGTTGAGTGGAAATGAAGTTTTTGAAAGCACAAGATAACTCAAACCGTCAGCAATATCTTAAGACAGTGCCCATGATGTAGTCAATGGAAATGAAAATACACAAGAAGAAGTAATACTAATAAATATAAAGATCATATAAAGATACTACCGAATGTGCATCAATCAATCAATCAATGAATGTAACGTCTAAACCCCTGCACTTTGTGTAAATTTATGTTATTCATAACTTGAATTTATGAACTTGAAGTTTCATGATGGAAAAACCGTTCAAAATGCTCTGATGGATAGACAATAGTACATGAGTTATCAAATGAGACATATAATAGTAATATTTTCTTAATGAATGCATGTAGCAAAATATATTTTTTCAAAATTTTAATAAGTTTTTATATTTGAAAATTCGTTAAAGTTTTACCCTTTTTTTCAATAACTTTCTTTTATCAAATAGTCATTCCATTCTTATGGCAATTTATAATAGATCAGTTATGCTAATTTTATATCCTTCAATATTTTTCTTAATTTAAAAGAAATGAAAACATATTTTTAAAGTATTTTTTCAAAAATACTATTCATTGCCTTCGTTACTGAATTTATATTCATGTGGGATTCAACTATATTAACTAATATTTTCATGTGTCCGCGAATGCTGATATGTAATAAACATTGACTTTTGAAAAATTATATAGAGGCAGATAAATCAAAAAGCCAAGGTATTATTATATCATTATATTTTGAACAAAATTAGAATCTTCTTTATTTATTACAACTTACTTCTAACAGAAATAAAACTGGATAGTTTCAGAATATCGTTAGAAATTTCTATAAACAATCTGCGAGAAAATCTTTAAAAATTCCTGAATTTCGAATAAAGAATACGAAAAATGGTTTTTTTCTCATCTTGAGTATATATATTACAAAAATTACTGCCCGGGTAATAAATGAAATATTTCTCAGTTATGAGTATTCTTTGTTAGTCAGAAAAAGCACATTATTTGGCTAAAACTAGAGTAAAGATAATTTGTATTCGTTGTATTATCTGTTTGTTATTAATAGTAAAAATTTTTTCATACCTAAATTAATAATAAAATATACTTAAAAACATTTTAAAAAATTATAGTACAAGAAAAAAAAATTGAAATTGTAATCAAGGAGTAAAGAATTTTTTCTAAAATTAGTAGGTCGTATTTGAGGTCAAAATGTTTTGAATATGGGAACTTGTCAGTTAAAAAAAAAAAAAATGTTAAATTGTTTTTTTAAAGTGTTAAAGTTTATTGATATGGCAAATGAAGTGAAACATTAACGTTCTTAACCAGTTAATTGCAAAATTTATTTTTTAAATTCCCTTTTTTTTTAAATTCAAGCTACGATGCATATAATATAAAACGCAAAAATAGCAAATTTTGCAAAATATTATTATAAAGATTTCATTTTTATTAAATAAAAACATTACATTCTAGTACAAAATATGCAATTATATCAAAATGAAAATTTGGATTGACTTGCCTTTGCGTCGAACACACTTAATTGGCTAATCCACTTAGAGATTTCTATCAGTCGAGGTCTCTGTTAAATGAGTCAGTACCAGAGAATTTCATTTTTTTGAAATAAAGATAAATTTTTCCGAAAGGATGTCAAAAATGACAGTACTCAAAAAGTTAGAGGAAAAATAAACAAAAAATTTTTATGAAAAAATAAAACTAAATGCGAGAAAACACTTTTTTTAAGAACACTTTAAAAAAGGCAAGGAAAACTGATAATAAAAATAATTCAGGCATATTTTTATTAAAAATTAAATTTTAAATATTATTGAGTTCTTTAAAATATTTATAGGTGTTTGACTTAACAAGATAGACTTGTTTTTATAATATCAAGTTTGAAAATCCTTGAGGAAACAAAGATAGGATTTAAAATTTAGTTAACGCATTTTCGATTATCCTAACTGATTCTAGTTCCATTCAGTTTAAATAATCAAGGTTTCACTGAATAGTAATTTAACAATAAAAAGAATTATCCATATTCAACAATTAAAATAATAGGCAGCAGCTCTTCAAAATAACGAAGATTTATTCATTCAGACGATATGTCAATTAACAAGCCATTTAGTCAAGTCATGCATCTAAAAATACATTTTCTTCTATTACAACTCAAGATAGCGAATCCACCGTTTTTGATAAATTCTAAGCGATAGGAAATATTCTTGCCATTTTAAATAAAGCATATAAAAGTCAATGAAAAAATCCATTAACATCGTCTCAAAAATTCCCCAACCGCTGACGCACGTTTCCAGATAACCCCGGAGCTTAATTGAAAACGCGACAATTATTTGAAAAAGACGTTCCTTTTATTGCGTCTCCGGTTTCATCGGGGCGAAGGAAAAGAGGGGAGCGAAAAGGAGTGAATTGATGCATCGCAGCTGAAGAGGCAATTCAAAATTTTGATGACATTCGGTATCTGCGGTTTGTTCCATTCTTCTCGTAGCTAGATTTTTTTTTATGTCATAAACCACTTGAGTAAACTGCGGAATGTATAGCAATTGTACCTTTTGGCCTTCAATTAATGAGGCAAATCCAGTGAATTTTGACTGCCTCGATTAATAAAAATAGAAAATTAAGAATATTAATACCTCAATCGGGAATTATTAATTCAGAAATGGAAAAGATCGACTGACGCGCGAGCAATCAGAGGGTATGGATTGATGAATATTCGAATGGATTTTATATTTCTTTTAATATGCTAACACATCATTGCATTTTATAATTTGATTAATTTTAGATTTTTTTACCTAATATTTAAAGTTGATTATGGCTTAGATTACGTTAAAAAACGAATTTTTATCAAAAATAGTCCTTTGTTTTTATTAGATATACTTCATTTCTTTAATGTTTTTTTTCATAAAACCTCTAGATTTCCTTTCTACATTCATTCATTTGAGAAGTTAAACTTATTTTTAGATATTGAAATTCTAAATTTTGTTAAAAGCCTTCTGACCGAAACCTTCATATTGTTACAAACCTGCAATTCTGCTTCCCAGCATAGTTGGTTCCATCATCAGAAAGATTGTTTTACACTCATCTGTATAGGATGGAGTCCGGGTGTCGCGTCGGAGGTCCCCGAGCTTGGCGACCATTTGGCGACTTTGGCGCCAAAATAGATTATACCCAAATCATCGAGAATTTTCCCGATCCGTCCATTAGGAAACGATATACGCCTCGAACGTTCCTGATTGGTTGAGAGGTTTCTGCCCCGCCTCCTGAGACCTATAAAAGTAGGCAGTCGCAGCCGACAGAGGTGTGGTAGTCGGAAGCGACGGAGTAGAGTAGTCGGGGTCGTCGTGAATTTAGTAGTCGAAGCGACAGAGAAGAGGAGTCGGAATCGACGGTGAAGAACTGGTCTTCGAGAGATTAGCGGAGCAGCGACATAGTCAAGCTAGTGCTGAACTAAGCTGTGCGCTACTGTCTGCAGTAGAGTCTTGTTGTATGCTGCACGTCTCGGCTGTAGATAATCGTCTTCTATGCTGTATATAGTTGTATTTGTGCTGTCCTGTGTATCTTCGTGTAAATAAACGTCATTATTTTATTTTCTACTGCCGCCTGCTGATTGAGTGTTCCCCACACCATATAACTTCCACTATCCAAACGAACCCCCGGAAATTTCGTAACAATGTTAAAATCTAAAACATATTTTGTTCAAATGAATTAATAATAGAATGCTTCCTCATATGTTGGACAGTTTTTTAACTATAGAATAATCAATTTATTTTTTAAAAAGATTTTATACTTCTTTCTTTGCTTCATAATACACACACACACAAAAAAAAAATGAAAATTTCATAGTTTTAATCATTAGAACCCCAATATTTAAAGATTAGAATTAAATACAGCTTATTTTTTGGTTCAAAAATTAGGTAATATTAGGTTAATAAATAATTCAATTATAGTCTGCTTTACTATAATTGTATTATTTATTATCCGATTCATTGAATTAAAGAGTATCAATACTTCTGTGAAAGATGAACAGGTATACAAAACAGATATTTGAATAAAAATATGCATTCATCTAATACTTATGAACTTACTAAATTTTATTAAGATATTGATTCATTTTTACTTTCATAATTGTTTTATAGTCAAACATACGCAACGTTTGACATGGAAAAACTACATAACACATTTCAAATACTGAAGTCATTACGTTTTTGAGTCATCGCATTTACATGCTTGTGAAAAGAAAATGACATACTGTCGATCCTCTAATGGATATAATTAATTTTATTGATATATATATGTTAGTTATTAAATGTTTAGATGTGTACCAAATTACACCTCTTTAACTCTGTTTTGCAATTGTTGGTCAGAATTTGAGTTTCTGAATTATTGGTCAGCCGGACAAACAGGCTTTCTCTGTACGGAGTTTGTCCAAAATTTAATTTAAAAAACTACAAATTTGACGTAAAGACCATATACCAAATTTCAATTCTAGCTCAAAACATTTGTGAGCTGTCATGTTCACAGACAAACAGATGGACAGATTGATAGACCTGACACCAAAGATGTGTTTTTCTAATTCAGGAAAGATGTGTTTTTCTAAAATATGGAAATTCGTGAACATCGCTAGTGGGAATTTAACTACTGCAATATACATTATATATATATATGTATATGTATATGTGTATATATATATACATATATACATATACATATATATATACATACATATATATACATATACATATACATATACATACATACATATACATACATATACATACATACATACATATACATACATACATACATATACATACATACATACATATACATACATACATACATACACATACATACATACATACACATACATACATACATATACATACATACATACATATACATACATACATACATATACATACATACATATACATACATACATACATATACATACATATACATACATACATACATATACATACATACATATACATACATACATACATACATACATACATACACACACACACACACACACACACACACACACACACACACACACACACACACATACACATACATATATATATATATACACACAATGAACATATCCTTGTCTTAAATGAATAAATATATATCGAATTACTTTTCCGAACGCAGAGGGTTAAGTTAGAAAAAAATTCTGTGTTCTGGCTCAAAATTAAAAAAAAAATTCTGGATGAATTGTAAGCTATAACCAAACTCAAACAGTTAAACTTTCGCTTAATAATGAGATAGCGATAGTAAGGCGCAAATTTAAACTTATGTATAAATTTTAAAAAAATCACTTAATTTAAAAATAAGATTCAGAACTGAATAAAAACATTTCCGTGCTTTTTTTACCTGTGAAGACATATTCGATTCTTTTAAAGACGATACATTCCGAACGGCATGACGCAACTGTTATTTCAATAAATTATTAAAAATACTTCTGAAAATTAAAAAAAAAATCTTTCAACGATGACACGTGATTTCCGAATAGTTCCACTAAATTGGAATCTCGACAATCATTGAAAAAGACATTTCCCTTTCATTACATCTGCTGGCATTTCCGAATTTAGGGGGAGGGAGGAGTCGCGAATTGATGCCTCGCAATTCAAAAGGCAATACCAAATTTTTGAAGAGATCCTGTTTCTGCGATTTATTCCAATCTCTGGAATTCTAAATGCCATTTCTTTTTATATTAAGAACCCCTTGAACGAACAGAGGAATTTATTGTAATTATATCATTCAGCTTCAATTAACGATGAATCCATTCCATTTGAATCGATTAGGTTTTGAGTGTTCCTCGAGTTGAAACAAATAAGTATATAAATAATCCAGGAGCAAAATGTTTATATACATCGAGGCGAACACTTGGCACCAAGTGCATTGGGGAATTGAATGTTTTAATGCATGTTGCTTTCCGTTTAATTGGAGAAGAAATAGGTCCTTAATTCTTAATAACCCTAACAGGGTAATGTTATCTATTTTTAGATCAGTACACTATTTTATTTTGAATAGGGTAATTTTGTATTATTAATTTTTTTATCTCAAAATAGCCGCAAAACATATGATACTCAAGTGAGAAAAGATTTAGCATTCAACAAGTTTCTATTTTCTCGTACAAAAAATATACAAAGGAAAAGTATTGTACTCGACAAAATATTTGGACTTATCTGTCCGTCCCTTTGTTGGTAAACTTGGCACAATAGCAAGGTAAACTGATGAAATTTCGTATGTAGTCTGCATACTAAATTTGAAGTATTTTATCAAATTTTGAATGAAATCTATTCAGAGGATGTCTGCCCAAATACAAGCTAGCATGATAATTACAAAACGGAAAGAACTAGAGAGATAAAATTTAATAAACAGATTTGACAGCTTAAAGGATTGGTGGACTTTGAAATAAACATTAAGAAAATATGAAATGTTTTTTTTTTATTATTTTATCAACAATGTATGAGCTTATATTCAAATAAAATAGTGTTATAAAATATTTTATTCGATAAAATACATATTTGAAGGTCTTAGAAAAATAAAAATATTTTAATGATTTTTTCTTAAAGCGTTGTTTTGGCTCTGTTGAAATACCTTTGAAATATTTTAATTTTTGAGGGAATAGCATGAAATTAATTATGAAAATTGCTTAGACCAATTAGAAAATTGTTGCTTAGACCTTATTTTTGTCCATCTTTAGATCGAAATTTTGTGCGACAGCAGGGGGACAGTTAAAAAGCATGCGAGAAAGCTTTGGTAAGTCCATATTCACGATTTTTTTCATTATATTTGTCTCTGAACATAGAGCTTTGAGTTAGATGAAATTTGTTATATGAACTTCAGGCCAACTTTGTAGATATTTATAAAATTTTGAACGAAATCCATTCGTAGAAAGTTTGTCTTGCTCATCAAGTAGAACTAAATTCGATAACTGCAGAGCGAAAATAACTAGATAGATAAAATGTTGAATACAGGCTTAATGTTTAATGTGTAGCTACCTCACAAATTTTGAACCAAACTGTCGAGGAATTGACTTTCTTGCCGTACACTACTTTCATAAGTAAATAATGCAATTCAAAGCCACAGTGGCTTAAATATGTGAATTTGGTTGGCTACAATTATAATTCTATAAATTCTGTAGGAAGCAACATGCTTAAATCTCAAATTAAGTTTTCGAATATCTGTTAGTTAATGCCAGAGATCAATCACCAAAACAATCGCATTATACACATTATGGATCGCATTATAGATACAGTAAAAATGCTACATTCATGCCCAAGATCAATATCTTGTAACTCTTGTTCGTCAATGTAAGGCTTTTGAGACCACAGTCCACACGTTTGTGCGGGGGAGGGGATTATACCATTATTAGAGAGTATGCAAGAAAGTTTTGGGAAGATCACACTTGCTAATTTGGTTAAAAACGTAAAATATCAAGAATATTTTACTAATAACACCAGGTATTTTCATAAGAACTTAAAAACTTTTCAATGCTGTTTCCAACATTTATTAACCTTAGTAACAGATTAATATGAAATAATGTATATTCTTATGGCTTGAATATTCATAATGTATATTCTTATGCTTTTGAACTCTCGAGCTGCGCATCCCTCGGGTTGGAAATCTGATCATTTTCTATAGCATTCTGCTTTTTTCGATGTTTAGAGTGTTTATTTTTATAATTACAGATTTTTATTATATCATATTATTATCCTATAACATATAGTATCAAGTGACTTTGAAAAATATTTGAACTTATTTGCAAACATTGCATCTAAATACTGATTTTAAAAAATTGCTTAGTGAGAGGGTTCAGTTAGCTGCTAGGTCGTAATCAGATTGTATACCCTGTATATTCATCATAAAACATACGATAAAATTAAAGAATTTGAGAAATAAACGAATTATTTTATGCGGATTTATCAAATGACAGAATAATTTTTAAAAAAATATCTATCAAATTTTCAACAAATCAATTGCATTAATTTTACTAAAAGATTGCGGAAACGATATTTAAAAATATATTTTCGTCTTTAAACCACTTCTCCAATCAATATGAGAATAATAGTTAATTTGAAAATAATTTCAGCCTACTGAACACGCCGATTACAAATAATCATGAATTATCTGGAAGTTGTCAGGTAACTAAATTAACATGTTCTCTGCTACGACATACCTGGGATTCTGACCTTCTATCTTATCCATACTATCTGACTACGAAATAGAAGGATTCAATTATTCTCAAATTAAATAAAGGTTGTGAGTCAAAGCCATGAATCAAATGGCGTCAGTGGCAATGAAAAAGCTAGAATCTCGTATCTTAAAAATTTAATCATTTTTTTTCTACAATGGCTGAACATTTGGATAGCAATTTCATTTTCCTCAGTATCAAACCAAAAGTATATATAATACCTTAGATGAAAATTTTAATTCTTTGCACTCTGTAAAGTAATGAGATGCATTATTATACTCATTTAAGTATAAGTATTCCTTTCAGTGCTTAGAAAATTGCAGAAGTAGTTGTAGATTTGTCATAATTTGTAAGTATTAATATAACATTTTTTTTGCTATTATACGATTCCTTAATTATCACTATTCTATAAATTGTGAAAACGATGCATCCTGCACAATAGCCAGTTAGATTAGACATAGAAATTAACCCTCTGCAATCCTATTTTGTCTGCATTTGAAAAAATATTTTCAAAGCATTATAATAAACAACAAATAAATTTTTTACTCATATTTAAAATAAATTGATGACAGGAACATTTTATTCCTACTTACCCTTTTAGCTGTGGTTTTGAAGCAATAAGTGCCATAATTTCACAAATTATATTTAGCACCTTTATCCTACAACAGATTTATTTTTGAAAAATTAACAGGGAAATTTGTAGCAGCGTTCACTTGAGAGAAACTATTGCGCGCAATAGGAGTTACGCCTACTTCAGGAAGATAACGTGACCTCAATAGGACAATTGTTGGATGAAACAATCATTTCCCATTCTCCCATTGAGTTCACGTGATCTTCCAGAGGTAGGCGTGACCTTCTAGTACGCGTAATAGTTGTCCCCGTGTGAACGCTGCTTGCCAATACGTGTGAGCAGTCAGAGCTGCGCCATCTTTGGTAAGATGGCAAGAACTGCAGACTCCAATAAGAATGGTGCCGATGAGAAACTGTAGTTGGCATCTAGCAAAAACAATTTATCGATAATTGGAATTTAACTTGAATGTTTAAAGTTCATGAGTGTATGTTGGGGTTTGTAAACGTAATAAAATTAAGTGATTTTAAAAATTGGAGTCTTATGATTGGATTTTGCAACAAAAAAAATGAATATTGCAACGAATTTCATTTTCAGGTCCAATGACCAGATAATTAAATAATTTAAAAAAAAGCATTATGAATATAAAATATATACTGAAAAGTGATTTTGGAGAAAACGTAAATTGAAAATTGTAACTAATCCTAAGAACTTTGATATTCGGAAATATTCGAATTACGACTTAATAATCATCTTTTAGCATAAATAATTCAAAAAAGGTACTCCTGCACCCCATATATTTAATTGACTTATCTTTTTTTGACCCCTCTAATTTTTATTTAATTTACCCATTTTAATTGGCTTATCTTTTTTAATTGACAATTATTTAATTATTTAAATTTATTTTATAATTATTTTATTTTATTGACCCATATAATCCGTGAATTAAGTTTAAAAACTCTTGATATTTAAATATGGGATTAAATCAAACCAGTTGGTATTTTTAAGCATAAAAAATCACTTTATGCTATTTTGTACTTTCGTGTGAAATTAAAAAGAAATAAATATCTGAATTAAGCCATAACTATTTTCCCATTTAATAAATGAATAAAAAAAACGGTCGCATCAAATTAAAATTCCATCGATCTAAACTGAAATTATTCACAAATTAGTAATCGTAGAATGTGTTATTTAAACATTTCAAATATATAAAACACACTATTTAAATTTAATCATCATTTAGAAATACGTATCAGTATTTTAAAAGGCATTTCTTGCCCTTAGTAAGCACGACGGTGAGCCAATTGCTTCCGATGAATATAAATTCCAATCGGTACGAAATAATCCTGTCATTACGTAAAAAAGAAGGAAAAAAAAAGCATCTGAAAACATCCCCCATCGCTGACGCACGGTTTTCAAATAATCCTCCTACTTAATTGAAAACGCGACAATTATTTGAAAGAGACATTCTTTTCATTTCGTCTGCGGATTTCGTCGAGTGGAGAGTGGAAAAAAAAAAGACATAAATTAATGCTTCGCAGCTGAAGAGGCAATTTAGAATTTTTGATGACGTTCAATTTCTGTGGGTTGCTGCATTCTTTGCGACTCCATATCCCACCCCCTTTTAACTTACGAACCACTTGAGTAAACTGCTGAATGTATTGTAATTAAACCTTCTAGCTTCAATTAGCAATAAGTCAAATCCATCAAGTTTTGAGTATCCCATGAGTAAAAAAACATAAGAAAATAAGCATATAAATAACCCAGTGCCGAAATATGCTTTAGACATTGGGGCGACCGTTTGGCGCCCCAGGCATTGGGGAAATGAATGTTGGAATACATGTTGCTTTCATTCAATGGACGAGGCAATTGCTTCTTATATCTTAATTATACGAAAAAGGTTTTTCATCTATTTTTAGATCACGTATTTCCAGTTTATTTTCTAGTTGAGTAATTCTGCTTTTTCCTTGGTATTCTTAAGGATTTCAAAATGACCACAGTATACAAGAAAAATATATTTGGTACTTAAAATGGGGATTGATTGAATAAAAAGTCCACACTTTTTTTTCGTTGAAATTCTGCAGATCTCTGTTATTAAATGTTGTTTAAGGTGTAAAACGTTGAGTTTATTCTGACATCTTATTCGTTTAATCTGTGATTTTGAATATTATCAATATTTTAAGTGTCGAAGATTTGTGTAAAGTATAAGATTGCATATATTAAAATATATTTTTTATAGAAATCCGTAATTTCAAATTCGTAAGTAAAAGAACAATATTTTTAAAAAAATTTATAACGGCATTCGACAGTGACTGACGTGGACTGAAAGAATTCTACAATTTCAGTTAATAATGATTGCCGTAGTTCGAATAAAAAGTATACAGCCAGTGATTATGCTTCATAGTGACCTTTATGATACAGACTTCCTCATGGATGGTCTAGTGTGGCCGAGGCAATTTATTACTATAATTTGCACATCTAAATCTCCAAGATTTTTTTTTTGTATTACATACAAAAATATTTTCTCTATCATTTTTTAGAAAAAAATTACAGCCATCTGTACTTGGTTATGATTGTTTTGTATGTATAATTACAAAATTTACGTACGCAAAATTGTTGGGAAAAGTATGCTGTAAGGTTATTTTTCTATAATTTTATAACATTTTTTTTTACTTTAGTTGACTCACCTCCGGGGGCACCTCGAAATGAGGATGAGATGCTTCCTGTATGGTGGTTGGATCTCGCCATCCCGGAGGGTACACAAAAAGGTGGGGGATATGGCTCCTCCCATCGATGACGGGACGTACTTCCTTCGGGAAGGGTTGTACCGTGGTCGGTGATGGCTCTTAGGACTCAACCACAGTTCCCACCAGTGTTGCTGTTGCGGCGGTTCGGTCATTCAGTTTTCGTTATCCGTGTGCCTTCAGGGGGGTCGGAGAGTCAGTGATATGACTTACTTTAGTTGACTAGTAACGTTTCATGAACAATGGATATTACCTAAGATGCGTATATTTGTGTGAGAAGGAGACAAAGAAAGATGAGCTGAGATTACCAGTGAAAGAAAAATATGGATTTACTAAATAACAAATTTTTAAAAGAATTTTTGTTACACAACAAAGAAAGACTGATCTTTCCACAGGATGAGAAGTTGCAATTAGAGAGAAACAGGTCTTTACTTTCGTGTACTTACTGTATTCATAAAGAGCAGATTGAAAAGGATCCTTGCATGCCATTACATTATCATGTCGTTGAAAACTTGGGATCCTTATTAATCTCAGGTTAAGCCTCCTAAATATATCATGCGTATGATCTTCTTTCCATCCCTAACTTTCTATCCTTTTATGGAGAGAACAGTGGGTGGTTGCAGCTAAAAGAAAACAAAAAAAAGAAAAGTGCAACCATGGGAAACAAAAAGGAAGGAATCGAGCTTATGTTTGCTATAACTATTTTCCACAAAAGAAGTATGCCTTGTATTGAAGATTAGGAAGTATTGAGATGACATATTACAATTTGTAAGACGAGGAGAGGCATATTCTTAAAAGCGTTTTCTATTTCCGTCAAATCCCCCTTTTTTTTACAAATTTGTCTCGCAGTTTTTTCAAAGAAAATATAAATATTCATTGTTTTAGGATTTAAATCAAAGATTATATTTTAATAATATGCAAAAATGATGAAAAAAGATTACGAAAAATAGGCAATGAAGTTATTTTTCCTAAGCTGTAAGAGATATTTATGTTATAATTATGAAATATATGTAAAATGTTCATTAGCTGTTCATTTATAATATTATTTAAGATTTTAAAATGTGTTTTCTTGTAAATTAAGAGAAGCAATAAAACAAATCATCCCCAAAAGATTCTCACATAGTCTTTAATAAACATGTCATACCAAAGAACATTGCATAACATTGATATACAGTAATTATGAAATATTAACTTTTGGCATGGATTTAGCATTTTACTGAATCAATTGTGTTCTTGGCGAATTTTTTGGTGATTACTTCCTGGCATGCGGTTAATAGAGAGAAACAGGAATACGAAAATCCAATTTGTGCTTTAGACACATTTTTCTCAATCGAATGAAACAAAGATCTGCCACAAAACTACACTTGTAGTCACAAAATCATATACCTAATTTGATATATTTGAGTCATCGTGATTTTGAACTACTGCATTAGCATATTTCTGAAATTACAGACCGACAGACAGTTAACTCTCTGTTTGTTTTGTCTCAAACTTTGATAGGTGCCTACAATACAATGTTTAATCTATATACCGAACCTTATATATTTACCTCTCTTCGTTTTATAGTTATTGTGTTAGCATATATTCGAACAGTCCGGCAGACGGACTTTCTCCGATAAAATTTTAATCAAAATCTGATAGAAATCTTGAAATTTGGTGAATAGACCATATATGAAATATCAACCGTCTATCTCAATGCGTTTTTGAGTTATCTTTGTCACAAACAGACAGACAGACAGACTTTTCATTTTTTTTCCACTCAGGGATATCTAAAACCTGGAGATTCGTCAAAATCTCAAGTTAGATATATTTTTTTTTACGATTATTACATTTTTTTCTACACTACATATACGAGAGAGTAAAAAAACCGTATTTACAAAATGGATTTTTGCAAAGAATTTTATTTGGACAAAAACAACATTGATTTTTCCACAAGATGAGAAATTGCAATCCCAGAGTAAGGTATCATCTGGTATGACCTTCTAGATCCGAAAAAGAAGGACGGAAAGGACTCTCGCGTGTCATCACCCTATCTCCCTGCTGAAGAATCACCTGAACATCTCGGTATCCTCATTATTCTTGGGGCAATCCTCTTACACGCACACACGCACATAAATTCACTCGGTTCCCATTCTTCCCCCCCCCCCTTTTACGAGGGAAAAGGAAAGAACGTGGCTAGAGCTAAAGTAAAGCAGAAAGGGAGAAAGTGCCTCCGTTGGATGGAAGAACAAAAAAGAATCATTCCATCTTTTGTTTGATATAAATATTGCTTTGAAAGATGTATCCATTGTAGCTTTTGTATTTGGAATTGTCTTTTATTCATGTGATTATTTTATTGTGGTGTTATTAATATGAATTTTTTTCAAACTGTGTTATATGATTTTATCTGGTATATCCATTTTTTTTTTCTTAAACCAGTGTCAATAAATTCTTTGTGAAGGTTTCATTCCATTTGTCACCTCATACTTCATTGAAAAAGTCGTTTTAAATTGTGTATTTTCGTAAAATTTTGATGTTTTTAAAATTTTAATAATGCATAGCTTTATGATGCTTCATCAATGAATATATATTTTGGTTAATTTTCTAAACAGTTTCATAAAATAAAATGTATGTCAAATTTTAGACGGATATTTTAAATAATCGTGTTTATTTTAATGTTTTTAAAATTTTAATAAGTTTTATAAAGGTTTTATATAAAGCTTTATAAAGGTTCATCAATGAATATATACTTCGGTTCATTTCCTACACACTTTCATAAAATTAAATATATGTTAAATTTCAAACAGATATTTTTAATAGTATTTTAATAACCGTGTTTGAAAAATAAAAATTTTTGGTGAAACCACATTTCCAGAAAAAAAGAGTTTAAACTTTTTGCTTTTAATTTTCAACGAGATGAAAAAAGGACCTTTCTTCAAAACCTCCTAAATTAGCAAGATATTCTTTTTTTTTTTTTTTTTTTTTTTTTTGAGCAGGTTTGCACTAACAATATTTTGGAATATTTCATCTTTATTTTCATATTGAAATGATATGTGATTAACTTATAATCTTATTTCTTAACAATTAAATGAACTCTTAGATAGAAAATTTTAATGACTTGAAACATTTATTTTCCTTAAAAGCTCTTTTGCATGCTTCCGTGACAAATATTTAAAACATACAGATGCCAAGGGAAAATGATAACTTTACCTGCTCAAAAAAAGTTTTAGAAATAAAATGCAATTTCTTTTTAACATCGCTTTTCTTTACATTGAAGTTGCATATGGTTTTGTAAGAGTCGAATTGGAATGGATTTCTGTTTTTATTTTTATGCATTAAAATCAAATAAAACTATTTTCATTACATTTCTTTTTTCATTAGATAACTTTTTTCATTAGCATGTTACAATGAAATTAATAAATATTATTAATTTCACTAGATTTTTTATTAATCTTATTACTTTTTTATTAGATAACTTATTTTATTATTTATTATTTTTTTTACAACTGATTGATTTGAAACAATAAATTACTTGAAATTATCAGCAAATTACGTATTAAATAAGAAGTCATTCTTTTAATGGATATATATATATATATATATATATATATATATATAAATTCATTTTTTGAATATAAATAATCCATTAACATGCAAGTGGTTTTTATTTCCTCGTTTAGACAAATTGTACTAGAAAATACTAGTTATTCTAGTGATGTAAATGGTTAACAGACAATAAAACTCAAGAGTTGAAATATATTTTTATAGACATCATAAAGTTTAATTTCTGTGATTTAGATACGTTTATTTCCGTTACTGTAATAAAAATGTCATATGGAAAATTGATGATATAGAGATAAAAACGGTCCTTTGTTAAGGAGAAAAAAAAAGATATGGAGAAAGGATACTAAATAATATAAATAAGTCTTATGCATTTTTTAAACAAAAAGTTTTTTTAAAGTAACAAACAGAAACATTTAATTTCATTTAGATAGATCCATTCCCCGCTTTAAAAACTGAAATGAATTGTTTAAGAAAATATATTTTTATTTAAAACTGCAGAAATATGCCAAGGAAGTTTCCTGGATAAATACTTGATTCCCAAACATCCACACCAGGTAATGGATGATCCCAATGGATTTAATCTTTTTTTAAAGCGTTTACTACCAAGTGACTGCACAATATAAAAGCGGCTGACTGTACAATATAACAGTGAATGTATAATATAACCCTGGTATTAGACCATTATGATAATACATTATATCAAGACTTTAAAAAAAGTATCGAGTATGCCGGCTGGCACACTAAATTCCTGTTAACAATCCAAAAACTCGTCTTCTCGCCAACAATTAGAATCAAATTAGTAATTATGGCATTTGGTAAAAAACTGTATAAAAAAAACGCCGCCAAATATTATTTTTAAATCAGGCCAAAATTCTGGTTTAGGAGGATTTAACAGCCTGTGAGAACCTGAGAAGAAGAAATTATTCACATTTAAAATTGTAATTATTCGACGTCTGGCATGCTAAAGCCATCGAATTATATTTAATTTTGGCGTAATATGTTTAAATGAAATTAAAATGAGTAATTTCTTATTGGTTATGAATATCCAAAACACTATACAGATTTTCTTCAAATTCTTCTCACAAATTTTATGAAGGTTTATTGGATGTTCCGTGACAGTTAATTAATTAGCTAATTTTTCTTAATGTAAGATTATGTTTCTTTTGCACAGAATTTTCTGAAGTCAGCAACATGGCTGACAGTTGAATTGATAGAGATAAATTTAGCATTTTACATAAATATTTACATTTTAATGTAAATAATATTTATATAAAATTAAAATATATAGGCTTCAAATATTGTTAGGAATATTGAAGTGAAAGAAAGATTTTAATAAAGTTTCTTAATAATTATTTCAAGTTACTTTCTTTTTCATAAGTTAAAAAACATCATAAGTTGAAAATTATATAATCCCTAACAATATTAGGCATATCGGCTTGTAATGAATAAAACGTTCGTCATAAGATCCATAATTGTAGATAATGTTCCAATGAAAGATTCAGTTCTTTTTTCCTCCAAATTTGTAATGATGAAATTAGGTTTTACAAGAATAATTTGCATAATCATCAATGAGATAATTGAACATCACTTCCGTCGAATAAAACTTCCTACGAAAATACATTAACAACATCTAGTGAAAAGAAGCGTAAACTTGAAGAAAAAATGAAACAAAAATTCGTAGCAGATACAAAAAACATAGCTATATCTAAGTCATCAATTCCTTGGATATCTCGAGGAATGTGATGGCCAATGATATATGAACAAAAAAAAAGACATGAATCGATATCGCGTGGTCAACATACATTATGGCATATTTATACAGTAGAAGAGCGGTCAATGGTTTTGGCCTAATCGAAGATCATTTGCAGAATTTCTTAGGGCCATTTTTTCGTGCTTCTTGCTGAGAGTCTCTTCTCTCTTCCGCTACAGATATCTATCGGATGTAGGATTCGATGTTCTAATTGAGCAGAAAAAAGATGTTTGGTGAAATAAAATATTTATTAAGAAATTCTTTTTACAATATAGAAATAATTAACTTTTTCTTTACTCAACTTTTTCCTTACGAGGGGCATAAAAGTTGTGTCAGCAGAATATTAATTCGTGTTTGTGGAATGGTGCAACTGCAGTATCAGTCTAATTTGAAATTCATGAGATGAGCAAGCTGTTTTTTAATTGGGTGTAGAGTTTACCGCTATTCATAGAATGAAAGTAATTGGAAACTATAACAATCACGGATTTGCTATGTCATCGATACAGGTGCTACGAATAATTGTAAATATCTCTTGATGGCCCATATTTTTGTCTTATATTTTATTAAACTTTTTTCTAACAAATGGTATAAATGTTGTGTCAGCAGAATATTCATTATTGTTTGTGAAATGGCGAAATTCCAGTTGCAATCTAATTTGAAATTCACGAGATGAGCAAGCAAGTTTTTTTTAATTAGGTGATAGAGTTTATCTTCATTCATAAAAGAGAATAATTCGAAACTACAACAATTACTTAGATATTGCGTTTTCGATCTTATAATAGATATTACGTTATGTCATAGATAGAGATATTACTAATTATTGTAAATATCTCTTTAAGACGTATATTTTTGTCTTATTTTTTATTAAACTTTTTTCTTACGAGTGGTTTAAATGTTGTGTCAGCAGAATATTAATTTTTATTTGTGTAATGGCGCAATAGCAGTAGCAATCTAATTTAAAATTCATGAGATGAGTAAGCTAGTTTTTTTTTTTTTTTTAATTAGCTGATAGAGTTTATCGTCATTCACAGAATGAGAGTAATTCGAAACCACAACAATTACTTAGATGTTATATTTTTCATCTATATCTTCGATACTGATAATACGAATTATTGTAATTACCTCATGAAGTCCAACATTTTTGTCTTATGTTTTATTAAACTTTCTTCTTACGAAAATTTTGTGTCTGCAGAATATTAATTTTTGTTTCTAGAATAGAACAAATGGCACAATTGCTGTAGGAATCTAATTAGAAACTCATGAGATGAGTAAGCAAGTTTTGTTTAATTAGATGGTAGAGTAATACGAAACTACAACATTTCATTTTCGATATAAGCCATCGATATATATATTACGAATTATTTTAAATATTTCTTAAAAACCCATATTTTTTATTAAACTTTCTTCTTACGAGTGGTATAAAAGTTATGTCAGCAGAATATTAATTTTTATTTGTGGAATGGTGCAACTGCAGTAGCATTCTAATTTGAAATTTATGAATAGAGAAAGCTAGTTTTTTTAATTAGATGATAGAGTTTATCGTCATTCACAAAATGAGAGTAATTCTAAACTACAATTACGTAGACATAGCGTTTTCAATATATGTCATCGCTATAAATACTACAAATTATTGTAAATATATCTAGAAGACCAATATTCTTGTCTTATTAAAAAAATTCAAATATTGAAGGAAACTAAAATAATTATTATCTTTATCTATGGGTTGATAAAAATGTTGCATTAATTAACTATTAATATTTCAATCTTTTTTATTTTATCTTTTTCTGTTTCAATCGCTCATTGTTCTTTTCATTCCCTATCTTATTCAGTAATTGATAATTAGAGAAATTGCCAATAAGTAAGGAAAAACTAATACTTCCAGACCTCATCGAGACAGACCAAAGCTTAGTTTTTCATTTAATTTAAAAGTGATAGGATTTTTTTCTTCAAAATCTCTGTAATGACTATAAACCTAAATTTCCATCTTGTTTGCAATTTTAACTTACTTCTTCAATTTTTTTTCGAAATGTAGAGTATCAGTAATGTTACAATTATTAAATGGTTTTCATATTACGGAAACAACTTATACAGGACACTAAACTTTAGTCCGAAATACCGCAGGACAATGACGATGTCTGCCTTTATCAGTTAAAACAAATTTTAATATCATAACACCTGTGGTATCCACTCAATAAAGGTGATATCACCTCAAAGCGCTTATGTACAAATATAGTAGGGAAAAGAATAAAAAAAAATGTAAAATTATTCTTTTTAATAATTTTATTAAAATTAGAAAAAAATAAAATAAAACAAAACTGTATTGATGAGAAGTTACTTTCTTAAGTTTTAAAGAAATATAAAAGCAGTTAAGTGTGATAATGGTTTCCAATGTTATTGAGGAAAAATATTAAAACATCATTTAATTTTTAATTACAAATCTAAAATTATGTAAGAAACTGCCTGCCTATTTTGACAATTCTTCTTCTAATTTCTGCACTGTGAATTCTTCTAGACAATATTTTCACCACATACATCGCATGAAGCAATTTATAAATAATATTCAGTCGATAAATTTTATCATGTTAAAATTATTATATTTAAAAGGAGATTTTGAAGAATTGCTACAGGAAAAGTTGAAAAAAATCTTTGCATGTTGTAATCTGTTTTTCAAACTAACTGTGATTTGTCAGAATTACTACTTATCTGCTTCCCGAAGAGTAAATTCATGACAGAAATTTGTTAGCACAGAATGAATAGAATATAATTTATTTAAAACAAACGAATTATTTGGAATTAAAAACCAAAAATATATTTACTTTATTAATAAGAATTCTATTCATCTTACAAGCGATAATAAGCAAATATTATTGAAATTTTTCGTTTCTTGTCGAAGATGAACAATATGACTATAAACAAACTTACTGAAGTATTCTGGAAGTAAGTTACAACTGACAAGTATCCTTTCAAATTTATTTAAAATGGATTAACATTGATCTTAAGAAATTATTAGAGTAATCTTTACAAAATCTCTAGTGGAATCGTCGAATTTAGGACATATTGTACAGTAGCAACTAATTTCGATCAACGACATCCAATTTGGATAGCAAGTTAAACAATCTCTAGCAGCATAATTAATAACGACTTTGTCTCTCTTTCTTTTGGTTAGTCAGCATATATATATCCTCTTGATTCTCATGAATATATAAAAAAAATTATTGTCTGGAATAGGGTATAGCAATAAACACTTTTATTTCAAAGAAAACAATTTCTGTGAAGCTAAAAATGTAAATCCAACTAACAGATAATTACTTTCTGGGTATAATGAATATAATTCAAAATGAATTGTTATTTCTTTCTGTTTCCCCCATCAGTTTAAAAATAAAAATATATTCGTAGTATGACTAGAAGGATTGATAGGCATTGATACTCCGTTTAGTTCCCAATATGTGGCAGAAAAACAGCACGAAAAAATATACTAAAATAAAAAAAAAGTTTCATCCTTCCTTCAAAATGCCCTGTTTATAACCAAGTTTGAAGAAGTTCATGAAAGTATACTACTATATGCGATATGTACTTCAAGGGAAACAGTTTTTGTGGTTAGTTCGAAGTGCAATTAGCAGATCACTGCACTCTGGGTGCAATGGGTATATCACCAAATGAATTTTTATTGTTTTCTGTTTAATTATTTCAGCTTAAAAGATAAGTACAAATTCCTTGTTTGACCTGTAGGATTTTTAAGCTTTGGTATACGTTTAGTTCACAATATTTGACAGAGAAATAATGTGAAAGAATATGTTATATTAAACAATTCGTTTCATCCTTTCTCCAAAATGCCATGTATTTAACCAAATTTGAAGAAGTTTGAGAAAATATACTATTATATGCGATATATAATAGAGGAAAAGAATGCTAAAATTGGAAATTTCCAATTAACATTCATGATTACAAAAACACATGGAAGTATTCTTATGTCTTTAGTAAAAGATATTTCGCTGTTGGTAGCCTTTATTTGTTGACATCAAGGGTGTAGTAGCAAACTAAATTGAGTCCGGCTTATTTTTATTATTCTTCCGAGATATCGAATGTTTAAAAGTGAAATAGATGCTCTGTCGTGTTATCTTTATGGCCTAAAACTGATTCCCATATATTTCATATTTCCTTTAGCCTTCTCTTTCTCAATAACTATGCAACTACGAAATACTCATGCTAATCATAGAAAAGAATTGGAAAATGTTGTAGAAGATCTGAAAAAAAAATTCCGGATATTTTTGCAGATACAGTAATGCTATTTTTGCCGAGAAATAAGTGTTCAAAATTTATGTGCATTTTGCCGGTCAAGAAAAAAGAAATTATGTTCTCTTAATAATAAAGATATAAGAGCTTGCCAATCAGATTCTTACTCTTCTTTTTGGGTAAATTTAATTCAAACATAAGTAATGCCAGTTTTATGTTTTACTTCGCTAATAAATATTTACAAGCATATATTTTATTTGTTTGTATTTTTAATTATTTCACATTAGTATCTATTTACAAGCATATATTTTATTTGTTTGTATTTTTAATTATTTCACATTAGTATCTATTTACAAGCATATATTTTATTTGTTTGTATTTTTAATTATTTCACATTAGTATCTATTTACAAGCATATATTTTATTTGTTTGTATTTTTAATTATTTCACATTAGTATCTATTTACAAGCATATATTTTATTTGTTTGTATTTTTAATTATTTCACATTAGTATCTATTTACAAGCATATATTTTATTTGTTTGTATTTTTAATTATTTCACATTAGTATCTATTTACAAGCATATATTTTATTTGTTTGTATTTTTAATTATTTCACATTAGTATCTATTTACAAGCATATATTTTATTTGTTTGTATTTTTAATTATTTCACATTAGTATCTATTTACAAGCATATATTTTATTTGTTTGTATTTTTAATTATTTCACATTAGTATCTATTTACAAGCATATATTTTATTTGTTTGTATTTTTAATTATTTCACATTAGTATCTATTTACAAGCATATATTTTATTTGTTTGTATTTTTAATTATTTCACATTAGTATCTATTTACAAGCATATATTTTATTTGTTTGTATTTTTAATTATTTCACATTAGTATCTATTTACAAGCATATATTTTATTTGTTTGTATTTTTAATTATTTCATATTAGTATCTATTTACAAGCATATATTTTATTTGTTTGTATTTTTAATTATTTCACATTAGTATCTATTTACAAGCATATATTTTATTTGTTTGTATTTTTAATTATTTCATATTAGTATCTATTTACAAGCATATATTTTATTTGTTTGTATTTTTAATTATTTCATATTAGTATCTATTTACAAGCATATATTTTATTTGTTTGTATTTTTAATTATTTCATATTAGTATCTATTTACAAGCATATATTTTATTTGTTTGTATTTTTAATTATTTCACATTAGTATCTATTTACAAGCATATATTTTATTTGTTTGTATTTTTAATTATTTCACATTAGTATCTATTTACAAGCATATATTTTATTTGTTTGTATTTTTAATTATTTCACATTAGTATCTATTTACAAGCATATATTTTATTTGTTTGTATTTTTAATTATTTCACATTAGTATCTATTTACAAGCATATATTTTATTTGTTTGTATTTTTAATTATTTCACATTAGTATCTATTTACAAGCATATATTTTATTTGTTTGTATTTTTAATTATTTCATATTAGTATCTATTTACAAGCATATATTTTATTTGTTTGTATTTTTAATTATTTCATATTAGTATCTATTTACAAGCATATATTTTATTTGTTTGTATTTTTAATTATTTCACATTAGTATCTATTTACAAGCATATATTTTATTTGTTTGTATTTTTAATTATTTCATATTAGTATCTATTTACAAGCATATATTTTATTTGTTTGTATTTTTAATTATTTCACATTAGTATCTATTTACAAGCATATATTTTATTTGTTTGTATTTTTAATTATTTCACATTAGTATCTATTTACAAGCATATATTTTATTTGTTTGTATTTTTAATTATTTCACATTAGTATCTATTTACAAGCATATATTTTATTTGTTTGTATTTTTAATTATTTCACATTAGTATCTATTTACAAGCATATATTTTATTTGTTTGTATTTTTAATTATTTCACATTAGTATCTATTTACAAGCATATATTTTATTTGTTTGTATTTTTAATTATTTCATATTAGTATCTATTTACAAGCATATATTTTATTTGTTTGTATTTTTAATTATTTCACATTAGTATCTATTTACAAGCATATATTTTATTTGTTTGTATTTTTAATTATTTCATATTAGTATCTATTTACAAGCATATATTTTATTTGTTTGTATTTTTAATTATTTCACATTAGTATCTATTTACAAGCATATATTTTATTTGTTTGTATTTTTAATTATTTCACATTGGTATCTATTTACAAGCATATATTTTATTTGTTTGTATTTTTAATTATTTCATGTTAGTATCTATTTACAAGCATATATTTTATTTGTTTGTATTTTTAATTATTTCATATTAGTATCTATTTACAAGCATATATTTTATTTGTTTGTATTTTTAATTATTTCACATTAGTATCTATTTACAAGCATATATTTTATTTGTTTGTATTTTTAATTATTTCACATTAGTATCTAACTACATACATGATTTTGAACAAGTGGTAAAATTCTATTAATAATCTTAAGTATCATTTGGTATAAATCTTATCTTGAGTTTTAAGTCAAAAATATAAATTAAGTTTTTTATGGAAAAATTTCATTTAGCATTATTTTACTTCTTGTTTTTGTAAAATGAATATTGCAGTCTAATTATGAATCACTTCATGATGTCTTAAAGGGTTTGAAATTCTGTACACTAACAAATTGTTAATGAAAATGTATTTTTTTAATTAAATTATTTTTAATGTATTTTTCAGAACTAAAGACATTAAATAAACTAAATTTTAATTCTATTCCAGTGTCCTTATTATTGTGCATTAGAGAAATAAAATATCCCAAGGCTAAAATGTAGATAATAATCAAAACAAAAAAATCTTTTGCTTATTTTTTAATGGAAACGCGTTTCTAAAAACAGTTCTTATTAATTTCATTTTTGATTTTTACAAAAGGAGATTTTATTTCATTACAGCTCAATGAAGCAATTCGTTCATATTTTGTGAATTGTAGGATGATAAAATATATGCATAAAATATTGATTAACGATAATAGAAAATGAATTTATAATTTGTTAAAACAATATTATTAAACGACAGATTTATATATACATGATTACCATTTTTGTGCCCCGCATCAGTTTGATACAAGTTAACCCTTTAAATGGCCCTTTTTTTCTAGTCATATTATGTTAAAATATTTTTAGGCTTGAAATTAGAATAAGAAAAGGGATTCATTTAGCTGATTAGATAAATTTAATTTGATTAATTCGTTCATTTGGTTAATCAATAATTAAGTAACAAATCCAGACACATCATTTTGTCTGAGATAAAGAACTGAAGCATCTAAAATTCTGACTTAACTAAAATAATTTGTTAGAACTTATGCTAACCTACATAATTTCATATAAAGATAGATAAATTTGGTGGGAAGCATACTTCCCACGGCCCGAGAAAGGGTTAATAAATGCTTAATATTACATCAAATGTATGTAACTAGAAGCTAAACGTAACTTAACTAGCAAACGTTTTTGTAAAATGTATTAGTAAGTACATTTTTATTAAAAATGTGTTTCTGCTTATTAAGTAATGTTGAATTAAAATTGCTAGAAATTAATTTTATTCAATTATTTTCCTCACATTCTTAACACTGAGTTATAGAAATCGAAATAAAACAGAAACTTTTGTTTGCAGAGCTAAAAACGTTCTTTCAAACTCGAACAAAGGCAATAAGAGTGTAAAATCAACACTGAGTCTTATGAATTTTTCTTAAATTATTCTAAATCAAGTTTTCATAAACTTCTTATTTTATTAGTTGAAAATAGTTTTATTATTTTTCATAAATGAAAATCTTTTTAGTGATCTAAAGAAAACGCATATCAACTGGGAGATAAATATATTTTATAAATAAATAATTTTTTTAAAAATTTAAAATGTTTATATTTTAATAATCAATATTAATAACAATGATAATAAGAAATTTTAATTAATGACTGTTTAATCCATTAAGATGCTGACTTTAATAAATATACTTAACGCTTTAATCAGACTAATAAATTTTCTATAATCTTATAATATCTAATTTATATAATTTTTAATGAAATTCCAACTAGTGGAGAACAGCAGAAAGCTTTCTTTTCTGATTAAATTGAAATTCTACTGGATGAATAACATGAAAAGTAAATTTGGTCACATTTAGATGAATATATATATATATATATATATAACAATCGAATTCAGAACATCTCTCTTTACTGTTGGGACATCTTGTATTACAAGACATTTTAAAAATCTTTACCCTCATCCAAATGAAACATGCCCTTCAATCAAATTTTATTGATCAAACCAAAAATGAAAAACCCTAACATTTGCTGTATCTTGAAATTGTTGTTGCTAACACAAATCCAAAAATATAAAAAGTCTTATACACAAACTAACTACTGCCATAAGATAGTCAAACTATACTTTTACGCAAGATAAGCTGTCCTTCTCCATAAAAAGTCGAAGAAACTTCTCCAACAGTAACAGGTTAAAGCCAGCACTCAACAGAAACAAGACCCCTTCAAAATAAACATCCCTCAGTTTTTACGACATGCCATTGCACAGGGGAGAGAAAATTTTACGACTTCCTTTGGCTTATGTCTTCGAGTTCCGATTGAATAGCCCTTTCCTCTGATTTCATGAATTTATTCATACGATATGAAAACTTATTTGAATAGAGGGGGGGGGGGGGGTCGAAATGGCGAAGTGAAAAAGGCGAGCGTCATCACTGAATGATTGTTCGGTTAGTTTGTTAACATAACCATCAAAATGGAGGGGGAGATCTGTTTATTGCTGCAGACGAAATGTTTTACGGGTGAAATATGAAATTCCAGTTGGAATTATGAATTTGTTAAAGGAGCGGGTATTTTTCAATGCAGGTATTAATCTTTGCGGGTTGTATTTGGGAAATATTAGTTTTTTTAGAGACTATTACACAAAATATTCTCTTTTATCGTGGTATTTCATGTTCCCAATAGATAATTTTCTAAAACCTTAAGAAATTGACTTCTAATTCCAGTTGAAAAAAATGTTTTAAATGACTCGGAGAATAATATTTTGAGCCAATTAACGTATTTTTGAAAAAATATATATCTAAATTTATATACAGAACAATTTGTATTATTATAGAACAATCAAGGCTTCCTTCAGAAAACTGTATGCATTGTTTGGGGGACCCTATCCAAGACGACCTTAAAATTGTCTAAAATATTTATATTAAATGTTTTATAACTTGGTCAGTTTTATAATAACATTGTTTTAAATGACGCAAGAATAATATTTTGAGTCAATTAATGTATTTCTGAAAAATATATTTCCTAATTTATATACAAAGCAATTTTTATTATCATAGAGCAATCAAGGCCCTCTCAAGGAAACGGTATGTGTTGTTTGACGGAACTTTTTCAAGGCAACAATTTAACCACTTTAAAATTGTCTAAAATATTTATATTTAAATTTTTATAACTTGGTCAGTTTTATTATAACACTGCTTTAAATTATGTATTCTGTCAATTAATGTATTTCTGAATAATATATATCTAAATTTATAAACGGGGAAATTTTTATTATTTTAGAGCAATTAAAGCCTTCTTGAGGGAACAGAATGCGTTGTTTGTCAGATCCTATATGAGGTGACCATTAACCTCCTTAAAATTGTCTAAACATTTATTTTTAAAAATTTATAACTTGATCGATTTTATAATGAAAAACAGATACAATTATTGCTTTTAAATTTTATTATATCAAGAATAGATTACTAAATTACAAGCAAGTTCTAAGTTCGATAATAAATGCTTTATGATTATATAAAATGTCTAATGTTTTCTGCAAAGAATTTGAATGTATATAATTCTAAAATTAAGACGCAATTTTGCCAAACAAATAATAATGAAGTCATTAGTTTTCTGATAAAATTTTTTAGTAATATGTAATATCACTTTCCTATAATGTTTGTCTCATCTATGAAAAGAAGGATTTATAAATATTCATAACGGAGACATTGACAACATTGCAACAAACTTGGAGGCTATTTGGTAATTTTAGTTAATTTAAACTTATATAATCTTCGTGAAAAATGAATACACATTTTAGATCGCTTTCGTTTGACCAGTAGGTTCGGAGTTTGGATCCTGTCGATACTGCTACTGGTCGACTGTACACAGGAAAGAAGGTTCGAAGTTTCGCTAAATTATCAATTTCGATATTAAAATCATGTATTTAACATATCTCTTGTTATTGCGTTCACATAGACGCAGATAGCTGAGCAAATAGACAATGCAGTGAATTTTGAGACATATACAATTTACTAAAATCCACGTATCTAGCTAGTTCGCTTTTCATTATGTATTCACACATGTATATGAATATACCACATCAAAAGACTATTAAATCTTGATGGATTAAAACAAAAATTGATGCCAATCTGCAATTCTAGTCATAAAATATATACTGAATTTTAAATTTTATACTATATATATATATATATATATATATATATATATATATATATATATATATATATATATATATATATATATATATATATATATATATATATATGTAACATTATTTGTTGTGAAGCATGATGCAGTTTGAAGACAGTGAAGATACTTTTAATTTTGTGACGTCGTTTTATTTCATTTTGAAGAAGCAGGCATATGTACAAGCGATGAGCACACAGAGCGACACAGAAAAGGAATGAGGAAAAAGCTCTTGGACATTTTATCCCTGCTCTTATATAACCTATGATTTTGATAGGGAAAATATTTCTTTACAGTGCTAATGTATTATGAGATTTCTATAGGGATTTTCGTTACACGCGTGGACAAGGTAGGAGAAACACAGGGAGATTTTAAAAAAGAATTTGCCTCATCAGTGGTATTTTGTCTCTCCACGCGGAGTGTGGGAAAGTTAGTTTTAGCTGATTCGGCAGTTTAACAAAGCTTCTCTTGAATTAATTAAGTAGCGACAGTGGAATTGGATCACGAAATAAGAGAATGAACTTACTATGGACTAAATTAAGATAAAATCTTGGAAATTAATTAAATTGAAATTATAGTTTAAAATATCATTATATATATATCGCTATGTTTTTCGACTATCGAGTTCCCATATAGACGAATAGGCAATCAGAAAGATTATCCATCTGACGGATTTCCTTCAAAATTCCATAGATATCTGCAATTTTGATGTAAATACAATATACCACTTTTTAATTTTTTAGCCATTTGCATTTTTGAGATATTGTGTTCTATGGCAGACCGGCAGTCCGACATAATACTGAAAATGTTCTTTTTAATGAAGGGGGGGGGATTCATAATCATCGAAAGGTAAAGGTCGGCTAGAAACGTCGTGGCAGTATTTTTTAAAAGTAAAATAATTTTTGACTTTATGTTTCTTGTTAGAGTAAAGAAAAAGAAAAGAAAATGCTTGGACACTTCTTGCTAAAAATCATCAGTTGTATTGTGCTTGTACTTAGAAACATCCACAGCATAGAAAATATTGTTAAAGAAATTCGCCCAGTGATTGAACTACAAGCTCAGTAGCGTATAATAATTTTATCCGCGGGAAACACGAAGCGCAGGTAGCAATAACACAATCAAGACGCTCATAAAGAAAAGCACTTCTAGATATTAGCAACACAAGCAAATAGTAAGTCATTCAGCAGAAAACAGCTCAGTGCAAACAGCTAGAGAGGTATAGAGTTTTCTTTATATACCTGTGGATCTGAGTGTATGATTGTTTGTTGGCACTCCGTAAGTCAAACCGATTGGCTCAAAGTTACGAAATTTTGTTTACCGTTGAACTTTAAAGTTGACAAATATATACTTTAAAAGATGGGAACATACACTGTGGAATGAAATGATTGGATGCTTCTTGACCGAAATTTCCGAAAATATTTCAGCACAAATTTAATTTTTATGCTATTTCCAATTGTATTAATTTAATATTTTTACACATTTTTTTCTGAATTCTGGAAATTTTTTTTGCTTAATTTCCAACAGGTTGCACTGTTTCTCTGAGATTCAAACCGTTTTTATTGTTTCATCAAATAATTATCCTCGGGAATTTCTTTAATTGTTGATATCTAAAGGAAAAAGGATTCTGTTTAATATCTGTGTAGCTTACAAAATGAATAAAAAAAGTAAGTTCACAGCATCACGAATATTAGAAGATGAAAGAACCGATTTATTCTTTTAATAACACTATGATGTCATGGGATGGGTCTCCATTAGAAAGGTTTACGTACATCATGAACAGAACAGTATTAAGACAATTAAAATAACATTGTTTTAATGTCTATCAGTTTGATGGAATTATGAAGTTATGCTTAAGTGATTTAACAGAAACTAAATATTATCAATATTTCCGATGAACTCTCTGGTCGTCAAAGATCACTAGTATTTCATATCCATAATCAGTATTTCATTTATCCAGCCTTTACTGAATAATGGTGCTCTCAATTTATTTTCAATAAGCAATATTTTAAAGCAAAAAATTCTTTCTAAATCCTTTATTATTGAAATGACATGGAACTATTTTCAACATATTTTCAGCAAAAAAAACAAAAAAAATCTTAATATAAAACCCTTATAAATTATAAACTGCAATTTTTGTATTTTGTTTTCTTATTTGTTATTCCCTTGATTATCGCAATATCGAACTTTTCAGACGTATGAAATAATAAGTATTTTGAGAGCAACAACAAAAAAAATTAATACTATGAAGTAAAATAAAATTGCGCTGTTGTCTTAAACGTGATTTGTTTCAATACACATTTTACATTTTATTTATTCTTTTTGTTTTTACTATAGATATTAAAATAACGCTTACGTAAAAAAAAGGAAAGTATTTTTCTATTACCTATGACTATATAAAATATTTTTACGCACCGTTATTTAACTTGATCTATTTTAAGTTTCTAGGAAATGGAATTTTGCTCACATGTACATTCTTTATGACATAACAATAGTTCGGTATTTTTAGGATTTAGTTCTCAACCTTTAGATCAATTTAATTATATTTCTTTTATTTTTTAACCTTTTAAATCAAATCAATTATTTTTTAAATTCCTATCAATTATTTTGATAAAATAAACTCACTGAAATCAAATTCTAAAGTAACTATGCTTTTCTATTATAAAATTTAAATTTTAAAATCACAACGAGCGAAATGTTAAGTAAATATACAAACAAATGAGGAGAGTTCTTTTTGAACGGACATGAAAAACGAGAAAGAAAGTTTCAGCCGCTTAGAGAGTTAACATGGTTTCTTCCTTCAAGTGAATATTTTGATTTTAAAAAAATGAAATCTTCAATCGAATAATCATTAAAATTGACTGATTTACCTTTTACAAATTGTAATTCTAAATAGAATTAAATAAATTCTTAAAGAAAGTTTTTAGATTGATGTATTTTTTTGTAATAATTTGTTTAATTTGTTTCAATTTTCTAACCCCGGAATTCTGACCCGAATTCTCTTTTAATATTTTTTTAACTTGATTATCCATAAATCGATTAATTCAATTATGCTTTCACTCTATGTTAGAGTAATTCTGAAAAAAAAATAGATTTGAAGATCTCATAGTATTTATAATATAGTAATTAAATTAAAAGCTAAAATATCAAAAGTAACTAAATTTTTTTTAAATGTGTTTTTTAGAACATTAATAAAATTATTTCCCCAAACCCCTCTTCGATTTATGTTGAAGGGAAATATCTGGTTTCATTATATTTTTGACACACATAAAATCAAAATAAAATTATGTAACAATGTAATTTTTGTTTTTGTGACCACCTACTAAATGCCTATCAAATTGAAAAATTTTATTAAATAATAATATACAAATAATTAATTTAAATAATAATAAACAAATAAATAATTGAAATAATAATAATAATTAAAATAATAACAATCAAATAAATAATTTAAATAATAATAATGATTGAAATAATAATAATAATAATAATAATAATAATAATCAAATAAATTATTCAAATAAAAATAATAATAATCAAATAAATTATTCAAATAAAAATAATAATCAAAAAATCAAATACTAATAGAAAATAAATTAATTACTTCAAAACTTAACTTTAAAAAGAAATTTTGTATATTTTCATTCATACCACATCAAAAAATCTCAACCATTTCAGAGATTTATTAGTGTTTTCAAACTTTTTTTCAAAAAAAAAAATTATATATAAATTACTTCATATCAAACTGTAAAAAAAAAGAAAAAAAATCCAGTAATTTCAATCGTATTACGTCAAAAAATCTTTACTGTGTTACGGATTTGCCAAGTAGTTTTTTTTTTGAAATTTTCTTTAAAGAATAAATGATAAAGTGAAAACTATTTCATGATCAATATTAAAAAGAAATTTCATTCTATATCAATCGTTATGATAAAAAAATCCCAATCCCTTCATACATTTGCCAGTTCTTTCCAACTTTCCTTCAAATAATAATTAATATATTAAGAGTTGCTTCAAGACCAACACAAAATAAATTGTGTCATTTTAATCATAGTACCGCAAAACATCACCATCGTTTCATGTATTTGTCAGTTTTTTTCAAATGCTGGAGGATAAATTGAAAAATTATTTTCCGATACCAATCATAGTACTTCTAAGAAACACAATAATGTCAGTGATTTGTCAGTTTTTTTCAAAATTTCTTTTGAATGATAAATGAGAAAATTTACTTCTTGTCCAACATTAAAAAGAAATTTCATGTGATATCAATCGTAATGATGAAAAAATCCCAATCCCTTCATAGATTTGCCAGTTCTTTCCAACTTTCCTTCAAATAATAATTAATATATTAAGAGTTGCTTCAAGATAAACATAAAATAAATTGTGTCATTTCAATCATAGTACCGCAAAAAATCACGATCGTTTCATGTATTTGTCAGTTTTTTTTCAAATGCTGGAGGATAAATTGAAAAATTATTTTCCGATACCAATCATAGTACTTCTAAGAAACACAATAATGTCAGTGATTTGTCAGTTTTTTTAAAAAATTTCTTTTGAATGATAAATGAGAAAATTTACTTCTTGTCCAACATTAAAAAGAAATTTCGTGTGATATCAATCGTAATGATGAAAAAATCACAACCACTTCAAATATTTGTCAGATCTTTCCAACCTTCCTTCAAATAATAATCGATAAATTAAGAACTACATTATGACCAACATAAAAAAATGTATAATTTCAATCATAGTATGTCAAAAAATTACGATAGTTTCATGTATTTGTCATTTGTTTTCAAAATATTTTTACAAATTGTAGATAATATATAGAAAACTACTTTATGGTCAGTATTAAAAAGGAATTTCTTGCTGTTCCAATTACATTACATCTAAGAATCACAATCATTTCAGTGATTTGTCAGCTTTCAAAAAATTTCTTTTAAATGATAAATGATGAAATTTGGTTCGTGACCAATATTAAAAAGTCATTTCGTGCAATTTCAATCACAGTAGTTAAACAGTCGCAAGCATTTCATAGATTAGTCGGTTTTCTACCCCAGCAGAAAATGTTCCCCGCTTATGTAATTCCCCAAATTCCGTCCTGGCTTGAATCAATAAATCCCTTTGACTTTAACGGTTCGTTAGATATCTTTGTGTACTCCAGTAAGCACCATTGTTTGATTAACTGTTCAAGCCGCCCACTTAACAGGGTTGATGAACCCTCCAACCTCTGAAGATGCTTATACGGAGAGACAAGAGTGCCGAAATATGTCATGATTTCTTTCTGCAGAGGAAGTATTTTTCTTTGTTCCTTCGCATACGTAATACACATAGAAAGAATGAAGTTAAAAATTAATTCTCAAAGTCTTGATGTTCCAGATTTTCTTCATAAAAATGGATTTATGTCCAGATTTTTTTCTCTGTATGAATATTGCAAGATTTTGAAGACGCCTTTGGGAAAAAACATGATTAGACAAAATTGGTCAAATTAAAAAAAAAAAATGCATTGCCTCGAAGTAAATTTTATTTATGAAAAATACATGTTAGGCAAAATACTTTTAAAAAAAAACTGCATCTCAAGATTTTGATTCCACATATTTTGTCAAAAAATCGAGAGTTTGATCCCCCAAATTTTCTCCGAGCGAGAGAGAAAATTTGATTTTTCAGACATTCTCAGAAAGAAATAAATTTTGTTAATCCAGATTTTCATCAGATATTTTTCTATAAACATCTCTGAAAATAGATCACAGAAAGTCAGTGGGTCAGTATTATTCTAATTTATTTCTGCCATGGAACTATTTTTTTATTTCCTCATATTTGAAGAGCATATTATGAAAGTAAATACATTGAAAAAATTATATCTTCAAAGATTCGATCATCCGGTATAAAAAAATCATCCCTGGAAAATTATTCAAGTGTCTATATGTCCACTCATAATGATATTGGACTATGTTATGTCAGTCCGTCGTATAACTAAATTTCAACCTGTCATCACTAAATAACTATGAAATAAGTTGGAGTATTTTTCCCAAATCTTCTCGCATGCTCTCTTGTAAAGGTGTAATCCCGCACCCCCCGCAAAATATTATAGACATTGGGTAAAGAAGAGAACGCCTAGAATGGCTCTGGTTGCGAAATATTAACCTTTGACCTGAATTTAGCATTTTTTTATTGAATCTATTGTGTGACCTTTGGTGCGATAGATGGAGATTTTTTGGCGATTAATCTTTAGTATGAGGTCAATAGTATCCGAATATTGAACTTGTGATTTAAATATGTTTTTCTCAGTCCATTGAAATCGAAATTTGTTACAGAATTACAATTGCAAACATGTACAAAGTTTAAAGATTATTATTTGAGTTGTTGCATTTTTTGAGTTATCATGTTTACATGCCTCTGAAAGTACAGATAGACAGATGATCTAAAACTTGTTGGATTTGAGTGAAACCATGACTGGTGTCTACACAGTAGATATTAAATTTGTATACCGAATTTTATCTATCTAGCTCTTTTCGTTTTGTTATTATAGCATTAAATTTTTTTCGGACAGTTTATACGGTTGATGATTGAACCCTAGAACTGATAACTTAACTCAAACTCAAAACATCTATTTCTTTGAAACTCTACCAAACAAACAGCGGTGTCAGTGTTTATAATATTGTTTTTCAAAATGCTTTCAGCCAGATCATCTTATTTACACCATATTGTATTTAACATTATTCTATAAAACCCATTTCTCATCCCTCGTGAGAATCATTTTTTTGTCGTTTTAGAAGCAAATTATGAATGCTAATGTGATGGACCACATTTCTCTCTGTAAAATCAGGTGGAAATCATACGTCGAGCTATGAAATTATACCAAGACATTTCATGTGATCGTGAACGATCTAATTCAATAAATTTAATCTCTCAACGAATCTTGCTTGTTGTTATTCTATTATTTGCATCAATTAAAGATTTTATTTTACCTTCATCCGTTTCAACAGATCCTCCAGATCGTTGCATGTTCAACATTAAAATTGATCGAAAGAAATTTTGCAAACCAGTTTTAGCATTGGTTTCATATAGATTCATTTTCTCCATATACATCGAATAATTTTTTTTTCTTGAATATTATCATTTCTTACCTTTTAAGTAATAAAAAAGCAAAATATGATTAAAACGCTTTTTCTCACTTTCCATATTTTATAAAGCACTAAACAAAAACTATTTCGCAAAATCAAACAAGTCTTTTTCACAAACAAGCCTTGCAATATCTGCTGTCAAAATATATAATGACATTGCGGTCCAAATGGGAAGTTGGTTATGAAAAAATATCATGAAGTCCTTGTTGAGAAAAAAACGAAGTTATCTTCCGAACAAGCAAATACGTAAATTGTTTTTACTAAGCTCAGGAATGCTTTAAGACTTAAAGATTGATTAAAATCTTGAGGTCTAAATTTTTCTTCCTTTCTGCCTATTTCATATATAAAACTGTGCAAAAAGCACGACAACAGGAAAAAAAGATTTGGTTGCAGGTTAGAGAGCCCGGAGAACGATCATATGTTAATAGACGACCATTTTTAATAAACTCAACTTTTTTTATATATATTGTTTGTTTTTGCATATATTATTAGATTGGCGTTTTCTCATTTTTTACCTATTTGGATAATTTTTATTTTAAAATAATAAATATTATTTTATTATTTGAAAACAAATGTAAAATTGTTATCTAGCAATATTACAGGAGCAAGATGACACTCTGATAAATTTAGTTATACTTGGTCATAGAAAATATAAGGCAGGATACTAATTAAACATTGTTCTTTTTCTAGAATAGTATGCAATAAAAGGGTTATTTCCTATAATTTATAATAAATTAACCTAACTCAAATATCGATATTTTTTCATTATGAAAAAATTGAAAACAAATTTCTATCCAAAGCTTGAGCATCCTTTGTATGTGTACCTTTTGAAACATCATATCCTAATTTTCTGATGAAAGCATTGCACTATATTTTCTTAGAAAATTTCAGCACATGTCAGAGAGGAAATTTCAACTTCTTAAAAACAACCTATTTATTTTTTCATCCCGAACCCCCTGCTTTTTTTTGCGTGCAAAGTTTATTGTTGTGCGTTATATTTTTTCTTCGGAATTAGCATATCTTTCAAACTTAGTATTTTTAAAATATAACCTGTTGTTAATATTTTATTGCGGTTTACAGTATGGTGAGAAATAATTTGTTGACCATGTTGATACTAAAAAAATCTAACAAAATAAGTAATAAATGCATATAGACGCCAAACGGAAAACAATAAAAAAAACTTAAGATAACATGACGAAGTCGTCAACTTATTCCTATCATCTTGCACCAATTGGTAACATTTAGCAGACTCTGATGCAAATTTTTTTACTGGACTAACAAATATAAAATATGAATAAATATGATTATACAAAATATATTGTCAAAGGTATATATAACAAAGAATAACCAAATATATTCACTGAGAGTGAGCCAAAGCTTACTCTGCAGTCAAAAAAATCACAACAAGTTTTGAAAATCGCATTTGTTAACATCTTTTAATAAAAAACTAAATGAAAATACTGGTTTCACTGTGCAAACTTTTAGTGTTTGACAAAGTAAAGAAATAGCAATATCCATAGGATAATAAAGTTAGAATAATTACAACAAAAATTAAATCTTCCTTCATCTTATTGACCTTATTGTCAACCTACCCTGGTCTCTCTTGGCAGGTAAGTCAGCCATCTAACTCTCCGACCCGCCACGAAGGCACACGGATTTAAACCATAAAAACTGAATGACCGGACCGCCGCAACAGCAACATTGGCGGGAACTGTGGTTGAGTCCTAAGGGTCGTCACCGGCCACGGTACAACCCTCCCCGAAGGAAGTACGTTCCGTCATCGATGGGAGGAGTCAGATCCCCCACCTATTAGTGTACCCTCCAGGGTGGCGAGATCCAACCACCATCCCGGAAGCATCTCATTCTCTTTGCGTGGTGCCCACCGGGGGGGGGTTCCTCTTGGCAGGTAAAATAATTTATGATTACAAGCTAAAAGTGATATCTGAAATTAAACGAAAAAGGAGATGTATGCTTGTTTCCACCGAATGTTTTCTGGCAAAATTTTTACATAAGTGATATCTGAATGACGGAAAACAATATATATCATTACAAGAATTAGTTCAGTTTGCTGCACGAAGAAATTAAACAAATTCGATAAAGGATAACGATATTTCATCCCTCAAGAAAACTCGACATATAGGTAACAAAATATATCCTACCTTGTACACGAGATAGTAATTATGAAAATCAGTAGCGCACATGCAAATAGCAAATCCTCATTCGAACAACAGTAATTGCAGAATATCGTTTACTCAATTGTGAATTATTTCTTTAGATGTTATCGCTTCGTTTCTTAAAGCCATTCAACGGTGTATGGTATTCTCTAGAAGGATCTACAGATATCGGCCCCTAACTTAGATAGGGGACATTGGACTTGCGGACACTGGCCCTGTTCCTTATGCATTCCAGAATTTTTTCTTTATCGTCACAATCCCAAATTACTCGCCAATTACTCTAACATTTGCCAAGTTTGTTTATGTTTGGTCATTGGTCAAATCAAATCCATTCAGTATTCATTATGAATATATGTAAATCTCTTTTTGTAGCGGTAATACAATTATGGAAAAGCTATATTAAAGATTAATAAAATAATAAAACTTTTGATAAATATTCTATTATCTCTTTTTAAGTTTCTTTACTAAACCCATGACCAGGAAGCGATGTTGTTACAGTATCAAGACAAAATAATAATAATAAAAAAGACCGTGGGAAGTCATTCACAGCTCGTTTATATTCAGAAGAATACTTTACCGAAATCATGCTGCACAAGCATCCATTTTACTGATGCTAATTTCATGTGATACTGCAATTTCAGGAGGCACAATTGCATTTACTGAAACTCACTCCTGAGAAGTATGGGAAATCCAAACCCTGTAGAATTTAGAAGTTAAATTTAGCCTATAAACCGGATAATTAACTTATATTCTTTTTGCATTGAAATATTTTGTCATTTCCAATTAATATGTCAAAGTTAAGTTTGAATTCAAATGACTGAAAAAATCATTAATGCGAATGTATTGTATTAAGATGTAATGCGAGTGTATTGTCAATAAAAGAATAATCATTGCATAATTGCAATATTTAAATGCATGAAAATCATTACAACTTGTCTTTAAAAAGAGAAAATCGTTGTAATAGGATCAAATGATTTTTTTTGTAGTCTTAAAATACTGCTTAGGTTTAACTAAACCATTAAGACTTGGAACCATTTAAAAAATTATTTAAAGTAAACTATAACAAACCGTTATATATTGTTAATCACAGGCAGTAAGGAGCAAAAATAAACCACAGCAAAATAAAAAAACACACACTTTATTTTCTGAAAAGAGCGAACTTGTTCTTTATTTAATGTTTAAAAGAAGAAGAAAATCTTAAAACCTTTATGGTTTTCACAGTATTCTTCAATAGCTCATTAAACGTGCATTTTAATGGTGGTAATTTTAGCAAATTGCTCTGTTGGGTGGATTAATAGCACTTAGAAGAAACGCGAATGTGTTGAATTTGAAACAGGGTAATTCGGAAAAGAACTCCAACAAAGAGACATTTTTTTTAAAAATGATTTGTTTCCGGTGAATGGAATTCTTTTTCTGCTATACATAATACATTTCTTTTTTTGAAATACGGCCATTTCCTTCGTATCAAATATGGATTATTTTAAAAAGAAACCAATTAAATTGAATTAGTTTGTGAATAAAATAGCATTTAGCAACGTGGCCTTAAGAGTTTTACACCATAGATTTTTTCCTTTAAGATATTATAGAAAACTATTTCCATTGGTCAATTAAAAGAATGTAATGTGTGATTGAAGTAAAGAAAATATTTTACTATTAGCTTCAAAATATAATTTGGGAAATAATTAAAAAGTAATTGCCTCCTATGTTGTTTTAAGGACGCACATTATTTTGTATTCCTTTATAGAAGAGTGTTACTATTGGTGGTGATAATAGTTGAAAATAGATTTTGTCACATTTCACCATGTAACCTCTTGATAAAAAAGATAATTTATTGCAAAAATTTATGAAAATGATAGGTCTAGAAATTTTGGCTATATTTGACAATGTTGCTATTCATTCAAATATTGCTGAATTTCATCCACTTAATTATGATCTAAACCGTTTTTTTCCCTAAAGATAATGTAGCTAAAGAGAAAATAGTTACAATTGTGTCCACTTAGTTATCATCTTCATTGTCTTCTTCCCTAACAATGATATATCTACTTTGAAAATAGTTAGAACAGTATCTATTTAATTATCACCTTCATTGCTTTCTTCCCTAACGATGATGTAACTGCCTTTAAAATAGTTCGAATTATATTAATTTAATTATCATTTTCATTGCTTTCTTCCCTAACAATGATCTATCTACTTTGAAATGTTTTCTTCCCTAACGATGATGTAACTGCCTTGAAAATAGTTCGAATTGTATTCATTTAATTATCATTTTCATTGCTTTCTTCCCTAACAATGATCTATCTACTTTGAAAATAGTTAGAACAGTATCTATTTAATTATCACCTTCATTGCTTTCTTCCCTAACGATGATGTAACTGCCTTGAAAATAGTTCGAATTGTATTCATTTAATTATCATTTTCATAGCTTTCTTCTCTAACAGTGAACTTTCTGCTTTGAAAATAGTCAGAACAGTATCTATTTAATTATCACCTTCATTGCTTTCTTCCCTAACGATGATGTAATTGCCTTGAAAATAGTTCGAATTGTATTCATTAATTATCATTTTCATTGCTTTCTTCCCTAACAATGATCTATCTACTTTGAAAATAGAAGAGTATCTATTTAATTATCACCTTCATTGCTTTCTTCCCTTACGATGATGTAACTGCCTTGAAAATAGTTCGAATTGTATTCCTTTAATTATAATTTTCATTGCTTTCTTTCCTAACAGTGATCTGTCGGCTTTGAAAATAGTTAGAACAGTATCTATTTAATTATCATCTTCATTGCTTTCTTTCCTAAGGATGATGTATCTGTATTCAAAATAGTCAGAAATACTCATTTTCTTGAATCAGTTTATTATTTGGCACCTATATACTATTTTGTACATTGTTTCGAATTCAGTCATAAACTTAAATTTAAATCTGAAAAATTGATTGTAGCCTTCCATCAGAGAAAATAGATCTAAATAACTTGATTATTATTTTTTATATTTCCTTATGATGAATTCAAGTACTGCACTTTGCCAAGGTAATACTTTTAAAATGTGCAATGAATAATTTTGCGACAAAGAAGTTCCAATTATGAATTTTATATTATTTAAAATTAGTTTTTATTATATATCTATCGGAGTATTTTTCTTTCATTTTTCCCATACACATTATAGCTTGCAATAATTTTAGCTTTGTAACATAATGGAAAACACTGAATATTTGATAGTCTTCCTTTTTCACCGATTGATCCAAAATATCATGCAGATTTCGATCTTGAAATTTAAGATAAAAAAATTCTTATTTATCTACTTTGGAATCTATTTATCTACATATATTGTATTATTAATAATTAAAATATTCGATAACTTCAGGTGTGAAATATTCTATGCTTACATAAAAAGTGTTAGAAAATACCACATTCAGTGCTAAATATTATTTGGAAAGGCATTTGTTAAATCAATTCAAATGGAAATTTTATATGAAATTATACGAAAACTGACTTAAAAAGATTTAAATTTAATTATTTTTGTTCCACATTAGTATTTCTAACATTGGAAAAACGAATTAAAGAATATTGAAAATTATTATTTAAATGAAAAAAAAAGAGCTAAACTATGTCAAAAAAATTGTAAAAGAAATTTTATCGATAAATGAAACTAATAAACTTATAACAGATTTATTAGCATCAATAAATTAATGTTAATTAAAAAACTTAACGTTAAATATATTGTTTATTAAAGTAAAACAAATATTTTTTGATTAAAAATAAATTTAACTTATTATTTCATAAATTATCATATTTAAAATTATATTTTACAATGCAACGCGTTTTAAGCATTCAGTTCCAGTACAAACACTATATGGTATAAAAAGTCTACTGCCATATTTATTTTTCACATTTTTATTTTTTATTTGTGTTCCAAATAAAATATTTTAATTCGTTCTTAAATATTTTTATTTAATTCAAATGATAGCAAATCAGAGGAAATTAGAAAATAGAATTCGTTTAAGAGTTTTCTTTAAATCGAATGCACTTAAAAGCATATTAAACTCTCTTTGAAATATAAGATAGTTTATTCTTTTAATAAGCAATTTGAAATCAGAAATGCATATAATAATTATATTTGATATCGCAATGTAATTCTAGATACTATCATTAGCTTTATTAGTTTCAAAAAAGATTTCGTTAAAAGAAAAAAAAAAAAGAAAAAGAAAAAGAAAAACCCACGATGCCGATGATATTTAACGAAATAAAAATAAAAGTCACGTTTCCGTAATTCCTTGTTCTTTAAAAGAACCTTTGAATGAATATTCCGAACGAACAAAGAAGGCAAAGAAATTTGGAATGGGAATGAAGAAGAAAATCGTCTGCATATCAGCGGAAGTTGTGATGTTCCGAAACTTCGCCTTTGTGTCGCATATTTAATTAAACTTGAAAGAAAAAGAGGGGAAGGGTGGGGTGGGGTGGGAGATAGCTCAATTCGTCCCAACATTGCCAAATTTTGCTTTTGACAATGTTGGATAAAAATGGCTCTATTTTTTTTAAAAAGTCCGTGATTTATAACAAAAAGCACATTTCAAATGGTAAATTAAACATATGTACATTAGGCAGTTTAATAAAGTTAAAAGGAGAAAATAATTCAATTTGAGTAAGAAACATAAAAATTTATTTTCATTACTATAATAAAGTTCTTACAAAGGATTCTTATAAAAAGTAAATTTTTATAATTGGAACAAATATGGAACAATTATTTTTCATGAAATTACCATAGTAGTTTTATCTGCAAAATTTAGATGCATTGTGTATATGAATGACTATTAATATCTTGAAAAATTTGTAAATAATTTTCCTTACTTCTTTTGAAAATACATATAGTAAAATATTTTTTGTTTTTATAGGCTCTAAGAGTTAACAAATTTGAAATAAAAAAAAGAAAAATTGACAGTTGAAGAAACAAATTAGGGCTTGCTAACTTCTTGAAAAATATATAAATATAAAAAATCTTGTTATTAAAATTATTGAAGTAATTTTTTAAAGAAACAGCTCTAATAATAATCTGTGATAGTTATTAGTTCTTTTAAAAAAGACCTGGTCTTATATTATTATTTCAAAATTTTATGCAGTCTATTTTCTGCATGACGGCGTATTATTCCATAGAATATATATTTAAAATGAATGCGAAATCCTTATAAAAATCATTCAAAAGGAATTAAAACTGTATCTATTCGACTGACATTCATGGAACTCAGAATTCCCCGATACCTTTCTGTTACTCGTGCTGCTGTTTGTTATCTCTGGATTACATTGGGATTATGGAACTTGTCACGTGACCCTCTTTCTGCAAAAGTCTGGAAAGAAAGCGTAATTGCGATATTAATAGAAACTATTTCCACAATCAATTCTCTAATCTGACACTATTCTATAGTATTTTAATAGATGTCATATTCTTTTAAAGCTTCAGAAAAAACTGCTCACCTTCATTCCATCAATAAAATATTACCAATTTCCCAATTTCTTTTCATGAATAAAATATTACTTTTTTCTCAATATTGCTAATCTCCCATTTTTATAGCATATGATCATAATTATTGATTTTTGAAAAGTAAACCAAATTCAAATGTCATTAGGGGGCACTAAGTTCAGCGAAAAGTATCGACATATTATCCCCCTTCCTTCCTAGTTGTAAATTATCTAAAAATAAAAGCAATACGGGCTTTTCTTTTAAAATATTCAGGAATTCACATATGCTCTGCACTGGAGTATAGCATATGTGAATGGTAAAGGGTAAATCCTAAAAAGCAGTAGGAAATGACAAACTGAAAGGGATATTCGTATATTTCGAAACATTTTGCTAAAAAAATGAAAAACTAACAACCTATTTTTGCATATGCTAGATAGTTTTTAAAAAAATAAAATATATATAGTTATATTTATTTTAGAAATTTCGTTTAAATAAATTCAAGTTTGTGATATTTCATTTACTAATACATTTTCAATACTGAAAAATTAATTTTTGCTTGATTTTTCTTTTATTTTATCTTGCTATAAAATGTATGAATTTCACTGTACATATCAACATTTTGAAATACGATTTCATGGCAATTTATAAAAAAAAATTAATAAAAAAAATTGCTTTTTCATGGAAAATTTTTTGCAGCAAATATTTATTAAGAGCGACTACTTTCTTTTTATTAAAAATATTAAAAAAATCCATGCTCTGCAAATGCATGAGTTTAAAATTTTAATTTCAAATGTTACTGAGTTTTTTTAAATTTAAGAAATGCTCAGATATCTGATAAAATAATTTTTGTGATGATAGAACAAAAGCAAGCTTATTTTTAAAAATCTTTAAAATGGAACAGAGGCTTTCCCACCGCCCCCAAAAAGTTCAATTTTGACCACTTCAGCTTGGTTCAAATTCATATATTCTTGTCTAATAAATTTAATGTTGTTTAATGCTTAGTGCACACATACTCGTTTATTCGGTTAAATCGTTACTTTCAAACTGCTAGATAAATCATTAGCCCCCCCCCCAGAATGATTGTCATATGATAAACCTTTAAAATGCCAGAGAAATCATTAGCCCCCCCCCCCAGAATGACTGTCAGATGATAAACCTTTAAAATGCCAGAGAAATCATTACCACCCCCAGAATGACTGTCAGATGATAAACCTTTAAAATGCCAGAGAAATCATTAGCCCCCCCCCCAGAATGACTGTCAGATGATAAACCTTTAAAATGCCAGAGAAATCATTAGCTACCAAATTTCGGTAAAATCATTGGCCTTAAAATGCTATTTAGGTATTAGCTGCAAAATCAGAAAAGACATCAGCTGGTAATTCATTAATAGTAGTTTAGTATTGCACAGAATCTGGGCTCGATGCTGTTCTACTTCCCAAAGCAAAGTGCCCCCAAAAATTTCGCTTACTGTCTCTCCGACACTGCAGCATCGCAAGAGGCATTTCGAATGTAATTTCAGACGTTAACGACTTCTCTAGTATTGTGACGCTATACCTACATTTTTATACAGTCTCCTTATCCTATTATAGGAAAATATTTTTGAACTATAATTTAAAAAATAAACAATTGAAAATAAAATAAGAATTTCCCAGAACTTCTGTGCTTGGATTGAGGTACAAACTTTTACATTTCAGTGTTTTCAGACTATCAATTACTGCCACAAGAAAGCGTCTTGAATTTAATGACTAGTCTTTTTCCAGGTGGTCTTTCAAATACAAGAATGATATATATCCAAAGTTTCAAAATTTGGCTAATTTGTGGCAAAAAAAGTGGATCTCCTCTTGTTAAATCGCACGCTACGACATCAAATGTATTTTGCCAAATCTAAATATAAGGATCGATTGATTAATTAATAAATTTGAATTTGTAATGTTTTTAGAAATATATTTATTGATTCAAAAAACTTAAAATCTAATTGTTTATATCATTTAGAGCATTTTTTTTTATATTGGATGTATTTGCCAATCATTTAGAGCATTTTTTTTATATTGGATGCATTTGCCAATCCTTTAGAGCATTTTTTATATTGGATGTATTTGCCAGTCATTTAGAGCATTTTTTATAATGGATATATTTGTCGTTCATTTAGAGCCTTTTTTATATTGGATATATTTGTAATTATTTTGAGTCTTTTTTATATTGGATGTAGATTTTTTTTATATTTGAATCCATTAGATCATTTCTTATATCGGTTGTATTTGTCAATTATTTAGAGCGTTTCTTATATCGGTTGTATTTGACAATCCTTTAGAGCATTTTTTATATTGGATGCATTTGTCAATTATTTAGAGTATTAAATATACTCGATGCATTTGTCAATCATTTTGAGCATTAAATATATTGAATGTCAATATCTAATGCTTTGGAAATTAGTTCTTGAGAATCTTGCATCACCGAATTCGAGAATGAATCTGAAACTTTTTTTTTATTTGGATAGTCTAATTAATAAAAAAAAGGAAATATTTTATTATCGTGTTTAGAAAAGGAAAAAAAATAGATTGACTTTTAAGGAAAGATAGATTAGTTTTTAAAGAAAAATAGTTACATAAGTCCATTAAAATAAGCAATAAAATTTCGAAGATTAATTTGCTAACGTTTAAAGTTGATGAGACTTTAAAACTTTTACTCAATTACCATCATATTTTTCATTCGCTTTCCTCTTTCAACATATTTTTGTTCCAGCAAATGAATTGGCCGTCCTCAACTGAAATAATAAGGTAAAATTTATTCCTTTTAGTTCAAAGTATTTGAGGACATTTTAAATTAATACTCGGAACAGACCACCTGATTCAATCCATCAAACAAGGGAAGTGTTTGCTGAACAGAAAACTTTTAGAATAAGTAAATAATATTATTACAAAACTCATTATTCTTCCTGATAAATTGGGGGCAAATTAATTATTAAAATTATATGTTATCACCAAATCCCTTAAACCACTTTTAACGTCATTCAATCCATTTTCTGTCGAATGTTTTCTATTAAAGGATTTTTTTAAAGCCAGTTTCATAAAAATATGAAAAATTCTTAAAGAAGTATTCTTAAATTAAATTATCTAATAAAGATCTGTTTTAAAACCGATTGGATAATTCGAAATTTTCATTTTAGATTCCTCTTACTTTTAGTATAAGTTCTGTTGTTTAAATATTTTAGAAGTTATTTTTTATGATTTTCAGGACATAAATAGCTGAAAATCTGTATTCTTCATGTAATGAAATATCTGATTTCAAGATTTAGAAGTAATATTTTCAAACTATTAAAAACGATTGGCATACAGGTAATTCAAATTTAAATTTACAAACCATCAACGGAAGCACAAAAACACGTCAGGAACATATAGGAATGTACAGATCTACACGTCTGTACGAAGCTGCAGAAGTCATTGAACGATAATGAAGGGATCTCTTTATTCCCCAATATTTTATATTATAGTTTGTTGTTTTTATTGTTATTTCTAATGGCGCTTGCCATGGACAAGCTCGCTGACGAAGTCAGTGATTCTAATCCAAGGGAGCGTCTCTTGTTTTAGTAGCGCCAACTAGGGCCTAGAGTACGTCTTAGCTACTCACGCATCACATTCGCTTGCACAACCCCTTTTTACAGGGGGACACATTCACACACCTCACAGATAGAACAGTTGAAGAACAACTATTCCCGAACCCAGGACGCACAGATCATGAGGAAGACGCTCTACCCCTATGCCAAGACGCCGGCATTATAGTTTGTGTATATGAAAAGTTTCGCAGTAACTATTCAAAGTTCTTTTCATTGACAATACTCCGGGGGCACCTCAAAAATGAGGATGAGAAGTTTCCAATCTGGTGGTTGGTTTTTGCCTCTATGGTGGGTACAGAAATGGTGGGAGCCGGCTACCTCCTATGGGGGTACTTCCCATAGGAAGTGTTGTACCGTGGCCGGTGATGGCTATTAGGGCTCAAACAAAGTTTCCGCCAATGTTGCTGTCATCATATTCTGGTCAGTCAGTTTTACCCGTGCACCTTTGGGCGAGTTGGAGTAGTCCGTTATGGTTATCAATGACAATGAGAAAAAAAAAAAAATTTAAATTTTCCACTTTTTCAATATTGTTCTCTTGAGAAATATCGATACATATAAGATGTGATTGATTGACAAAAGGAGAATCATGTATCCAAGTATTATTTGAGAAAAAAGAAAAAAACTGTCATGCAACTCATAATGGTGTTCTTTCTTTAAGGTATTTGTTTTTAGTATTTTCTGTATTCCTAACGCTCTTTTTTGTCGGAAAATAATATTCTAATTTTGGAGTTTAGTTTTGCATTGTATTAATAAAGAAAGATCAAATGTAAAATATTAATTTAGACTTCAATAACATTTTACCATACATATACAGGATGGTCATAATTTTTTTTTCTTTTTTTTTGCCGGTATGTGAACCTTTAGTGGCTTGTGCGTTTAACCGATCGAAATAGATTTCAAATATAGTTATTCAAAGGGATGAGCTCGAGATTCTGTGAACGAAAACTTAATGAAGTTCATGATTACGGCTATAGGTATAGAAACTCAAAATTTTCGAATGACAACGTCCATTTTTTTTTCGTTGCAAATTACTCAGCGCATTTGAAAACCCTAAAGAACATTATAACATTATGTTTATTATAGAAAGCGGACGTGTTATACATGCACACACAAAAAAAGGGTCGGTTTGCACCAAACAAATTTGCATATGACAGAGGCAAGACACTAATGACTGATGGCAACACAAATTCATGAAAAGAAAACTTTTATTTGAATAGCACATTTTCCACATGGCTTCCATCACAGGCAACCATAACCATGCACATTTTCCACATGACTGATGTCTGCAACTTCACTCATGTATATAGTTTGTATATAATATGTATCATGTATATAGTATATATAGTTCCAAATCCGCAAAGTTTACGGGCTGCACATGTACATTCTAGTATTTAGATATCCCCAGGAATAAGAACGGTGGACATGTGATGACGCTGTCTCCAAAATGTTGCTCCAGGACCGAACCTGCGAACAGGCGCGTCTCTGAGCTATTTTCTTTTAGGGGGGTGGCGGCTTTTGCAGAGCTCTTTTTTTGTGCTTGCATAATGCCTCCCCTTATTGTGATATATTGTTCCAAGCGCTTTTTAGGGTTTTTGTATGCACTAAGCATTTTGTGACCGGGAAAAGTAGGCAATTTCCATTAAAAATTTAGAGCTTCTATATCTATAAACAGAACCGTGAACGCCATTTTATTACCATTCAAAGAGTAATGATCTCATACTTCTGAATAACTGTATCCAATATCTCATATCTATCGGTTGAAAGGACTGGCTGCTAGATACCATATATCGGCAAAAATATTTTATGACTTCCCTGCATATTCATTGTAATTCATAGAGGTACGAATATTGCGGTGATTTATTGAAATTACCAATCACATATTGAGATAATTTCATGTATTTTTGCCTACTTAGCAAGGAATATATCACCGGAAATTATAAATGGATTTTGATAAAATAAATTGTATTATCTTTAAAATTTAGAATAGTTAACAGCTAATATTATAATGTACATATGGAAAGGAAAAATGAATGAAAAGTTTGATTTTCGTCACTTTTTTGACTGCTGCAGAAGCAGAAGTGATGAGCTAATTTTATTAATGTCATTATACTTCCCAAAAGTTTGTAATTATTTCATGATAGAGCTACATGATAATTATTCATAGTTTTTTTAGTTCATCTTGTTGTATAGAATTCAGAAGAGTAGGCCTTCACTTGAGTTTATCCCCTCCCTTCGAAACATTCTCTCTATATCGACAAATGTTCGGTTAAATTGGTAGTACTGGTAAAAAAAAACTCATGAATCATTTATTTGACATAATCCTAACAAATTCAAGAAGCAAGATAAAATAAAAAGAATGATTTCCTGAAAAAAACATTTTTAATCGCCATGGATTCATAAATTATATTAAATAAATATTCTAAAATATTTTCTCTCCAGATTAAACGAATTAAAATAATAAAGATATTAATCATACATATGAATTATTTGGAAACGCTAAAGATCTCACAACCCAATATTTGTGAAAAAGATTTTAATATAATTGGGCGGTACAAATGAAGAGTAATTCGTCGTAATCAGAGAAGAAATATTGTTGAAATTTTTAGCCTAGTGCATATTGATCTTAGGATTAACTAAGATATACAGACATTAAAAAAATTCCCTTTCACAAAGAAAAATATTTAATCGCCAATATGGCACTAATTAAGGTGAATTTTTTCTTATTTTCTTTAAAGCTAATTCCTTTTTAGATTCTACCTGTTGACGAAGACAATTTTTCAGTGATAGTTTTTTTTTCAAAGATGTCTTATTTTTCAGTATTAACTTGGATAAAATGCGTAATAATATGCTCGATGATAGATATCTATTTGTGTATAAAAAGAATAATCGTATTCACGTTTTACTTTATACGAAAATGAAATTTTTTCTTATGAATAAGATCAGAATATATCTCATTTATATAATTTTTAATCTGTCATGATTATAATAAAGTACATATATGATATTCAGTATAATTCATGATTAAAACTTTCATTGTGAAAATATTGTTTCAATTCAAACACACGCAAAATGAGATGCCAAATACTATATGCGATGTTTGCCCTTTGAAAATATAATGATTGTTGTTGAAAAATTTTAAGATTGTTGAAGTATCAGAAAAATTGTAAACTTTATAAACTGTAAAGGTTTCAAAATATATTATGGATTAAAGCAAGAATTACATTAAATTAATATATATAGATGATATTTCATGTATCAGATTCATCACACAGACTTTCTATCCTATTCTTTCGTGATCTTTAATCCGAATGGTATTGGATTTTTAGTGGTTAGTGGTTTTATTCTTCCTTGAGAGCATTTAATGTCTGTAGATACAATAAATGTATCACGTTTTTTTAAATCAAAAATCATTTTACTAATTTTGCATATTATGAACATTTTTTTTAACTAATGAAACTTTTAACCACAAAAATTTTATCACAGCCATTAAAACATGTATTTATTGATATAACTAGTTGGCTAACCAAGCGATATTAGTGAATAAATTTTTCGTAATTAGAAATCTATGAAAATCATATTTTGAACAAAACCAATTTTAGATAATAAAGGGAATACGTTAGAATAAAATATATAAGTTTTAATATTTCATGCATTTACATGATATTTTATTTATCTAAAAAAAATACAAATTCTAATTCTCGAACTAATGATTTTTAATATCTCTTAGAAAGACCCATAAACTTTTTACAATGACAACAGATAAAGAACTCTATATATGCGTTTCAATTTTATTTTGGAGATACTTTTTTTTTCGCGAATGTCTCTTAAAACTTCATTCAAACTAAATTCAACGGCATTGTATATGGTATTTAGGTTGGTAATACTTTTGTACATATTAGAATATGTACAAAATCGGAGTAATTCATATTTTATATAAAAATTCCAGATATTTTATATATTGTTTAGACTTATTTTATATATCTTTAGGCCATTTTTTATATAATATCTATTTTTCTTACATTGATTATAAGTATTTATTTACTGCATATCATTTACAGGCTTTCTTTTACCACACATAAATAATAATATGTATGTAAAAACTAACGACAATTATATATTTTGATTAAATTATGAATTCCGATTAAATTATTAATTCCTATTAAACTATGCATTCAGATTAAATTATTAATTCCGATTAAATTATATATTCTGATTAAATTATTAAATTATTATCCATTCCAATTAAATTATATATTCTGATTAAATTATTAAATTATTATCCATTCCAATTAAATTATATATTCTGATTAAATTATTAAATTATTATCCATTCCAATTAAATTATATATTCCTATTAAATTATTAATTCCGATTAAATTATATATTCCTATTAAATTATTAATTCCGATTAAATTATATATTCCTATTAAATTATTAATTCCGATTAAATTATATATTCCTATTAAATTATTAATTCCGATTAAATTATATATTCCTATTAAATTATTAATTCCGATTAAATTATATATTCTGATTAAATTATTAAATTATTATCCATTCCAATTAAATTATATATTCCGATTAAATTATTAATTCCTATTAAATTATACATTCAGATTAAATTATTAAATCCGATTAAATTATATATTCTGATTAAATTATTAAATTATTATCCATTCCAATTAAATTATATATTCCTATTAAATTATATATTCCGATTAAATTATTAAATTATTATAATTCATTCCAATTAAATTATATATTCCGATTAAATTATTATAATTCATTCCAATTAAATTATATATTCCGATTAAATTATTAAATTATTATAATTCATTCCAATTAAATTATATATTCCGATTAAATTATTAAATTATTATAATTCATTCCAATTAAATTATATATTCCTATTAAATTATTAAATTATTATAATTCATTCCAATTAAATTATATATTCCTATTAAATTATTAATTCCGATTAAATTATATATTCTGATTAAATTATTAAATTATTATAATTCATTCCAATTAAATTATATATTCCTATTAAATTATTAATTCCGATTAAATTTTATATTCTGATTAAATTATATATTCTGATTAAATTATTAAATTATTATAATTCATTCCAATTAAATTATATATTCCTATTAAATTATTAATTCCAATTAAATTATATATACCTATTAAATTATTATCCATTCCTCTTAAGTTATATATTCCGATCAAAACACAAAAACTAAGCAATACAAATAGTCAGTAATTAACCATTCGGCAATTTTCTAAACAAAATATATCATCAAATTAAATATAGAACATAAAAATGACAGTTTCGGATGACAATCAATCATAATTAGTGGATTTAAGAATAAAGTTCTGTTAATGCGCAAATCTAATACTGAAAAAAAAATCTCGTCATTTCCACATTTCCAATGTGAGTTCCAATCTAAAATGATAAATAAAAAATGAGCAACTATTTTTTGTCTTGTTTGATTTTTTTAGATCTAGAAAAAACACATTTAAATTCCAAAATTTAAAACCTACTCTATAAGAATTATAAAATTTAACTGTATATATAATATGTTTAAAAGATTGTCAGAAAAAAAAGTGCAGTTTTTTTTATTAAAATGCATATTAAAATGCATTTTTTATTAAATGCATATTAAAATGCATTTTTTATTAAATGCCAAAGCATGCAAACTTTTAATATCTTCCATATTTAGAAATTTTTATAAAAATGATTCGTTCTAAAAATAGAAAAATATTATTGAAATTAGATCGTAAAACATTTTTATTATTACAAGACATTATCACAAAAGATAGATTCTGAACGTAAGAAAAATGAAAGATAAACCCAAATCCTCCTGCTTCTAGAAACTTTATTCAGTCCAATGATGTGCTCAACTTGAACAATCACGCGCTTTCGATCCATCCAGCAATATGTTAGCCAAGGATTTAGAATCAGCTCGGATCCCGCCTATTTTGTGTTTGCAATTCCATCCCACCCGAGCAAACGATTGCTTTTACTTATGCCGAGGATCTACCGAAGATTTCTTTTTCGTTCGATTGGAGAAAGTTTGGATCATTCTTTTTTTCTTTTTATTACTTTCTTTTCTTAGAAGAATATTTTCGTATTCATAAACCCGGTTTCTACTTTGCCTGGTTTTACTTCAACGGTAAGATTTAGCTTTGTGGATGAATGTGTTTGTGGGCGAGTGGAATTTTAAGGGGCATATTCATCAGATAAATGCAGTAAAATATCCATAATCTTTGGTGAAAAGGGTTTATTACCATTGTTGTTCTACATTGCAATGCATTGAATTATTCATATTTTTGTGTTTCTATATGTTTAACCCAGAAATGTCAGTATGGCAAGAAATTTTATATATAATATAAAGCATAAATAACTAACATAAGAAATTATATATATTTATATTAGGTGCTTGCATGCATTCTAATCAGCGACATCTATTGGCAAACATTCGAAGTATCTATATAAACGACAAAGGTTTTGGGTTTTACCAACTTACTATTACTTTATTGTTATCATTTTGAAAGTTTTCCATTTAGTATTAATGAGTTATTCAGTGTATTATTGAATGTTAGTATTGAGTTATTCCCAAACATAAAACACTCAAGAATGCATTTTCGACATCATCGCTTTTTTTTGTTTGATTTGAAGAAATCTGCTACCGAAGCCCATCATACACTTTTATAAACTTATAGTGTTGCTGTTCTGTCATATCCCAACTGTAGGTTTTGGTTTCAACGATTTAAAAGTGGTGATTTTGATGTCAATGACAAAGAATGACCTCTAGAATAAAAAAAAATCAAATACAATCAGTTGCAAGATTTATTGGACGAAAATTGGAAAACGTTGTAGAAAATGATGGAAAATATTTTGATTTTTATATATTGTACCAATTTTTCTCAATAAATTCCTTTTTAAAGAGTATTTAAAATCTAGTATATTCACTTTAATTTTAGAAGCTCTATAGATGCAGCCATAAAAGTCTTATTTATACATAATATAGTGGCTATGCGATAACACCATTTAGAGCGGTATACAGCTGAAAAATACTGGTAACATGTATATCTTGAAATCGGTGAGAAATGGGGGAAAAATCATAGAGTTATAGAACATCAAATATTTCATCAGAAAAGGCATCTTGCGTACATTTATACAAGATTTTAACGCATAAAATGCGCACTTTTTGATGGGGATTTCCTACTTTTCTGAAGAAACATTCACAAACTAACGACTAGCTTTACTTATGAAGTATCAGTCATGGTTAAACAAAAGTTTGGCCCACTTCATGTATAAGCCAATTCTAAGGGAATTCATTGTTAGTATAATCTATGAATAGATCCTTATATATTCAGGTTTCACTGCACCGAGTCTCATTTTAAACATAAACCATCCGCAATTGTATGAAAGCATTTACGCTCGTTAATCTAAATGAAATACTGGTAGCAAATGCCCCACATTAAAAGCACATTTCATTTCTCTTTATAAAAGCTTCCTGCTTTTAAACGCTTTTAATAGTTTTTAAATCATTTATTTCGAAGAATATAAGCCAAAAGTTATGACATGAATTATTTATAAGAGTTTCACAGGCATCATTTGTTTCACTAATACGTTAGTGAGCTCTGGAGCAACAAACAAGCTCTGGAAATTTGATAAAAATTCTACTTAAATGGAAGTCTTAAAGCGAATACATTATTGAAGAATACAGACATTGCATCGTAATCTATGCGAGAGAATGAAGTTTTATAAAACACATTATTAATTTGGGAAGATTTTATACAGCATATCCATTGTATTCATCAGCACATTATTGAAGATTGCCATAAACACACACACACACACATGGATGATTATCGAAAATTTAAAGATTTAAATGATTGATTTAATTCCTTCTTGTATTTCTTTAAATTTATTAATTCTTGCTATTATATCAGAAAAATACAAAATACTGAGTATCCCTTTGTATTTCTAGGAAGTTCATATTTTCTAATGAAAAAATAATTTCAAAATCTGATTTCGTCAAATTATACTACATTTTACCAGAAATTTGAAGTACAATTTCCTTGCTAAATTATTCTTATGTAAGCGAAGAGAGATTCAGTGAGATTCTTAATGCATGCTAAGTCGATAAAAGTTGAAGTTGGAGACTAGAAAAAATTTATAGGCAAACAGAGTTCTGGAAAATGCAAGAATTATGGCTCTACCTTCATTTATGAACCGAAATTTAGAGATTATTTTGAAGAATTCCTTGTGACGTCATACTCTATTGAAAATATATTTACAACAGAAGAGCTGAAATGAGCTACTCTTGCTGTATCGTAAAATGAGTTTTAGTGTTACTACTCTCATTAAATTAGTAATTTGCTGATTTGCTGTCTGCCTCCGTTATAATTTCCAAAATGCCGTTTTTCAGTACATCTTGGCTGTGATTTTTTTACCTGTGCTTTATTTTTTTCTAGAATGTTTGTGGAATTTCCATTATACAGCTTGTTTGGGGGCATTCATCATACAATTCGCCGAAAGTTTTTCATTTAATACTCTCCTCCTCTGTATAATGCCGAAATTCGTTGTGAGTTGCCGGTTTGGGAAACTTAAATAGCATCATAAGAGGAATTACTAATAAATTACTGTGAATGCAGACATTCTTTGAGTTTTTTTTTTCTTTAAATAAAGAAACAGTTTGCATAGAAAATAACTTTTTTCTAAATTCGAAGTCTGTCATTTTTATCACATCAGCTCCTTTTAAGCAATGAATAAATAAAACAGTGTAAAATCATTCATTTACTTTCCCGCCTTTTTTATGCCAACTTGAGAAGGAAAATAACAGATTTCAATTTTTTTAAAAGCAGAACAATTAGCAGACAGAAAGAACATTATGTAATGAACTGTTAAATTTAACATGTAACTGTTAAATTTTATTTACATAAGTATTTGTGGCAGATAAAAAGGTGTGGTATGCTTTGAGTTTTTGGAATCTAATGAGGTATTCGCAGCTAAATTTACCAGCAATCTTTAATGAATTTGACAGGCAATTAAAATGAAAACATCTGACGTATACTGCATAAAATATTTCTTTAATATGTTTAAAATATTTGAAAAGATACATTCAGGAGAAAAATACATAATTTAATTACCCTATTTAATTGCTATACCTGTTTTAATTGCTTGCCTTAAATTCATTAAAAATTGCTGGTAAATTCATTTGCGAATGTCTATACGATTGCAAAATATTAAAATATACATCATCCTTTTATCTAATAATCTATCCTTTTATCTATCATAAATTCTTTTCGTTGACTTGATTACACCTAGAAAATCCCATGGAAAAGATACAAGATTCTCTTCATGTTGGCCCCATCTTTAGAGATACTTGTTTATTTATAAAAATAGTTTTCAAATAAATTGTCTTCAGATAGGGTACAAGCGTGGATAATAGGAAATCATCAGTGTTTGTCATCTACCTCGTATGGTCTTGAGCGACAGATGATTTAAATTTTCATTCTTTATCCATTACCAGATTTCATAAGTCATAAATCCTAATGTTACAAATAATTTTTAAGGCATTTTCTTTGACTGCATGACTAATAACGATGGTAAATTTGTTCTGCAAATATTTTTAGAAGAAAATGTCTTTTATGAAAGCCAAAAGCAGAGATGGACTTAGATACAGTTTTCGTCAAAGTAAGATAGCAAAACAATTTATAGAGGCAGAAAAAATTACCAGCTGTAAATAGTTTCATAACAGTCATTGTTTATATATCAGAAAAATATTGTATGCCAGAATTGAAAATTCATTCTCAATGCTTTTTGTGAGTAATATTGTTGTATATTATATGTAAATAATCTAGAAGTAATCGGAAATATTGTATGCTAGAATTAAACTTTATTCTCAATACTTTTTGAGAGCATATTTGTTGTAAATTATATGTAAATAATCTAGAAATAAACGGAAATTATTATTTTTCTGATGATGCCAAATTGCTGTCTCTTATTTATGATTCATTCTTAGAACTTTTACTTTTTATTGGATACGTACATACATATTTTTAAACAATAAAAATGCCAATGAGATTTAGCAGTATAACTTATTACTCAAAACAAAGCAGTTCTATAAAAAAATATGCAAATATATGAAAATATTTTCCATAGTCAGCATATGCCCGCAATCTCAGAATGAATCATAATACAAGACTAATATAAACTTAATTTTTTTCTGGATTAGCAGTTAAGTAAACAGATAGGAATTTCCATCTATTTTTAATGCAATAACAAAAAAGTTTTTAATGTATGCAAAAAATGCATGTATTAAAAACAATAAATATATATGCATATAAACACAAGGAAAACCAAATATTAATATTTGTTAAATCAATGTATTGGAAATAAATTATGAATATTTTTATGTTGATTAAAGTTTCCTGTTGTCTCATATTATACAATTCTATAAAACTTTAAAACTTTACTCTGCAAGTCATCTGTGGAAGTAAACTCACGAAATATATTTTTCATAGGTGGCAACTTCTCTAAGACAAATTGAAAGCTCTTTAAATACTCCATTTTTGAATAATAAATAACAAGCAGTAAACAAATCCATAACTTTGAGTTTTCAAATTCCCAGGAAAGCATTTCACTTACCATATACACACACGCGAGCAGAATGAAAAGCAACAATATTTATCGTTTGCTCCATCACTGTTCAAAAATTCCTGATGATCTCGTTCAAAACTTGAACAGAATGTTTCAGAATTTAAATGTCAGACGATTCACATGCTAACACCATTCTGCTTATGAGAAGCGGATTCATTAAAGAGAGCTCTAGATGTGAGCTTGTCTGAAATATGATATGCAAAACAGCTCAGCGAAATTTAATTTAGCACTGTGGTTTATTTATTACGATGCATTTACCGAGGATATTTTAGAAGCTATGAAAACTTGACATTCTTTTCTCTGACGGAGGATTTTTCTTTAAGTTCTTCATTAATGTAAGCAAATTTTCTGGGAGTACACAACAGTTCTTTTTTTTATTTCATTCTTTTCTATTCAAACTGGTGAAAGAGGCCGTTTACCGAATCCTACAATAAGGGTATGTTCTAGAACAAGTTAACAAAACAGGATCTAATTGCTTGTGGGTTTCTTTGGAAATAATTAAACTGTCGTTGGGGGAAAATTTAACCCTTCGTTATGAATGCAAGTAATGAAGTGGAAAAAAAATATTTCCAAAGAATACTTGAGTTGCCTGGGAAATAATAAATTGGTGTGTAAACTTCTTGAAGTTGTTAAACGAGAAGTTCCAGTTTATTGATTTAAGTTTGGGGAAACTAAGATAAAAGTTGCAAATATGTAAGTAATTAGAAGAGTTCAACTTTTCTGGAATTAGAATTTTAAAATATGATTACGAAGTTTTTTTTTGTTTGTTTGTTTTAGAAATACATTGTCGATTCCATTAGATACTAACTAACAACTTTATTAATTATTTGGATGGATTAGAGATTGAATGGTGTAAGTCATTTTTTTTTGTTTGTTTTCTAGAAATATATCGCAAAAGATATTGTATTTATCAGGACTCTTACAAGTTATCGTTTTAAAAGTCTTTTAGATTCCAATTTAATATATGGAATTTCATATATTGAATTTAGGTATTGCTTTCAATTTTCAACTTCCCATTTTTTAAAAAGTGATTTAAACCAGTGCAAATGTACGCCAACTGTTTCTCAATACCCTTACTGAGAATATGCAAGTTTGACATTTTTATAAATTTGAAATTAATTAGCAATTCATAAATGTAATAATTAATTTTTCAAGTTGATATGCATAAATTTTACCAAGCAACCATTCGTTTTATTAATTTTAATTAAAAACAGGATACCAAAAAATATATATTTAATTTTGTTCTTTGCAGTCCCTACTCTTGCTCATAAAAATCTACAGAATTGCGATTAATTAAACGTAGTTTAAATTTAAAATAATACATACAAGAATATTACTTTGTTATTTAATTACAAAACATTTTATAGTAAAATATATTTTAAATTAATTATTATTTATTATTCTTTATGCTAGATTTAATTTCAAATTTTAAGTTCTTGCAAAAAATTTTAACACATGGAAAACTTTTAAAGCCAAATTTTTAAAATTCCCGTATACTGTCATCGAAGCACCATTTTTCCTTTACCAATTGCGAAACAGCACGGAATGCACATGTGTTTTAACAGAAACCTATTTAACAGTTCCGATTTAAAAATAACTCATGGGAACACTCATTCTTCTAAAAAGCGATTCACTCAGATTTCATCTGCATTTTATCTGAAGTTTAAAAACTGAAAGCTGAAAGAAGTCATTTTTATTTTTTAGCACATTACTGAAAGCGCGTTTTAAAATCATCTTTTACTATTACTTATTTTTTAGTTTATAATGCATTTCATAAAACGAAAATTAATACTGATATTATGAAATCATGAAATCAATGTTTTTTTAATTCTGTACCTCTAATATGAAATCAAACTTAATAATGTTAATTACATTACATACATTTCATTTTTAAAAATATCAAGCTGTTGTATTTTTATTGAGAGGACATAACTCTAAAAACTATCACTAATAATTTAATTTTCAATTTGTAACTTTTTTGCTAAAATAAAAATTAATACCAATATTGTAAAATCTTGAAATTAATGTTTTTTGGGTTCAATATGTCTCATATGAAATCAAACTTAATAAACGTTAATTACTTAACAAACATATAATTGTTAAAAATATCTAACTGTTGTATTTTTATTGAGAACACGGAATTTTAAAATATATCACTGATAATTTATTTTTTAATTTGTAATATATTTCATGAAACGAAAATAAATACCAATATTGTGAAATATTGAAATTAATGTCTTTTGAATTCAATATCTTTCAAATGAAATCTAACTTAATGAAAATTAATTACTAATTAATTACATGTATTTATTTTTAAAAAGAATATCAAGATATTGTATTTTTACTGAGAATACACAACTCTAAAATATATTACTAATAATTTAGTTTTCAATTTGTAATATATTTCCTAAAACGAAATTTAATACCACTATTGGCAAATCTGCAAATTAATGTGTTTGGGATTCAATAACCTCTTATACGAAATCAAACTTAATAAAATTAATTACTTCACACACGTTTCATTTCTAAACATATCAATCTGCTGTATTTTTATCGCGAACCCATAAACTCTAGAAAATATTGCTAATTATATAACTTATTTCTAAAATTTCTTTAATATCTCGATTATAGACTAAAATTATAGAAAATTAATGAGGTATTGAAAAATCGATTGCAAAATTTCATATTTACAAAAATGAAACAAGTAAATTTAATTTTAAAAAATTGTTCAAAAATATAAAAATTCCGAAAGTTTTATAACACTAATAAGATAAAAAAAAATAAAATAAAAATTTAAAAAAGAACATTTGGAATTCAATAAAGGTATACAGCTTAAAAAGTTACGCAAACATCCAGAATTCTAAGATCAAACCACATATTTACATAAACAAAGACAATGTTATTGAATCAGCATCGTTACTTACAGATACTAGAAGTAAGCAAAATAAACAACAAAATAAAAGCTAGCTTTCCTTGTGGTTTATTCATTTGAATACTTCTTCGGTCATTTTTCAAAAGCCAAATGAATTAAGATCTTAAGAATGTAACCGTCATAACTTATACGGTAAATGAAATTTAAGTATTAGCATTTTCTTAGAAACTTTGCATTTAGTTACAAAATTTTAGGAAAATGAATAACTCCTCTAATGGAAAAATGCTTTTACAAACTGTCAATAGCGGTTTCATTTCTCAGAGATATGAAGCGATTCATTATTTCATAACTTCACTTTCGAGGCATTTAAAGAATTTAAGATTCTTGCATGTATCTACTAGAAATAGAAATGTATCTCCTTGAACAGGAAAATGGAGTTTAAAGCTACAGATATGATAAAATAAAAATGGTAGACATGATGGGCATGTTTTATAGAATGGGTTTAAATGCATATAAAAAATAACTTAGCTCTTTTGTTTTTCAATTTTAATTTTTTCATTGTCATTAACCAGTAAAGTGTTTTTGACGAATATACTCGTCAACAGTACAACATTTTTTTATAACAACAGTACAACTCAGAAAAAGTACATTTTTTTATAACAACAGTACAACTCAGAAAAAGTACATTTTTTTATAACAACAGTACAACTCAGAAAAAGTACAACATTTTTTTATAACAACAGTACAACTCAGAAAAAAGTACAACATTTTTTTTATAACAACAGTACAACTCAGAAAAAGTACAACATTTTTTTATAACAACAGTACAACTCAGAAAAAATACAACATTTTGCATTATAATGAGTTTATTCGCTTACAATTATTATTATTATAACTAATTATTTATGTATACAATATTATATATATATATATATATATATATATATATACAGAGAGGTTATTATTAAACTTCCCCTATAAACAGCATCCTACAACGCAAACGGGTGAACGGATTGCAATGAAATTTGGTATATAGACTATACACGAGACGCGTTCACAGAATTTCGACAAAAATTTTTTAAATCCAAAATGTCCACGAAAGGCTGACTTTTTCGGAAAAAACATTAAATTTAACACAATAAACGACCAAAACTGAATACAGAAACATTTATTGACTAATTTTTGATCATCTTGTCATCGAACCACTTTAAGTAAAGGTAAGGAAAAAATAACAATACTTTGCTTGAGAAAGAAAAAAAAAAGTTCATTTTGCAGAAACAAGAACAGGACGAAATTGCACAAAATGAACAGGTGTTAATCGTGTCTAGGACGATGTAGGGAAAGGTGCTTCGTGGGACCACCCTCATTCACCTGTAAAATTTCAAGTCGATGGACAGTGTGTTCAAGAGCAGATCGTAACTGATCTGTTGTGATGCTTCGTACATGAATTCTAATGAAATATGAAGCGGGAGGCCGCTTGGTCCCATCGGATTTAACGTGCGCCGGACCCGCTTACACGACGATTCTTTGGTGGAATCGGCTCTTGAACCTGAATCCCTCTGGTTCCGAGACTTTACCACCAGGCCACCGCGGCCTCTCCTAAAATTGTGTGGTAATATTTTAAGTATATATTAAAATGAAAATAACAAGCTTTATGTTTCATCTGAACTATTATCGATTAAAACAGCTGAAAAGCCATGGAAACATTAAGATGCTTGTAATGGATTTAGTTTAATTTAAAATTGGCCATCGATTTAACTGGTGATTTATTGACATATACTACACTTACTTAATTCTGAATTCTAATCTCTGAAGGAAGTGTATTGTGTAGTTTCTTTAATGTCAGTCATTTGTGTTCGCCATATTAATCCTAAAACATCTACTGCTGCAACGCGCTGAAAATTACCTCCTCGTGTAGAACGAATTAATTTTACCGTATCTTGATATCAAATTCATGTATTTTGCTACCTCGATTTGCTTGTTGCTTATGTATCAATAGCCGAGAATATTTATCCTATATAGTGAGTAAATATAGGAGAAACACACAGACAATAAAAGTATTCTTATAGGGAAAGTTATAGAGCATGAAACAAAGACCCAACGCGAATATTTCGAAAAGTTGTTTACGTTAGAATGTGTTGAGAGCTTTGCTAAAGAACAATAAAAACAGTTCTGGTGGAAAGTTCTTTCAAAGTTTCATCTTAACATACATCAGATGGGTTTTTTTCTAGCTTTCCTCTGAAATATTCTGCAAAATTCTTGGATCTTATATAGCTTTTAAAAAAATTTTTGAAATGCATTTTGCAAGTCTGTTGAGAATAAAAGCTCCCCTCTTAAAAATATGAATCCGACACAACATTTTTTTTTATTTTGAATCCAAAAGAATTCGAAGAGGAAGTAAGGATTTGATTTTATCGTATTTATATTTAACTACAGAAATTCGTTTGCTAGAGGATTTTGCTATAATGTTTTCCATTTATATAGCTTTTGAGGCAACATATAAAGCTTAAAAACCTTATTTATTTGAATTTCTTCAATGCAGCCAATATAAATACTCCTTTAGAATTATTTTTTCTTTATGCATGCTGGTTTGGATGATGTAATAGTAGAATTTTTTTTGCAAATTGTTTGCTATAGAATATGATACAATACAAAATATCTTTCTGTATCAGTAATGGCACGGATAGTGTAACAATATAATCTTTTCTGTGCAAATATTGTTGCTTGTGTAAAAGTAGAATCTATTCTATATACAGACTTACCCCTTATATTGATCCCCCTTCCCTTAACTTCTCAATGGTAACAACTTAGACCATAAATTTGGTATCTAGATGTAGTAAAAAGGCTCTGTGCTACTAGATGATGTGCTATTAGTCGAGGCAACTTTCATCGAACAATTTTGGAATTAGCGGTCCTATTTCAAAAACAGTGAAATATATGAGAGAAAAACAAGTAGAAAATTGTAGAATACTTTAAATTTAATACGAAAAGATACCTTGTGCACATTAATAAAAAAATGAGCATTTGTTTGTTTATGATTTCGAAAATTCGTATGGCAAAAAAAAAAAAAAAAAAAAAGTTAAAGAGAGAGACTGAGACTGAAGCTGAGCCCTGTCATCAGGACCACTATTTTATATTGTTCAAAACACTCTCCATTAGTTATTATATATATTCGCACTTTGGGCTGGATTGCGAGCTGCATTGTGTAACAAGGCGAGTGCTCGAGAAACACAACCATCAGCAACGCAGTGTCTGTCATATGTTCATCACAAATTCGTGCGCGTCTCCTACGCTATAACACCGGATCGTATTTAGTACGCTAAGTGGTTTTTCTCATTTCTCGCGTGTTTCACATCGCCATAGCAGTTAGGTATCTTTTGTACTAAATCGAAAGTGTTCTACAACTTTCTAATTAACTTTATTTCTAGTAATTTTCATTGTTTACAGGACCGCTGATTCCAAAATTTGATTATAGATAGCGTTCCAATTTGTTCAGTCAAGTAGCGTACAGCATTTTTATTACACCTAGACACCAAATTTACGGTCTAAGCCATCGCCATTTAGAAGTTAAGGATGGTGTAGAAGATATTAGCGGGAACCCTGTATATACATTACTGCAGATGCTATGGCTGTAAAAAATTTTTGTACAGATGCTGCTGCTGACAGTTTAATAGTAGAAGTGTTTCTGTATATATGTTGTTGCAATTGGAACATCAGAAGAGTTTATTTTACATAGAAACTAGTGCTGATAGTGTACCAATAAGAATTGTCTCTATATAGATGTGGTATAGATACTCTATGATTGAATTTTTTGAATCCTAATGAGATTAATCCAATCATCTTGTAGGTATTTTAAATTTTCAATGAATTTGTATGGGTTTATAGATTTATGTCTGTTAACAGGTAACAACAAATGATCACTCAGATGTTCAAAAGGTGCTACTTAATTAATCTTCTAGGGACTTAGAAAAGGAGAAAGAATGTCATGTTTCTCCTCTTGAAATCTTGTTTAAAGAATTTACAACAAGATTTCCTTTTCCGGTGAATCCGGTTATTAATCCAGATTACTTTTTGTATTAATTACTTAAATTTCAGAGTGAGAGTTCTCTAATAAATTATTGAACGTGCAGCAATTTTTAAAATAGAAATGCTTCTTTCCTCCTTTCTCACTCATTATATAAACAGTTTAGGTCCTACAATATCACTATGTTAAAAAATAGTCATATTATATTTAGACATACAAGATTTACAAAAGTATCCACTTTTATATTTAAAAACGTGGTAATTCATTCTATCCTAAAAAAAATTCTTATTTGAAAATTACAGCAGACTTCTCGAATTTCAATCAATTCAAATGATATCAGAGACAACGTTTCAGCCTGTAACTTTATTAATGACAACATTTAATCTAATTTCTATCTAAATTATTACCTATTAAGACGGTAGGTAGACAATAATTACATTAAGAGCCTCATAAAGGATTTGATTCTACTCTAATGAGACTCTGGAATTAATCTGTGATTTATAGATGGATTCCACGTCCATTTAACTTGGAATTCTAGTCTCTAAGGAAAAGCACCTGAGAAGTAGAGTTAGACTCTTTCCGTGATTTCTGAGATCATGAACCAACGATTAGCAATCGCCTTAAGAGGCATATTGTGAATATTGCATGGAGGGTGATACGTATAATAACAAAGCACGACTAAAAGTCTGGATCTCCTAAATTTATGTACTAAGACTTTGATTTTAAATTAGCTTCTTATCTAAACCATTATCGATTAAGACAATACGAAGAATATGGCAGCATTAAGACTTTGTAAAGGATTTGATTTCAGGTAAGGGAAACTTTCAGTTTTATCAGAGATTTGTAGATAAGTATACATATTACCATTACAATTGTGCCAAATTGCTTATTTGGTGCTTAAATCTCCAATGAAGAGCACTTGGGCAGCAGAGTGAAACTTTGAATAGCTTCTTAAGGATCAAGAATAAGTGCTCAGTAAAGTTATAGCGGATGTTAAAAGAGGCTTAACTAAATGGAAATAACAAGTCTTTATTAAAAGTTATATTCTCTTTAATTTGTTTGCCAAGGGTTTGAGAGTTAATGAGCCTTTCTGACATCATAGGCAGTATAAAGACCATTTATACTCTAAGAAGCTAGTAAATTATTTGATTCTAATCTATTAAGGTTCTGAAATTAATCAAGGGTTTATAATCGCTCACCAGTTCATTTAGCCAGGAAATTTAATCTCCAAGAAATAGTACCTGGATAGCAAAGTTGAACAGATATGTGGCTTCCGTATCCTGTGTAGCAATGTTAGGCAACGTTACAATGTTTCAAGTTTTAAAAACTAGTCGAATGAAAATCAATAATATAATTCAAATAACAAAGTCTAATTGAAATTAAGGTTTTCTTAAATTTATGTGCCAATATTTTGAGAATTTAGTAAAAGCAAAGGTAGGCCTTTCTAAGTTCCATCTCAACTTTTACCGATAAAGATAATAATAAGAGCACATAAGTATTAATTGGTTGCAAAGGTTTTGGTTTATTTGAATGATGACTTAGTTTAAATCAGTGACTCATAGATAAATACAACACCTAAATATATTGAAATTCTAATTTCTAAGGAAGACTACCTAGACAGCAGAAAACAAAGCGCCTGTGATCTATGTGATACCATATTCCAGCAATCAATATTCATGTTAAAATTTCGTTGTGGATGTTGTATGGAAAATTTATTTTAAATAATAAAGTCTCACTGAAAATTGTGACTCCATAACTTTATGTGCAGATATTTTAAGAGTTTATTAAAATCAATAATAATCCTCTCTATTTTAACAATAAATGATTAAAACAATACGATTGCCTTCGGAGTATTTAAATGCGTGCAAAAGATTTGAGATGAATTCTAGGATGCATTTGTTTTAACCAGCAATTGATAAACAAGTGCTACTAGCATATATTTCGGAATTCAAATATGCAAAGAAGAGCTACACAATAATATGGAGAAGATTTAGATTTTCATAAGTATTGAAACTTATCCGTAATAACTTAAATCAAGATACTGGTATCATGTGCCATATTAAGCCCATGGAATTAATCTATAAATTTTAAAAGGGGAAAAATCTTTCTAAAGCAGTCGTTCTCAACCTTTCAGAATTCCACCTTTTAGAAGTTTAAAAAGGACAAAGCATCGCTTAAAATTAGAGTTCTTTATAATTATGCAGTAATATTTCGGGAATGTATGAAAAGTAAAAATAACAAAAAGTTGATTTAAGTTCCATCTAAACTATTACCAATTAAAACAGCAGGGAAGACATGGACGCATTAAGATGCTTGTAGCGGATTTAATTTTAGTGCATTCAATTTAAATGGTGATTTATTGACAGATACCACTCTTACTTAGTTCGTAATTTTATTTCCACGAGAAATCAGCTGAATGGTATAGCAGATTCCATTGTGCAGCTACTCTAATGTCATTCATTTGTGATCAGATCGCCATAATGATCACGACATGTACGAAGTAGGTACAGTAATACTACGCGGTTGGAAACTGCTTACTTCTATCATTTGAAATTGTCTCATCAGAGTGAATAAATGTAAAAAAAAGCCACGGTCCTCAAAGTCTTATTAATTAAAATTTATTATTTTTTTATATGAATTTTAATTGTATTGTCCATTGGTTTAGGAAATATGGTGCCTCCTATTCTGATACATAGTGGAACTTTAAAAAATCGATGTCATTATATGCATTTTCGAACTTCTTAAAAGAACTATTTTTTTAAAGATATTTAATACATGCGTCTTTCTATAAGATATGAGATTAAGCTAGGGAGGAGTTTTTGAAAACCTAATTTGATTTTACTTAAAGTAGTCAATAAAGTAGTACAGATAGAAGCTTGATCCTTGCTATGTGCTTATAAAAATGCCAGGAAAATGTCCTACACATAAACTTTGTGCTATGGGGTCTATTTAAAAATTTAATTTTTGTAATTTATTATTATTCCCTTCAACAGAAGGCAAAGTGTTACCTTATATTAATTGATTAATTATTTAATGAATGCCTATTATTTAATGAAACTTTATAACTGGAAGTATACGCCTAGTCGCAAAACTTAGAGAATCGAAAGATTGTTACATTTTTCTGTGGCAATATATATATAAATTTATATTGAATATTCGAGAATTTTCTTCTTCATGATATTTACTAGATTGTCTAATCAAATTGTTTTCAGTGCTTCAAAATTTCACAGCTTTCCTTTGATTTTTAAAATATCAATGAAATATTTTTCAGTCCTTTTCGATCTTTATTTTATAATTCAACATTATACTTTTTACAGAATCATATAAGATCGATAATAAAGGTCATATTCCGTATGGTATCAAATAAAAACAGTGATTAAGTAACAATAGTGTTTTAAAAGTAATGAAATTATCTTTATCATGAATACACAAACGTAAAAATGCTTAGAGCTCCACTATATTAGGAAGTAGTTGAAAATATTTCATGATTTAAAAAAATGAATTTAAATCTAAATAGAAAAAAACTTTATAATAATTAAATTAATATGAGTGTTATTGGCAGTTATTTTGATAATAAAACTACATACAAAAAATACAAATTTCTTATATACTTTTATAAGAAACATTTTCAACCTGAAAAAGTATTTTATAACGAAATATAGGAAGCAAAAATTCCTTAATTTATATTTATTATAAACATATAAACATATTAAAGCTTCCTGAAGCGGAGGATTATATATATTTTATATATATTTGTGTTTTTATTATTACAAAGATTAAAATTGATATTTAGGTTAGTAATAGATAATAAATAAGTAATAATAATTAGGTTAATAAATAGATATTATTCCATAGGGTTTGTTTCATTTACAGTATTTTTAACGTAATATATAAATGCCTGATCCAAATAAATACCAAAGAAAATATTCTTGGTAGAAATTCATAATTAAAAGCAAAAATACAAAAGATATAGATTTAAAAATAACATTTATGTTTTGATTATCATATAAAATATGTTTTAATTCTTACAAAAATGTAAACAAATAATTTTCAGATTGCTCATAAGTTTATTAAAATAAATTTTACTCAATACTATTAAAATAAAATAAGTGCTAAATATGATTTATCTAATGCATTTTTCCAGTTTAAAGTAATATGTTGAATTTCCCATGATGCATTGTAAATTTTTAGGAAGGAATTTCTAAATAGACAAACCAAATACAGTTTGGTTTCGGAGGACGAGATTTATTTTAGATAAACTGAACGAGAATTAGAAATGTGCTTATATTCCACTTCACAGAAATATGAAAATATATTCAAAGCAAAGCAATTTTCATCTTTCGAAAAGATTTGTATTTTTATGCTCTCTTCAAATAAATAAAATAATAAAAAGAGAAAGGGAAAAAATTAGTATAGGAGTTGCATCTTAAGCATACGTATCTTGATAATCATAGATGTAAGTTCATTTCTAAGCATACTTAATCGCGATTTATTTACATAAAAATATAAACACTTTATTACTACTGTTACTTTTCTATCATTCTCCTTCTTACATATTTAAATATAACAACATCTTGAAGACCAAACTTCGCTCGCAATTTTTTCCCCTATAAAATCGTGTTTTTTTTCCGAGAAAATATTTAGATAAGAATCAAATACTGATTACATATGAATATTTCACAATCTTAATTGCATATAAATTGTCCATTTAAAATAAAATAAAAAACGGATTTTTTTCCCCTGTAAAATCGTGTTTTTTTCGAGAAAATATTTAGACACGAATCATATACTAATTATATATGAATATTTCACAATCTTACCTGCATATGAATTGGTCATTTAAATTTTTATAAAATCACAAATGCACTTAGTTTAACATGTTATTCGAAACAATCTGCTATACTACAGTATTCATTTTACAGTTTATCTATTAATACTTATATTTTTGAACTTACACTCGGTTTAACCATGGTGAAACCGGGTCTGAGATGGCGCTATGTGACATTGTCAGCATGAAGCAGATAGAAAAACGCTCTAATAGTTAGTTAGAAAAATATATATAAAAATTTTTGTGTGTAAAATAACTTTTTTTTAGGAAATACACCTATATTGATAAACTTAGAAAGCAAAAATAATAGATATAAATACATAAAACAAAAAGCTCGATTCGAACTCAGGACGACAACACGGGCCTCGTTCATATTTTTCTGACTACTATACTGCACTGCCCACACTTCGAAATGGAAATTGCAATAGTTAGTCTTATTAATAATAGTCTTATTCCAATAGTTAGTTATAAAAAAATGCATTTTTTGAGAAAAAGCGCGTTTTCTCAGGAAACACGCCTAAATAAATAAACTTAAAAAGCAATCTAAATATAAAACCTTATCTAAATATAAAATTTGATTTGAATCGTTAAAGCCGTTTCCGAAATACACGAAATAAATTTATTTATGCACAAGAAATGCTCGTTCAAAGTTATTAGATGTATATGAATTAATGGGGAGTAAATGAATGACTACATTTTACATTATATTAAATTTCCATGATACATGAAGTATATAAAAATTCTTTTTTGTTATATAAACATCATCAGAATCTTTCACTGCTTCAATTTTGTGGGAAGCAAACTGCTACTCTTCGTTTCAGCATTCCAAGATTGCCACTTTACGACGATTCTATGACGATAAGGAATGAAATACGAAAGAATAAGAAGTGATTCTAGTATTATTCGACCTTGATCTCTACTGCATTAGATAATTTTGTGTTTTCACCTACATATATGTGAGTGTTGGATAGGTTCTTAACTTACTATTTTAACTTAAAATTGCATATTGATTGCTTACATGGCTAGTTCAAGTGGCAAAAAAAAAAAAAAAAAAAAAAAAAAGACCTTTTAAAGTTGATACAAAAATATTTAAATTATATCATTAAATGTAATCGAGATTATTTACTGTTATTAATAATAAAATTTTATCAAAAATTCAATAGCAAAAAAGTGCTTAATATAAAAAAATTATTTTTTAAAAAGTGACTTATAAAAATTTAAGAGCAGATATCTTTCATTTATTCCTCATAATTTAATGTTTAGGTCCCTTCATAACACTAAATAAAAATTACTCCCTAGTGATAAATGTAAACATCTTCTATTATCATTCCTTTCGCCTTATTTTGACTAAATGAATCCGTCTTAACTCATGCGCAAAAGCGCGGCGGCTTTTCGAATCCGTGAATAAACAGTTCTTACATATTATATTGTGTACCTTTGTCTTGAAATAAAAAGAAACGATCATTGCTTCAAGCATTTTCGCCAAGTATACTCTTCGGGATACAATACAGAGCCAAGAATAAGAATCGCCAAAGTAATTAAGACATATATAGCAAGTTTTGTATTAACTTTCGTTGTCAGTGTCAGCGTGTTCGATATCATGCCATGTGGTATCGATAAATTATCGATGAGTAATTATAATATTAATAAATTATCGATGTAATTACTTCCAAAAATCTTAACTACTTCTAATTCCTTGGGAATATTTTGATTTGACTTTGAAGATAGATCTTCAGAAGAGAACAGACTTATCAGTCTGAGAGAGAACAGACTTATGAGTGTCATGTCCTCTTGATATTTTTTTTTATATAGAGTTAATCAATGGCCGCAATCGAAACATAAATAATCACATGAAAGTCACTTTAATAATGACGTGATATTTCCAATCTCATGAATAGTCCGATTTCAAAAGCTCGAACATATGTCGACCTTGAAATCTATGGACAATGAGAAAGGTTGAGTATATTCACATTGTACTTCTCATTGTCTTTCCTTTTTAATTTTCTCATAGTGATATATATTTAAAGCCTGGTCATGGAATTTTGTGAAACTTTTGTTATGCAGCTATAGACATTGATTATCGTCGTGCATTCAAATAAGAAGTGCAAAAGAGTTTTTTTTTTTTTTATGTAACTCCATCGGCACAAGATATTGTATGATATCTTCCCGATGTTGTCCGACATTCTGAATGCCGGCCAATATCGTGTAGACATCGTAACAATGTTATTGGGAATTTTGTGCTAATAACAAATACATTTAAACTGAATTCCCCTTTAATATGTCCTTTCCGAAGAATAAATGAGGTTCTGAAAGAATCAAAACAAATTTGAATAAAAATGAGAAAGGATTCGTTCTAACTGCTGGTGCATTAACGCATATATCACGGTCAATATGATTAATCTATTATTAATAATAACTAATAATTATTAATAATCAATAAATGTAAAACGTATTAAGCCCTTTGACCGATTAGTATTAATAATAAGCTTTCAAATGAGTCATATTAATCGCAATATAAATGGAATAGGATATAGACTGGAAAATAACCAAACTGATGATTTAAAAGTTTTAAATTTTAAAATTTGGATATTAATATAAACAAACATCCGTCTTCGATCCCCACGCAAGCTTATACGAAATGTCTAAAATTCAAGGGAATTTTTGTGACATTTCTTTAAAACCGTCTCTCTTTTGCTTTTCTCGTCATCGTCGTAACCGTCGCGTTTTTTAGTACTGATTTGAGCATGCGAAATCATATGAAATTCATTCGCTTGTTGATCTATGTTCTACGAAGTGCGTTCTGTCTTTGAATCCATTAAAGCATGTGTTTTAATCAATGGGAAAATATGTTATTGTTTATAAAAACTGGGAATTATTAATAACTAGTCAATGTGATAAACACATTAACCATTCTCAAGTGCTTGAGATCAAAAGATTAATGAATGCATTTTCCTGATGTCCTTAATGCATTGTCTTGGAGTCCTAAGTGTTCACATATATGTCCTTTTTACTGCTAAATATGTTCCCACTTTTGTTTCATATGATATTAGTCTGTGTTACATATATATTTAAAACAATAAAAACTAGAGATTCATATATATATTTAAAATACGAAAGATCTTAAAATGAATTTAAAATTAAAATTTTAAAATACTATCTTACTTGACCTCTTGTATTTGATAGGGCTTTTCGGATGAAAATCGATATTGAAACAGTTTCTTTTTAACTGATCTTCTAATATCATTCCAAAAGAAACTAACACACCAAACTTTCTAAGTTAATTATCAGGTCGTGTTAAGCAAATTAACTTAGGAAGAAATTGAGAAAAAGAAAGTTTAAATGAACTTAAACCTATGTCAAAAAAATATCAGGATCCTATTTTCATTTAAACATGGATCCCCTTAAAATAAAGGAAGAAACCTGGACAGCAGAACTGAGCCTCCCCTCCCCCTTTTCGATTACGAAAATTTTGTAAATATCCTTTTTGCAATGCTGTGACAGCTTTTTCCGGCAAGTGATTGAAGTAAGGACTTTCCTTCACGGCATAGGGAGGAAGAACCCATAATTCAATTCCTCTAAAGTAAGGAAGCGAGATTTTTTTCCTCCTGTCTTCCAAAAGGTAAAGGAACCTGCGAATTAGATGACAGCACGTTTGTCAGGAGAAAAAAATTAGATTCGTGAACGCTACTTTCCCTTCTTTCTTTTATTTAGAAAGAAAACGGTAAAAAAAGTAAGCATCGAGCTAAAATAAATGGATATCGTATGGTTAAAGTTTGTATATTCCAAAATTAAAAAAGAAAATGTTGATGATAAACCTATTGTTTTTATCAGTTGGTTTAATATTTCTTTAACAAATAGGTAAAAATGAAAGTTGCTGAAGCATCAGTACATTTTATGTTGATCGTATGTATGATCTCCCATTTCGTTAATTCGTATATGAGAAATTAGAAGACATATTTAAAACTCAATTGCTGTTTTACACAAATTCAGTTGTTAAAATTTTTTTAAATACCCCTTTAATAGGATTTCGGATTTCTTTTAAAATTCTTATATTCGAAGTACTTTTGCTATATTATTGGGCGTGTAGTTTATTACAAAGCTAAAACTGGACTCAGACAGTGGAGTCTGTAAGGATAAATTAATTTATACTCTGTAATTTCATTGCATATATAACTTTTCACCTTATTAAGTCTAGCATTATTAAGCTTTATTAAGCCTAGTTACTAGCCTTATTAAATCTAGCATTATTAAACTTAGTTATTAGCCTTATAAAATCTAGCATTATTAAGCCTAGCTCCTTGCCTTATTAAATCTAGCATTATTAAACCTACTTGTTGGTCTTATTAAATCTGTTGTTGTTGTTGTTTCAAATGGCATTTGTCCTAGACAAGCCCACTGACTTTAAGAAGTCATTTGCGGATTAAGTCAAGGGTACGTCTCTTGTTTTTCCAGTAGCGCTATCTGGGGTCAAGAGAACGACATAGCTACACACACGTCACAATCCTTTTTACGGGGCGGACTTCATTCATGCATTTCATTCATTCAACCATAGATCGTAATTTAGATTTGAATCAGAGAACGATCACTCCTGATCCAGAACCCCCAGTGGTATTACTTTGGGACCACGACAGATCTATACGCGGGGAGTCTTCGGCCAGCGGAGTTCGAACTCGCAACCCAAGGGACGCAAATCCAGCGCCCTACCAACCAGGCTATCCCGGCTTATTAAGTATAGAATTATTAAGCCTGTTACCATTCTTTTTGAGCCTAATTAATAGCCTTATTAAGCCTAGTTACTAGCTTTATTAAGTCTAGTTCGGCAACTTTGGATGGGAATGTTGTAGACTGATTTGTGACAACTGCTGACACTTGTCTTCCATGAACCATCTTAGAACTTTCATTTTAAGAATGGTTTGGACCAGTGCTGAAGCTCAGTTGTGGACAAGGTGTGGATTCAAATTATCCAAATGATTTTTTAAGCCCGCTATGTCATTGATCACATGGAAGCATCGGGAACTTTCCTAGAAATCATGGATTCTGTCCATATACTTCGGTAGTATTCATTTTCCTTCTGGTTGTATGAAGTATATGTACGTATACACAGGAACATTAACTGAAAAAGGATTTGGAAGAATACCATTTCTAAATTCACAGCTATTTTTAATCATATGATTTTTCTGTACGATGATTGCAGCTGATATGCAGGTCTACTAAATATTAGCATAATACATGTGTTTTTCTTTACTATGTATATTCATGCTTCATGCAGGATACTGTGTCTCATAATTTTGCTGTTACTATAGATATAGTAGGACGATTTTAAATCTAATTATAATGAATCAAACACGGTTCTTGGCCAGCTGGTTACCAGTCTCTATCAATTCAAAAGGACATATTTTTTGTTTTTTTAACCTTCCATTGGGCGCAACTAATCTGTGAGATGAAGTCACGAGTCATGATCATTTGAACTTGTTTTATGAAGTTAATGTGAATTTTAAGTTACGTTATTGAGAAAAAAAAAGTGTTTTGGAACAATTTCATGATTTGTTCAAATTTATCAATAAAAACAGCAAAGAAAAATTAAATGTTATCTAAAAGCATAAATATATTCAAATGTAAGTGAAAAATTCTGTTTAATATGTTTTTTAACATACATTCAAAAATTGCATTAATTGAGTACATTAATCTCTTAGATGAATTGCGCCCGATCGTGTTAGGATTTGCATTGCGCCCGACGGAAGGTTAAAAGGAAGTAAAAATAAGTTTTATACAACAATAATTTGTTAGTAATCACGGAAAAAGTTCAAATTCAATTTTTTTTAAATAATTAAAAAAATACTCAGATGAACACATTTTCACTATTTAAAATCTATTTTGGTAGCTCTATAACAAAGCCTGTTCTACAGAATATTGTCATATAAAGACACAGATAAACACACATTATCCTTTATTGTTAATGGAAATTGGAAAAAAAACCCCGATTACATTTGTTTAAATAAAGTTATTCGAAGTCATCTATACCTGGCAAATAATCCGACTTTTAAAGCCTTTGAAAACCTTATTTTTCTTTATAGCTGACAAATTTGATCTGTATCGATTTCTAAACACCTAAAATAAGCTTTCTCCTTGCTTAACACTCCTTGATTCGAATTTCTTAAGATTCTTCTCCCATTCGACAGAAATACCTTGTTTGTTCTCCCTTATCTAACCCCTCCATTTGCTATTCATTTCTTTTTTCCCTGCCGAAAATGGAATTCGAATTCAAAGTATCAGCTTTACAGCCAATGAGATGCCATTCGGAATCTGACGGAGGATTAGAAAAGAAACAAATATCACTTTAAAAGCCTTTCTTAAGAAACTTTCGGCAAATGTAATTCGATTTTCATGGAAAGGAGCGCTTTTCCAAATGCAATCGAAGGTCTATAAGTATTGATTCCTCTGGTTGTGACATTTTTAAAACGGGTAAATTCGAGATCTGGATATCACGCGTTGCTACCCCCCAACGATACTTTATCTTCATGAATTCGAATTAATAGTAAAACATTCATATTTCTAGACAGTAATAAATGTAACTTATGTTATGTCTAACATATAAATGTTTTTGAATTTTATTTTTAACTTTGAATACATCATATATTTATCACGAGTCTCATCTTATAATGGTTTAAATATGAATTAAAATTTCAGATATTAAATTAAATTTTATATGATTATGGCGGCAAGTTTTGGTGAAGATATTTCAATATTATAAGATTTAAAAATAAATATTACAAGGGGTGTTCAAATGAAATGTACCAAACGTTCGTAACAACGTAAACGTTAACTTATTTGCCTATGCCGCTATGGGAGAACGTAGCGGGACATCTTGGGATGCGATCGGAGTCTCCGGCGTAGATCGGTACCTGCACAGGCGCCTGCATGCGCAGAAGACAGCAGAGGCTTTTATAAAGAGCGCCGTCCAGTTGACAAATAATGTTGAATTCCTCGAGCACAGAAGAACCATTAACTCCGATGTGCATTGTGAGATACTCGGAAGACTACGCAGGTCCATCAAGAACAAAAGACCGGGACTACTCACAGAGGGTGTGGTTCTGCTCCATGATAACACCCGTCACATGCCTCCAGGGTCACACACGCGGTACTGGCCAAGTTCAAGTGGGAGCAGCTCTATCATCCACCCTGCAGCCCGGACATGTCGCCCGGTGATTTTCATGTGCTTGATCCCCTGAAAAAACATCTGAAAAGGAAGTGCATCAACTCGGACGGTGAACTCAAGGACGCTGTGAAGAGCTGGGGCTCGTCAAAGCCACAGGTATTCTGGGAACAAGGAATTTATGCAAAAGAAAATTTCAATTTTTTTATTATTTTTAAAAAAATTATTTTAGTACATTGGATATTTTCTAACTTGATAAATGTTTTAGGCTGGCATTCTTATTGTAAATTGTAGAATATAAGTCAGAAAAGTCAAAAACAAGATCAACGATTTCGTGTAAAACATAACGAAGCTGTAACTTTCAAACAATAGGACAGAAACTGATTAATATTTTTATGATCTTTTTTACAAGTTCCCATTAATTTTTTCAACATTTTTTTTTCACTTTCACCTTAAAATGAAGAAATAAAACTACCATTAAATATTTAAACCAAGATTGAATTCTAAATACCCCAGATTTTAAGCATAATGATTAGATCTTTTTTTTTTTCATAAATTGTAATAATTATTTCTATTTTAAAAGATATTCTATATTATAAATGGTTTGAAAAATCTCCAAGAATAAGTGTTCCAGACCCATGGGAACGTTCTTTAAAAAACAAAAACCAGTTATTTTTATAACTTTGTACGTGACTATTTCCACAAATATATATATATATTATTGCAGATATCTTTATCTATTTTTGCCAACATTTAATTCTTTTCATTTTTCTCCAAGCAACACAAACAAACAATACGCATGCGCATTGACCTTCAGAAGAACGTGCTCAAGTAGTAATTTCTTTCTCAATGAAGAAAAAAACTTTTGTAATAAAGGAAAAATGTTTCCATCCAAACAATAAAGAATAAAAACTCTAGAAACGTTTTACAGCAAAGAAATAGAAATATTTAACTCAACACTCATATTCTTCTTCTTCTCCTTCTCAATTATCCAGGAGAGTAAAAATTTGATGGAGAGCTGCCTTTTTCATGCAGCAATTACAGAATGGTTCTGTGATGATGGTTTATGGAATTCCAGCTAAAAATCCAAGCTAGCTCTCTAATAAAATAGTATTTTACAGCAATAAAGTTAGAAAAAAAATGGAAGAACGTTGTTGTTACAACTTCGTGTTCCGAATAACGTTGGAAGCAACAACAAAATGGCTGGAAAAATGAAGAAAACAAAACATTTTATGGTTATCTTTTAAGTGTTAAATAAAAGTTATAAAATAATGCTGATTTTTAATAAAACTAGATTAAAAAGAAATAGATTGTTGCATTTGCATTAAAAATAAAAATCGGGGAAAAGAACTTAATTTTCCATGAATAACATTTAAATATTAATAAGATTTGTTTGAAAAAAAAACATATTTTCCTCTGGTAATAATAAACGACAAAGTTTTTAAATTGGCTTCTGTACAATAAAGACTGTTAGGCCTGCAGCTAATAATTTTTGTACAAATGTGTTTTCAACAGTAGAAAGGCGTGTCTCTCGGAATTTTTTTCTTTTTTTAAATACAGAGTGACAGTTATTCGGAGACAACTAATTGTTACAACTAGTAAGAATAATTGTAACTGTTTTTTTGGAAAAGTACATATGATTTTAAATGTACTCTCAATTCCTTGATTATAAATACTTTTTAATAGCTTAACTTTTAACTTCGAATTCCAAATAACGTTGGAAGCAACAACAAAATGACTGGAAAAATGAGGAGAACAAAATATTTCATGATCATCTTTTCAATTTTAAATAAAAGTTATAAAATAATGCTGATTTTTAATAAAACTAGATTGAAAAGAAATAATTTGTACCAATGCAGTGAAAACAATATTCAGGGCAAAGAACTTAATTTTCTATGAATGCAATTCAAGCGTTAAATAAAACTAGCTGCCATTGGCGATCAGTTTTATTCGCTTAGATTATTGACCTTTCAGGATATTAAATGATTTATAGATAGCACTTATCTAAAAAGAACATTTCACCTTGTTATGTAATACAACTGAAAAATATGGATTCTATTAAATAAGCTTAAAAGCTTACTGAATATACTTCAAGTACTTCTTAATAAGCTTATTGAAAATTAAAAAGTGTATATATTACGGAATAAAGACCGAAGTCCAGTCCTACTACAGGGTTAATGGATGTCAAAAACACGTGGTTGAATGTTCATGGATGAATTTGAATTCCATCATAGCATTTAAAAACCTTGATATATATACTGTATAAAATTGAAAAAAATATTATCAATGTTAAGAGAAAATTCTACGAAAATAAAAGCAATATCATTAAAAAAATAATCTGTTTAAATGTAATAAAATATATATTAATATAATAATTAATAGTAAAATAAAATTAATTTCATTAAAAAGTCAAATTTTTGAGTCTTAAGATAATACAATGGAAATTGTAATACTTGTTTTGGAAGATACGAACATCAATTTCCTTAGGCAAATCATAACTATTACTGGCCCATTTAACGACGATTAAGTCACTTTAGGCGCTCGATTAAACTTACAGTCTGAAGTCTGTTTCTTGATTTCTTTGACTTCTTCTATGACTGAAGTCTTCTATGACTTATCTTCTGACTATACTTCTTCAAGTCTTCTATGACTTGAAGTTCTTTTCTATGACTGAATGTATTTTTCAGGGACACAGCGAACATCTACAGAATATTTTAATAATAATTTGTAGCTCCACTGATTAGTTGCAAAGATTTAAATTCAATATAGCTAAGAAAACGTTCAATGAAATGACATGAAATTCGTGTGATGGTTTGTTTATGATTGTAGCCATTCGATAATAAGTAATTAGAGCGATTTCTGTGACACCTATATTACCGCTTTACATATATAGATTTGCTTGAAAAAAGAATGTTTTTTTTTCTAGCAACAATTAATGCTTGTCAGTTGGCAACTGTTCAATAAAGGCTGTTAGGCACTGATATAACAAATTTTCTACTCATATGTTTCGGAGAGTAAAAATGCGTACACCTCGGATAATTTATTTTATATAAGGAGACAGCGACTAGCTATAGCAATTTTTGAAAAAAGTATTTATGCTTTTAAATGTATTTACAATTTCTCAATTATAAATATTTTTAATAGCTTTGCTTTTAATTCATAATATGCTTTAAAATGATTCATTGAACAATTTTGTTGATTTTAGCACCAAAAGTATTTTTTTTTTCAAAACTTATTGGTTGTTACAATTTGCACTTAATGTGGTGTAAATTGTATCAATAAAAATTATAACATTTTAAATCATTTTCTCTTTTATTAATTAGAGAACATGGTAATTATTATAACTTGGCATGATAGTAATAAATGATATGTAGTGATTTACCGTAAAATAAAGGTGAAATTATTTAGCCAATGAACATAAAAGTCATTCTATATTTTGGACTGAGGTTAAATTAAGGAAATCATCGACTTCTTCCTACTGCTTATATATTGTATCCGTATTTTGCATATTAACCACTTGACATATGAATATTTTTTAACTTCCTTATTAGATGATACAGTCTGTTTGGGACAATTATTATTATTTTAATTCCTATAATAATATAAGTGCAATTGAAATAATGATGCGTTTTGAAGTGATTTTGGTATTTTAAATTGCTTAATACATTCACTTAATCCAAATTTAAAATTAAAAATTCAGTATTTTGATGCTTCGTTATTGTAGAAAAAAAATACGCTATAAGAATTATTAAGGCACTTCTAATATCCAAAGTTTTTTTTAAATTCACGTCAAGGTACTGCAAAATTACTATGAATTGTTAAAAACTATTATTTGTTATTATACTGACGGATAATTTAATTTAATTTCAGTTTTATATATCATGAGTGTGACTGTCATAAATTAATTTAGCATTGCAAATCATTGTTTTGATTAAATTTTGCTTTTTTTCTCTTTTAATGCACATTAAATTATAATGACACCTCTTAAAAATATGATGAATAGTGTCATTTAAAATGAAAGACGTCAACTAATTGGATAGTAAAAGAAATATGAAAAAGAATTAAATGGTTAACCCCAAGATAATATTTTCCCTTCAGCAATCTCATGAACAAACAAGTTATACTGCATACCTGATATGAATATATTATCTGAATAAATTCTTCTAAAGCTATATTTTAAATTTAATATACAGAGGGGGAGTGTTTACACATTTGACAGGTTGCGTCACGGCCATTTCTCTGTTGTGCTACCAATGGACGATAAAATGTTTTTTTTTATAACAAAGATTAACGACTATTTACTTAATTTGTTGTTATTTCAAAGAAATGGATACTTTGAAGAATAAAAATATTTATATGATTTCATTATTAAAAAGTCAATATTAAAAGCATAATATTTTGACTCGTAGCATTTTTTTTTTATTGAATTAAGATACGATGCATATTACATACAAAGTAATGAACTCGGTTTTTCTAAAGTGATGCAGTGAAGTGAGAACTCTACTCATCTTTTTCTAATCCTAATCAAAAACGTGTAACAGAAGTTTACATGCGGAACTACACCATGCTGTACCAATTACATATGGAACTACATAGTGTTGTACAAATGACAACCACAGCTTGTTGTTCCTTTGGCCATGTCAAACGTACAAAAAAAATTTTTTATTTGGAGGAATTTTTGGATATTTTACCTAAGATCATTTTCTCAGATTATGAGGAAGATAGTAATTTGTGTATGCCGTCTCTATTTGACCCTTAGTGTTAAGGCCTATCACAAGATATTCCCATTACAGTCTAATAAATCAATTTGTAATTGCAGAAAAGTAAATATGCTGTGGAAGTCATAAGAAAATATTCATTTTTTCATATCTTTTGGATGTTTGCTGAAAGAAAGATGAATGAAAATATTTATGAATTACAAGCTTATTTCAATCTATAATTTGATATATGACATCGTGAGAATATCTTAATTCTAAATGGTTTAATCTTTAGATTACGTTTTGTCTATAGCTCTTAGGCGAACTTTTGATTGATGAATTTTGTCTAAAAATGTATACAGATTTATAAGAATTTGGTAAATATGTTCGTCTGATTTCATCCGTCTTATTAGATTCACATTAATTCTTTTTACTTAGTTTATCTTATTCCATGTTTTCAAAGATGAAATTTCGTAATTCATATCTTCTATCTTCCTCATATACTAATTTATATCTAATAGGTACTAATTTATGTCTTCTATACTATTTTCATCCGTCTTATTAGATTCACATTAATTCTTTTTACTTAGTTTGTCTAATTCCATGTTTGCAAAGATAAAATTACGTAATTCATATCTTCTATCTTCGTCCTCATATACTAATTTATATCTAATAGGTACTAATTTATGTCTTCTATACTATTTTCATCCGTCTTATTAGATTCACATTAATTCTTTTTACTTAGTTTATCTTGTTCCATGTTTGCAAAGATGAAATTACGTAATTCATATCTTCTATCTTCGTCCTCATATACTAGTTTATATCTAATAGGTACTAATTTATGTCTTCTATACTATTTTTATCCGTCTTATTAGATTCACATTAATTCTTTTTACTCAGTTTATCTTATTCCATGCTTGCAAAGATGAAATTTCGTAATTCATATCTTCTATCTTCTTCCTCATATACTAGTTTATATCTAATAGGTACTAATTTATGTCTTCCGTACTATTTTCATCCGTCTTATTAGATTCACATTAATTCTTTTTACTTAGTTTATCTTATTCCATGTTTGCAAAGATGAAATTTTGTAATTCATATCTTCTTCCTTACTAGTTTATATCTAGTAGGTACTTATTTATGTCTTCCATATTATCTTCTTCGTGTACTAGAGTTCTGAAATGTTTGTTGATTTGTATATTCTCAATAATTAAGATATTAAAAATTGTTAAGAGTTTAATCATCAATAAAATGATTATTTATATTTTAATATAATTTCATAATAGTGGCACTATCGGCGAAGTAATTTGAAAAAAAAAATGATTTCCAGAATTCATAATATTTACAATAACGAATTTTAAGTTAAAAGGATAGATAATTAGTAAAATTATTTTACGATTTAGAACATTAATAAAAGTATGTATATGTATATATTTAGTAAATTCATTGATTTACTGTGATTATAGACAAATTAGTATACATAATTTAACAAATTTTTGGAACATATAAAAACTCCTTAAAAATCTCGATACCGAATGTTTTCCAACTGCAACACTTTTTTTTTTTCATTCCTACTGCTTTTTGAGAAAATAAAAGCAGGAAATAACTTTCTGAATCTATCCTGAAAATCAATATAAACAGAGAAACAAATTTAATAAAGTACAAAAAAAAAAAAATCAAAGATTCTACAAGCATCCTGCTGCGAAAGTGAGTATACTTTATTAACGCCTCGTTGTGGTACGTCCCTCCAGCAATATCCCTATTGACTTGGGGAAGACTCGAGAATTCCCTTGTATCGATCAGCACCCCCTCGTGAACAGACGTTCACCTCCGGGGAAGTTTATCCGACTACAGACACATGGGGTGGAGTTAGGGATAGAATTACTTGAAAGGACGTCGTTAAGGAGAGTAGTATTTCTCTGTGTAAAGACTTATCTGCGCTCCGTGAAAACTTATTTATGCATAAGAAGTTTATACTTTATGGTAAAGAAACTTATCCTGCCATATATTTGCAAGTATCTTTATATATTATTATTATTATGTATAAACTTATTGAATGGAGATATATACATTCTTTTTTATGCTTTTTAATTTATCTTATATGCAGTATAGAAAAATCGTCAAAAAATTTAAATTCGATTATATGGCTAATGCCAGCCCTTCAGGCCTCTCTGAGTTCAAAAATCACATTTTTAACATGACATCTGTCCGTCTGTCTGTGAACACAACTCAAAAAAGCTTTGAAATTGATGGTTTCACGAATCTACATGTTTTAGAACTCCTCGAGTTTGAAAAACATATTTGCAGTATTATATCAGTCTGTCTGTCCATCTGTCCTTTGGTCGATGAACTCGAAAACTCTAAAGAGCTTTAAAATAAACAGATGAAATTTGATATATATAGGCTCAACAACAAACTGACGGATTTACATAAAATTTTAAACGAAATCCATTAAGAAGAAATATGTCTATCCGGATATCCAAATAATTTAACACGCTAACTACAAAATGAAGAGAGCTCTTTGGATAAAGTTTAGTTCACAGTTTTAGCAATTAAATTGTAGATCTTTAAAAATGTTGAACCACATATATCGGAGGTTCGACCATTTATTTGTCTTTATTTTCACAAGCATGTAAACATGATTAATTCAAAAATGCGATGACTTAAATATACGAAATTTAGTATGGTATTTTGCGACTTCAATAGTAGTTCTGTCTCAACTTTTAATTTCAATCAATAGGAGAAAATTGATACAATATGCGTATTTGGTTTTCTGCAATGTGTGAATGGACCATACCCCAGTGATTAATCACAAAATAAAGCCAAAGAGTATATGCTATTGCTCACTAATGGCATATGGTTAATAATAATCAAGCATATTAATACCGACTATGCAAGAACGTTTCAAAGAGACCATCCTGCTAGTTTTATATTAAATTTCACCCAGTGTTAAGACAACTAAAATTCCCTGTACCTCCAAGAGATTGTTTTAAATTTTTTTTAGTCTCTTAAAATAGGAAAAAATTTCACTGATTTCAAAAATAAATGCATATGTTTGAAAAGTTGAAACCACATAAATTAACCTTCAAAAATATAAAGAACAAAATCCTCTATGAGATATAGTCCTGTATCTCTCAAATTCCTATTGAGATATGCAGTTCTTTTATCTTTCTTATCAAAAGTTTTTTTTTTTTTTTTAATTTCGACACATACATATAAAATTCTTGTTATTGAAATTGCATCAAATTATCTATTACAATATTTAAAAACTCTCTGTTTAATCGATTTTTATTTATTTCCGAGGATTAGTATTAATTTCAAGTGATAAATTATAATGGACAATATATTGTTTTTTAGATTTTTCAAGTTGTATGGCATTCAATATTTTTAATTATTTCATTTTAAGTACACTGAAATGAAAATAAATTAATTGTAATTATTGAACTTATATTCACATGTTATGTAGTTTTATTAATAATTTTTCTGAATTCTTTTATTTCTGGTTATAAATTTGCGGATAATGGTATCACAGCACATTTTCGAAATTTCTTTTAAAAATAATTTAAGAAGCGAATATTTTATACCGAAAATATTTCATTATTTCAATGTAAACTAATTTTTACATTAAAAATAATAGTCACTTAAAAAAAAAAAAAAAACTTGATTTATTTACAATTTATATTGTGGCATTTTCCTTTGTCCCGAATGATGCGATAATTTTTGGTTTATTTGAGAAAAAAAATATCTGTTGGAACTGAAAGAAAATTGATAATATGTAAAAAGAGCACACTAACATGAACATGTTTACAGGACGGCATAATATATGATGAGCCCTATGATGTAAATAATCCAAACACTTAAATCTCTAATCACTATGTTTCCAAGGGACAATATGAAATCATAGTACACACATAGTATTATCCGCATTTAAACAAGATAATATTTTGTTATTAATTTTTTGTAAAATATATGTGTATAATTTTATTTATACTGAAAGGCCTCAAACTCCAATTCTTCGAAATTACAATGAACGCCCAAAATTTTGACTCTTACTTCGGATTTTCCTTTCAAAAGTGTGAGACTCGTGTCCTTAGTTTCTGAACAGTCATTTAAAAATTATTTTCTTTCATTAATAGAACAAATTATGAGTTATACCTCTACAGAACATCATTCTTATATATAATATTTTACTGTACAGGAACTTTATGAGACGAATTCTGACAGTTAAATGGCGTATAAAATGTAATGATTCCAATAAACCAATGGTTAACCTATCAAAACTTTGATTCATTTCTATATTAATCTGAAGCATTTATAAACACTTTCTCAAAAAGTTTGTAGTTAAAGAAATTATGTATTAAAATAAATAAAATATTAAATTTCTTGTTGAATCTCTACTATTAAAATCTTTTCCAAAAAAAATAATAATAATAGAAAACAATGCCATACTGATGATGCTCCTACCTCAGCAAAAAACATGCTATCCGAAGGTTCTTTCAATTAACCATAAAATGTCAGCTGACGTCCGGATCGTTACTGTGGTAATAATAAGGTACATAAAGAGCTGATTTTGTGGAACATCACAGGAAGGAGATGCGCTTTTTTATTAGTTCTAGAAAGGTAAGGTGAGTAAAAACAAAGGCTTCTCCTTCCGTCAGCCAGTATCTTAAGCTTTTATTATCTAATTAGTCACTAACTTTATCCCTGTAACATCATCAGCAAATAAAACATTACAAGCCAATCAGCTTAGCTTGTTCTTTAAACTGATGATTTGTTTTGCATCATGAAAAAAACATGACATACATAAATAGATGATCATGCGAAATAAAGGAGAATGGAGAAGATGAGCATTTTGAAGGACATGAAGAGTAAAATTAAAAGCTTTTTTTTACTGATAATATTTTTATTCACTTATCATTTAGTAAGTGATTAACCTCATATTCACTCCCACGAGGGGAGGGGTATCTCAGACAGGAGGATGCGAAACCTTCGGTGCGATGGTTGATTCTCTCCATCCTGTTGTTGTTGTTTCTTATGGCATTTGCCATGGACAAGCCCGCTGTTACGAAGACATCGATTTGGGGAAGCGTCTCTTGTTTTTTAATAGCACCAACTACGGCCAAGAGTATGATTTAGCTACTCACAGCATCACATTCGCTTGCACAACCCCTTTTTACAAGGGGGGGGGGTACATTCACATATCTCACAGATAGAACAGACGAAGAACAACCATGCCCGAATCGGGACTCGAACCCAGGACACCCAGATCACGCGGAAAACGCGTTACCTCTATGCCAGGACGCAGGCCTCTCCATCCTAATGGATATAGAAATGGCAGGGGTTCGCTACTTCCTATCGATGACGGGATGTCCTTCTCACGGGAAGGGTTGTACCGAGGACGGTGATGGACTAAGGACTCAATTTAAATTCCTTCAATTCTCCGTGATGGTCTCGTCATCCAGCTTTATCCGCGTGCCCCAGGGCGAGTCAGAGTTGTCAGTATGTGATTATATGTGACATCATCCACAAAAATGAATTTTCTATTCATTTGATTATTGACGACTATGATTGATTCACTTTTCATATCCTGAAAATTTGGTGTCCAACTATCTTTATAAATATAAATCAGTGTTGAAAATATTACTTAAATCCATAATCTGATTATGAACATTCATTTCAAATCTAGTTTAAACTTGATTTAAATAACTTAATTACCGCAAAATCCATGATTTCAATTCTTATACTGGTTGAAAAACATTAAAATACAGAAATCTTATTAGATTTTTCAAAATTAAAATCCCATTAGACTCCCATTATCCCAAATTATCCCATTTAGACTTGATATTATCGTAAACTTAGATAAAAAGAAATATCTTCAAAAAAAGGAGCATATTCTTTATATGACCTTTGTATTTTATGTCGGTGTACATTTTGAGTGAGTGCTTATTCTGTTTATACGTCCTAGTCAAGTTTTGTTTATTCTGTTTATATGCCAGGAACGAGCAGTAATAAAAAAAGAAACTCGAAACGCATTTCTTTTAATCTGTTCTTGTAAACTGGTATATTCTTTTCCACCAACTGAATGAATAATTCCATCAAGTGAATGATCAATTTTCACCACCAATGAATGATTGCTCTACAAGGTATTATTTCTAGGATAACACATTCTAGGCTAAGCATTTTCTTAGCAAATAAATCATTAATATGCGACTATTGTAGCATATTAATGATTTGCATACTGCAGACAAACTATTTCGCAGACGTTTATTTCAGAATTGTTTTTCTTGCTAAATATTTAATAGCATATTTATATCTTTAAAGAATAATTTAAATCTACTTGAAAATGATAACAAAAAATTCATTTAAAAGATAACAAAAACGCGTGTCGTGTTTTGATTTAATTATATATTTTAAGCAAATTTCATCAAAATAAAAATTATACAATTTAATCAAGGAATTGAGAGTATGAATAAAATCACCACACAATTTCCTTCACAAAAATAAGCTAGGCATCACATTATTTAAAGCATAAAAAGTGTGTGATTTGACAAGCGCCACACGTTTTTATAGTCGATCCTCAAAGATATTTAAGGAAAACACATTTTTTCTCTTAAGATCAAGCCATTTTATAGAAAACTGTGCCTAGATCTAGACTATTTCTTAGATTCTATATTCAACATTTAATCATTGAATTATACTTGAAAGACAAATGTTAATTGTTCAATCTTATAGTATTTCAATCTCTTGTGTTTAATTGACATATATTGTGAAAGGCATGTAAATTATTTCTATCATCTTTGTAAAACATTTTTGCATTTTTTATCACATTCACGTAAAATGTATCATTTTTTTATCACATTAATATATCATAAAATAATTTTTATCACATTCATGTAAAAAAACTATATATTTTACTGTTTCAAAATTAAACGAACGTGATAACAACGCAGAAAGAGAATAATTTTAATTAATTTGTGTTATTTGTGATAATTGAATTTCCCACAATGAGAATAAGACATAGAATTATGAATACATTCAAATTGTCCTAGTCTTATCTTATTACAATAGAATGAAAGGAGAAAGTGTCTGTTAATTGGACGTTTCCTACAAAGTATTTAATCTTTGCAACTGCACATTTTTGCTATTATTCATACAAATATATTAATACCAGTTACAAGTGCCCCTTTGCCATCTCCTCCAATGGCTTCTCCTCTGCACTTTTTCGGAACTTGAGAATGGTTGCACCTTAAGCACATTTATTTTATGGGGATATGTCAAATTGAGAGAATTAAGAGAATAAAGTAGCAGTGGAAATTCTGAATGTGATATTTTGAGAGATAATATAAAAATTTTCCAAGTTTAACCTTTATTATTCATTTCCTTTTTCAAAATTCATCGCTAGAAACAAAGGTGCTATTGCTTATCAAAGTAATTATTTCTTTAAAATAGAATTTAATAGAAGTTAACAAGAAATATAAGGTTATTAATATAATATAAAAATGGCAACACCTTTCCATCGTTCTTTACTGTAATAGACAAAAAAAATCAATACTAAATCATCATTTATAACAATAATAATATTGAAAAAATAGCAATAAAGGCTTCACCTTTCCTGAGCTATTTCTGTAATGTATTTTCCCTCAAATTCAACTGGAGTGAAATTTCACACTTACCTAAAAAAAGAAAATATGCATGAATAAAAATTACATAATAATTAGTTTTATGCTTTAAAATAGATGCTAATTCAATAAAAATATGTACAAGTAAAATAATTAAAGCTGATATTTAATTAATAATTTTGCAATCACTATAAATTTTAGCAAGAATCCTTCAAAAATATTCATACAGAAATTTAAATTATTCATGTAAGAACTGAAAAAATGCATTATGTATCTGAAAAGCCTAACTTCAAGTGTATATGATACTCAATTTTAATTAATTATTTTATTGAAATAAAAACTATCATTTTACTGTAAAGTTAGTTTGTAGTTTATGATATATAGTAATTTTTATACTTGAGAAAATAAACTAATAATCTATACTTGAGCTAATAATATGCATTTAAACATGAATTCCAAGTGTATTTCAAATGCTTAAATCATTATTTGTTTTAATTACTTGCTGTACTTCTAAATTAATTAGATTCGATTTTTTCTATTCAGAGCTTGGTTTTGACAAATTAATGTACTCGATGATTATAATTATAATTAAAATTTTAAAGCGATATAACGTAAGTCACATTTTTTTATATTTAGGTTTTTTAATGGTACATCACTAATTTGGTATTTTTGTTATATGGCAGTCTTTCGAAATGTTGCTTGCAGAATATTAAGAGTCTATTTATATTCTTCTTCTTGATATAATCGCATTATTGCGGATTAAAAGTCTACTGTATAATATTTTTAGAGCGAAATTTTCTTTTGTATTTATTAATATTCTAAGGGACATAATTCTTTTATCGACTAAAATATTTATCGTCTGCTCTGACTAAAATTAGATAATTAATCGGAGCAGACGATTTTTAAAAAATGTCAATCAATAGTTTTCTACGTAAGTTTTAAATATTTTTTATTTTAGTAATGTGTTTTTCAAAAATGCTGAAGTAATAAAAGGTTGTCTTTGAGCGATTAACTTAAATTTAATTTTAAACATGATAAAGTCACTACTTTAGACTATCAAAGCATTATCCATTAAAATAAAAGATAAGTTAAAAATAGTTGTGAAGTAGAAAAAATTGTAAAAAAATTCAAAGATTTTGTTTTCTAATTAATTGAATAATTACTTTTTAAACATTGAAAAGCTGACTGTACTCTTCCTCCAGTCTTTTATAATAAGTGGGTAAATGCTAGTAATATATGGCCCAATTTTTAGGCGGAAACAGGAAACGAACATATGTAAAAAGATACATCGCCACAATAACTTCAATTTATAAAAAAACAATATAATAGTTAAAACATAAAAATAATATTATAAAATAAAAATTTTCAATCACGAATATACTGGTATATATTTATAAAAGAAATTCTACAGTTTCAAAACTGTTTATCATATAACTAAGAACATTCCATATAGATTACAATGATTTTTTAATCTGAAAATACTATTTTGTGGTAACATGTTTTGGAATATTATTTGTACAGAATAAAATTTAAAAAACATATTACCTCAATATAAAGAATTATAGCAATGATTTGTACAATTTTTATTTTACTAAAAATTAGATATACTGATGATACCATGTATCTTCCTGTTTTAGTGCATCAAGAAAAAACTCCTTACTTTTTCATGGAATAAAAAGGAAAAGTTAATTTATATAATGCACAAATTTTGAACAATGATTTGTACAATTTTAATTGTATTAAAAGATTTGATAGACTAACGATGTCTTATTTCTTTCTAGATTTTATATGGAAAGAGGAAGTGCCTTACTCTTCCACGGAATAAAAAGGAAGAGTTCGTTTCAACGATGAACCAATTTTTAAAAATGATTTGTACAATTTTAAATGTGTGAAAAGATATGATCGACTAACGATATTTTATTTCTTCCTAGATTTTATATGGAAAGAGGAAGTGCCTTACTCTTTCACGTAATAAAAGGGAAGAATTCATTTCTACGATGTACCAATTTTTAACAATTCAACCATTTTAATTGTATTAAAAGATTTGATAAATTAACGATGTCTTTTTTATTTCTAGATTTTATATGGAAAGAGCAAGTGCCTTACTTTTCCACGGAATATAAAGGAAAAGTTCATTCCTACGATGTACCAATTTTTAAAAATGATTTGTACAATTTTGTCTGTGTTAAAAGATCTGATAGGTTAACGATATCTTATTTCTTCCTGGATTTTATATGGAAAGAGGAAGTGCCTTACTTTTTCACGTAATAAAAGGAAATAATTCATTTCTACGATGTACCAATTTTTAATAATGATTCGTACAATTTTAGTTGTAATAAAATATTGGATTGACTAACGATACCTTGTTTCTTCCTGGAAGAGGAAGTGCCTTACTCTTACACACACACACAAAAAAAAAAGAACTAAAAGTTATTGAGTTCACTTCAACGACATACCAATTTTTAACACAATACTCCCTCTCTGAAAAAAAGAAACCTCATCACTCTTTTTCATCCTGCTCTCCGCTACCTCCGGGTACAAAATATTCCACAAGCCCTGAAAGTGAAAAGTAAAACTAGAATTCCATTTTCTAAAGGTCCCAAAGTCACTCGCGTCATCCCGGGGAATCTCCCTCCCAGAATCGGGCGAGAAATTCCGATCCCTTCTCTTCAAAACCTCTCCCCCTTCATCCCGCTCCCGTATATATTGATCGATCCTGGTTAAACCGACCAGAACGAAATGGTGAAGGATAGGTCCTGAGGTATTGCTCCACCCCCACCCCCTAATTTTTTGAAGAGAAAACTCTATTTCACACGACTGCCCACTATACCAACTTGCTGTGGATCTTGTTGAAGAAAAAAAGAAGGAATAGAAATATTGAAAGAGTGCGAGTTAGGAACAAAATGGGGGTGGGGTGGGGGTACGAGCTCAGTTTGGGGTGGAGAGAGATTTTAAGTGAACTTCAACCTTTTAGTGGGACGTTTGCGAAATAGCTTGCTTAAATGAGTTAGTTAAACAAATATGACAGTGTGATTATATTCAGTATCTTGAGATTATAAGATCTCATATTTTATTTCAGTAATAGTAAGTTCGGGTGAAGTAAAGGACATCTTAAAGTTATTAAAATTGAATGATAGTTTGTCTGCAATTTTCGCATTTAGTTTTTAGTGCAAATAATGATTCTGAAAAGATATTATAAGGATAAATAACAGGATACACCAACAACGAAAAGAAGTTTAATAATAACTGGAGTCAAACAAGAAATCAGAAGTGGTTTCCTTGAAACTTTCTCGCACAGTTTCAAATGAATTTGAAATTATTTACTGCAGACAAAAAGTTACGAAAAAGCCCATTAGCGTGCAATCTTTGTCAATTTTACGTTGCTATTAATCACTGTGAATCAAAGGTGTCCATAAAAACGATTGTGTATTTTGGACACCTTTGTTTCTACCAAATGAAACTAGGATGTGGTATAAAAAAAAGAACAATTGTATTCACAAAATCATATGCTGAATTTCATATATTTAAGTCATTGTGCTTATGATTTAAAGGTTTTATATGCTTGTGAAAGGCCAACAAATAGCCAACCCCTTAAGGAATTTTATTCCCAATTTGATACTTTATCGTATCCATACTTTTGATGTTTAATCTATGTAATGAATTTAATCGATCTACGTCTACTTCTTTTAAAGTTATCGTGTTAACTTACATTATAATAGCCGGCAAAACTTCCTCTGAATGGATTTCGTTCAAAAATTTGTAAGAATCTACAAAATTGGTGTGACGACCAAACATCATATTTCGGCCGTCTAGCTTAAGCAGTTTCTGAATCATTGTATTCTCAAACCAATCGGCAATCATTATTCCAAAAATGTGTTTTTTGAAATTTGGAGATTCGTCTGTTTCTGGATTTGGAATTTTTTGATAGTTACAATACTTTCTTTCTCTTTGCATACTTCGTATATGGGAAAATAATAAATGCTTAACAATTATTGTGTTTTAAGCAAAAAAGAACAAATGAATTGAAAGAGAAAATTATAATTAAACAATGTAAAAAGAAATATAACTAGAAACTAGCAGGCACCAAGGGAAAAAATGGAAATTTTAACAATGGAATTAAAACAAAAACAAATTTTGAGAGAATTGCAAGTATTTTCTAAAGTAAAATAATTTATTCAAATTATTCAGTTGGGTATGTGTTTCAATATTTTGTTTATCATTAGTAGTATTTTTCTTCACACATTTTACTTCGAAAATCATAACTTATTTAAAGAATGACAGTGTTAAATTTTAATATTTTCTGACAATAAAGAAGAAAGCCTACTTTTAGGTACACTTCAAAGCAAATCGTTTGACTTAGGGATACAAAGTTCAGTACAAGTATACTTTAGAGAATGGTAATGCCCACATTGAAACCATTTATTTAAAATTTTAATTATTAAAAATTTAAATGAAATTTCGGAAGTTTTTATGTAACAATTTCCAAAATTATTATCACATAAAATTGGCTTTGCAGAATTTTAAAACTCCAGCATCGTTTTCTAAATGACACAATCATAACTAGTCTATAATCCCCCCCTAATTCCCTAATTTAATTAATTAAAAATTATGCATAATTTACAAATATATATATTAATTGTTCATAAAAATTCCAGTCTACTCATCAAGCATTATAAGCCAAAGGGCCATACTTATATTCTCATATTCTTTGATAAAGTCATAACAAATATTTTTCATTTCATTTTATTTCACTAAGCATTTTTGGAAGATTATAAATATAGTCGTCTAAGGTATTAAATATAACTAGATTGTTGAAGGAATGTATTTGCTGTTAATTAATTATTTATCAGCATGTTTCAATACAGTTGTCTCTGAAAGTTCTGGTGGATATATATATATATAAAAGAATAGAGTTGAATATGCCGGAAAAGTGAATCATTAATTGATGATTTGATTAAAAATATAAAGGAGGTATAATTCAAAGATTAAACTTAATAATTAGTTTATTCCTTTAAATTCATTTTCCTCTAGATCTAATCCAAATCGTTCAATTTAAAGGCAAATGAAACAAGTCTTAAAAATAAAAATATTAAACTTTAATTTTTGAGTATTATTTGTTTGCTTAATCATGGCTGTTTTAAGCATTGTGTATTGTAAATAAACATTTTATATAATGAAAATTATTACAAGAATGATAGTGGAAAAGTAATTTTAAATATCTATTTTTTTTCGTGTTTTTATTTGTAAAATTCATTGCTCAGTAATTTCTCCTTATTTTTCAAACAAATTTTGAATAAAATTTAATTTTATAAATTTTGATAACATGAATGCAAAATAAAATTGCAATACTGAAGATTTGATCGGAAAATCTCTGTTAATAATAAAGGAGCTTGTTGACGCTCCACAGGCCAGAAGCTTTCAGAGAGAGAAGGCCACAGGTCTTGAAGTTTCAGGGAGATAATTTTCACATCGGAAAATATTTTTTATTTGTAATTAATTAAAAATTGAAATTTTTCCTGTTTTTCTCCGATAACTTCAGTAAAAAATTGTTGCATAAAAATAATTTTTATACCCTTATAAAATTTAAAAACTGGCTTTTGTATGATATTAAATATAGATATCGTACGATTTTTTTAAATTCTGTCTATTTAAAAAAAAATAGTTTTTGCATACTGTTCAATATTATTTTCCATTGTTGCAATGAAATTCAAACTATTATCATTATTGCATCAAATATTTTCTTTTATTGTTGAGAACTGTTGAACAAAATCTCTCATTAACTGTGCAGTTTACATGAAAAGTATAAAAGTATTGCTCCAAAATCACGAAAGACAATGTGCAATTAAAAGGATAATTATCAAAGAAATTACAAATTAAATTACATTAGAATGTCATCTGACTTGATTCTAGTAAGAAATTTCATGCACTCAATAAAGAGTGTAATAAATGGTGTAAATTTAGTAAAGTGTCACAATTTTTATGTCCATCCTAAATTGATACTTAAAAGTGAATAGGAGCATCAAGCCACGCATAAGATAAATTGGATAATTAACATATTTAACTAGGACTATCAATATTCCCCAGCAAAAAAGAAATCTTATTATACTAATAAGGAAACATCTAATAAAAAAAAGTATGCATCCAGTAAATGTAAAGCTTGGAATAAAAGAATTTAAAAACTATGTAGAGATTTGTTGGTCCATTCACCTGTTGAACTCGTTAAAATTATCACTTATTTCAGCAATGGTTGAAACAAATTTGGAATTACATTTCAATTAAATAATTATTTACAAGAAATTATATGAAAATATTTACAGGAAAATTTTTTTGGGGAATTGAATTAAAATGAAACATTTTGTAACCATATTACACAAAATGAAAGAATTTATATCACTACTTTATTGGTACCAACATTGTATATTTACATAATCTAAAGAGCGATTTATATTATGCTCATATGACACAAAATCCGTCATCTTACGGATAGTGCTACAAACTACTACCGCCCCAAAATGCTAGGAACTAAAAATTCTTATAGTGATGTCAAAGCTACTATTTCATTATTTATTAGATAATATTTCTATATTTCGACAAACGTGTTCTAAATTTCAAGCTCTATAACATAGGATCTCGCTGACTAACAAGGAATATGTTTAGTTAATTTTTTTACTGTCTTAGATATTAAAATTTTAAAACCTCTGTTATTTATATCTTATTCTTGCTAATCATACAAAAAAATCAAAGTGTTTCAAAGTTTCCAGTACATTTTGTCCCAAAAATAGTAATTAATTAATTTTTTTTAAATATATGTTTTAGCAAAACTGGAAAGCATACAAACACCAATTACAAATGAATTTATTCAAACTATATGTGGCATTCAACGATATATTTATAAAATATAACAATTTGTATTTCAATTAAATAAAAAATAGAAATATTAAATGTCACAAAATTTTATTTCTATAATTCTTCTGTGAATAGTGTTCTTGGATTTTTGAAGCATGAACCCTTAATAATTTTCTGATCGACATTTTCTGATTTGAAGCTGTTCTTTGTATCCATATATCACTGCGAATAACTGTAGTCTCCCTAAAGGAGACTTAAATTCCTATGGCGTCTTACGAATTAACACACGATAATAACATTTTAGAGCGATTTAAAAGTTTCGATATGCCTTTACAGTTTTATTGAGTAATTTCAAATTCAGAATTTTACTCACTTCTTTGTTACATTTACGCACCGTAAAACGCAGAACAAATGGCCATTTCGCATTCTTTACAACATAGTTATTTAGCTTAGAATCAGCGTTATGGTTGCCGATATCATATTTACATTAATTAGCATTTATCTACAAACGTTGAGGTAGGTTATTTCTGTTTATTCTACAATTTAAGAAATGGTTTTAAATAAACGGGGTAGAACTGCTGGTTTTTTCCAATAAATTTTATATAACATATATATATATCTTATATCAGATGCGACAAAAATGTTGCCAAATGTAAGATTCAATAAATTTTGAACAAAGTGTATGGGCAAGATAATTGATGTAAGTTGAAGACCTTGCCATCTCACTTGCTCCTTATTGTATTCTACTTTTTATTTATACTCATTTGTTTCATACTTTGTCCGATTTTCTTGTTAAAATTTCCCGAACTGTTTCAAACCATAATATAAGCCACATACAAATACAAACAATTATATTAAAAAACTAACATCTCATATGTTAGTTCTAAAGAAAACGCATACAGCCATAATAAGAACATTACAAGCAACAAAATTAGGATGTTCAGGAAGCAGAAAATGATGTTGTATTAAGAAAGAGAAATTTCTTTTCCGATATTTACGATAAGGCCTGAAAGAAAGATTTCGTAAGAAAGTACAGTGCAATCCCTGAATGTTGTAAGATCAATTTTGACCTTCCACCAGGAAATTGGGATAGAATGTTTCAAAAACTATACACGCAACATTCCATCTTAGGAAGATGTGCAACATTCTATCGGCTTATCTACTTTGACCCTCTACTAGGAAATTAGGATAGAATCTTGGAAAAACTATAAGTATTAGCACGAGGGATGATTATATTTAAGAGGGAAATATTTATTCACTTTTTGATAGTAAATAAAAACCAACGACTTCGGAGTTACATTTTATCATTTCAACCGACAGGTAGTCCTAGAGATCCCAAGTTCGGGGATATTCTGTGTCGAAAGAAAGTTAGTTTAAAACAGAATATCTTTTTTATTACTTACATTTCCAAAAAACATATTTAATTGTAATATCATATATGTTTATATGTATATAAACATATTTAACTGTACATTCGCAAAAGTTCAAATATTTGGAGTGCTTTCTCATCAAATACAATCGTAAGATTTTTTTTATTGAAACTTCTAAAGCGTTTTGTTATCATTTCTGGTATTCATCCAGGATGACAATCTTAAGGCGATTTTTTGGAGAATATCACAATTTTGATGTGCTGTCCAGACAGTAGAATCGAGTACTTGACTGACTTTTTCGCAAACTAACTTTTTGTTAGCCACAAGTCGTCAAATGTGGCAATCTTCTTTATTATATTCTAATAACTCTACAAGAGAAAATTTGTAGCCTCAAAAGCGATAAATCACCAATTGTCTATGAGGCTATGTATTATGAGCCCTCAAAAAACCCAAACCAAAACATCATCATGTCTCACATGATAATATAAAATTTTCTAAAAAATAAATGCAGGAAAATTTTTCTGTGACTCTTTACAATATGTATATAATTAATTCAAAAAATTAGTTTTAATTAAGGCAAATATAATTTTATATATACACGATATACACTAGAATTAAGGTCCAACAGTTATTTTGTAACCTTTAATAACAGCCACAATCTGATAACAAAATGATCTAAAAAAGTAATTATTTTTTTATGTAACTTCAGTTAATAAATACTCTGATGAATTACGAATTTTAAATATTTATACATATCCTGTTCTGTGAATCATATTTAATAAAATATTCTTGAGACACTATCGTTTTAAAGGAAGAAGTTCCTCTCTTTTACAATTAAAACATATTGATCATTGAAAATTTTAAATGTGTTTATTCAATGAAAACGCGCGATTTTAGATCTCTTCATCGACCGTTTAGATGAAAATACGCCATTCAGGACTTGGACTAACCAAGACTAATTGCCTAAGATAACGTAATTGTTGATTGTTTTAAAGTTATGATATTAAAATCTCAGCCAGGTTTTATCGCAAAAGAATGAAAGGATATTTTTACTGAATAGGATTTAGATAGAAGGATTATTTACATTTATTTATTGAAATAAAAATAAATATTATTTTCCTCATTTAAATATTTTTGGAAGGTAAAATTGAATTTTATGATTAATCGGAAAAATTTTTATTGAATAATTCTTCGAAATATTGTATAAATTATATAGAACAAATATTTTCTGTGGTACAAACAAGATTACAATCAATGCTAAGGGATATTATTTTTTGCAGTCATATTTTTAAAAAATGTATTTGGTTTCGGCAAAAAAAAGTTTTCGTGCTATTGAAGTTTTATGTTCTCCATTTCAAATTCAAATTTGAATCTTACGGCAGCTGACAGCAAATTAGAGAGATATAAAATGAACAAAATATCGTAAGACTTCTATAATAATATGAGTTATGTGACTATAGAAGTTTGGAGCTTAAAACTTTGGATGAAGCTATTAAGAGAACAAGGTACATAAATATTGAATTGAAAAATTTAGAAAGCATTAATTCTGGCGAACCAGCTGGTCGCCAAAGGCTGCTAGTATGAAATTTAGATTTTCCCAAGTACTGGCAATATAAGAAAAGGCAATTGTAATAAATTATACAAATAATGAAATGATCAACTGTTAACATAATAATCTTGCCTTTGTCTCCTCTATATGCATTTTTGGAAAACTAACTTTTCTTTTAAAAATCGTCTTTCCAATTTTTACTATCATGAGTATAAATGATTTGCAAATCCTTGAAAAGTGGCTGCGAACAGATAGCTCAGTTACTTATCTACAAATTCCAATGCTCCCTTGGAGAAAATTTGGTGCTTTTATCTTTGCTTGTTTTCTTGTTATCAGCTTGTTTACCATAAGCCTTTGAGCTGGAATGGTCTAGGTTGATAAAACACTGGGATTCTTGGATCTTTCTTACAGCCAGTTATAATTAATTTTAATTCTAACATTTTTGAATTTATGAGTTACTACATTAAAAATTGATTTTACTATTTTCTTGAACAATATGTAATCGATTTCATTTTCATGTACTGCTCATATTTAGTACTAAAAATGAATATCCTGTATTAAATAACTGTCTGCTTCGCTTGCTAATTCAAGTAATATTGTCTATCAACGTGAATACGTAATTCTATACATTTGCTAAGCACGTAATTCTGTATATTTGCTAAAACTTATGCTCATTACGTGGTAATTCAGGTAAAGAAGACTAAAACATTTCAACAAATTTTATCATCCAGGTATATTTTAAGAGTAATATCGCGCCGTCCTTGTCAACATCACATTGCTATTTTCCTAGAGGGTCAGTCACTCGTAGCACATTATATTATATATTATAATGCACATTATAATATATATATATTTTTCACGTTATCAAGCAATATTCGCAGTATTATATTGTTGAATATCGAACAATGTAATATTTCACATTATTGTACGATAATGTTCTATAAGTATGCTGAGTTATACACATAAAAAAATACCCAAAAAGATCATGTTATATGGTTAGGAAGTATGTAAATGTATATCATAATTTTGCTTTGAAGTATTGAATTTCTCTGAATTTCCACTTTTCAATCTAAATAATATATTGTTAAATATACACTGTTAAGTATATTGCTAAGGATTTACTCTTCCGTCAGGGTTCTTTTTTGATTTGTTGGTCGATGAAATGAACAATCCTTTAGTGACAGACGACAACTTTTATCGACACGAAGACGGCAAATATACAGCCGAGATGAACACAGGAAACACACAGCAGCACACCACAACAGACAGTAGCCCACATGTAAAAATCGGTAATAATAGCAGCTACAGCGCACAAAGTGGCCAGACAGAATTCAGCAGATGAGGGGTTCTTCGGAGTTTCGCTCTATGTTCTCTCCAAACGGTTGAAATTTTCCACTGTCTCCTTGCTTTAGTTGAATCCAGATGCTGACAAACTACTACACGACTGGCTACTCCTCACAGGACTCGATGCTGCTTCCACAGTAGACCCCCGGATTCGGCACACAGCTCAGTTCAGCAATCGCTTGGGCTCCACACAAATCTGGCTCTTCGCCGGACTATTCCGCCGTAGCTTCGTTATCCTCTCGTCGACTCATTTCACAGCTCAATCTCTGGTTTGATTTTCGCGGAGGTTAACTCCTATCCAATTCATTGGAACTTGAGGCTGCAGGCTTTTTATAGTTCCCGGGTGGTGGGTCGAGAAGTTTCTGGACTAATCAAAATTATATCTTATCCAATTGGCTGGATTGTTCAAATTCTCAGACTCTCCAGCAATATTTAGTTTGACGCTAAAGTCATCAAATTGTCACCAAGTGTGTCGCCAAGCTCTACGATTACTGACGCAACACCCGATCAGCACTCACAGGGCTGATCGTAAAACGGTCTTTCTTACAATGACACTATTCGTACTGGGAAGCAAAATTACAGGTTTGTAAAAATATATAAAATATACATTATTAATAATATATTTTAAAGAAAATATTTGAAGTAAAACATATTTTATATTGAAATAATCTATTCCAAAATTATCATAATGTATCAATTGTATTTTAAAATATCATATTCTATATATTTTTTGCAATAGAAAATAGTACTTATCAAGAAATTACAACATTCTCCCCTTTAATTTCATTATTTAATATTTGCTTTAATAGCTGCGAATCTGGTAATGATAAAAGAGGATGTATGTGTAAGTGTGTGCCCTGACGTTCTTCAGAATATTCTTTTAGACATAATGTAAAATGCCCTTAATGTAATTAAGAATTAAAAGAGTTTTGGACTTTTCTAAGATGATTTCGGAAAATATCATTCTACAGAATTTATTTTATTTGCATTACAAATGTATTTATTTGTACAAATTTTCCCAGATTTTTGACAATTTCTACAATTGAAAGCTCAGTTTCTTTTACAATCTAAAATTTATTTTTTTCTCTCATAATTTTCAATAAATGAGTTCATTGCGATGAAATCCAAACTGTTTACATAATTATCAAATATTTAACAGCTTTCTTTTCTACTATTAGTGGAATCCGATGAAGACAACGTGCAATTTGGAAGTGATTACCCATGCGGTTAGTTCTTGAAAGGTAATATGGCTTCAAGTGATTAGATTCCATGAAAAATGTCCATTTACACAATAAATACAGCAGATGTTAATATATATATAATATTTGTCACCATTTGACATTTAAAAATCAAGAATATGAAATTATTCAAAAGTAATTTAATTGTAATGTAACATAACCGACGTTATCGGAGACTCAAAAGATATTAAAGTCGGTAAGTTACAGAATAAGCTGATATAAAGTTAAAAAGAATTATAATATGATAATAATAAATTTCCACCTTCTAGTAAAAGTCATGTAAGTAGAATAAACGGTTAAGTTAGTATTCCATTTCCCTCATCTCCACACCACGCTAATGAAAAAGCCTTCGGCCAACATTGTCAGATAGAGAGTACAAAGTATATGTGGGAGGTCTAGAACTTATGTCTAGGGATTGCAATACCGGGCCAAAATTTCAATACCGGTATTCGGTATTTTTTAGATCTTAATACCGGGATACCGGTTTTAATACCGGTATTAGAAATTTTAGAAAAAGAAAGAAAACACAGGGATTTTTTTTGTTTTATTTGCCAGTTTTATTAGAAAGGGCAAATATCACAAAAAATAATTTGTAACTTATAAATTATAACAGTATATAAAGAATCAAAAAAAGTAAAGGAACAACTTATTTATTTAAATCACAAAAAAGTGTAAATGTCACTATTAAGTCTGTGGTACTATTACAAATTTTTGAAATGTGATCTTAAAAAACATAATGCATCAATTGTACTGTCATTTTTTGTAGGGGAACGTTTAAATATCTTAACAATTTTTCGAACTTTATAAATTATAGGGAGCAATTCTTGATGGGTTAATATTCCATCCTCATTAGCAATATCTTCTTCAACAATTACATTGTTATTATCTTCATTGTCAATATCACTCTCACTCTTGCTCTCTTCAATGTCGGAATTCAAAGTTTCTATATCCACAGTATTTGGATTCTTCTGTTCTTTATTTTTTTGGTATAATACATATATTACTCCTAATTGAATTCCATAAGCATAACACAATTGTTGATTTGCACCAATCAACTTTCCAACTTTTTTCATAACTGTTGCTCCATCAGTCGTTATGGATAGAATATCTTCTTTCAGGGATAATCCATGTTTCGCTAATTTAGATTTAAGCAATTAATTAAGCCATTAATTAGCTAATTAATTTCTCCCGTTAGGGAGACATCAAAAACGTATATTATTTTGCTATGTTGGCAATCCCTGAACATATAGTGGAGACGATTTAAAAATTTCTAGTAAATACCGAAAAACCGGTATTTAAACTTGTGAATACCGGTATTATAAAATTGTACAAATGGCTCAAAATACCGGTATTCGGTATCCCGGTATACTGGTATTGCAATCCCTACTTATGTCCCTTCAACATTCAATCGATATATTATCAATATATAAGTCTATACCTCCATTTCAGAAAGAAGTATTACAGTTCAAAATTACGTGGTTCGAACTAAAATATGCTTTATGTTATTTCAAAATGAAAGGCTGATTTAAGTTAATTAAACTGTCTGGTTATTCCATTAAATTAATTCTCTTATAGATGAGAGTTATAAACAATATTTCTGTTAGATTATTATTGATTTTCTTTCTTTATTTATTGGTGTTGGTGCTTAGATATCAAAACCTCGTTAGAATCCGAGATTTGCTGCAATGCCTTTATTCATTCATTAGATTTTTCAGAATAGGGATTTTAGAAGAATACAAAAATCTATTCTATTTAATTGTGTACGTCGAGCATATATCCAAGTTACAGAAGCCGGATCAATCAATAGCGGAAAGTGTGAGTAAATGCTTATTTAACATTTATGTGGTATATAAGAATTGTGAAATTCAAATAAATTCACAGTAATCTCATATGAAAGACTATACCAATCTAAACATAATATCAAAGTAAGAACATTAAGCAATATTCACAATAACAAACAATTCATGGTAAAATATTGCATATTTTGTGAATTAATTTTGATTTGGTATTATAATAAGATCCGAAACTGCGTAGTCCTTTCCTTAAAACACAATTTCAAAGTTGGATATTAACCACTTAATTGCTTTTGATGACTATACTAATCATTGAAAAAGTACATGATTTTGCGTTGTGACGAGATTTTTCGTCAAGAGTAATACGAAGTGACATTTTGCAGTTTGAATTAATATTTTAATAACAACTCAAACATATTCGTAAATTAAAAGATGTTTAAGATATTTTGAAGCCAAGTCGAAATCAAAGGAACAAATAAAAGAGTATTATGCGTTGTGCCGTACTTTGCTCAATACCATTCTCTAACATCAAATTAAAATAATAAATTAATGTTTTGTGTTTCTTTTCGTTCATATGCAAAAAAATGTATGTTAGTTTAAGTAAATAAATAAATATGATTATTGAAATAAAAAAAAATCATTTCATTACAACATCATTTCATATTACACGTACTCTGTGTTTGACTGTATACTCAATATAGTTAAATTTTTCCTACACCATTTAGATACGCATTTTCCGAAAAAGTAGAAACTGTTAAATGGCAAACAAAATGAATCAAAAAATACAATACAATTATTACCGAAATTTTGAAGAAAGGGTCGAACGAGTTAAAGGCATCAAAAGTATCTCGATTTCAAAATAAATACGAGTGTTTGTAAAGTTAAAATAATTTTTTTCATTTTAAACATTTCTCTTTGCGCTCGTAACTTTTAGTTACCTTTGAACAATCGAAAGGCTTTCTTTTCAAACATTTCTTTTGTAAAATTTCATTTTCCTCCAATTAATTTCTAGATATACAAATAATAGCTCCCAATACACAAAACAAAACACAACTGACTTCAATGATTTGCTAGTGTTCATTGTTTTAACGATATGAGACTCACCAAAAGAAAAGAAGAAGTGCTGCATATGCGAGTTTGCTCTCTGCTGAGCAAAATGAATAAATTGCAACAGCCGCCTCAGAGTATAAAATCTTCGCTTCAGGGTATAATCAATTTTCCATTCCAGCCATAACATTCATTGGGAGCAAAGAAAAATATAACGCTTTATCTTTTACCCAGGATAAAGACGAAGGAAGCTATCTTTTTACCTAGATAAAATATTACCCGTCTGGGTTTCTTCGATTTTCTTGCATATAATCGGTAACCAAAATCTGCTGAACAAACCTTTCATTTTGATGAAAAGGTTGTTATTCTTCGGTTATTATTTGTTTCGTTATTTTTCAAAACTAATATGATAAATTAATTACTTTCTGTTTATGAGAACTTGTGATTAGAGAAGAGACTACTAGGAAATTATTTCGAATCTTCCCAAATCTCAAGGGTTATTGCTTCTTAATTGGAAACTTCTAGGAAGGACAAAAAGAGCTTTATGGCGGATTCCGAAAATCCGATTTTAATTGATTTCTGATTTTAAGAGATAATTACAAAGAAATTTTTCTTCGATGCAATTTAAAAGTCGCATGTAACTCAATGAAATGAAAGAGAAGAATTATAAGCAAAATCATTAAAGAATAAAAGTTTTAAATTTTTTTGTGAAAATATTAGTAAAATTATATTACTTTGCGTGTCAAAATTGTTTCAAGATTATTAGTTGTATTGTTTTTCAGTTGAGGTCCTACACATATTCAAGAAAAGGATGGAAATTATCACTGGTATCCTCAAATTATGTGTTTTCTGCAGCATTATCACCTTTAGTCACTAATGGTATGGGTCAAGTATATATCAATGTATTCCATTTATATATTTCAGTTATTGTCTTTTAAGGACAATGATCGCAATCGCTTCCCTTCGGCCTTACACCCATATTTATATATGCTGCTTCGGTGCGATTTAGAGAACCAAACTGGTAGATGAATTCGTTTCACTGACGGATTTTTTATAGTTGTTGGGTGGGCCCTCTTGGAATTTTTTTCCACAAATGAAATACAAATTTGAATTATGTGAAACACCTCAGGAAATTTACCCATCTATATAAATGAGAGAGTTATAGCTATTTTGCTCCGTAGTTGCTTAGAAGATGCCATGGTTTCTATTTGTGTGAATCTTTCATTAGAAGATCGTGATAACCCATCGGCAACTTTGTAATATAATAAATATTGCAGATGTTCTTCCCCATATAATGTCTGGTCCCCTATCCAATTTAGGTACACTTAGTTGATACGATTTAAAAGAAACTGGTAGATACTTCAAGGTTTCAGGACTTCCCTAAAGTCCTGCATTGCTGCCTCGTCGTGGCGGGGGGAGTGTTCCTGTGCGGAATGGGCGAAGTACGTAGGGAGAGTATTCTCCAGGTAGGGTCACCCAAGGCGTGAAGACCATTCCATTATGCTCAGCTAAATGCAATACATGCATGAGTCAAAGTCCTACTTCAGCCTTTGGTGCTTCTAGTCCTTGAGCTCCTGAAGCTGCATTTTAAGCCCTTTTATCGTGTGCCCATTATATAGTCCTTGAGTGCTTCTAGTCCTTGAGCTTATAGTGCTTCTAGTCCTTGAGTGCTTCTAGTCCTTGAGCTTATAGTGCTTCTAGTCCTTGAGCTTATAGTGCTTCTAGTCCTTGAGTGCTTCTAGTCCTTGAGCTTATAGTGCTTCTAGTCCTTGAGCTCCTGAAGCCCATTTTAAGCCCATTTATAGACAATGAGCACACTATGAGGCTGTGCTACATTGCTTGAAGGCGTTCGGGTGCATGGTTTGGTGTTACTGTCGACCAGGTGGGATAAGCCAACCACACACAGGTTTCAGGAGGGGTGAATCCCCTGAATTTTAGAAACGAATTTTTCTTTCAAACTTTATCGTCCAAGAGAAACAAAGATGTGAAATCCTAAAAGCCTTCCAGAAACGGAAGTGATCCGACAGGTGGTATATGAATGATTTACCTGAAAAGGAAAAAAATATCGTGCTCAACTTTTGCTTGAGTCCTTGCATCGTGGAGCAAGCTAAGCTATTGGTAGCTTCGCGGTTTCAAAATAAATGATCATTCGCTAACTTTAAAAAATTATTTTTTGATTCTTTTCTCCTTAGATGTTACAAACCGGGCCACTCAAAAGTCCGTTCACATTTAAAAAATTTAATAAAGAACGGATTAATTTAGGTAGAGAGATAAAAGCTGAAACACATGCTTGAAATAATATAGAGTTTTATTTAAAACAACAAAAAAAAAGTACAAAGAATGACCAACAGATAGCGCTTCATGTAATTAAAAAAGAATAATTAGCGTAACCATTGATTTTTATCAAAAATTATGTTCTTAACAAATATTAATCTTGTCAGCCTCCATTCACCATCAATATATATTGCTGAGTGCAACTATTGTGAACAACACTGTACAGAAAATATGTAATTGTGGTGATAAATTGTCGGATGCTTTATTTTTGCATTCCTAATGAAGTAGGAGGATCGAGGTAAAATTACGACTTCAAGTAACCCCGCGATCAATAATCACACGGAATTGGGGGCCTAGGAGGCTAAGCATGACGAAGTGACGACTCAGCACGCAATCCTCACTAAACCATGTACACAAGATATCTTTCACACGTGTAGCAATGTGGGGTAGATACCATCCTTCTTAAAGTCACTACTTCCAGTAAGTGTTTATCAGTTAGGCTGATGCGATTCTGTAACATATAGTCATACCTCACACACATCAAATCCACAATTTGCAAAACAGAACAGATTTAGAAGAAAAAGGATTCGATCCCGATAGACATGGTAAATTCATACAATATCGTGATTTCTACACATGTAATGAGGTTTCCACGACAATTCTTGGATTTTTGGAATTCAACAATTATAGAAGTTGATAGATTCTCGGATTGTGAAATGACCTTCGTAGGTCCACAACAGTTAGACACCCAATTTTTGCCAATTGCCATTTTTTCTTCTTTTTTTGTAGTTTTTGGTTTTAATCAAACCCTATGTCATCTCAAACATATGTATCATATTTTTACATCTCTACCTACATTATTCAGTGAATTATTGAATTTTCAAATGTTAACGAACTTTTGAATCACCATATATAGAGAACACTCTCTAGAATATTTGCTTCTGCTACACAAAGCATTTCATTTTCAATAACTTATTTCCAGATACATAAATAATAAATATTTCCAGTTTACAAACCAAAAACAAGAAGAACCTTAATGAACTTTCAGTGTTCCTTTTTTTTTGTAACAATAATAGATGACACAACAACAAATACGGCATTCGCGACGGCATCCTTAACGAACTTAATGAATAAAATGTACCGTTACCAGAGTATAGAATCGCAGTTGAAGGAACTAATCAATTTTCCACCCAACCTATAATATTCATTGGAAGAAACGGAAATTATAATTCTTTATCTCTTACCTGGAATGAAGAAGAAAAGAGCAATTTTAGCATGATAAAACATGTCTCGGTTTCGTGGAAATATTCTGGAAACGTGGAGTCGTTTCTGTAAGCAGAACTTGTTAGACAAATCTTTATTTTCATTAAAAGGTTATTATTGGGCAATTAATTTGTCTTATTAGTCTGTGGGGCTAATTAGATAAATTAGTTACTGATTCTTTATGAAGATTTATGGTTTATGTCAGATTCCCTAATTCTTGGGAATTTAATGACGAGTTATTGTTTCTATAACAAGAAATTGTAGGAATTATAGTAAAACTGGGCATATTTTGAGAATTCCAAATATAAATTCAATGTAATTTAGTTTTTTTTTTTTTTTAATTTTAAGAAAAAGTTTGTACCGTATATTGTGTGAGCAAAAATTATTAGAAAAATCATTTTAATCATTAAAAGCTTGGTATAATTGAACAATCAATTTATCTTCATAGTCTCTGAGACTAATAATAACTGCTTATTTGGGGACGTTTAAGATTTGTTCCAGAATTACTAATTCTCAGGTATTTTTTTTTTTTGTATATTTCTATAAAATAAGATAAATCTTTTCGTGAACGTCCCGAAGATGCTACTGCACAAAATTGAATTTTACATCATTTTAATAACTAAAAAATTGTCAATAATAAAAACTTATTTTTGTCAGTAAAAAGTCAATTCTTTCTGGAGTTTTTACAAAAGTTCTTGCCTATATTTTGAAAATTTATTCTTTAGATATAAAATATAACACTGATTTACAATTTCGATGTCAAAATCACATATCAAATGTCCTTCATATGCTTTACCATATTTTTTAGCTATCCAACCAAATATGCTTTACCATATTTTTTAGCTATGATGTTCACAATTGTATTAGCAGACAATGATTTTAACTTCCTATCGACATAATTTGTCCAAATCTTGGTTGAAATCATCAGTTTTGATATTAAAACCGCATATCAATTACATTAACCGCCTTTGCTGCTTTTTAAGCTATCGTATTCGCAAAACGAGAAATATAATTTCAAATTTATTTTTCTGAAATACAAAATTTGGAATTATTCAAAATATCGAGGTGCAAGTTTATATATATGATTTTAATCCTTTCTCTTTGTTTACGAGGAAATAAAATACTTAATAAAACTTTTAATGAAAGCTGATAAGTAGGTTATTTATAGTTAATATCTAACGTTACATTTTCAACCATGATAAAATGACAAAGTCTACTCTTTTACAGCTATAGAACTAACAATTCATGTCATATTTATGGACAGAGCTAAACTGTGGTAGTAAACCGAAGAGAAGTTTTTGATCTAATCAATCACATTATTAAAAATGTAAATGTTGGAAATTTTTTTAAAAAAAAATAAGAACTATTGACATAAATATAATGCTTCATATTTCAAAATTACTAGGAAAAATATACTTCAAAAATTATAAGAGAAGTTTAAGTGAAGGCAAAATGTCATATACGATTAGATAATACAATGAAAATCGTGTGTATGTTAAAATATGTCTAAATATTTAGTGATCAAAGCAGTGAATGTTTGTGAAGTGTGAAATTACTGTTTGTATTTTACTTTATGCAAAGACAAAATATTCTAATTTTCAAAACATCCGATCCCGCGATCAGATCTCAATATTTTATTTAGCAGTATCTAAAATATGGAGATTCTGATCTCCATATTTTAGATATTTCCAAGTACAAAATGCTTTGTAAGAACTAATCTTTCAACTCAAAAATACACACATTGGAAGACTATTCAAAAGAAATTTGATGGACGGGATTTTTACACAAAAATTTGGATCTTTACCAAGTTTTCGACTTTGTTTGACCATTGGTCATAATAAATCTATTGATTTATGTATGCATATTTGAACACAAAAACACAGCCACGCAAATACATAAGCAAATTTAATATTTGGTCTTGTCATCAAATTGAGAATCCATCAAATTTTGGACAAAATCAGTGAAGGAAAAGTTTCAAAATGAATTACTAATTATCTTTATAATACGATGAAGCATCATATCTATACATACAACTAAACAGATAGAAAGATATACAAACTAATTAGTACTTTTTCAAAGATATATTTTAAATTATATCTAGATAATAATTACTATATTCAAGACTATATCCCTGTATAATTTATATTTGTATGATAAACTTTAAAAATAATTGAAAAGGTTTTTTTTTTGAAACTTTCGGATGTAAATTTTATTTTTGAAATGTTTATTCACGATTTATAGTTATGTAATAGTTTTTTGCAATAATAATATTTGATTTTTACTGTCAAAATTGAAGATCTGAAAAAAAATTTAGATCCAATCAATGAATAAAAAAATGCTGGAGAACGAATTCCTGATTTTCTTTCTTAAATGCCGAAGTAACAAATTATCTATGTATACAATAAAGCAGAGGGAAGGATAAGCCCACTTATTTTAAACTAGTCCTTTTCAAAATTTATCTTTAAAATATATCAACATAAAAGCTAAAATTAATAAATCTGAAACTATTTTTTCAAAATTTTTAACACGATTTATAGTTTTTTAATAAGGAATTAAAACGTTAGAAACTAGGAAAAAAATCTTTAGCTAATAAAAAAGACGTCATTATGTTTACCAGACAGTGGATATTTCTAACCTCATTTTTGATAGAAAAACTAATTTTCAAAAACAAATTCTCAAATGAAAAGCTTCTAAATGAAACTGAAAGCTTTAGCATTGGAGTATCAGTTATTTCTTCTTATTTATTTCATTTTCATTTTCTAAAGTTTGCATATATGGAAGACAAAGCAAATTAAAAAAGGTATTTAAAAGCTTTTATGAAAAACTATTGAACATGTCACAATAGAAACTCCTTCACACTCTTCTAAATATGCTATTTCAATTCCTTAAGAGAAAAAAAATAGTTTATTTTTTTTACCCATATACGGGGAAATTGGCCTTGTTCTTATTTATCTTATAACTTTAAACGAACTCTTCCTGTGTATATGTATATATAAATTTATTCAGTTCATGTGTCTCCGAAACGACTCTAACGATTTGTATCAAATTTTATATTTAGATAAAGTTTGTTTTTTTATCTATATAATTACCTTTACTGAAAAAAAACACAAGAGATTTTACACAAAAAACCGTTTTATATAACGAACTATTAGAGCCTTTTTCTATTTGCTCTCATGCTGACAATATCATATAGCGCCTTCTTGTAAATTTTTGTGGTATTTGTATTGTTGACATAGGATGATAACCTATTGGTACCTCAAAAGTTTGTGAAATGAGGCAAGATTGAAAAATATTCACATTTAATCAGAATGCGATTCGTATTTAAATATTTTCTCCGAAAAAAAAACTGCCGAGCGAAGTTTGGTTTCCCAGGTATTATTGTCTTTTTTTTTGTGAAAAGTTATTTTCTGTAATTTTTTTAATGTGAAAAATAAGAAGTAATTACACTAGACATGTATTACTGCTTGCTATCATGCAGATTTATTATTGCTAATTCGACAAATTCAATTTCTCTTTTCATTTCTTTTGGTTTGTGGTTCCGTTCAGGTCTCTCTGTAAAAGTTTCAACTTCTTTAAAATGCAGAGTCATTAGGGAAGAGTTTCTAATAATAGTACGACTTAAGTTGAAACCTTTTACTACTGAATTGTGTTGATCACGAAAGTAGCATTGTTATTTCTCTGGTAAAAGAGAAATGAAAGTGATGAGAAACTTGCGATTTGGTATGTTATTGTCATTAAAACCGTAGTTTATTGAAAACTTGTTTGATTTCTGTATTTATTATATATGCATCTATTTAAAATACTTTCTATTTATGCAAAATGTAGCCTCCGTTTACTTTTGACATTGAAAATATAAAATATTTCTTCCTACTGAAATTTAAATTTGGTTGCCATATCAAAAAATGTATTATAAAGAGTCCTTAAGATTCATTTATTTGGACATGTAATTCTGTTATATATTGAATGTCTTGAATATTTTTCAGGGAGAATTTTACTTTTGATGCGTTTTTATTATTAAATTTACTATTAATGAAGTAGTAAACAAATCATTTAACAAAATATACTTTTATTAATGTGCTAAAAATCAACAACTTAAAAAAATATCTTCAACATTTTCGTCTTTATTTCATCACAATAAATAATGTGGAACCTTGAAATAATTCATTTTTATTAGCTTATTTGTAAATTTAAAATATTAGGGATAAAGTTAAAATGAAATTGATAGGAAAAGTGAACCGAAGAAGGGAATTTCTACAACTAAATACTGATCGATATAAATAAAAAAAAATCCACTCGGCAAGCTGGAAGGTAAAAGTAGATTCCTTTCCATCTAATATCTCATGATTCTAATTTCAGGCAAAATTGGGACTTGAAAATTAATTTTATAGCCCTAACTTCCGATATATTGCAGTTATTGAATGAAGAAGTTGTTAATGTAAGTAAATTGTTAATGTGTGTAATGGGGCGTTACTTTGGCTAATTTGATTTACTTTTTCTATCTTCAATATTAAGAAAGTTATAACGAAATGGAAATATCAAACTCCACCATTTCCACCAACTTTGAGCTAGATGGCCAATTTTTGAACTCATCCGAAGTTTCTACATTTCTAACAGCATATTCCAAGACGGTTAAAATCCAAACGAAATTACTGCAGCTATATTGTTTACAAGATAATATGGAGGAAAACTTATAGTCTTATTTATTATGTATATGTAAATTGTTGAACGAAGAAGGGTTTTGGGTTCTAGGGACCATGATCGATAAAGATCTGCAGAAGTTTTCCTAAAGTCGCCTCATGAGAACCATTGGAATTATCTTCCTATAGGAATCTATCTAAAATTAAAAATAAGAAGTGGAATAAACGCACATTTAAATCATTGAGAATTGATGGCATAAATATGTTTCATAAATTTAAATCGAAAACTAATTAATTATTTATACTTTTTCTATTGGCATCATAATTATGCAATACAAATTATCCCACCTGCCATTTAGAAACGAACAAAATCAACCCCTATTCTTCCGATAAATTCACCTGCATTAAACAGACTCTAGTATCAACTGCTCTTATTGTGAGAAGGGAAAAATATAAATGTAAGTATATGTAGAAATAAATGATTATTTACATTTGCTGTTCGGTAATAAATATAATTAAATAATCGAGCCATATCCCTAATAGCCCACTTATATTACATAATACTGTACAATATTAAATAATATTTTCAATATTGCACGATAATGTTGAATAATGTACTACAATATTGTGTAACAGGGTGTGTATTGTGTATAGATTCATCACCTCTTTTTTCTACTATAGGATTCGGTATTACTTGATTGAATATTGATTCTATTAATAAGTTTTATAAGAGAATTATATTTTTAATCAATTTATTATATTATAAAATTAAAATTAATGTTAATGGATTTTGTTTCTTTTTTGACCATTTATTTTCTATTAATGAGGTCCATTGATATTTTTTTTAAATTTTCGGATAAACTATAAAAGAATCCACCTTTATCTCCATTCTAACTTCGATACAATAGCATATTCCGCCAAGTTTGTCCCAAGAAGTATCAAGATCTTATTTGCTTTTCAAACGCAAATCGGAGAACGACAAATAACAATCGGATTTCCATCGACACGAAATAAACTGCGAGACAAGCGACATTTTGAGGAATGATTTTCACACACGAAGGACCGAGATGAATCAGAACCATCCCACCAGCATTAAACCGACTCTAGTATCAACTGCTCTTATTGTGAGAAGGGAAAAATATAAATGTAAGTATATGTAGAAATAAATGAGTATTTACATTTGCTGTTCGGTAATAAATAGAATTAAATAAGCGAGCCATATCCCTAATAGCACACTTATATTACATAATACTGTACAATATTAAATAATATTCTCAATATTGTACGATATTGTTGAATAATGTAATACAATATTGTGTAACAGGGTGTGTATTGTGTATAGATTCATCACCTATTTTTCTACTATAGGATTCGGTATTACTTGATTGAATATTGATTCTATTAATAAGTTTTATAAGCTAATTATATTTTTAATCAATATGAAAACTGTAAAAAAGCTTTGAAATTCAATCCTTTTTCGATTTTTGATGAATTTTCTGTAATATTGACATACATTTACTTGGCCTCTTCGTATATAGAAAGAAATAGGTTATGTATTTTCCCACTGATCTACCTGCTACAAAATTTTAACTGATAATTTAGATGAGCAGAACAAAGTTTACTTTGTGTTATCGTTTCCATTTGCACACAAAGGAATGAGCTGAACTATTTTTCTTAGACGAATTTCCCCCTAACTTTCTTAGAAATTTACACGTTTAATATTAAATCTATATAACAAATTCAACACGTCTTGATTTCCCATATACTCAGATAGATAGATATAATTCTAAAAATGTTTTTTGGACGTATAAAAGTTACAAAAGATTAGATACGCTAAACCTGGAAATAGAGTTCTTTTTATCAATCATAGAATTTTAACATCAACTTACACTTTGTATTTTATCATCAATGCGCAGATAAGTCAGATTGCACTTATCAAAATGAAATGGGGAAAAGAAATATTTTTTTTATTATATTATAAAATTAAAATTAATGTTAATGGATTTTGTTTCTTTTTTGACCATTTATTTTCTATTAATGAGGTCCATTGATATTTTTTTAAATTTTAGGATAAACTATAAAAGAATCCACCTTTATCTCCATTCTAACTTCGATACAATAGCATATTCCGCCAGGTTTGTCCCAAGTAGTATCAAGATCTTATTTGCTTTTCAAACGCAAATCGTAGAACGACAAATAACAATCGGATTTCCATCGACACGAAATAAACTGCGAGACAAGCGACATTTTGAGGAATGATTTTCACACACGAAGGACAGAGATGAATCAGAACCATCCCACCAGTACGATTAGAATTCAGATCCAATGAATGCAAGCTTTTCTTTCTAAAAATACATTTCCATTCTTTCTACTCCATTACAATTAATCAGATCGGGCGATAGGATTGGAAACTGAAGAAAGTAGGAAATAAATCTTCACCTGAGGGTAAACTGATAAAAAAATTAGATTTGAGGGAATAACTTCTTTCAATCTTCTGCGAACTTAACAACAATAATAAATAAGAACCGATTTATTGAAGCACGATTAATAGAAAGGCTATTAATTTGAAAAAGAGGTCTTAAAAAAGAAGCATAAATTTGTAAGAAAAGAATTACTTTTGAAATTACCGAAGTAAATTACCTATTCATTTTTTTTTTCATTTTTCATTTCCATTAAAATTATGAATTTGTTAAAAGTAGGTTTCTTCTGAAAATGATTTTAAAATAAATGCCTTACTAATTTTTCACGTGTAAATAACAGCAATTGGCTAAACAGTAGACTTCAAGGTTTTGTTATTTTTCTCCTTTAGAACTTTCATAAAATTCGAAATCCGTCAAAAAATGTTTTGAAATTATATCTGTCTGTCAACATAATAAGTGAAAAATGGATAAGTTAGAAGTATAAAATTTGCTATGTGTTCCTTACATTAAAACTGTAATCTGTCTCAAACTTTTTGAAGTCCACCAACTGGGAATATCCAGACTCTTTTTATACAAAATAATTCATTGATTCAGGAAGTCACATTGCCGAACTGGGAACAGGAGTTTAGATTATTGGACAAAGATTGTATGTCTGCCATAAAACTTAAGCCAAATCTATCACCAGTTTCATAATTTGTACAAGAATCAATTTTAGTTCTTATGAACTCAATAATTAGAAAATTTAACATACTTAAATAATGAATTTCAAATTTATGCCAAAATTGTAGATTTGTGTAGAATTTTTTTCTATCGGATCTATAATGCAGTTAGCATTCCTATTTGCCATATATGTATGAATAATGATAAAGTGAAATAGATAAAATTAACTATATTAAATGCACCAGATTTGGTGCTCAGTTCTTGATATCAAAGCTGAATATCATTACCAAATTACAGACAGTACCATTTGATGTGGAATAGCCTAAATAAAAACACGAATATTATCACTATTTATCGAAAATACTTTCATTTAGCTTGCTTTTTTTATTATTTTCATATCTAGACAAATTTAAAAAATGATATTGTCTGACTCAATACGGTCTAATCCAAATACGAGGATCTACACATTTGGCCGATCCACACATCCAAATCTACATATTTGGCATAACTCTTCTTACATAATGCAAATTGTATTCTGTCTTTCATTATTTTATTATTATACTAGCCGCCTTTGGCGACCAGCCGGTTCGCCAATCTTAATGTTCGTTTAAATTTTAATAATTAAATATTTTACGCTACTTTAATAGATTCTTCATCAAAATATTTAAAAACTTCTAATTTTGATAGTCATATAATTCACTCATAATATTATAAAGGCCTTCAGTCATAACGTAATATTATCTCTCTAATTTTCTGTTAGCTCCCGTAGAATTTATGCTTTAAATTAAAGTGAAAAGAATTAATCTGCCATTAATATCATAATATTTTTTACTGAAACAAAGCATTTTTTTATAATATGATTACTGATAACAGAGTCACTGAGCGTTTAAACTTTATGGGCACTAAAGAATATCTTTTTTAATTTATGTAATATCTCAAGACTTTGTCAACAAAATTTTCTGAAATTCATCAGATCGATTAATTAACAATGTTTCATTTTAAATGCATCAAACACTAAGAAAATAAAACGAATCGTTTAAAATAATCGGTCGAACACAGGTTTAAAAAAAGTACTTAAAAAACGATGTACTTAAAACTATAAGCATATACAAAAAATACAGTGGCTCAAAAAATTGAGAGTACACCTTACTTTTACTTGATAAATCCGACTTTCAATATAAATAACACATAACCGGGAAGTGCAAACAGGTTTTTATTTTTACACATAACAATTGGTTTAATTTAGAGTAAAAATAAAGAAAAATCAGCGAAAAATTTCTAAATTGAAAAGTTTCAGAAGCATTTTAAATAAACATGCGCAGAATTTTGACTCAAAAAATTGAGAATACACCAATGAAATTTTTGTAACATCTCGCATAGAAAGAACGTTTCAGCATTTAGTTGCATGTCTTTTGGCTCTTAAAATATCCTCTAAACGTCATGGTACCAATTCGACCAATTTTTAATGATATCTGATGATATTTTACCCCATTATTCTTTCAAACTTCTTTTAAATGGATTTTGTTTCTAATTTTGTGTTTTTGAACCACTTTTTCGAGTATGGCCCAAGAATATTCAATGACATTGATGTCGGGGGTAATGTGGTGGTGTGTGTAATTGCTGTTTACAATGAAAAAGGCACCATATTTTGACGTTACGTGCATTCTGTTTGGGGTCGTTGTCTTACTGGAAAATGGAATTTTCATCTAAACCCAATTTTTTACACTTTCCTTTAGATTGCTGCTACCATATGGTTCATCCAACTTGTAGCAAAAACTTTTCAAATCATAGGCAGATGTGTAAGTGCTGAAACTGTGCGAAATGCCATTAGAGAAGTTGGATATAAAAGTCACATTGTTGGAGAGAAACCGTTCATTAGCTTGCAAATTCAGAAAAAGCATCTGAAGTTTGCCAAAACTCATATATTGAAGACCAATAACCTTTCGAAGAAAGCTATATTTAGTAATGAAAGAAAACTCAACATTTTTGGCAGTGACAACCATCGTACTGTATGGAGAAAGTCTAATACTTCTTTGGATCTAAAAAATTTACCTCCTACAGTTAAACATGATGGTGACTCCATCATGATTTGAGGTTGCATGGCTTCATCCGGGGTAGGAAATTTAATTTTTATAGATGGCATTATAAACGATACGGTTTACTTGGATACACTTCGGAACAATCTAAAGGAAAGTGTTAAAAATCTGAGTTTCGATGGAAATTTAATTTTCCATTTGGACAACGCCCCCAAACAGAATGCATGTAATGTCAAAATATGGTGTATTTTTCATTGTAAACAGCAGTTACACACACCACCACATTACCCCAACATCAATACCATTAAATATCTGTGGGCCATGCTCGGAGCAGTGGTCCAAAAACACAAAATTAGAAACAAAACCCATTTAAAACAAGTGGTGAAAGAAGAATGGGGTAAAATATTTTCAGATATTACCAAAAATTAGTCGAATCGGTACCACGACGTTTAGAGGTCATTATAAAAGCCAAAAGATATGCAACTAAATACTGAAACGTTCTTTCTATGCGAGATATTACAAGAATTTCATTGGTGTATTCTCAATTTTTTGAGTCAAAATTTTGCGCATGTTTATTTAAAATGCTTCTGAAACTTTTCAATTTAGAAATTTTTCGCTGATTTTTCTTTATTTTTACTCTAAATTAAACCAATTGTTATGTGTAAAAATAAAAACATGTTTTCACTTCCCGGTTATGTGCTATTTATATTGAAAGTCGGATTTATCAAGAAAAAGTAAAGTGTACTCTCAATTTTTTGAGCCACTGTATATAAATAACAAATACAATTTACTTACAAAAGCATGCAACTAACCTAAAAATAATTTAAATCATTCGTTGGTTGTCATGCCAACAGTCAGAACATAATGCGCATGCGTGAATTTTCTTCGCCAGTTACGTTAACGCAAATGCGTGAATTTTTCTACGCCAGTTGGGGTAACGCTATGCATATTATACATTTTTAATTTCCTTTATTCTGTGTTATTTTAATTCAAAAGTACTTCAGAATGAATCTGAAACATGGATTAATTAACAATGTTTAATTTTAAATGCATAAAACATTAAGAAAATAAACAGAATCGTTTGAAATAATCCGCCGAAAAATATTAACCCTAGCCTCATTACTGTTGGGAGAAAAAAACAACTGAAGCTTTACTCATTTGGCGGTGGTAAAAATGAAAGATTTTTTTGGCGGAAAAGTTGGCGGTGGGGAAAATGGAAGATTTTTTTTGGCGGGAAAGTTAGTTTTTAATTAATAATTAAAATTCTAATGAAAATTTCAAAAAAAGGGACCCCAGGTGCACATTCCCGACCTCTAAGGTATACATGTACCAAATTTGATAGCTGTATGTCAAATGACCTGGCCTGTAGAGCGCCAACACACACACACACACACACACACACACACACACACACACACACACACACACACACACACACACACACACACACACACACACACACACACACACACACACATTGAGCTTTATTATAAGTATAGATTATTGTGATAACACTATGAAAGATTGATCTTAATTCTGCTATTTTTTCCCTCATTGTTGTGGGCAGAACATGGTCGTTCATCAGAAATTTGAATTAAACAAGAACAACGAGTAGTGATCCAATTCCTCAAACTGCAGGTTACCAAAGATTTAGAAATTTAAAAGTTGTTGAACAAATGTAATGCGTGTAAAGATTGCAGAACGACTATTAATTTCCACTACAAATGACAACATTCAACAAGATAAAGATATGGTTTTCATTAATGTCGCTAGCCTATTTTTCAGACCATTTCTCGACATTGCTTAATGTTGTCATCTGTAGCAGAAGTAGTTTCTCTGTGTGTCAATTTTTCGGCCATTTTTAACTTTCTATATCTAATAAAACGTTGTTCTATGTAATAATGCCCTTAGTTGAATGTCAAAAATGAAATTCTGCATCTTTGACATTTTCGAGCAGAGAAATCACATCATTGCTTGCTGTTTTTCTTTGGTGCAAACTTCTAATGGAGTGGACACGATCTAGCTGAGATTGAAGGGCTAAAAGTGGAAGCATTAGTATAAAGTTTCATGATATTATCACAAGAATTAAAATAAATGAGGCTGAATTCCTTGTGTACAATGTCAGATGAATTATGACGAAATAGTAGATAATTTCTGACTCAATTATATAAAATCATCGAAATCCTGAAATTTATATATTTTTGATTATTGCAATATGTTCTCTTTGTGGCATCGTTTTTAGCATGCAAGAAAATAAACACAAAAATTAAATAAATGAAAAAAACTACATTTTCTTAATACTTTTCTTCTTTTAACTACATTCTAAAAGTACGGATTTGACTCCATACGGTTTCTTTTATTTTTTTGGCAAAATAATTTTCATCATCATTTCTTGAAGCTACAAACAAGCTACATAGAAACTTACCAAAACATAATAAATTTCTTCCTATTTTTCCCTTCCAAATAGTAATTTCAAGTTATCCTAATCAGAAATGAGAGATCAAAATTTCTACTCAAAAGCAAGACCTACTTTACAGATAACATTGGCATTTGTACCATATCCAAATGGTGTTGGCGACATTTGATAAATGAATTTCACATACAAAACATCCAAGCAAATTACACTATCCAGCAATGTTGGTAGTCAAAGGCAATGAATACATGTTTTATTTTGCTGGAGACACATTTTTATTCACTCTTTCTCATTATAAATGATTAATCAGACAATAGAACTGGACACTCACCTAGGTAGTAAACAAATCGTTGTCAGAGAATGAACAAATCAAACAAATTAGGGTACGGGAAATAACTTTTGCGCGCCATCATTGAACATAACAATAGCAATAAATAATTACCGTTGCATTCAAACGAATTGAATAGAAGAGACTATTAACTTGGAAAGATTTTTTTTTTAAATGGAGTAACATAAACTTGAAGGAAAAAGGTGTCATTTTTTAAAAAACTCAATCAATTCATCAGTGGGTATTTTTTCAGGTACGAGGCAGATGTATAAAAAATGAAACTGTGCAAAAAAAAAAGTGTTTCTTCTTAAAATGACTTTAAAATTATTGCCTGTTTATATTGTCATATCAAGATAATGCACAACAATTAAATAAAAATCCAGCTTCCAGCTTTTAATGAATAGAAACTTTTAGGACTTTTCAGAATTTGAAAAAAAAAACATGTTAAAAACATATTTGTCAGTAACAGCCCAAAAATGGAGCAAGTCAGAATGATAAAGTTTGTTACATAGCTTGTAATTGTAAACAACTATCACTTTGTTAGAGTCCGTCAAATAATTGCGATTGTTGTTGTTTTTTTTGTTGCCTCTGTGTATTTGAATACGATTTAGGCATAAGCTATACATATGAAATCTGGAATATATAGTTCGCACTATGATCGCATATCTGCATCATATTTAGAAGTAAATCTATGAATAGATTCATAGCCAGTTAAATTATCTATTTCAGTACACATGAACATACAGAATATAAGTGCAGCCAGCTAAAAGAATGAATTTCGACTGAATACCTTAATACCTTTCTGCTTACACCACATCATGCCTACATTTCTAGAACTCATGAGGCTACTTCTTGTCAGTATGTTATAGATTTATTAAAAAAAACACACATTTAAAAACGATAGATTTTCCTCAATAGTATAAATTGGTTTGAATTCTGGATAGAATATGTGTACTGTTAGACTCTCGTCTGTCTATCCACCGCATGTAAATGTACTGAAAACATAAGCAACAAAAAAAGTAAATAATAGATACTAGATTAAGTACATAGACTTGACATGAAAATTGATCATCTATTCTAAATTTTGGATTCTAATAAGTGCATGTCATTCAGCCTAAATTGATACAGGATTTTCATTACTATTCGTTGAAATCAAATTAATTTTGTTCGATTTTCGACTTATTTTCATATCCAGACATTTGAAAAAGCAGTAGACACAAAGATTCATTTAAATCTCCAAGGCAAATCTTTGTATAATTGCAATATATTCGCTTCTTATATTTGACATTCTAAAAAATCTTTTAAAAAATCAAGCTTCTCAAAACGAAACTTATAAAAATGCATTCTTACAATTATTAGTTCTTTCAGTTATGGATGAACTATAAAGAAGTCTACCAGAACATATTTTCTCTTCAACCAGAAAAATTTTCTCTTTATTCTTAGACATCTCTTTCAGTGTCCAAATAGATATCAGCTCGTTTATCTCAAACAGTATCAAAAGATCATATTTGCTTTTCAAACGTAAAGCCTTCTATGACAAACAACAATTGAATTTCCATCACTCCGCAAATAAAATGCGGTGTAAGCGACATTTTGACGAATGAGTTCCACGCTCGAAAGACCGAATTAAATCGGAACCTTCCCTCCAGCTCGATTAGCATTCAAAGTCAATGAATGCAACCTCTTCTCGCTGAAAACACATTTCTATTCCTTCGACCTCGTTACAAATAATTAATCGGATCGTAGAATTGGGCATTCAAGAAAGTAGCAAATAAATCGTCGCCAGGGAAGAGGAGTGAGCTGATAAAAAAATTAAGGTTCGAGGAATAATTTTTTTCAACCTTTCTCCAATCTTCCAATCTTAAGAGCTGCAATAAATAAGCGCCAAAGTATTGAAGCAAGTTGGATCGAAATTTCTATTAATTTGAAAAAGAAGTTTTTTTAAAAAAACTGAGAAACATAAATTTTGCAGGTAAATAATAGCATTTTGAATTATTCAAGCAAATTACCTTAAGAAACTATTTCCGCGTTTAAGGTAGATGTGCAAAAAAACACTGAAACTTTGAAGAAAGCGTGTTTTTTTAAATGACTTTAAATATTTCTTTTATACAAAGTATAGAGCAAGAAACTACTTACATATGCATTTTTTAAAATTTAAACGTTAAGATTTCATGAATATTCCTTTTTTAGAGTGTTCCAATTTCCAAAATTCGTTCCAAAAATCATGTTTACCTTTCTTCATATAATTCAAAAACTTAAGAAGCTAAGTGAATAAATGACTTTTAATATATGTTACAAGTTAGATTCATAAAATGTAGAACACTATTTTATAACCATAATTTCGCAAATTTTAGAATAAATCCACCAACTAATAGATTGTATTTGCATGTATGTGAGCATGTCAGTTCATGATTATAATATCTAAAATTAAAGAGTATGCTTACAATACATATGCACATGTACAATCAATATGTACATGTAGAGCACATCTTGGTTCATATGCGGATGCTCTATTTTTCGCAATATTGAATAAAGTAATATTGAACAATATTATTGAATATTGAATAATGTAATGTTGCTTAATATTGTTGAATATTGAATAATATTGTACAATATTGTTGAATATTGAATAATGTAATGTTGCGTAACATTGTTGAATATTGAATTATGTAATGTTGCGTAATGTTGTCGAATATTGAATAATATTGTGCAATATTGTTGCATATTGAATAATGTAATACTGCGCAATATTGTTGAATATTGAATAAAATTGTACACTATTATGTAATAATCTATGATATTAGGCATAAGCGTCCAGACAAATTTGAAATAATATGTTAAACGATAAAATGATAAAATATATTCTCAAAATTAAAAAAAAAAAGAAACGAATTTTACAAAAATTTTATTGTAAATAAAATCTTAGTTTGTTATTTTCTACTCCATATTGAAAGATCTTTATATAACGTCGACTTCCTCGTTAAATATTTTCCAGCACATTTACTTTCTGAACGCATTGTTTTAGGAATGAATTCCAAATCCCCCCCCATGATTGATAAATCCTTCGTCTAGACATCACTACCTAAAACAAGAACGGCGCTAAATCTGCATTCCAATCAAGGAATGTCTCCCAAAATTTTTCGGTGATCCCTAGCTAAATCTTCAATATATTTTACAGTAGGAAAGTAAAAAATTAAACCCATTCTTTGATTTTTCAACGATGGAAAAATTTTCATTTAGAGCCTTCAATTTTTCATTATTCCCTTTTTCTCTCCATTGCAATTTTTGTTCAAAAAGTATCAGCATATGAAAAATGTGCGAGATTATCTTAGAGAATTGTAAAAGAAAAAGATAACTTCTGTTTCATTATTTTGCAATAGCTAATAAGCTGAAAATTATGATACATTACGCAGTATCAGAAGATACTAGAGATATACTACATGACATCTTAAAGCTTTATATAGTTTCCAGTAAAGGCTCAATTCAGTGATTCGATACTAAGACTCTTTGCTACTATGGTATATGAAGACCTATTTTGGTGTCCCTAGAAATTGAATGTATTTATTTCGCAATTTATTTCATTTTAGGATAATATTCTGTCAAGTAATTCGACCATAAAGATTTCTGTTTTAGATAGTAATCTGAAATATAACTTTTTTCATTGATAAGTGGTTGGCATTAGGGATTGCAATACCGGAACAAAATTTCAATACCGGTATTCGGTATTTTTTAAATCTTAATACCGGTATTAGAAATTTTAGAAAAAGAAAGAAAATACAGGTGTTTCTTTGTTTTATTTGCCAGTTTTAATAGAGAGTGTAAATGTCACAAAAAATAATATGTAACTTATAAATTATAACAGTGTATCATCACAATAAAATAAAGAAGCATCTTATTTATTTAAATCACAAAAAAAGTGTAAATATCACTATTCAGTTTGTGGTACTATTACAAATTTTTGAAATGTGATATTAAAAAAAAAATAATGCATCAATTGTACTGTCATTAAGCCTGAAAAGTAATTTTGTGTAAAATTTACCAGCTGTCGAAAACGCTCTTTCGGCATCTACTCTAGTTGATGGTACTGTTAGCAATGCGCGATATACTTTTTCCAAGTATTTACCTCTAAATCCATCATCTTCAAATAAATCGATTTCTCGTCGGATGGTTTTGGATATAGCTGATTTCTGTATTGTATTTTGGTTCGTTGAAATTTTTTTATTTATCGCTAATTCTAATTATTGTTCAAGAGACAATTCTTTTTCACTATCGACAGTAGTGGCATCATAATCTTCGATAATTGAACCGAATTCTTCTGAATGTGGATAGGTTTGTGGGTAAAAAATTTTAAGAAAATTTACTCTAAACTTAATCAGATTTGAATTTATTATTTTCTTTTCTTCTTTTTCATTTTCATTTTTAAAATCAATATAATTATGTAAATACCATAAGACATTTTCTATTTCGGTATGCGTTTCTTCTGTGCGATTTTTCAATGTAACATATAATTCTTCAGATAGTGATGTGTGCTGTTCTTTCAGTGAATGCAACATGAAATTTATTGTTGCATTAGCTGTTAATAAATTAAAATCTCTCAGACATAATGCCTCAATAGTCAGTTTTATTGGAAATAGAGCTGATCTAGTTCTGGATGTTAAGTGGAATTCACTATCTGAAAAATTAATTTACAGGTTTAAGTCGATTATTGCTTTTTGGATTGGATTTCTCAGTTTCAAAAATCGTTCCATCATTAGGAGTATACTGTTCCAACGTGTTTTAGAATCTAATATTAACATATATTCTATTTTATTTTCAGTTAGTATATATTTTAGTAATATATCCTTTTTATAGGGAAACGTTTAAATATCTTAACAATTTTTCGAACTTTATAAATTATAGGAAGCAATTCTTGATGGGTTAATATTTCATCATCATTAGCAATATCTTCTTCAACAATTACATTATTATTATCAATCTCACTCTTACTCTTCTCAAAGTTGGATTCCGAAATTTCTATATCCACAGTATTTGGATTCTTCTGTTCTTTATTTTTTTGGTATAATACATCTATTGCTCCTAATTGAATTCCATGTGCATAGCACAACTACTGATTTGCCCCAATCAACTTTCCAACTTTTTTCATAATTGTTACTCCATCAGTCGTTATGGATACAATATTTTATTTCAGGGATAATCCATGTTTCGCTAATTTGGATTTAAGCAATTAATTAAGCCATTAATTAGTTAATTAATTTTGCCTGCTATGGAGACATAAAAACAAAAACGTACACTATTTTGCTATGTCCGCGATACCTGAACATATAGGGGAGACCATTTTAAAAATTTCTAGTAAATACCGAAAAACCGGTATTTAAACTTGTGAATACCGGTATTACAAAATTGTACAAATGGCTCAAAATACCGGTATTCGGTATCCCGGTATTGCAATCCTTAGTTTGCATAGTAAGATACAAAATAAAAAAAAATCCCTTAGGTTTTAAAAAATTATTTTTTAATCCTGCTATTAATTTCAATTTTTTAAAATTGTTTTATCTGAATGTACTATTATTTAAAAAAAAAGAGTGGGAATAATTTCCCTGAAATCTCGTCCATGTTTTAAAAATGCACTATTCTCCTCCAGACCCTGCATAAAATTATAAAACTTCGGCAAAGGCGTAAAAAACAGGGGAGAACAGTTTTTTTTTTTAATCTTCTGAATTCCGTACATGAGTATTGTCATCTTCGTAATAAAGTTAAAAAAATGTAGGGTTTTCTTTTATTAGGAACCGGACAGCTATTGCGAAAGGGCCTATTAATGTGGGATATGTTTGCGATTAATCACTGAAATGCGGCTAATACACAAGCATTAGAAAACCGATTATGCGTTGTGGACTATTTTTCTTGACTAACTGAAACTAAAATTTTGACACAGAATTAAAATTATGGCTACCAATAGTAGTCGAACATCACAATGGTTGATTTAACTTTTTGAGTTATCACATTGATTTTTTTGCTGAAATAGAGACCCGTGTCAAGTAAAAGACAATCAACCCCCTTTACGGATTCGAGGGATTGAAATTTCATGCAAATCTACACTTTATATGTTAAATCTATATACAAAATTTCATCTACCTAGCTCTTTACATTTGATAGTTATTGTGTTATATTTTATTCGGACAGATGGACTGATAACTTTCCTGTAAATGGATTTTATTAAAAATGAAATAGAAATTTACAAATTTAGTTTAAAACCCATATTCCAAATTTCATCCTCCCAGCTTTGATATTCGATTGTATTTTGCAAGATATAATTCCAAAAATATGTTTTTACTTTCTCATGAACGTAGCATAAAGAAAGTATTGTAATCATCACAAAAATCCGGTCATCAGATTTTGGCAAACTCATACGTCTTAGACCTTCCTAAGTTTAAAAAACACCATTTTTTGGAAAAAGTCTATCAGTTCTGCCTGTGTAAAAGATAACTCAAACTCACTTTGAAGCCGATGGAGGAAATTTGGTATATGGATTTTACACCAAATGTGTAGATATTTTGAGCAAAATCAGTTCAGAGAAAATCTGTCTGTGTGACTGTTCGAATATAAATTTACACGATAACAACAAAACATAGAAAAGTTGGTACATAGAATTAATATCTATAATGTACACATCTGTCAAATTTTTATTTAAATCCAACAAGTGATTGACCGTCTGTCAGTTTCATAAGTATAAATTTAAGTATCTTCTAGGATAGATGTAAACTCGATATATTAAACTAGTTATGGAATTTTTTAAGTACAAGTGTAGTTTTGTGTTAATTTTTTGTTACAGTCGGTGGGAAAAACGCGTCTAAAAACACATCTTCGTTTTTCGGTTATAATTTACCGCATGTCGGGATTAATCTAAAAAAAAACCTCGTAGGATGTAGTAAAAATGCTAAATTCGCGCCAAAGGATAATATTTCGTAGCAATTGTACGCCAATTCCATGGAACGCGTTTTCTGAGATAACACCGTTATTACTGCTGTCTCAGAAATTTTTGGCGAGAAAAATGGGTAGGGCGAGAAAATTTAAGGAGACCAATTCCCCTGATTAGAATTCAAGGTCTTCTGAAACATTTACATTCATCATAATATTGAGTACAAATTTTTGACAACTGCTATATTACGTTACTTTTTCGTATACTAAAAAGTGAATTTAATGGTAATTCTAAATAAAAACAAAAACCAAGAAGCCTTATTCAGATGAAAACTAGTTGATACTTCTTATACTACGTATTCCAACAATTTATAAACAGTTTGATGAATTCCTAAGAAACTATTTTCTAAGGTCTTTTATTTCTAAGCAGACTATTATTTCAGTGAATTCCAAACCATACAAGATTGATAAAACCTGTATAAGCTCCATACCAAATAAAACAAAAACGCCGCTAAATCTGCATTCCAATCATGGAAAGACTTCCGGACATTTTCGATGATCCCAAACTAAATCCGCAACGCACCACCCGCTGGCAAGTAAAAACTGTTAGGAGAATAAACCCTGCTTCTTCTTCTTCTACCTTTAAACAAAAGAAAAATTTTCATCTGGCGCATCCAATTTTTCACCAGATCTCTCCCTCCTCTACAACTTCTCTAGAAGTTTGACGAAGAAGAAAGTTGTAAGATTGCCCCAGAGGATCGTAAAAAAAGGGCCAACCTCTGCTTCAATATTTTGTAACAGATTCTGCAAATGAGCCGGTAACTCTGATATACGGCCCTGGATCAGAAGATATTGGTACCAGGCGAACTCTGATAGTTCCAGTGGAGCTCTCAGTAAAGGCTTAGTTTAGTGATTAGATGCGTAGGTTCCGTGTTGCGGCGGTATATGAAGTTCTGTATGGCGTAACAAGTAATGGGATTTATTTATTTCGCAATTTGGTGTTTCAGCAAGGACAATGACGTATCATATAACTGGACCGAAAATAACTTCTTTTAGAGAGTGGTCGTAAAAACTAAATTGGTTTTTAACTTGTTTTCCTTATGATAAGCATTTGGCACATAAAGAGTAAAATCAGAAGTATTCAAAATGTTATTTTTGAATCTTAAAATTAATATAAGTGTTTATTTTTTATACTTAAGCATCATTATTTTAAAATAATACATATTTGTTCAAATAAAGATTAATGTTTTATTCTAAGCATTTTTTAACCCTTTAAAGGGCCATTTTTTTTCTAGTCATATTATGTTAAAATATTTTTAGGATTGAAATTAGAATAAGAAAAGAGATTCATTTAGCTTATTAGATAAATTTAATTTGATTAATTAATTAATTTGGTTAATTAAGTAACAAATCAAGACATCATTTTGTGTAAGATAAAGAAATGAAGCATCTAAGTTTCTGTCTTTCTAAAAAAATTTGTCAGAACTTATGCTAACCTACATAATTTCATACAAAGATTGATAAATTTGGTGGGAAGCATATTTCCCACGGCCCTAGAAAGGGTTAAATACAAACGTACTTTTTTTTCAATTTTCATCAAGTTTGGAACATACGTTCTGTAGTACAAGTGGATTAGTTTAGTTATATTAACGTCCCGTTTTAAAGCAACACTAGGGCTATTTTGGAACAGAATTAGTAATTTTGAACAACAATCAGATGACGAGGATGATAACTGAGCTGTCACCCACTCTCTTCAAACTTTAATACCATACTAGTGGAAGGACTTTTGGGCCCCCGATGGATTTAACATGCACTAGATTCACTTACACGGCGGTTCTTCGGCGGAATCGCATCTCGAACATGAAACCCACCGGTTACGAGGCCAAGACCTTACCGCCAGGCCACCGCGGCCCTCGTAGAACAAGTGGAAGATCAATGCCAGAGCCAAAGTTAATTAAAATAAGAATTCATTAAAAATTGAGCATATTTTCGTACTTTTTTCGCTAGAGTTTCTGAAAATATTTTACAAAAGTTATTCTTATCTCAATTTATAATTGGGAACTTATTTGTTTAATGATAAATACTTTTATTTCCACAAAAGGTTTTCAATATATTTTTTTTAAAATTAATTTTGTACATTATCTTTAATACTTTTATTTTTATTACAAAATCCAAACGAATTGCGTTGTTTCATCATAACATACAACTGCATGCCGTTAGTGTTAAAAGTAAGATAAGGAATTGTTTTCGTGGAACAATAACCCAAAAGTAGGATATTCCTCTTTTTTTTTTTATTTTGTAGTGCATGTACTTTTCAGTTTGTGATTACAGTAATTCAAGGCAGACTTATACCAATAAATATATATTTTTGTTTCCTCAAATAAAAATGTGAAATTTTAAATAACTGCATGTTGTATTAATAGTTTAACAACTAAGGAAATTAGGTTTTCTAACGATCGGTTAGTTTTCTATAAATAAAAGTTTTTGATAATTACGTAGCATATGTGATAATTTGGGAAAAAGCCCATTAGCGCAGTAATTTCTAATAATTTTCTTAAAATAGTCGATGACATAAATATTTTATAAAAAAAATAAAGTAATTATTTATGTGAAATTAGTTTTTCTGAGTAAAATTATTATACGATGCACATTTTGAAAAATGAATTAATTTTTATTTCATAATAGCTTTTTATAATTACTCTTGGAGATTTTATAGATTACAATGTTTTGCAATGCAATTTCCTTTTGTAAATTCAAAATAATACTTATTAAAATTATACAAAGCATTAGAAAACATGATTTTTTTTAAATGTAAACCAAATTAAGGAAAGGAAAAATATTGCTACGAATTTGCAATATTGCTTTCTTGCGTATTCTGATCTCCTGGTAAGTAAGATAGTTTTACATATATAGTAATACTGCTAAATGGATGTCGCCTCAATGCATCTCGACATTTTTAAAATACTTCCCGATTTGCTAACGAATTTGTCACTATTGCCTGAAAAAACAAAGGACCTAGAATATTCAAGACTCTCCACGCTTGTTGCATTAACATCTCGAGCTCCATGTTTATTCTAGAGCATTCAATGTCCTGTCACAGAAACTATAAAAACCCGAGAGACAGAAATGTAGTTGACGAATCGAAAGACGCGAATCAGAGAACAGTCAATAATAATTGAGTTGATCTCAAGCGAGTAACTGAGCGAAATCTCTGTTTGGAGTATTGATCTCCTGCTAATTCTCTCTTAACGCATTGTACTGTTACGTTTAATTATTACCGATTTGCTGCTTTAGAGATGTTGTTTAATGCAAGTGTTATTTTGTGTAAGCTTTTTTTATGTTTACCATATGCTTGATTATTATATTCGTGTTTGATAAACAGTCTTTACCCGTTATTTAGTCTGTTTGACATTTCCCTGTACACCCATCGAGCAAATTTGGGTATTATTCTGACAGAAACGGAGATGTAAAAATTATTGCACTCTTGTTTTGGTCTTTCTAGCGAATACAATATAACTCCAAATGTCTTACTAAATTGTTAGCCGTTGTTTGATGATCAGCTGTATCATCAGGACTACTTACTGTTATTCCAGTAATTATATAGTCTGCAACTCGGGAATACATCGGTTCTTCTATGACTTTTAATCAAATCTCTTTTTTACGACTGTCCGAAAAAAAACAAAAAAACTTAAATTTAAACCGACATTAGCGCATAGATATCTCAATAGTCTGACATATACTCAATTCAGTATTTTTTTTTACCTTCCAAATGGACTCAACTCCGCGATATCATAGATAGATTTAAAATGCAACCGTCCATCTCGTTTAACTTTCGCTGTACTGTAACCTTTCTTCTTATTCCTTATGTAATTCATGCAGATATTAAACAAAATTAACCTTTTTAACTATTTATAAACGGAAGGAAATCATGAGATTAAATATTTAATGAAACAATGAAAACGGTTTCAATTTCAATTAAACAATGTAATCATTTGTTGAAAATTATGCAAAAAGCATCTTTAAAAAATCGCCGAAATTAAAAAAGTGATATGCATTACAATTAAATTTTTATCATTGAAAAGAACATTTTAAAATGTTTAAAATAGTATAAAAATCAATTTTTGAGAGTTATCACGGAACATGACCAACATTCTCAATTTCAGTTAAATAAAATTTAAATTCAAATTTAGTTAAACATTCGAAGGCGCATATTCTTATTTTTAAAAGTATATCTGTGCCACGTTTGGTAGCTCAATTTCGAAACGTTCTGGCCAGTAGAGTACTGACCAAATATACATTCATCTTAATTATGAGACTTGGCCATACAGAGATAATCAAATAAGAAATACTTTTTTTTCGATTATTAACGAAGAAGAGAAATTTGCTTATAAACTATTTTAATGATTACAAAAACAAAGTTAATATCATTTTGCATTGATATACTACAGTCCTACAATATCAAAGTATAATTGATTCATATATTATTCAAAGTCAGTGACTTCAGTGTAGTTTCCATTTTTTTTTACTCGGAGAGATTCAGTTTCCATTTTTTTTTTTTTTTTGTATTTATCAGCGTGAATATTTAAAGATTTGAATATTTTCTTTACTGTACAATTATTAAGAAAAAAAAATGATTTTAGATGTTTATAAATACGAGGAGATTTCAATGTATTTAACCCTTTCAAGGGCCGTGGGAAGTATGCTTCCCACCAAATTTTTCTATCTTTGTATGAAATTATGTAGGTTGGCATGAGCTCTGACAAATTTTTTTTAGTAAGTCAGAAACTCAGATGCTTCAGTTCTTTATCTCAGACAAAATGATGTGTCTTGATTCGTTACTTAATTATTAATTAACCAAATTAATTAATTAATCAAATTAAATTTATCTAATAAGCTAAATGAATCCCTTTTCTTATTCTAATTTCAAGCCTAGAAATATTTTAACATAATATAACTAGAAAAAAAATGGCCCTTTAAAGGGTTAAAGGATAAGGTGGTTAATTTTTTGAAAATGTATATGTATCCCATTAGACTTATAAGTTATAAAGAAAATGATAAAAGGAAAATATAGTATACATTTTATGCATTTAGAATAATGAAACATATTGGAAATTTCTCATATTATGAAAGTAAATTGCTTATAATATATAACCTAGTAAATTATAATAATATATAACCTACAATATAAAAAGAGAAATTAGACATACGATGCGAATTTATTCAACTGAAACACATCTGATAAATACATGGATTTTGTGTATTGGGTAATCTTTTAGCAGCCAGTATCGATATACTATAACCATGCATGAAAAACATAGGAAACATTTGAATTGCTTTGTTCTTATCTCTTCCTAACTATTACCTTAATACTCTGATACTATAGCTTCTTAGAAGGCTTAACATCAATCGGACGTTTCTGCTATGAATCAAGCTTTCTATGTTATAGGGAATTCATATACATGCTTCTTGGGTTGTTATTGGCATAAGAAACCAAACATAAAATGTTGAAATATTCACAAAGAAAGAGGGAGGATAATGTATGAGGAAATGAGTTGCAAAACTTCTATGCTTGTGTGTGCTATAGAATATTAACATACAAGCATAGGAATTTTGCATCGAAACATACAAGCATGAAACAAGCATTAGAATATTTATTTTTATATTTTAAGTAATGCAGGCCGGCGTCCTGGCATAGGGGTAGAGAGTCTTCCCCATGATCTGGGCGTCCCGGGTTCGAGTCCCGGTTTGGGCATGGTTGTTCTTCTGTTGTTCTATCTGTGAGATGTGTGAATGTGCCCTCCTGTAAAAAGGGGTTGTGCAAGCGAATGAATGATGCGTGAGTGGCAAAGTCGTACTCTTGGCCCTAGTTGGCGCTGCTATAAAAAATAAGAGACGTTCCCCCTCAGGCTTAAATCGCTGTCTTAGTAACAGCGGGCTTGTCAGTGGCAAGTGCCATAAGAAACAAACAAGTAATGCATTTACTAATTTCTGTGTACTAAAAAGGCATTAAAAACTATTAATTAACTGGTAATGAATATCAGAAATTTTTTCAAAATTTATCAAGTGATAAATCATGATAAAAGAGAAAAGCGATTATAAAATTCCATTTTTATCAGTATGAAAAAAAAATCAAATTATAGAAAAACATGCAAAACTTGATTGCCCACAAAAAAAAACAACAGAAAATTGAGATTCAAATATCAATACATTATCAAACGTTTATATTTCTTATAATATATACTAATTCATGAAGTACTTTAGATTAGATTATATGATAAAGAGAACTTACTATGATTGATGATATATTTAATATTCATGGCAATTTTTTACAAAAGAAAAACGAGTATACGAGTCCTTGGTCTAATAATATATCCTTTATCTGATCACTACAATTTCAAATATATGAAACATTATCGAAAAAGTGAAGTGATATGCATAAAGAAGGGAATATGTGGAAGTTTTCAATCCGATACTTTCACAAAAGAAATTCCAATACTTTTGGAGATATCAAAGACTTTCCCTTCTCGGTTAAACGCTTTTCGTTATAACTTGGAAGGAAAAAGGACAAAAATTTGAAATTTTCAGCTATATGTTGAAAAGGGAACGGAAGTTATTTGGACATGTTTTGCGGAAATATTTTGATGCGATTCAAATTTGAGTTCTTTTGTGAATGTCGTAGAAGTGATGAATCTTGATTGGACGGTTAATTATAATGAGTAGCAATGAATTTCAACGAAATATAAAAAGTACTTTTCGTCTAATTGGAACTGTGTTAGATGACGACCAATAAGATTTATTTCTTTTAAGAATTAAAGACAAAATCTTTTAAATTTTTACGTTTAGACTTTTTTTTTATTAATATGATGATGCGTTTACAATGGACATAAAAATCGTTCCTGTGCTTTTGCCAAAGTTGACAAAAATAATACATCTAATAAAGTGTAAAGTATTATCATGCGGTAATGCTTTGAATCTCAGATTCAAATTTCAGTTATTTTTATAGACTGAAATACAGGACCAAATGAAAATAGGGCTAAATACGGCAAGATAAAAAAAAGGTAGGAAAGACTAGATAGATGGATGGCCAGGACTGATTGAAAGATATACGATTGCTTACGTCTCAACCATAAAATGCACCAACAGAATTTGATAGTTACATGAGGAAAACAATTCTGTTCTGAAACTGCTGATTGCCTTCTTTAATTTAGAATCTAACAAAATGCATTCATTTGTAATATTTATATAGTGCACATAGTAAGTATTCGTAAATATGTGCTATACATTTTAGATATTAGTTTCATTAGATATTTTAAAATGATATATTGTTATTTCTTGCTTGTTGAAAAATTCAACAAGCTTAATATCTTGTGCTTTATTCTACCCAAAACACACACTTAACAGAACATGTATCAAGAGTACTCAAATATAGTGCTTGCAGAAAATTACGCAGGATCAATAAATTGTTATTAAACAACTACAACATCAAAAAGCCCTCTTCGGAGCTCAATTCAGAGTATCTTCAACAGGGTTTCGAATGTTCTAGAAAGAAAAAAAACGCTAAAACTTAAATACTAACAGATGTATTGCTAAATTTCTCGATTATTTTGAGCCTTTCAATTTTGTCATCAATTCATTAACTTGTGTTATTGATTCAGTATTTTTTTAAAGTTATCTGTAACATTTTTTTCCTTACCAAAGAATTTACTGACAGGGAACTAGCATTACAGATTCATAACAATATATACGAAGAGTATGATATTAAATGGTGCCTTACTATTTGTAAATTGTGTCACGCAACATGCATACTACCTCACGCATGATGGAAAATATCATTCAAGTCTTTACAGAATATAACATTACATTTGAAACAACCAATATTGTACGTAGTTTTTTCTTGGATGGTAGATATTCATTAAGTTAAGGTTTTCAAGATTATATTTATTCTTATTAAAAATTAAAGGAAATTTTATTGATTCCCCCTTTAAAATTTCAAAGAATATTATTACCGAAAATCATTTTAAGAAATTAAAAAAACAAAACAAGCTGTAATGCGATTGCAATTTGTCTATATTTCAGAAAAATATTTTTCTTTAATTAAAACATTTTTGAAAGAAAATTAATAAACAAATATTATAGATATATTTTCAATTGTTTTAGCTACTGAATTTATACACTCGCAATGTTTGGTCTCGAAGTTTGACAGATTAAATCCTCATGACTTTTCTATGGGACCACATTTAGTCTCTTATTTACGTGACACCTATGGATATAAAAGACGATCTAATAGCGTGGATTATCATTATACAGTGGCTGACATTAAACACTTAATATTCTCTAGAGCTTTCGGATATGGATTTTAAGTTATTTTGAATTGTGCAATGTGGTCATCCTTAACCACTTCCAACAACTTTTGTAATAATTAATCAAACAAATCGTTTTGTAATTATTATTGTACTTTTTACCTTTTCTGCGTAATGTTGAAACCTGCGTGAATTTTAAACGAATTTCATCTTCTTAATATGGTTTGCAATACTGAGGTGGTAATTTCCATTGCTATTGTTATGCTCTTGATATCTATAGCAATTACCTGAGTTTGTTGGGCCAATAACATAGATGATATATAACGCGATATACAGCTTAATTTGCTTACCCTCGTTTATATAAAATAATAAAAAAATATTAAAGCGAATATTAAAGATATCTAAAAATCTAAGCGCTGACTTTTATAATACATTTCAATGAATTTATAAATAAAAATATTCATATTCAATTTTAAATAATAGCAAATAAATAAAAAAATAAGATTTGACAAAATAAATTGCAAAAAATAGACCATACCGAAAAACATTTCATTTTCAAAGTTTTTATATTTAAATTTTAATTTGTGATATCATCAAATCTTTCTTTAATAACTAAGGGGGGGGGGGAATTAAATTTAGCATATGTTTTTACGTGATTGACAATGGTTATTAAATAATTAATAAAAATTCATTAAACACAATGATATCTCGCTTTAAAGAATACAAAAAAATAACATTATTAAGTCTGAATTTAAATCAATTGATTTGAAATAGAGGTATCTCAATTTTTAATTTCTTTAATTAAAAAAAATATATTTTTAGTAAACAAAATTATAAAAACATTGACTTAAATTCAAGTCAAAAATAATTATTGATATTTAAAAATAACTAAAAACTTTTTTCGACAAAAACTATCTGAATGAGAGATACTACAGCATGAAATCCAACTCGGACAGAAAAGGGTAGGTTTAATATTCTAAAATGTTCTCAGTGGAAAATTAGAAGAAAAAAAAAGGAAAGGGAAGAGAAGATCTTAATGCACTTAGAAATGCGAGATGAATTTCAAAATGCAGAAGATCAAACACATGATACAAAAAAAGAATAAAATACAATAAACTAACAACCGTGTGGAAATATAAAAATCGTGACATGAATACATGAGTCTTTCAATCGCCATGGACGTGGTATTATTAAAGGAAACGGCATTTGAAATTCCCTAATATAATTAAAGATCTAGAAGCAAAAGGTTTTAAGAAGATATAGGATTAAGATTTCCTTCCCTTGTAAGTGAATTCTAAAGTAGCCGGGCATTAGAGCATAATATATAAAAAAAGAGCTTAGGAATTTTTCCTGTTTGGTTTGGATATAGGTATAGGTTATATATTCCTAGGTTATATATTTCATAGATATAGGTTATATATTCCTATGTTGTGTACTGCATGTAAACTTAGACCTTTTATCCTTAGTAAATCTTTCAACGTATATCATTCAATATCATCACGTATATCATCAATGACGTATATCATCATCATGACGTATATCAACATATATCATTCAAATGACAGGGAATCCTAGATATTCAAGTTCGGTAGTATTAAGTGGCGAAAAAAACCAAGTTATGCTTTTCGCCGCTAGAGGTAATGAGACATCTGTAGACATAGCTATTTAATCTCTCGCTATATTCATTCAAAATTCAGATGATTGCGTAATTCAAACGTTTACACCATTCTCTTAATATGATGACCGTTCCATCTAAAATTTACAGTCTTTGAGACTAAAATTTTAAGAACTTTAATTTTTTTTAAATGACTTTATTCATTTTGGATTTAATTAATAATTTAAAATAAATGCTCGATTCCAATTTTAATCCCTTTAGTAATATCCTACTTTTTTACTAATTATAAGTCATACAATTAGTAAAAAAGTTATAAAATTTTTTTACTAAAGTTTAATTTATTTAATTATATGAATATCCTGTTTTGAAGGTACGCGAAATATTTTATAACAGTCAAAATCAATCGTTGATCACTCCACGGGTGGGGAACACTTGACCTAAGAAATTTAACATCAAGTTTTTATACAGATCCAATGGAATAGAGTCTCGAATCCGAGAAATCTCTATTTTTGCTTTGAAGAAATAATATTTTTCGCTAAGGAATTATAATTAAAATTTGAATTATCAAGAATAATCACAATATCTGTCAAATTCTGAATTTGAGCGTACCGAATTTTAATCTCAAAGATAACTCAAATTTTAACCTTAAATTGAAACTACTGCAGAGCAGCCACAACACGCTTCAAGCGTTTTCCCACAATTTAAAACTTTTAAACGTTTACAACACTTTATAAATGTTTACTTGTTTGAGTTTTTATTTTTTGTTTATAATAATGCGTCGAAAAATAGAGGAAAAACAGAAATTTTCGCTGACAGGAGACTCCGGCGAAAGGGTTAAGATGGAGAGATATTGCCAATATTGCCACGACTGGGGAACGCGTGAGGAAGGGGCGAGGATGAAGGACGACATTAAAAGAAAATCAGAAACATCCTCAAGGCCAATATGATGAAAGGATTAAAAAAAAACTTTATATATCTAGAAGACATCTACAATTATTATGCAACTAATGAACGAAAGGGGCGAAGATCTTACAGTAGAATCTCGTTTGAGTTCAGTTCAGTTGTATTAACGTTCTATTTTTGAAAGCAACGCTAGGGTTATTTTGTGACGTATCTCGTTATTTTGAACCGCGATCAGATGATGTACACGACATCTCAACTGCACCCCTCTGTCCTAACTTTAGCACCACATAAGCGGGCGGACGTTTGGTTTCAACGATTTTAACTTGCACCAGACCCACTTGCACGACAAATTTCGCTTCAGAATGAGCATAATTTGTTCCCAAATTTTTCTCAAAATATTTTATACAGGTTAACTGACTTTTTTTTTTCCAAAGGATCAATGTAAAATTGGATAATGAGCTGAATTCAAAAACTCAATCAAATCTATAATAACATCATTTATTATAGATGAATTATCATTTATTATAGACATGTATTTATAATATCTGCATTTTTACAAAAAAATGCTCAAATATATTTGCTCTTAGAATTTGGCGGAAATCAGACACAGCAATATCGTTAAATAAATTATAGCGCAAGTTTCTTCTACCTTATTAGAATGATGCTTTTTATCATACGATGCTGCCATTTCTTGTGCTTTCAGATTCTCTCTTATTTCACTAGAAGATTGATGCTATTGCGAAATGCATGTACTCCATCTAACATCAGACTGGGGGTGGGCATCTCTGAAATGAGGATGAGAAGCTGCCGGTATGGCCACCCTCATGGGTACAGAAATGGTGAGCGTCGGCTATCTCCTGTTGATAATTGGACGTAGTTCCCACGGAAAGGGTTGTACCGTGAGCGATGATGGCACTTATGACTCACCTATAGTTCATGTCAGTGTTGTTGTTGTGGCAGTTTGGTCTTTCAGATTCTTCCTTGTATCGGACGGTAAGTCGGTAAGGCTATTTATAATTATCCTCATCTGTTGATGAAATATCTTTCATAACATTTCCCTGCTGTGACACAGAATGCAGCTAATAGCTATACTTGTATTTATACTCGCATGATACTTATAAACTTCATCTTCATACCGCAATTTGAAATTATGTCGTTTACCAATGCGTCACTTTTTTTTTGACGTTTCAATTAACTTTATATTTTATAGCCCCTCATATAATTTGAAAATAAAATGAACAAATAAGTACTAAGCATATGCTGATAGCCAAAATACAGGCAGGATTTTGCGCGTGACGTTAAGAGGCTCTTCGTCACTCATTCTGCAAAACATCGCTCTTAAAGGTGGTTTTTTTTTTTAACATTTTATTGAATTACTTGTTATGAGAGGTGCTTGTTAAGAGAGGTTTCACTATATATCCCAAGTGCCACTTACCTTCACTATGTAATTTGATGTTGCTCTTGCAGACCCATTCAAGTTAAAAGTGTATCTAGAACTAATGAAGGGAAGTGGGTATGGTAGCGTTTTACATTCAATATTTAGATTAAGATTTAATGCATTAATTGATTAAAAAAACAAGAATAAAATTGGTAGAAATTGAAATTGTAAAGCTCTTCTTTTGAGCGATTCAGTTAGCAAAATTAATTGTTTTATCAGTAAATAATGCGAAAAATACATATTTAAATTTTTCTGCATTTCGATTTCATCATTTATTGGAATAGATTTATGAAACTTTGGAAAACAAAATAATAATTAAAAAAAACAGAGCAAAACTGGTAGGATTTAGAATTGTAATTTACTTCTTTTTAACGATTTAATTAGCAAAATGAATTAATTCTTTTAACAAAAAGTAATACAAGAATTAGACATTTAAATTCTCACGAATTTTTATATTACCATTTATTGAAATAGAGTTATGCAACTTTGAAAACAAAAACAACAAATAAAAAAATATATAGAATTTGTAATTGCAATGTTCTTAGTTTCAACGGTTCAATTAGCAAAATAAATTATCTTAAAATAATAATGTGAAAATTACAAATTTAAATTTTTTAGCATTTCCATTCCATCATTTATTGAAATAGATTTATAAAATTTTTGATAAACAAAAAAACAACAAAAAATAAGAACAAAACTGAATTGTAATCGTCTTATTTTCAACAATTCAATTAGCAAAATAAATTAATTGTTTTGTCAAAAAATAATTCAAAAATTAAATATTTAAATTTCCCAGCATTTTTATTTCATTATTTATTGAAATTTATTTATAAAACTTTTGAAAACCACAAAAACACAACAAAAGAAAAAAGAACAATGACAGATTTCGGAATTGCAATAGTCTTCTTTTCAACGATTCAAATAGTGAAATACATTCATTATTTAAAGAAAAAATAATGCGAAAAATATATAATTAAATTTTTCCGCAATTCCCTTTCATCATTAATGGAAATAGATTTATGAAACTTTTAAAAACAACAAAGAATAAAAATAAAATTGGTGGAATTAGGAATTATAATGGTTTTCTTTTCAACAATTCAATTAGCAAAATTAATTATTTTAACAAAAAATAATTTGAAAACTAAATATTTAATTTTTTCTGAATTCATTTCATCATTTATTGAAATAGATTTAAGAAACTTAAAAAAAAGCAGAAATAAATTAATAAAACAAGCAGAATTTGAAATTATAATGCTTTTTTTTCAATTCAATTAGCAAAATTAATTGTTTTAACAGAAAATAGTTTAAAAATTAAATATTTACTTTTTTGGACTTCCATTTCATCATTTATTGAATTAGATTTAAGCAACTTTCAATAAAAAGTTTTAAAAAAAGTATCCTTTTTATATTTTAATCTGATTTAATATATTTATAAATTCTATGTAACACATTAAAGAAACATACACTACAGTGTTGATCCAACTACAGTGTTTTTCTTGAATTTCGTATTATTTTTTTATTTCATCTCGCATAAAAAAATAACAATGCGAAGTACAGATTGTGCGTGTGTAGAAACTCAAAGACATATTTTGACTAAAACATTAACGACGCTTTTAAACAAACGTCCTCCATATATCACATTTTTGTAAGTAGAGCGTCCTTTTTTACTGTTTACTTTGAGGAAATGTTTTCATGCACTTAGGATAATTAAGGTAAAACCGCTTTTGCACATTTAGAAGAGCGGGAATTCCAAAACTTTTTTCTCGACTCAGCAATTCTTCTCTAAATGCTTTTAGAACTCACAGGGAAAACTTTTAGATTATCATCCCTATAAAACGGTTCCTTTTTTTACCCCAACATTTTTGTGACCTTAGATAAAATATGCGATGAATTATGGGTGTGGTTTCGAAGTGTCAATTTTAATCCACAAAATTTCTCACACAGAGTGGCATTTTTCGTTTAACGTATATTTTATTCAGGATGGTTTCTTTTTCAAAGAATAAAAATTTTGTCGCTTATTCGAAGTATTCATATTTATAAAGGCATTTTATGCTGTCTCCGACTTTTAAAGGTCTCAGATTTAAACTTAGAAATTCTGAATTTATGTCTAGCTGCTATTAATAAATTTGGAAATTTTAAAGCAGTTATATATTTATAATCCCAGCCATTCAATAAATATTATAAAATATAGATTAAAATATTATCATTCAAAACAACAGTATAAATAATAAATTTAAGATAAATGTAGATACAGCGTATTCTCTAAAGTAATTCTACCCGCATTAACTTGAGAACGGCGACAGTTATGGTCACAAGCTTGTTGTCTAGGTGATGATATGTTACAGGTCATATCAGTTACAGCGCCACCTAGTGGGAAACAATGAAATTAGGCTTCTATCCTGAAGGCGATAAAAGATAAAGGCGGATTGCCAGTTGCAAAATTTGTTAAACCTTTTTGATTTAGTAGAAAAAGTCTCCTTGTACACATACTTCTTATTTCTAAAGCTTTTCAGGTGTAAGAGTATTTGAGATCTCTATTAAAGAAATGTATGTTTCATGTATTTTGTTGCTAGCATTACTGTGCTCAAGTTATCTTTTCGTACTAAATCTAGAGAACTGCAATTATGTAATTGTCTTTTTTTCTCGTATCTTAAATTGTTTTTCGATATTTCGTTGTTTTTCACCTCGTAGCACAATAACTGATCTCACTGTATGGCGTCTGATCATTTTACTATACTCAGACACCATGTTTATGCCAATAGTTGTCGCCATTCATAAGTTAATGCGGAGTAGAACGATTTTAGTGGATCCCTGCATGTAAAGATGCATGTTTGTTTATATGGGAATATATCTCATACAAATACGAAATATTATATATTATTGAAGTATAATATAGTAATTAAATATAATATCAAAATATAATGAATAAAATTTGGCACACATGGTTTTCAAGGCAAAAAGAAAACCACTATTAATTTTTCAATTGCCAAAATGTAAATCACTATCCTTGCTGATCATCAGGTAAATAGAGAATTTTCACTGCATTCATTTTAAATTAATTCTTTTTTTATGATAATTTGATGTTTTTGTTGTTTGATTCTTTCAAAAAATTTTCTCTCGATGATGTTTTGGATTCACTTTATAAAACAGGAAATGCTTAATGAAGGTGCATATTTCCATAATGCACAAACACACACGCATTCATTTCTTACGTTAGTGTTACAGATTATGGTTTCATCAGGAAAACGCAACTGAATATTTTAGAATTTTACCAAATTCGATGATGGAACGTCATCTTTACAAATATGAATAAGTCAAATTAAATGAAACTTCATGCATCTAAATTAATAGAAAAAATTGATAAATATTTTAAATTTATTTACATTTTTTATACATATATTCTTCATGTGTTTTTACAAAGAAACTCAAACCTTTATTCACTTAGAAATACAAGTGAATTTATTTAATTCAAATTCATCTATTAAGGTTTTTATCAAAAACTCTAAAACCTTTGTTTAATCAATTTTTTTATCCTACTTTAGTATAAATATATAGGCACAAAAAATATTAATAATATTATACATATATCTGAGCCACATTTAAATCATATTTTTATATTAAAGAAAAGAAAGTACAGAACTCTGTACTGAAGGAATTACAGCGATAATTAAAAAAAATGTCCTTCAAGATTTGATGTCATTCTTCCAAAAGAAAATAATTACCAAGCCCCTTACTAATTTCATTTATTTGAATGATTAAAATAATCAAATGAATACTAAAAATCTATATTTACAATTTGAAAAGAATCCGTTGAAATTCGTTAAGTGACTTAGTAATAGTTAATATACGAAAGACTTTCTTTTACACAAACTTAAGCACTTCCGAGTTTACTTCTCTGATAAGTGATTAAGTTACATGTTTCGCAAGATTAACCACCTGATAAAACGATCTTTTGGATCAACTAGACTTAAACTTTTCAAGTGTATAATATATTTCTGGCTCTATAATAAATGAACAGCCTTCTAAGCTGTTCAACTAAGGAAGCGGATGATTAAATTCAAGCCATACTAATGGATTTAGGAGAATACAAATGCAAGCAAAGGATATTTATTTTCATTTAAATATTTCTTTTATTTTTATTTATGAGTTAAATGTGGTTAAGGTTTTATAATAATTGTATTTAGAATCCATAAAAAAAATTTTGCAGCAGGATTAGTTTTTTTTTTATTACTCTTCACAAACATGTTGATGAAAATAATTTGTATGATGTATCTTATAATTATATTTTACCAATTTATAAATTCATTATGGTGTTTAGATTTATATTCATTTACAATAATTATTTTTTTAAATTGATTCGCACATAAAATCAAACGTTTCTTATAAACTGATGCTATTTTTTTTTTCAAAAAGCACATTAGTTTTTTTTCCCCGAAGGAGCGGCTATTGTGTTAAAAAAATGCAGTGAATATTTTTCCTTTTTATTGTAAATTAAGATTGATTAACAATTTTTATACGTAGACGCTTTCAGCAGTTAAGAAGACAGAAATGTATAGTCTGAAAATGAAAGATATGATTTCGCTTTCTTTTACATTAAAGAATTTCTATTCAATTTTAATTACATTCGTTAACGTTAATTTTTATGCTAATTGCGTTAATTTTTAATTTTAAAATTAATTTAAATTCTGTGAATTTTCCGCAATCTTTATCTATTAATAATTATCTTATCCTGTACATGAATGCAATTTGTAAAGAAAAAATAATTTTTCAAGGAAAAAAACATTAATTTCATGGAATTTTTGATGTTTTTCATAAATTTTCTTGATTATGAGTAAACCTTTTGCTTATAAAATATTTTTAGTTTATTTTTTTTATTTTTTTCATCTCGTGAAATGTTTTAAAATATTTTAATATCGAGAAAATTATTTCAAAAAAAAATCCGCTTTTAACATGTAGAATTTCTTAGTTTTTGAATAAAAGGCAAATTAGAACAGTTCTTCCTTGAAGAATATATACGTTATTCTTTTATAAAATAATAAAACATGCTTCTTTCAAGTAAATCTCTAGAATTTAAGCCAAATTTTCGTCTCGGTAGATTACTGTTAACAAACATTTTAATGAAAAATCTTTCTAACTTTAAATCGTCTGCAGAAATATATATATAAAAAAATGTATTCAAAAACATCTTTTCAACATCTTTTAGGATATTGGAAAAACGATGCAATACAAACAAAATCTTTGTAAACATTCCATATTGTAAGATTTTAAATATTGTAACTTTAATACATTTCAGCATTTAGTATTTGCTCATTTATATTCACTAGATTTTGTTAATATTTTTAATAATGAAAATTAGAACCAAATATCTGATGGAAATTATTTTCTCTCTTAAATAGTACTTCAGTGATTTTCATTTCTGGAAACTGTCATTTTCTATCGAAGTTTTATTTTTTAAAGTTTATAATGAATTAGGCAAAACATGCTCTCTCATTCGAAACTTTAGTTTGAAATTTTCCAAGCTATATCATAATCATTTGAGTAACAAGTAAAAGAAATATTAAAATATATATTTGAAAATTGATGTAATATTTCCAGAAAAATAAAATGAAGCATTTCCGAAATTGATCTTAATATTAAAGAAATTTGTTTCTTTTGCAAGAAATCGTATTCAAAATTTCAGAAGTTTTCTCAAAACATTTATTGTAATGGATACTGACAAATAAAATGGAAATATCTCTGTAACCTTTGATACAAAGTAATCAAAATAAGAGAAATAGAACTAAAAATCTTAAGAACTTGTTTAGATTGTTTTCTATAAAGGTAGACCACTCTGGTTTATAAAAATATAAATTATAATATTGCATATTGCCATGAATCTGTAATATTGTTTCCCTGTTCAATTAGTTCAGTTATTCAGGTTGACAAATTTATAAATATTTTAATGGGTGCTGAAGGGATATCAGGTGAATGACCCCCACCCTTGGAGAAACACTTAACGACTATAAAACGGCATAGCGATAAATATGGTAATACAGCGATAAAAATGTGGGTTCGACTATATATGAACAAATTATCATTTTCCATTATCCAACTGGGACATTTTATTGTTACTAAACACCTAAAGCAGGATTTTTGTAACATTATTATAAAATAAAATTTCAAATCTATGATAAAAATTGAAAAAAAACAACAACAACTAAGATCTATCTATTTAGTCATGCTTTACAAGCTTCTTATTCTTACAGATAACTTCAGTAGTTAAATAACACATACAGGGTTATCAAGAAATAAGTTACCCACTTCAGAGGACTCTAAAATGCGTTCAATTGGTCCAAATGAGATAAACGTTGAACTGCAGATTATTGAGATGATGTGCTTTACATTTAATAAATAAAAAAATAGTACAAAAATTCACCATTAGGTGGCGTCGTAATACACATAAAATCATTTAATATGGTTTATAATTGTTAAATAAAGTAAAATTAAAATTGCTCAATATGTCGTCCTTCATTTTGAACAACATGCTCTAATCGGAGAACAATATATTCTATAGATGACCAGAGTGAGTCCGCCGGAATATTAAGAATATGACGCAGAATGTTGTCCTTCCTGATAATGTCCTTTGACCGTAGATATTTCCTTCAAATAACCCCAGAACTAAAAGTCGCAAGGGGTGATGTCCGGTGAGGGAGGAGCTGCGTAATGACTGCTGATAACTCGTGCTTCTGTGAAATGCTGTATTAACATTCGCTTTACACGACAATCAATATAAGGTGGTGCACCATCCTGCATGAAAATGCTATCTTGAAGCCATCCACGCTGTTTAAGAATTGGGATTACAAAATCCCTCATCATATCATGGTACCGTTGTTCTGTGATGGAACGGTTTGGATTCCATTTGAAGTTGCCTCTTCAAAGAAATATGGTCCAATGATAGCTATAAAGCCACACCATACTGTCACTTTTTCAGGATGCAGAGTTGTTCCTGGATAATGTGAGGGTTTGCCTCTGCCCAAATTCGTCAGTTGTGGGTGTTAAATTTTCCACTGAGGCAAAAGTGAGCCTCATCACTCCACAGAACGTTCCACGGCCAAGTTGTGTCAACCACTATTCGAGCAAGAAACTGAAGTGCAAAAGTTTTACGGACCTCTAAGTCCTGCAACAGGTGCACAGACTTGATTTTGTATGGATAAAAGTGCAAAATCTGCCTCACGATTTTTCGTGCAGTTGAATAAAGCGTATCCAAAACACGGGAAACAACTGGCAAATTCACACTATTATGCGGCGATTGAATGCTGGTTTCAACGAGCATGGTCGCAACATTTTCGAAGTTGGAAGACGGAATTTCTTTTCGTCCTCTACCTGGAAGAATGCCAAACTGCACAGTATTTTCAAATTTCTGCATCATCTTGCGTAGGACACGTGGAGACATTGGACCTCTTCGTATCTACTTCATTCGACGAAATTCCTTTAGAGCTGCAGTGGAGTTTTGTTGGTTCTGATAGAACAATTTCACCGGTATCGCTTTTTCTTGCAACGTAGGCATGACGAACAGAGAAGAAACTAATGTTCGTGCAGAATCCGCCTTCTTTTTATCCAAAGAAAAAATGATAATAGTCATGCTCTGTAAAGCAAATTAAGTTTCACGTTTTAGATATATGCAAATAAATGCCATTTGTATTACAGCTCCATCTATTGGTGAATTTGTGTACTATTTTTAATTAAAAATATAAAGCGCATCATTTGAATAATCTGTAGTTCAAATTTTATCTTATTTGGACCAATAGAAAGCATTTTAGAGTCCTTTGAAGTGGGCACTTACTTCTTGCTAACCCAGTACTTTTTAATTTTATTTCAAATATTTTTATTTCAAAAATAATATAATATTCCATCTGAATGACTCTCACTTGTTATGTTTGAAAACTATTATTTCGGGCATCAGACATTTAAAAATAAATTAGAAACTTATACAGGATGATTCAAAATTCAGCTTAAAATTATTATATTAGATCGAAGGCACAAAAACCGCTGAAATATCGCATTTAAATAAATAAGGAAAGCGCCATCCGGATGAAGTAAGAATCCAGGAATGGTGCATCTTGTACTTAGGGAAATTTCTTACTTGACGATAGTTTGTACTTGAACAACATATAAGTTCGGTCAGCTTTGCAGCAAATCCTTGCAAACGTAAATGTGAATACTTCGCAGCAGTGGCATATGGATCGGTAAACCATGAATTTGCATAGGCTAAAAATCTAGCAAACATCACATGTCCGCCATTTGAACATCCTTTAGCTCCTACATGTTATCTATAAGCAGTCCAAACTTAGATTTCCTAATGCTGTAATTTAAATAAAGCACTATCGATAGCTCTTATTCATTCGAATGTCGATTTTGCTGCAATTTTTCTGTATTGTTTATTTCTCTTAGCTGTTAGTACATGGAACTTAAGGTTGTATTTCTTTCTCACCTAAAGCATTTTTGTCCAGTATTTTATGGTATTTTATTAATGGTATTTCACTTTTATAATCTATTTTTTAAAGTATAATATAAAATTAATGAAAATAAGTATAATGAAAAATAATATAAGAAATTGGGTTTGATGTACAATGTTTAAAATAACTCCGAAAGAAATGCGACTAAAAATTGTAATTTATTTTCAAATAATGCTTTAAAATGAGCCAATTGCAATTTGTAAAAATAATTCAAATGTGAAGCTTGAATAATGCTATTGAAATATGAATTTGTTGGAATGAAATATGAAATTCTAAATGAAGTTTGTAAGAATGAAATCCTAAATGAAATTTGTAAGAATGAATTGAAATATGAATTTTTAATGAAATTTGTAAGAATGAATTCAAATACGAATTTTTAAATGAAATTTGTAAGAATGAATTCAAATACGAATTTTTAAATGAAATTTGTAAGAATGAATTCAAATACGAATTTTTAAATGAAATTTGTAAGAATGAATTCAAATACGAATTTTTAAATGAAATTTGTAAGAATGAATTCAAATATGTATTTTTAAATGAAATTTGTAAGAATGAATTCAAATATGTATTTTTAAATGAAATTTGTAAGATGTATTTTAAAAGTATTTATATTCATAATTACAAAATTTTAGCTAGATTAATTCATTAATATTCCCTTTATAGCTTTCCTTCCCCTCTTTTTAAAAGGTTTCTATTAAAATTATTTCCACAAAAATGAATGTAATTAGAATTGGCTAAAAATTATATAGAAATAATTTTAATATTATGTAAGGAAATTTATAAATGAATGTTTTAAATATTTTCCAATTATAAGAAACTGATTTTATATGCAATCACACGAATTAATTTTATTTTTATAAAAAGTTTTGTTTAGCCCATTTTAGGAAAGACATTTCTAAAAAGGACCACTTAAAGAAAATAAATGAATAATTTTGACTTTTATACAACAGGTAAATTTAGTTGGAAAAGTTATATTTTTTATTATTTCCTGCTTTTAATCATTTAATCGGAATTGATTTTTTCCGTTCTATCAAATTAAAAATAATATTTTTATTTTTTAAAAGAAATTAAGCATTTCATTTCAGAATACTACAAAAAAGTAAAACCATAATAATTTTCCCTCTTTGAAATAAATCAACTTCATGAAAAAAAAAATGAATCTAGTTTTAAAATTCCAGACCACAACGATAAAGTTGAAAATCGAATATCTTCCCACCATTGAAAATAACAGTTTGTTAAAAAAAAGTATATGATGGGATTTCTGAAATAGTTCTGATTAGTATTCTTAGAATAACCAATCAAATTACATTTCAGATTATTTTTTTTATTTCTTAGCAGATGCAAGTGAATAATTACGATTGATCTTTCAAACATGTTACAGGAAATGAAAGAAATAATTATTTCTTTTTAGAGTTTAATAACATTTTACGATGAACTGCACATGCTTTCATATTTTCTGGAAATAATATTAAAGTTTAGCCGTAATATTAAAACCAAAATTTAAACAAAATATATATATGCAGTCTTTGGGTATTAAAGAACCATCAATTCATGTCCTGAGAGTTGAGTTTTATGATATTGTAGTAGAATTTATTTTACAAGATGGAAAATTCAGGCAAAAACATCGTTGCGAAATTATTATTTTTTTTACCTTAACTAAGAATTATTTTAGTAAGATAAATTCACCACGGGCTTTCCAGTTTTAAAAAAAGGAATAAATTTCAATTTTATAAATGAAACCCTTTTCCATGAATATGATACTCCAGTCGAGAAATAGTTTAAATTTTAGGCATATTTTATTGCGTTTCTTTTAGGTATAAAAATATTTCCTCCAGAGTACAGGTATATGTATATGACAATACAGGTGTGTGTGTGTGTGTGTGTGTGTGTGTGTGTGTGTGTGTGTGTGTGTGTGTGTGCGTAATGATATTTTAAAATCGAACTTAAACTTAATTAATTTCCTAATTTTCAGCTCAATTCAGCACCTATTAACTTCATTCCAAAATATTCTCTTATTTCCTGATCCAAATCCCATTTTTTATTTAATTATTTATAACACGCTCTCAAGAAAACTGATAACTATTCATTTTCTAACGCTACAAGCGAAAGGATAAAGATCCCTAACACTTTCACATACCTTTCAAAGATACCTAAGATTCCCTTACCTAAGGCGTCACGAGTGAAAAAAATCCTTATCAGATTCTCTTAGCAAAAGCACTTAAAGGAAAAATTTCGGCCTCTTTTGCTCTTGTATCGCGATGTAGACTGACATATTATTTACTACTTTTTCTTTGTACATAATATGTCTTCCGTATATTATATATATATATATATATATATATATATATATATATATATATATATATATACAGAGAGATAGATTTTGTCACAGAATAATCAAATCAATCAAGTAATACGAAATAACTATATTTTTTATTTAATAAAAAGCCCCAATGGTATTTAGTTTAAACTGATAAGCTAAAGAATAAGAACTGCTCTAAATTAAATTGGCTGCTGTAAATTAAGAAAATAAAATTGAACAGTTTATAACTCACGTCCGGTGAATATCAGTTACCCTACTATCTATACATAAATAGAAAAAAAAAACAACAACCAAAGAATCATTCCTCTAGCAATAAAACAAAATATTTTATGTTTATTGTACAGAAATATTTAATTTCAAATATTTGGGCTGTCTGGAATGTTATATCCTTAACCTTGACGAATAGATTGTCACATTAATTGCAAATATAATTAGAAGTGATATTTGCAAAATAAACATAGATATTTCTGATTATTTAGCTATATGCAGAAAGTGGTAAAATTTATTGATGAAGCCAGTTCATTTATTAAGACTGGGGATAGTCTTAAGGCTTTGTTTTGTGATATATCTCATATATGGTGGGTGGAAGTGGTCAGGCTGTCGTTGATGACATATTTAATGGGGTTATAAATTTTTACATAAAACAAAAAAAAAAAATCGGAAAAATAATGAGTGATGAAAGAGTAATAGTTCATTTCCTTTTATCTTAAATAAACAAGCGTAATTTAATTAGTACTCTATTATGAGATTTAAAATGCTGGTATATGAAAATGTAAAGAAAACTTATTTCTTTCAGGAAAGTAATAGTTTTATAGTTAAAAAGCAACATTAAAAAAGACGAATATTTATTTATAGATTTCAAGATGCATAGAACAAAAATTAGTGCTATTAAAAATAGTACTATTGTAGAAAATTAGAGAAATTAAGAAAAAAATAAAAGAGGAAAAATTAAAAGATTTAAATGCAATATTTATTCATAGCAATTGTAAGAAATTTTTATTTATACGCTTTATAAATAATTTGTTATATTCACTTTGGATGTAGTAATGTTTTAAATACCATTCCTATATCAAGCCTTATTTTACAAGGAAAACGATAAAATTTCTAAATTTATTTGGATATTTTAAATAGAATCTACTGTTTCTACGCATAAACTGAAAACTTTATCCGTTAGCATGGTGACAAATTTTCATTTACAACTGCGGAGAAAATAGCGTGACTGGGAATAAGTTACTCTACTTGCAGTCACATGTTTCTGCATCTTTTGGAGTGCTTATTATTGTGTTTGTTGGAATACTGCAATGCAGTTTTGTCGGAATTTTCACATAGCGCGCAGACGAAAATTAACCAAGGATTTATAACAATATGGGATTAAAAGTCGCTATTGGGATATTAGAAGAAAAGAGAGAATGCGTAGAGAAATTATTTTGTCAGGTAACGAAACTTATGGTAACTATCCTAATGAGATGCTAAATTCATATAATAAACAACTGACATTCGAAGAGACCAATTCATATATACAGTATATATATAACCTTAAAAATTCTTAAGTCAAAGACTACGTTGAAAAGTCAATTTTTTTGCAAAGTTATGAATTTTTTTAAAATTTTATATTCCCGATGTTTGAACAAGTTTCTTTATATAACCGTTGGAATTTTGTTTCTATTTTTTGGGAAGTGGCACCGATTTTTATAGTTGCATTTACAAATGTTTCAATGCTATTTTACACTTGTCGATCCTATTTTCATAAATTTTAAACTTTTTTGACAGAATTTTTTAACGAAAAGCCTCATAAATTAGAATCTAACAAATATTTTATTTCAAATTTGGTATAATATTTTCTGAATATTCATTTATAATATATAGTATTCAATATATATTCATTTAGAAATATTTTGTTGTCATTTTTGGATTTCAGAATGTGAAAAGAATTGTAACTTTTTGCTATTTATCAATAGTACCACGATATTTAAAATAATGTTTAGAAATATAGCTTTTTTTAAAAATTTAGGGTACTAAATAATATATTTCTTGAGATATATGCAAAATTTTAGGCAAATCATTTGACAAACCTCTAAACTAGAAGATATTTACTTTATACTTCATTTAAGCCAAAAATATAGACTTTTCCCAATGTTTTTTTTTTTTAAATTGCCTCTTAATGTATATATTTCGGTTTATTAAATGTTTTTTCAATAGTTTTAAGCAAATATTGAAAAATATATCTATTTTCGAACATTTTTCAAAAAGTATCATCCAAACGTAGTCACATATCTTAAAAAATTGTGAAGAAAAAAAATCAGCATTTGTGTAAAACCTTGAAATCATCGAATATATAAAAACAGATTTTAATAAAAATGCTTAAAACTATACACATTGCTGAGGATACATTCCAAGATCTGTAGAACGCGAAAAAGAAAACCCAAGAAAAATAGCGTTCGTTTTAATTTACATTGTCAGTTACAGTTGTCATTTACAACTGTCAAAAATTGTGCTCGCAAATTTAAGCACTACGTCTATTTAATTACATCCAAATCGAAAAAATACAATAATCTTTTTATGTGAAATAAAATACCATAAATATCTAATAGTTCCCGATGGAAACATATATTGTCCTTGAAAAGTGTTATACAAATGCGACATTTTCCTCTTACAGTAATCAAAACAGATTGCTTTTGTTTTGCTGTACCACTATAAATAATCATCTATATCGGACGCATTTACATTTGACAAAAATTGTGCTTTCAGATTTAAGCACTACGTTTGCTAACTTACATCTATATAGAAAAAAAAAATAAAAGTTAATAATCGTTCAGTTGAAATAAAATACCATAAACACATAACAGTGATTGAGGGAACCATACATCGTTCTTGAAAAGTGTTATACGAAAGCAACGTTTTTTCTCATACAGTGATAAAAACAGATTGCTTCGGTTTTACTGTACCACTTATAAATAATCATAAATATCTGGAGCATTTAATGCTGACAAAAATTGTACCTGCAGATTTAAGCACTAAGTCTGCTTACTTACATCCAAATCGGAAAAATGCAATAATCTTTTATGTGAAATAAAATATCTAACAATGATTGAGAGAAGCATATATTGTTCACGAAAAGTATTATACAAAAACAACATTTTCCTCTTATAGCGATCAAAACAAATTGCGTCTGTTTTGCTGTACCACTTATAAACAATAATAAATATCGGGCGCATTTACAACTGACAAAAAACTGCAGATATAAGCACTGAGTTTACTTATACCAAAATCGAAAAAAAAAAAAATACAAGTCGATAATATTTTATGTGAAATAAAATACCATAAATATCTAACAGTGATTGAGGGAAACATACATCGTCCTTGAAAAGTGTTATACAAATGCAACGGTTTCCTCTTAAGAGTGATCATAAAATATCTTCCCTTCGTCCCCAAACCCTTCAAGCAATTCCAATCCATCTCCAGTAATCTTCCCATCATGCAACAGTGTGCAGTCTTCCGGCAGATATAGCTCGTCTTGGCCCCATTATTATTTGCTTTATAGCTTATAAGCGCCTCTCAAATAACAATGGACATAACTATGCCTAGGGTGTTCTCGTATATCCCAATATTCAACTTCCAGGCGAAAACCGGAGAGTTCCGGTTTTCCAGTTTTCGTAAGCGCCAGAAAATGGAAGTCGACGTGAATTATTCACCTGGTTGTTTGGGAATTAGGTTTCTTCTGCATTTGATTTGTTGATAGTTTGGTTCTGTTTGGGAATGGTATTTTATAACAGCAAAAGCGCTGTAAGTCAAAGGTAATTTCTATTATAATATGATATATTGTAGAAAGATAAAATATTATAGAATTGCTACAGGTACAATCTGTAGTCGTATTTGCTTAAAAGTGTTCTTTTTAATTAGTTATTTTTTATTTTTATATATAATTTTTTTTTATGTTGATGTTTTAATATATTTTCCGATTCATGTTTCTTTTTACTGTCAAATACAAATTATTGTTATCGAAAGTGGCCAAAAAAATGTTTAGCTTAAAAATAAAAACTGCTGAAGAAGAAATAAAATTAGCGATAGTGATTTAAATAGAACTTCTTCCAAAACTTTCTCGCATAGTCTCTAAGAATTTTTGCTATCTTAGAAAATGCCTTATGAGGCATTAGCATACAAGGATTACGTAATAAAGGATACGAATTAACCTTTGGCAAGAATTTTGCATTTTTGCTGCATATATAGTGTGATTTTTGACGATTGATCCCTGGCATGCGATTAATAGTTAATCTGAAAATCGAATTTGTGTTTTAGATACTTTATCTCACTCGATTGAAACAAAAAATTGACCCAAACAACACATAATTATAAAATCTCATACCAAATTTGATCTATTTAGTTAATTCCATTTTTGAGTTACTGCGTATACAAGTTTCTGAAAGTACAGAACAACAATCAAAACCTTGTTGGATTTGGCTCAACATTTGATAGGTGTCTATACCGTAGATGCTTATTATGCATATTGAATTTTATTTATCTAGATCTATTCGTTTTGTACTTATCTTGCTAACTTATATTCAAAACGCCGGATAGACAGACGTCCTTTGAACGAAATTTGCTCAAAATTTCATAGAAACCCACAAATTCGGTATAAAGGCCGTATCCCAAATTTGATCATTCTTGTTCAAAATGGGTTTGAGTTATCTGCATCACAGAGAGACGACCAATTTTCCAAAAATTCGTTTTTTGAACTCAGAAAGGTCTAAAACGTGGAGATTCGTGCAAATATCTTGAATTCGAATTTTTTGAGATTACTACTCTACTTTCTTTATACTAAGTATATGAGAAGGTAAAAACGAAGCTTTGATTCCTATTATAAAATGCTGTCTTCTTGACTACCGATAGCATACCTCTAAAAATTATTTTTAGCAATTTCAACTTACAGTAAGAAATTAAAATATGCACTGCAATTTTTGAATTTTGAAAATTTAATTTGAGTTTTAAATTTACGTTTTCTCAACCTATTAAATTTATTTTACCCAACTTATTGAATTGATTTTAATTTACGGTTTATTTCCAACCTATTGAATTTACTTTACTCAATTTATTTTCATTTTAATTTACGTTTTTTTTCAACCTATTGAATTTACTTTAATCAATTTATTCAGTTTATTTTCGTTTACGTTTTTCTCAACCTATTAAATTTACTTTACTCAACTTATTGAATTTATTTTAGTTTACGTTTTTCTCAACCTATTAAATTTACTTTACTCAACTTATTGAATTTATTTTAGTTTACGTTTTTCTCAACCTATTAAATTTATTTTACCCAACTTATTGAATTGATTTTAATTTACGGTTTATTTCCAACCTATTGAATTTACTTTACTCAATTTATTTTCATTTTAATTTACGTTTTTTTTTCAACCTATTGAATTTACTTTAATCAATTTATTGAGTTTATTTTCGTTTACGTTTTTCTCAACCTATTAAATTTACTTTACTCAACTTATTGAATTTATTTTAGTTTACGTTTTTCTCAACCTATTAAATTTACTTTACTCAACTTATTGAACTTATTTTAGTTTACGTTTTTCTCAACCTATTAAATTTATTTTACCCAACTTATTGAATTTATTTTAATTTAAGTTTTATTTTCAACCTATTGAATTTACTTTACTCAATTTATTGAGTTCATTTTAATTTACGTTTTTTTTTCAACCTATTGAATTTACTTTAATCAATTTATTGAGTTTATTTTCGTTTACGTTTTTCTCAACCTATTAAATTTACTTTACTCAACTTATTGAATTTATTTTAGTTTACGTTTTTCTCAACCTATTAAATTTACTTTACTCAACTTATTGAATTTATTTTAGTTTACGTTTTTCTCAACCTATTAAATTTACTTTACTCAACTTATTGAATTTATTTTAGTTTACGTTTTCCTCTACCTATTAAATTTACTTTACTCAACCTATTGAATTTATTTTCGTTTACGTTTTTCTCAACCTATTAAATTTACTTTACTCAACATATTGAATTTATTTTCGTTTACGTTTTTCTCAACCTATTAAATTTACTTTACTCAACTTATTGAATTTATTTTCGTTTACGTTTTTCTCAACCTATTAAATTTACTTTACTCAACCTATTGAATTTATTTTTTTCTCAACCTATTGAAACGAAAATTAGACAGAAAACTACTTTCTCATCACAAAATTACATACAATATTTATTTTTTTATAATGCTCACAGTTTTTTATATAATTTTTTATAATGCTTGGAATTTTGATCTAAATTAAGTTTGAAAGATAAATAATTGTTATCATTTAAGTGATATATCTTTATTTCAATGAGGAACTAGTAAAATTGAAAGTTGCTCTAATTGGTCATTATATTTTCCACTAAAAATAAAATAATAGTCCACACTATTAAATAAAAAAAAACTAACTTTGTCAAATAATTAAACGAATTTTCAGAAAAATCGTAAGTAAACATATACAAAGTATATTTAATTTATGAATAATAAGATTTCTGTGTACATAAAAAAAGGATACAACCATCAAAATATAGAATCTCACAGCTATCTTTTAATTTATTCTGATGTGAATAAGACACAATTTTTCAAGTTTAGTTCGTGCTCTAACATACTAAAAACTGCATTATTCATATCGATTTCTTTTTAAAGGATCTCACTTGCGAATCGTTTTCTTTTACGTTGATTGTTTCAAGCTGCCTTTCCGAAACTTAAAAGACAATTATAATGTCACGCACATGCACTGACAGGTAGAAGACTTTGGCATTTTACCATGCCATCACTTTGGCTTTATTTCTGTGCGTGATACAGTTCTTAAAATAAAAAGCGCACCCACAAGAATCTTCAAAATGTATCATAAAAATAGACCTGGCCACGACGGGTAAATCTTGTACAGAAGTGAATATTTCATTTATGAGTTAGTATATCTATTAAGATGCATTTGACTAAGAAACATATAAACATAAGAAAAGTATTTATTTTATAAAGAAAATCCGAATTATTGTAAAGACTGTGAAAAACAAGCTCTGAATTGTGGAATGAATTACTCATCAATTGTGATTTTGAATGAGAAACATTTGGTTACAAAAATAATGCACCGTATTACAAAAATAAAATATATCTATATAAAATTTATCAACTGAGTAAAGGAGAACGACAAAAATTCTCCAAAATTCCCAAAGGAAATTTCTGAAATTCAATTAAAAATACCCGTAAGATCTTAATTAATACCCGCGAAATCGTAATTATTTCATCTCATTAATTTATAGTAAGTGTGGACCAAGCCTAGTTTTTTTGTGAAATCGTAAATAAAATCCTAACCTATGACTCTTTTAAAGCCATAAACAAAATCTGATTAAATTGCTAACGCGAGATCGAACATGAGAAAAATGCATAGAGTTCAAATCCCTTATCACCACTCCATTTCGGATAAGCTTATGCATACGCTAAAGCGTATCTGATACTCTAAATATTGACATGTATAGCCACATGTCAACATTTATTTATAAAAATTTGATTCAAATCGTTAGAGCCATTTCTGAGATACACGAAATAAATTTATATTATATTTATATATATATATATATATATTATATATAGCAGAATTGCTAGTCTAAAGTTATAAGATAAAACATAATTCAAATGTTTATTAAAATAAATGTAATTTACAGTAAAGCACAGAATTTGTAACGTTGATTCAAATCTTATCTAAATGAGAAGTTTCTTTGTAATCATTTGTATAATATTTTTTTTAAAAAATAGACCCATTATATTTAATTAATGATGTTTTTTTTCTTGTTTTCATTTAATTCTTTTGAAAGAATTCCAAATACATACTCTTTAATTTAATGCACGTGTTTTATTTATCATACAGAAAAGTATATTGCAAAAGTCAATTTGTCAGAGTAACTCTCTTATCGTATGCACGTGGTTCTTCAGAGGAAAAACATTGTAACTTAGTTGTAAAAAGTGGAATTGCTATCTACTATATTTCTTGCTTCTCAATTTATAAATATCACAAGTTTCCAAATTTTCAATATTGAGACACACTTTTTAGAGACCGGCACATGGATTTTTTTCTCAGAAATATTCAGCACACTTTTTTTAGCAAGATGTTTAAAACGCCTATAAGAAAAAGGTCAATTATTAAAAAAAAAACTGTTTCTATTGTGAAAAAAAGAACATCTACTACTAATTATAGTTTCAAACACATACAAAAAATACTAATGCTGTTTGTTGAAGCCCACATCAGATTTTTGCAAATTCTTATATCAAACTATACAATTAAACTCTAGTTACAATACACTAGAAATTGACTCGCGACCGTCTATTTGAAACCCTCTGTTGTAGATAATTCATTTCAAGAGATCTTTTTCTGTAAATCAAAGATTTTATCATACTTCTCAACTGAATGAGCATAATTTGTCGAAAAACGAACAAAAGCGCTTCACAAACAAACTTATTTATCCCCTTATTTCCCATGTCTCAAACAGCATCATAATAATTAATTTTGTATCACTCGAGCAAAGACTCACGGCTGCTGAATCTATTCAAAACTCAGCTGCTCTTCCCCTTCCAAGAATCACCTGCTCTCGCACACAACGAGCCTGACTCATCTTCTTTTGGAAATTACCCTCCCGACTTCCGATGAGTTTATCTCTTCGATTGTGGGTCGACTTCCGTACCGCGGGAAGCCATCAAAAGGTTCCATAATTAGAAATCCCGCCAAAAGGTAGCTTTGTCCCATGAAAGAGCTTTGAGAAAATGACTCGTTAATTGAAAGGTAAAGGCTCCCTAAAAGCTCGGAAACGGTTCAATTTGATGAAGAAAAGGGGAAAGATGCGAGGCGAGGTATATTAAGGAACAAAGTAGACAGTTATATTACTTTGGCGGGAGTTTGATGATGAGATTCTGAAGTTCAAAATAAAGACAAGTTTTCATTTTTGGTAAACTCATTGCTTTGAATTTTTTTTTGCGATAAATTTAGTGAGTAACTTGTAAGGTAAATTTGTAGAAATAAATTCATAATTGAATCACAGAAAATTTGCTATATTCGGTAAAAAATGTATGTAAAATATATTTATGTGTAAAAGAAATAAAAACTCTATTGTCATGATGTGTCAAATGTGTCATTAGTTAAGACTAATGACACATCCTAATGAAAAATTATTACGAAACCTAATCATTCGTTAGGAACGAGGATCTATCAAATTATTTGGAGATATTTTGGAAATCCTTTGGAATATTTTATATCCTCCTCGAAATATGTTTACAATTGTTTTGAGCATTGTTTTAAATATCCATATGGAGCTATCCTGACTAAGGACTCCAAAATTCCGAGTTCAATCTCTAATCATCAAAGACCTAAAAATCTCACTTCCCATGTCTTAGAAATTTTCAATTTTATTATTTTTATTACTTTTAAACATATTTCAAGTTGTATATAATTTTACAAAATGGATTTAATGCATAAGTGTAAAAAAAAAAGCGAAATTTATACTATCCAGCAATCCTTTTCCGGTTTCATTATAATCACTAAAAACCACAATAAGAAAAAATTGAGGTAATAGAAACGAAATGTGGACGCTTCTTCAATATTATGAAAATAAATAATAAATACAAAATTAAATATATCTTAATCTTTATTTATAAGAAATGAAGATTATATAATTGCAGATAAAAGAGGGTGTGCGATCGCTATGTCCAATATGATGCATATGACAACTAATATTAGCGAAAGAAAAATAGAAAATGAATGTTGTTCTTCAACTGTCAATTATGCTTTGTCCTGATTTGTTATTATATTCTTAAGTAGAGGCAGAGTATTTTTAACTTCGGAAAAATCAACTTTGAGCTGCTAATATCATTTCCAATTATGATGTATGATATACATAATTTTCAAAATAATTTTTCTATTTTGGAAAACATTTATAGAAAGAGAAATATATTAAACTTTTTTTCATTTTTTTTAATTCAATGTATCTAAACTTTTTAGTTTTTGGGATTTCACAGTTCATATTAACATTGAATGCACTCCGCTTCCAACTTCTACTGATATTTGAATGATTCTTAAACCAGCAAATCAGGGTTTTATTAATAATAAAAGAAGTACATGAAGAAAACACAAAATATAACTTTTCAATGCAAAATTTTAAATTCATTTAAATAATTTCTCAATTTTGCTATTAGTACTGCTTTTATGACTTTTTATATTTTTTTAAATCATGCTTTCTGATAACCCCCTCTTTTATAATATGCTCTTACCTATTACATACCTTAGAGATTAAAAATAATTATTCGAATCCGAAGCTGTGCAATTTATAATTTTATAAGTTATATTATTCTAACAAAAATTATATTATTTATGTTTCAACTTTCAATGAATCCTTTAAAATGGAATAATTTCAAAAAAAATTATGTTTGATGCTCCATTTAATTGTGACATTTCGTTCTAGAAAGATTATTTTAAGATTTAGAATAAATATTTATAATTTATTAGTTTTTATTAACATAATTTCGATAGTATGCAAAAAAAAAAGAACATTTATGATAATCATTATTTTTCTGCTTTTTGGTCTTTAACCTATCATGCATTGATATAAATATTAAAATATGATGAATACAATTTTTCAAATTAACTGCCAAGTGTATATAATTGAAATTTAATTAAAATAAGCTATAAACCTAGCAATTAATTCCTGGATATATTAAAATATCCTATTATAAGCCAAATTATAATATAGTGTACAAGTATTTTTATCAGTAGCACAATATGAAGAGAAAAAAAATGTTTGAAAAGCTTCATTGCTATAGTTTGTTACAGCAATGAAACAAGATAAATAGCGTAAAAATCGCAAGCAAGTTGAAAGATATACGATATGCATACAATATTTTCTACATTGTTTTTGAAATTCGGTTCTTTAGAAATTTGAATTGAAGAAATTTAACGGCATTCTAAGTTACAGTAATATTCATAGAGGAATCCACAGAAGAATTGAAATTCTGTATGCTTTCAAAATCCATTAATACATTATAATTTGGTTGTTGTGAGCCAAATTACAAATTTCCTTCTTGAAAAAAAAACCAATGCATGCAGTTAAGCCAAATGTGTCCTAAAATTATAAAATTACTGTACTCTCAAGTGCATCACTGCATCCATGTTTAAACGGCAATTGTTGGTTTCTGTGTATTTTATTCTTCAAATTAGTAGTTCTGGTATTTATTTTATTACTTAGTTGAATAAAGTTTCATATCACATAAATTTGAAAGCCCTTCAAAAGGTATCTGAATATATTATGAAGATAATCGATGGCAAATTAAAATAATCCAAGCGCAGTTTTTAACCCATTAACCGCTGGTGTTGCGTTGACGCAACGGTCAATATTAATAAATATAAAATAAATAACGATTAAACAAATGTTTGAATAAATTACAGTTTTATGTTAAAGAATAGCACTACTAACAAATCAGTGACTTAATTAAAGGATTTTACACCTAATAATCGATGTTTTACTTTAAGCCTTTTTTTTTTTGTTCAAATTTCCAAACTCATTTTTTCTTAGAAAAAATAAAAATTAAAACCAAATTGGGGTTTGGTTGTGAAATACATTAGCCAAGGCCACTCTTTGTCAGTACATTCCACAAAGCAGGTGTTTTTGTGGGGGAGGAGGGGAAAGTAAAAACAGGTGTTGCGTTCGCGCAACGCCAGCGGAAAGGGGGTGGACTGTTATCCTTCTTGGTTAAAATGCATAGAACAAGTTATCTTACGTTAGAAGAAGCTTTGAAAAAAATTTTCGAACAAAATTCCGATGACGAAGATGCGGATGAGACTGATATTGTTGCCGTACCTCCAGAAACAGCAGATTGATGAAGAAGACGGTAATTCATGTAAAGTTCATTAGATCCTCCCAAAAGTTTTGCTAAAAAAAAAAAAAAAACGGAAAAAGGAAGAATTACGATGGACAAGAAAGGAACCAATTGATAGGCCTCAACAAAAAAAAAATGAAGAAAAAGCTTCAATTGATCGTATCAAACAAATCATAGAAGATAAAACTAGTGCAGATATTTTCAATCTTTTTTTTTAGTATGAAGAAAAAAAAAAGAAAGATACTTGTTGTTCGGTGGAACGACAACTCTGTTGTGACAATAGGGTCAACGTTTGGAAAAATTGAACCACTAAAAAATGTTTCTCGATACTCTAAAAATCAGAAGAAGAAAATATTAGTAGCCCAACCTCACTGCATTGAGCAATATAATCAGAAAATAGATGGTGTAGATTTGTGTGACAATTTTGTTTCCAATTACAGAATTAGGGTCCGTGGCAAAAGATGGTGGTGGCCGATATTTTCAGATTTCATCGATGTTGCACTAACAAATGCTTGGAGAATATCAAGATTTTCTGAAGAAGGAAGTGCAAAGTCACTGTTGGATTTTAGACGAGAGGTCGTGCTTCATCTGTTACAGGCGCCCTTGGATAGTGAGATAAATAAGAAAAGATCACCTACAGGACGTCCGAGCAAATTCAGCCTTACAAAACCAATATCCGAAGGACATTTTATTGTTAAGTCTACAGACAGTAGAAGATTACGTTTCAAGTATTGCCACAGCCAAACTATTTATCGCTACAATGTTTGTGAAGTTGCTTTACACCACAATTGTATGAATCATATCATACTTGAAATTTATATCACCTTATTCTTACATAATCAGCTTGTCAACTACATTTATTTGTTAGTTTTTAATAAATTAAAATTTTCAAAGAAGTGCTTTGACTATTTTACACCCTTTAATAAGCTCACAAAAATTTCTAGTTTTTAAAACGTGAAGAAAATACGGCGTAGTGCTCGGTGATAACGATAAGCATTCGTATTTCTTTTCTGCTGACGTTGCGCCAACGCAACACCCTATATTTTAAAACTTAAATGCAATTTCCTTATTTTTACATTAAATTAATATTATAATTGGTCAAAATAATAACTTGTACTGTTTGCATCGAAAACAAATAATGATTTTGAGTTTTGGCGTTTAATGGGTTAACAGTATATCAAAATCTATAATAAGATCATTGGTTTCTAATTGCATAATTGATACTAATTTTGAGTAACTATTTTCTTTTGTTTATGACACTTCAATTACAGACAATATAAAATTTATATATTTCTTTCATTATTTTAGTACATATTTGCCATATCAAATATATCTGAATAATAGTTAAAAGATTTGAAAGCTATGCAAATATATTCAACGGAAAATAAAACGAGCAAAAGTATAATTTTGATTATATCATAAATATTTAATCAAGACATTGGTCTTTAACTATCCAAATCTTTACACTTTTAAACAGCAATTTTTCGATTTTGACTTCATTACATATCCTTAGCGTATACAGACTAGCAACTAAATATTCTTTTTCCTTGGTTTTGCTTCTTATTTAAACAAAGATTCAATCCAAAGATATTTTGCAGGTATTGCATCAGTACAATTTCAATTCCAATATAACTCAGGGAAACAGACATTTAGACTCGTACAGTAGATCCTAGCATTCCCAAAGGAATCCTGTTTTAATCTGAATGACTTGTTGCCAGGATAATGATTATCTCCGAAATTATCTCAAACTGAATAGCTTGAATGGATTCCAACATAGATTTGAATTGACAGATCTGAATGGGTGACATTAAGTCCAATGTCTATTAAGGCATGTGTATCTTCAAATTGATCGAATGGAAGATTCCAGGTATGTATTTGGTTCTTATATAAATATAATATAAGAACCTAATCAGTATTGCATAGAAACAGTTAATTTTTATTGAATTTTACGGAAAAAAAATATTTTTAAATATCATACTTGGAAATGTAATTGTCAATATTGGACTATTTTTATCATTTTCGTCCAGATTTTTGTAGTTGTTATTAAATATTTGAACTTAAAAATAAATACAATACATTTAAAATGAAACAAAGCTTATTTGATCTTAAATAAAGAGAATTACTGCATTAATGATTACTGTAAAATTAAATAAATTATTACAATAACATATTGTACTTCTTTTATACTCATTGAAAATTTCACTTATATTGTTAAAAATATTCCGTTTTTACCAGCAGACAGCAAGAAAACTTATGAAATTGCCACTTTCTGAGTTCTATAGCATAAAAATTAATTTAAATGTCATTTAATCTTTCTGATACAAATTAATTTGTTAGTTTAACTTTTTTTCCAAAATGGACGTTTATTAATTGTTATGTTAGTTTTGTGAAGCGTCAAGTATAATATGATGAAATTAACAATGATTTCCAGTGTGAAGACTTGCATTGCTTTTGTAAAACCTTTCCATCGTTCCGTTAGCTTGATGATTAATTTCATGCAGATAAGCCCTTTGAGGAATAATTGAGATATGAATATAATTTTTAAATGAATTTTTAATATTTCCCCACTAAACATAGTTATATTTTAAACTAATTTATAAATACTTATAGTATATATTTAACTAACTTATAATATATAACTTCAACATATCTTCAGTGGGTTTAGCTATATGTAATTAGTCTAAATTGCATCATATATTTTATCTAATGAATGAATCATGGTTCCTGCCATTCCAAAGTATTGATTTTTCGAAATCAGTTTGGTTAGTAAATTCTCCCTTATATACAAAATTCAAAACAGAATATGTTGAGACAATTTGTATACAGAACAGAACTTGTCTTCCCCACTTAGACATTGGATAGTTCGAAATAAGCAGAGTTAAAAATCAGGAAAGTGTGAAGAAAGGGCAAAACTCCAAGAAGCTTTCACGAAATTATAAAAATTAAATTACTCCGTATTAAACAGTCTAGTGTATCTCATGTCTGGTGCGATGTAATATGATTAGCAAGAACTTGGGACTGAAGGGACAGTCACTAAACTGATTAAGTAGAAAATGCTAAAATACTGTTTTATTCCATTCGATATCTGGTTTTGTTTATATTACAAGTGTTTAAGTAACGAAGTGTTAATCAGTTTAGTGACTGCTGCATGATCAAGATTGCAACACTATTGTTATTATATTAAATATCAAGATGTCGCATGCCAAATTTACAAAAACATTTCATTGATGCAAAAAACTTTTTTAATCTAGCTATATCCACTCTGTATGCTGTGTTTTTTTGTTATATTGTCAAAAATGTGATATTTCAATAATGATTCCAACTATTCAAATAATGGCAAATTTCACTGTGTATGAGTTTTGACATTAATACAATAACGGAGAAAGATGAATATAATGACATTTTGTCAGTTATATCGAGAGTTTCAAACGTCAAAAAGAAATGTCCGAAATGTTCTTTGTTGCCAGATTAATCAGCACATTATCTGTATTGATTTCGCAAATTTTTATAGTCTTTGAAAGCGCATTATCTTCATTATGAACGATACATCATCAATGGCCACCTTCTCACCACCATTTAAAATGTGGCAGAGATATCACAAATAACTTAAAATAAGTTTAATTTATTTGATAAATCTTAACCACTTGTGGTGGCAAGAAATTCACAGGTCTTTGTGCCAAACAGACCGCTGCAATTTGCATCAGTAATAAAATAAAGTGTAGCCAATACTTTTTTGAAATCGGAAAACGATCGAATGTATCCAGTACCTTACAGAATCGAAATATCGTCTAAATGAATTTATTTTCGACTTAAACTACTGCAAACTATGTTCCGATAAATCTCGGTTGACGTGTCACAAATATCATTTTTAATTCTATGACGATTGCCTACTGACGTGTGTAGGACGTCGTTAGCAAATCTGTGCTAAAGCATCTCGACGTGCATGGCGCATCTTTCCACCCCAAGTGGTTAATTAAGTCTCTAGTGTGTTATTGCTTAGATTTGAAGCATAACCAGCTTGCTTTCGAGCAATGCTAACTGACAACAGTTGCAAATGGTATTTGCAATAGTTGCGAATGGTATCCAGCTGCTTATCCCTCGATTTCCGCTGGTTCGCAATTAGTCCGTTTTCTATTGCATCCTTCGTTTTTCGCAGTTTAGAGTAGAGTGTTTATTTTTATGATTAAAAATTTTTATCATATCATATTACTATCGTGTAACAAATAGTATCAATTAACTTTGTTTGAAAAGTATTTGAACTTATTTGCAACATCATCTTTTAAATATTGATTTTTAAAAATTATGCAGTCAGAGGGTTAAGTGTGTGATAATAATTAATAACAAGATAAGGAAACACAAGGATTAAATAAAAGAATTATTTTTTTTGTAAAATCTTTCTTTATATTATGTCAAAATGTCTTTATATTATGTCAATTTATACTATGCAAATTATGCAAAAAGTTTCTTTATTATAAATATTAAGTAAAACGATTCCAAAAATAATAAAATATGATTTTAATGCATCATTCGAATACAGAAAATGCATATTCTTCCACTGAACTATTCATTGGTTTTCTGCACTTAAACTCATAAAACTATTAATATTCTTCAAAGAAACTGGCAAAATAGCGCATTGAACATTCCCTCTTTTTGAAGCTTTTTATTTAATAGATCTCTTCAGAAACAGTGAATTTCCTGTCATTCTAGTCCTAGAAAATTTTATCATTCACTTGCTTCCACCATTTTTTATCGCAGTTATTTGTTTCTGTTGTCCGCGCTTCAATCCCTCTATGTTGAGTCACCACAAAAAAAATAATCAATAAATTTGTTTAGTGGCGGAAGTATTGGATGTTTATTACTGCTATAAAGCCCAGCAATCTCTTTATGAGGAGGCTGCTTTTTATCATAGATGAATTCTTGGGGTGGAGATTCTTTTTTCTCTGCCCAGGGTGCATTTCCGGAAGAAAAATTTATGGCAGTGTAACATCTATGTAAAGCGTTTCTTTGCGGAAACTGTTTATTTATTACGGTAATTGATTGGATGCTTTTTATACAGCAGGAGCGTTTTCAGTTCGCAAAAATGATAGCTCATCATTTTTTTTTCTGAACACAGGAAATTGATTATTTGTATTTTTGGGATTTGATGGAACTGCATTAGTGTTTTTCTTAATTGTAGTGAAATCATGTTTTTTCCGTTGGAGAAGATTGAGTGATATACGAAATTAATAATGTTTTTTTTTTTTTTTTTTTTTTTTTTTTTTATTCTTGTGAAGGACTGATGGATATTTTTGACACTCTTAGCAGATTAAATAGTTTTGAATAGATAGAATTCATTTATAACTCAATTGAATACCAGTGTGACACTGAGACCTCATGCACATCTAAAAATAGCCATACTTCATCTACAACAATAAAGATGAATGCATGTTGCGAATTCGAACTCTATAGGCATTTGATTTAGAGCTACCAAACTTGGCACAAATATAAAATGAAGGATGAGAATGTGCAAATCAATGCTATTTTTTTAATTTAATTATATAAAAATTAAGGGAAATTTTGATGTTTTTCAGCGATATCTTCAAAAATATTAGAATATAAAAATAATCTTAACACCATTTTAAAATTCAACATCTTATTATTACAATAATAATAATTTAGTAATAATCCTAAGCCCATAATCTTGTTTTGAATTTTAAAAAAATTCTAAAAAAATTGAAGTTTAGAATATAATATTTCATTGCAGAAATAAAAGTCTAAAATCTTTAACAATTCCTCCCAATATTTCGTGATGGCATTTTTTCCATTATTCTTGATTAGGATAGATATCCAAGATAAATAAATCCAAATAATCCGTTGAGTAGATTTTAGTATAAGACCTGCTTTTAATAATTTAAAAATAATTTTGCATTTACAATTAAAGTTTAACTCTTTACTCTCTCTTAACTCTCACTCTTCAACCTAGTCTTTGTGAACAGTCTATGGCATTATAAACATTCAGTATAAGTAAGAAATCGGTAATAAAGGTAAATAGAAAATAGAGTCGGTTATTGCGATCTGCGCATTCGGACGCAATATGAAATTCCAAATGGAGAATTCCGTTATTTATGAAAATATATGGAATTTTCTAGTCAAAACCTTAGATCTTGCTATCTAATTGAGATGGAGTCCATTTTTTTGAATTTTCTTTATCAGATTCATCAATAAGTTGTAAAATGGTCGCCAAATTTGTCGCCAAAGACTAGGGTTGTTCACTTATACTGATTACGATTCATTTATACTTACACTTATTTACATTATGAGTCACTGTAATTATCGCTCTCTAATCATGACATTTCTTGTATTGTGTTATAATAATATTGGGATATCTTTCAAATAAGCAATATGACTGAATTTTCTATCATTTCATTATGTTGCTTTAACATTATGTATGGCTATATAAATCCATGCTTCAATTTCTATTTTTACTCAAACGATAAATCAGAGACAATGACGTACTGTTATGGTTATGTTATCGAAGACAATTATTACCGATTTCTGCAACCTAGTCTTTGTGAACAGTCTATGGCATTATAAACATTTCGTTTTTAAGAATAAAACTGTTACCTACTGATATGAAACTTATTAAACTTTTTGTACACTCCACTCACGTGCGATTCCTCAAAAAATTAATTAAGTTAAAATTTAAAGAAGAAATTGTAATCCTTAAAATAAAAATATTTTATCCGGTCTGTTTGGTAGGATGTTGCATTCGCATCCCTTGGATTGTGAGTTCGAACCCCTACGATCGAAGACTCTCCCTGTATAAGGTAGTTGGCGCACGTATAAATCTTTTGTGGCCATAAAGTTCTCCAAGTTGAGACAATACAAAGGGGTTACTGGATCAGAGGTGATCGTTCTCTGATTCAGGTCAAAATTACGATCTGTGAAAGAAATTCATGATGGAAGTCCGCCCCATAAAAAGTGTTGATGAGCATGACTAGCTAAGACGCACTCTTGGCCCTAGATGGCGCTACTCAAAAACAAGAGACGCTCTCTCGGCTTAAAATCGCTGACTTCGCCAGCAGGCTTGTCTATGCCAAGATAAAACAACAAAATATTTTTTGTAATTTATTTTACCTCAGAAAAAACTTGTGAATGGGGAAGATGCCGAGAGGCATCTAGTTATAATGTACGAGAATTTGTTAATTAATCAAAGCAAATTAATCAATCATTAAATTAATCAAAGCAATGAAATAATGTTTTTTTTATCTATACTTATATAAAAAGCTAAATGAATGTGTGTGTGTGTGTGTGTGTGTGTGTGTGTGTTGGCGCTCTACAGAAAAGACCATTTGACCTACAGCTACCAAATTTGGTACATGTATACCTTAGAGGTTGGGAATGTGCACCTAGGGGTCCCCTTTTTTTGAATTTTTAAATAGAATTTTAATTATTAATTAAAAACTAACTTTCCCGCCAAAAAATCTTTTTATTCCCCCCAACGCCAAATGAGTAAGGCTTCAGTTTTTTTCCCCCAAACAGTAATGAGGCTAGGGGTTAACATTTTTCGGCCGATTATTTCAAACGATTCTGTTTATTTTCTTAACGTTTTATGCATTTAAAATTAAACATTGTTAATCAATCGATCTTTCAGATTCATTCTGAAGTACTTTTGAATTAAAATAACACAGAATAAAGGAAATTAAAAATTTCTAATCTGCATAGCGTTACCCCAACTGGCATAGAAAAATTCATGCATTTGCGTTACCGTAACTGGCGTTGAAAATTCACGCATGCGCATTGTGTTCTGATTGTTGACAATATTATCAACGGATGATTCTTGATTTAAATTATTTTTAGGTTAGTTGCATGCTTTTGTAATTAAATTGTATTTATGCTAGTTATATATTTTTTGTATATGCTTATAGTTTTAAGTACATCGTTTTTTAAAACCTGTTTTCGACCGATTATTTTAAATGATTAATTTTATTTTCTTAGTGTTTGATGCATTTAAACATAACATTGTTAATTAATCGATTAATTAATAACATTGTTAACTAATCGATCTGTTTATGATGAATCTGAGAAAATTTTGTTGACAAATTCTTGAGAAATTAAGAAAGATATTCTTTAGTGCCCATAAAGTTTAAACGCTCAGTGACTCTGTTATCAGTAATCATTATAAAAAAATGTTTTGTTTCAGTAAAAAATATTATTATATTAATTGCAGATCAATTCTTTCCACTTTAATTTAAAGCATAAATTCTACGGGAGATAACAGAAAATTAGAGAGATACATATTACGTTATGACTGAAGGCCTTTATAATATTGTGAGTGAATTATATGACTATCAAAATTTGAAGTTTTAAAATATTTTGATGAAGAATCTATTAAAGTAGGAATTGCGTAAAATATTTAATTATTAAAATTTAAACGAACATTAAGAGTGGCGAACCGACTGGTCCCCAAAGGCGGCTAGTAATTAATAAGATGAAGTCCTTAGAGAGAAAACGATAATTTATGTATAAATTTGCTGTGCTTTCTTTATAAATTTTTTATATCGACCGATTTTATTGATTTTTACATCGGTAAAAAAATTTTTTTTTCATGTGCATTATCTAACTTTAAAATAACATGTAAATTTAACTAAACGTAATTAAAACATACGAATTGATAATCCTGGTACTGATTGCATTATCTGCACTACGAGTGTTTAAATAAATAATTTTAATTTTTCTGAGACGATCCATTTTATTTGCAAGTTTCTTCCGTCATGCATCTGGAGAAAAAAAAAAAAAAGATAATACCGAATAAAAAACTCATCCTTGAATTTTTAGCCTTTTTTCACAATTATATATAGAAGCCAGAAATCACGTAAAACATAAATCTCAAAAGCCACAACAATCAACTAGAGTACCTATAATTAGGGGTAAATAAATAAAAAACTTTAAACAAAAAGGAATTAGTCCTAAAATGCTACGTTGTTTCAAACTAAATGCTTCAATTTTCTTCTATGGATTGCGATAATAACTCGATAAACATTTTGTACACTTTACAAAATTTATAAATGTTCTACTTATAATTTAATGACAGTTGAAAACTTTATGAAATCAGGGCATTAAATGATACCGACCGTAATATTTTTATCTTTATATAATTTGTTCATATTGTCATTTGAGTATAAGTCAGAGGATTGATTTCCCCTGAATTTCCTTATATGCTCTTATATATATATATATATATAACTGAACATTATAAACCACGAAAGAGACTGTAAGTGCGTTATCTCTGGAAATTTCTTACTGACGATTAGTCACTGCGGTGAGGCTAATATAAGCATCAGAAAAATGAGTATGTATTTTGAACACTTCTTTCTCAAATGACTGAGGTTTGTTATAAAACTGTCACTGTAATTACAAAACCACATATGAAATGTCATATATAAGTCATTCATTTTTTTAGCTACCACGATTACTTTCTTGTGTAAGAACAAACCGGCAGTCGTCAACACTTTGAGAGATGTTCAAAATTTGATAAAAATCTACATGTTACATGCTAGAATTTTGAATAAACTTTAATTTGCCTAAGTTACTGAGTTTTTGAATGATCGCATTCATAAGCATGTAAAGGATCGACAGCCGATCAATGCTTTAACGTTCTTAATTTTATCGATATGTTTCGGTTCTTAATTTGATAATTTGATTTACTACATTTTGGATTCTAAGTCTGTATTCCAAATTTCATTCGTCTTGTTCCCTTGATTTCGTAGTTATCTGGTTAACTTGTATTTGAACAGCTGGTCAGAGTAGGCATAGTTCATCTAAATGGTTTGGTTTAGTTTAGTTAAATTAACGTCCTGGTTGAAGCAGCACCAGGGCTATTTGGGGACGGACTTCGTAATTTTGAACCAAGGTCAGATGACGAGGACGACACCTGAGCTGGCACCCCCCTCTCCACACCACACCAGCGGGAGGACGTTTGGTCATGACGGATTTAACGTGCCACAGAGCCCTTTACATGACGGTTCTACGGTGGAATCGAGTCTCGAACCTGAAACCCTCCGTTTCCGAGGCCGAGGCCGAGACCGAGACCTTACCATCAGGCCACTGCAGTCTTCTTCATCTAAAAGATTTCATTTAAAATTTGACAGAAATATACAAATGTGGATGATAGATCATTTATTAAATTTGATCCGTGTAGATGAAAACTTTTGAGTTATGATGTTCATTGATAGATAGACAGAGCGGTAGATAGACATTATTCCAAAAAAATGTGTCTTATCGAATTCAAGGAGGTCAGAAAAAATAATCGCCCTAATAATCTCGAATTCGAATTTTTGACAATTATAATACTTTTTCTTTATGCACTTTGAATACCAATAAAGTAAAAAATATATTAAAATTGATTATTTGTTGCCACGATGGTACCTAAAAACAGAAGAAAAAAAAAGATTTCCCATATGCTTTTTCGTTTATTTGGATCGTATTACCTAATGCATGAGTACCGCAATAAATAATTTCATATTTTTTCGTAGGAAAAAAATTTAGAAACCAAATTTCTAACATGAACAGGAAAATAAAGCAAATATGTTTTCAAAATTACAAATGTTTAAGTGAAACACTGAAGAAATTCTCTCTAAAGTTTCTAAAAAGAATCAAAACAAAGAAATAAAAAGTAACTTACTTCTAGAAAAGTTTTCATGAAAACTTAAATATCTTCATAGCAATTATCATATACTCCATCTTCACCAAATAAAAAAGAAGTTGCTTCTTTAATGCACTACATTTTTATAAGAATTTCATAAACACCATTTTTTTACCAGCAACTCTCCATTGAACCACTTCCCACAACTATGCCATAAAACAGAAAGTTTTCCCAACTCCGGTGCAGAACGCGATCACTTTATCTTCGGGCTCAAAGTCACACGACATCTATTCAAGTCTTTCAGAGAAATTCAAACATAAAAAAGGACCTCCAGATGATTTAATCCGAGCAGAAACATCTATTATTTCTAAGTTTTCCCAACTACGGCTAATATTTTTAAAAAGGAGTTGCCTAAAGTCAGTGCTTGGGGACACTTTGATGGATGGAATCGTCTCCCTGAAAGGCTCTGCGTAACGTTTTTCAAGTGTTAAAAGTAGGCAACGAAGATGGATACCGGAAATTCGGCAACGACAAGTTGTCTCTGTCGACACTTGTTATACGTGAGGTACTGCGACATGAATTTACGATTCCTTTCCCTTAAGAATTAGATTATTCTTTAATCCTTTAAGGTACAGAACATAAAACTACTGAAGTTCAGGGGGAAATTGATTAAACTAAATCAAATAGACAATAAAGAAACGAAAATGACGATTTTCTTAGCTTATATTAAGTGCATTTGTATATAAGCTAAGAGGTGGCTTTATTTGAAGCCACTGTGGTGAATCGCATATAAGCCAGTAACAGCGCTTCTACCGAACAGCTGTTTTGGCAAAATCGGTTAGTTACTGGACTGCTAACCTAAAGGTACCAGGTTCTATCCTCGAGCGTCCCTCACCTCTTCATTGGTGACCTCGGACGCTGAACCTTCAACCTTCATACAGCTGTTGTGGCGCCATCTACCGGCAACCAAAGTCGCCAGACTCACTTGGAGCAGCAAAGTCGTCAGACTCACGTGACGCAGCAACCCTAAGTCGCCAGACACACTTGGCGCATCGGCACCCACAAACTCTCGCCATAACGCTTGGCGCTACTCAAATAAGGGTACGGCCCATTAAGACAACAGCTACTACTCAATACATCACCACTCAACGCAATATCGCTCGTCTCCCCTTCGCCTCACTGGAGGGAGAGTACTGTGGTGAATCGCATATAAGCCAGTAACAGCGCTTCTGCTCGAACAGCTGTTTTAGCAAAATCTTTTAGTTACTGGACTGCTAACCAAAAGGTCCCAGGTTCTATCCTAGCGCGTCCCAAACCTGCACACCACTATGGCAAATCTTAGTGACATATATAGCTGAGAAAAAAAAGTGAGATGGATAAAGCCACTGGGCCTCAAAGGATAAACAACATACATAAATATCAAATTTTATAAAATGTTCAAAGCTATTTGTGCTTTATAAATAACTTAAGAGCATTTCTTATAATAAGGTTATATGTCATCAATAAAAAGCCTTAAAAAACAAAAAGGTGTTTTTTAAACGAATTTCTATGAGATCTAGTCCATATGTGAGCAAAAAAATACCCATTCACTGATTAATTCTTACTTTCTTAGTAAACATAGTAATGTTGTGGAGTTGAATTATTTGTATCTCCTACGGGAGGGATTGTGTCGTGATAAGTAATGGCCATTAGATTTGAACCTTAATTCTCTCATTCCTCAGATCAGTCGAATTCAAGGACCTAATTATACAACAAAGATCGAATTTCTCTTTCAAGGACAAGAAGAGTTTCCTACTTTCTATTCTATAAAGCAAAAAAAAAAAAAAAAAAAAAAAGACATCACTTAGACATTACATATGGCGATTAAGCAAATGCATGCTCGGACATATTTTCAGAGCTTTCATTAAACCTCCATGCCCCCCCCCAAGCCTATATGCGCCAGCGTATTTAAAGAAAAGAAAGCACGTCTTTGGGTATTTAAATAATTGTGCTAAATGAAAGAGGGAAGAACTTTGCAGTGTAAAACCAGGTGTCTCGGAACACCACCGTAATTTCTTTGCATTTCTTAGGTTCTTCTAAAGCTTAAAAACTTCAATAGCTTCTTTTAAATGTAAGCATTTCATAATGGTTAGAAATTAGTATTACTCTCCAAGATCGGCTAAGCCTAAAGTACGGAAAAAATCAACTCGCTTGTGCGGGCCGAGCAAAACGAAATTGTTCGGCTGAAAATTAACGGACTTTTTCTCTTTATGTAAAGTATACATAATTTTTTTAATTCATTTGTGGACTAAAGAAAATAATAGGGTTTTGGAGGAAATAGCTAGAAAATTGTTCAGAAACACAGTTATTTTTTAAACATACAGAATGAAGAATTTTAATTTGAAATAGTTTAATGAAATATTTCCTATATTATTTTTATTACAGGTAATAATTTAAATTTGTCGAGATCCTTGAACTTAATGCTAATTTAGCTTTTTTAATTTTAGTTAGCTTTAATCTTACATTTTTTGTAGAACCTGTGCCCCATTATTAAGAAACTCTGGCTTAATTATGGCTAAAGGTAGAAAATGTTGCGTCCCGGGCTGTAATTCTAATTACAACAATACAGACAATTATGTCTCATCATTTACTTTTCCTAAGGATAAGGTGAGGAAAAGTCAGTGGGTTAAAAGCATTAATAGGGCAGATTTTATTCCTAGTTCAACTGCTGTAGTTTGCATAAAGCATTTTAGCTCAAAATTCATTATTAAAGAAGATCGTGTAATTAGAGATGATATGGTAGTGAACTGGTTGTTCAAAGACAAATTCCAAAATCATCCCATGATGCATATCCATCAATATTTCCTAACCAACTTTCTTACCTTTCTCACGAGCCGTCTACTAGTAGAAAATCTCCATCTGAACGGATAAATGCCTTGAAATTAAGAGATGAACAAAAGTTTGCTGAATGGTGTGCAAATGACACTATTAATTCTTTTGAAAATTTGCAGGAAATGTATGATAAAAAACTTAGTGATGTCTGGCTAAACATAAAAACAGATAATTTCGTATTGTGTTACAGATTAGACACTAACCAGTGTCCTCGTATTGTTATTTCCTTGAAAATATGTAAGGATTTAACTGTAGAAATTTGGCATGATTCTGTGTTATTGAAGAAAAAATCTTCCCTTTTTATTTTGGGAGAACATAATAAATGTGATCGATGGACAAAATTTGACAGCTTGTTGAGTTGGTTAGCTGCATTTAAACTAAACGATGTCAAACCAAATGAGAAAATAGAAAATGCTATGCATTTGATAGAAAATGCATGTTCTCAGCAAGAGGATAGTGATAAGGTTTTATTTTTCAGTGTAATAATAGAGCAATTGAAATTAACATTATCATCTAAGCACATTTATTCCACACAGTTTCTTCTTCTTGTAGCAAAATTTTATTTTTGCTATCCTGCGGCTTATAGTTTCATAAGTAGTTCAAAAATTTTAATTTTGCTTCATCCTGTCTACTTAAAAAAATTATCCAATGCATTGAAGGGCCCAAGTAGTGTTTCTAACAATAGTCACATCATCTACCCTCAAAAAAAGAATGAGATGCTATCTCCCCATGAAAAACTTGTCTGCCTTCTTTTAGATGAAATTTATGTAAATGCCGGTTTACATTATAAAGGAGGAAAACTTTTAGGGAAAGAAGAAAATGCCAATGAACAAGCTAACACTGTCCAAGCATTTATGATAACTTCTTTATTTTCAAATTATAAAGAAATAGTTGCCTTATTTCCCATGAAAAATCAAACAGCTGATGCCTTTATTGCCAAACCCTAAATGTTCTAAAATTCTTAAATGACTGTAAATACAACGTTTTATGTTTAATTTCTGACAATAATAGAATTAATAGAAATATGTGTCACTCAGATGTGCCAAGGAAACCTTGTAAACTGCTAACTGTAAACTGTTTCTAACAATTTAATTAGAAATTTATGTAAATAAAATTAAATAATTTATCGTTTTTGTATAATTTTTCTCAAAGCACTGGATTATGCATCATCAAAATTTCCTGCTTTGAACTAATCTTTTTAAAATTGATTTTTTAATGAAATATCAGTTTTTTGCATATGTTATTTTATGAATATGAAAAAAAAATGTTTTTTTGGTTTCTGGTACTTTTTCTCTAAACAATGGGTAATCTACTATCAAATTTCATTTCTTGCAATTTGTTTTGCAACTTGCAATTTGTTCTTGTTTTTTTATTTTACTTGTATTATTTTTTCAAATATTTATTTTAATTGATCGTCGATGTTAAAAATTCATTCAGTAATAAGTAACTGCCAAAAACTTTGTACTTCTGTTGTGTTTCTGTAAATGCCATTTGATTTGAAAGGGAACTTATGGATTTAAAGATACAAATCTCCTATTCATTTCAAAGGTTTTCTTAATCCGCAAGAAAATAAATGTTTAATTAAAGAGGTTTTATGAATTCTTAGTTTTTATCGGCTATTCATTCCGAGGTGAGTTTGAATCCGTAAAAAAAGATAGAAAAATTACTATCGAAAGACGAAATAGTTTCTGCATAGGAATAGCGTTTCCTACATCACCAACAGAGCTAAGCAGAGGCTTTCGACTGTGACGTCACAAATTCAACCTTTCGGCCTCCTGCATAGCTACTTCTGTTTAGCTTTTTTGCGCACAGCCTCATTTCTACCTATTGTAGGGAAGTGAATCATATGTATAATTTGGATATCAGTCATTTAAATGATATAATCTAAAGCTATAGATTTGTATTTTAGAGTGCGAATTTTCTATCGTAATGATTTTGAATTACTAAATTCACAGATAAACAGGAATAGTTATATGTTATAGTGATTTCAGTGAAATCTTAAATGTATACACTCATGAAAATCTCGAAATATTTTGGAAAATATTATACTTTATTTTTCATATTCCAGAAATAAAAAAAAAAATAATAAATATCATAATTTTAATGACTTAGGTATTGATTATAATGTAGGGCCTCATATGTAAAATAAGTTCAATCTGCAATCTAAATTTTACATTTCTGGAGTTAACACTTTCGAAGAAAGTAAGCAATTTAACTTCCATATACAGTAATCAACAGTGAAGCATTAGTAATCTTTTATTGTAAGCATGTTCCATGGCGTTAGTTTGAATCAGAACGAAAGTAATAAATGGATCAATGATCCAGTGAGCTATAGTTTCAAAATACATAAGAATTTCAAAATATTAAGGATTTATATGGTTAGTTGTATGGAAACTAGGCTTATAAGTTTCAATGTTAAATTATTCATGTATTTTTATTTTTTTATTAGAATGAAAATGAAGATTGTTGAATTCACATTCGGTATGTGTTAAATGATTTTTAATTCTATATTGCTCGCTTGTGTGACATGGTTGGCTGGTGCTTGTTTAATCATAAGGCATATAATAACACATAATATATAAAGCACAATATCCAATTCTTACGACTTTGAACAAAACATATGGATGAGATTTGGTGACTATTTATTTTGGAAAAACCGTCCAGTGAAGTTGCAGTAAATAGTCCAATAATCTCGGTAACGTAATATGACGCCATATTCAAAAAAAAAAAAAATAAATAAAATAAAAAAAAAAAAATAAGAATCCTAGATAATAAAGATATCAGAAAAGAACAAAAAGCCTATTTCAGAAATCAGCAACACATTCAAGTTTCAAATCGATAATAAATTAACAGCACAGCACTATAGTAGCACTCAGAGTTTATTCCACAAAATTCTGTGAAAGAGTGCATTCATTCGGCAGAATGCATTAGTTTCAGATTCTCACTTATAATAGATTTCCGACAGGACATACAAAAATTTAGAAGAATTATTAAATCTCGAACGCTAAAAGAGGTATCAGCTTAATTCATGTAGTTTCGAGAAGCTTCATTATTTTTCCATCAAATTTAACCAAAGGTCATGTTTAGGCTTGATCATGAGGATCATCGACCTGTCATAAAATATTTATAAAACTTCCTTCAATGAAACTGATATGCAATATTATAAATTCCTAATGATATTAATTAAATAATGCAATGAATTCTTAAAATTTCGTATAAAATATCTAGATAAATCTCTAGGCCTATTAAAAAATCTTTTATATATTTGAGTTTTCAAACATTCATCATTTTTTTGACAATTTAATCGCATTTTTACATATTAGGTGTGTCAATATTAGGCAATGGCCAATACTGATATACAAATCTCGTGTTTGGAATCTTTGCACTTGATATATCAATGGAATTTCAACAAAAACTAAGATCCAGTAAGATAAATTCTTTATTTTGATTTTATTTCATAATTTAAAATTCTAGGTAATCTATTAACTCAAACTTCCCTAAAGTTAGACTTGATACTAAAAAAATGACACACTAGTGCATTAAAAAATTGTCATATAATATAGTAGCTGAAATATGTGTTTTTATAAATTACGACCACAGTTTTTGTGGATTCTTAAATGAAAGTATTCATAGTCATTAAATGGAATGGCTGCGAGAAATTAAAAATATTAATATTCTTATTTTATGTGTACATGATAAAACCTTACCTACCTACTAAGAATTCGTGGTAGAAATCTGACAGTTTAAACAACTTAAATCAATCACCATGTACGAATTTATAGTTTTTTCACATTCAAGTTTCTCACACTAAGATTCATGTATGTAGATTCTCATGTTTTAATAAAGTGAAAGTTTTTTTTTAAATCTTTAGAATTTTCAATAAAACAATAAAAAAAGAAACTTCATGCAATGTTAAAATATTTATGCATTCATAATTATCAAAGTAATCTTACATATTTTCGGATTCTATTGATAAGATTCGTTTATACTCAAATCAGAAAACTAAATGTAGAGCAAAATCGTTTGGGTCTCTAACCAATACCTTTTCTCACTTTTTTTCCCTCCAAATATTTGGCTTAATTTTCAAAAACATTCTTGGCGAAATATTTGTTGTGTTTCCCTCTTGCGCTAATTCAACTATCCGAGATTTATGCAGCCAACAACATCGTATAATTGAATTACTTCTTCATTATCAAACGGGGAATAAAAAGTTTCTCCTCCACGTTCTTGGCCGCCTCTGGGCAAGAATGAAGCGCCAACAAATGCCCACAATTTCGTTTGGGTTAATTTGCTTTTAGTTGTATTTTCTGAAACGCGCCAAATCTTAGTCGTTGAAGCAATTAATGAAAATGATTTAATTGCAATAGCGCCAAATATGCTGTTATCACCAAATTTGATAAATTCGTGCTCTTAATTTAGTCTGGAAATAAAATATTGGGTTCCTTAACTACAATTTAGACGAAAGTAAACAAATTTCTTTTATTAATTATTTATGCGAATATTATTAAGAGTTCAAACCTTTATATGTCTGGATCAATTTTTCTTGAAGGATGAAATTGACATAGAATTTTATTTTCAATTCCACAACCTTAATTTGCAAATAACGCCATATATACTGATAACTAAGACTGTAAAATAATATTTTAAAAGAAAAATTTTGAAAGCGCAAAGATTTAAATTTGCGATTTTTCCATAGTTGCAAATTATTGAATTTTCAACTGCTATGTTTTAACATGTTGACTGCTGTATGACTTGCCTTAGGTTCAGATTTGCTGTCTAGTTTTACCGATATGACATTTCCAATATACATAATCCAATATAACATTTTCACTATATGTACTTATAATAAAGATGAATGTGTTAATATTGGCGCTCTACAGGTCAGATCGTTTCACCTACAGCTACCAAATTTGGCACAGATATATTTTGGAGGGTGAAAATGTGCATCTTGGAGTGACATTTTGAAATTTTAATTAGAAATTGATTTAAAACTTAGGCAAGATTTTGATGTATATTCTTGATATTCTCGCACAAAAATGAATTTTACATAGTTTTGAGGTCCAAACCATTATATTTTCAATGATGACAATTTTGTAGCTGTAAAACTCCTTAGTCTAGATTTAATTAACTTTTAAACATATTTTTAAGTACATTTCACAATGTTATTTTCTTTGTTGTGAAAGAAACCCAAATCGTTTTCATTGTTTCATCAAATGTTTAATTGAGTGATTTATTTTCTACCGTTGAAAGCTAAATACACATGTTTATTGTGCAAGGAATTTGCAGGACGAAAAAGTAAAACTACAGTGCAACTAAATTTTGAAGACAAATGAACCGGGCATTTATTATTTTAATAACGTTATAATGCAATGGAACTGATCTCTATATAAAAAATATCCATATGTACAATAAACTGATCCTATATAAGACAATTGAAATAGCGGGGCTTTAATGATTTGGTTTGGTTTGGTTTGTTTGTATTTTTCTGGAACAAGAGCCATCTTTGAGGCTTTAATGATGGTTTTTTGAGGAAAAAAAGTAGACAAACATCACGGATAAAAATTTGAAAAATAAACATATTCCTTTTAGCAAAAGAAAGATCGTAAGATCAGCAACTCACACCATTGATGTTCCTAATTATACGTTATTCTGAAATTTGAATAAAGGAAAATCCATAAAACAAGTTTCAAGTATAAAAAATAATTTATTACTGAAAAAAAAATGGCAAAATTTAAAATAATACGAAACGAAACGAAATGATTGAAAAATTTGTTCACTGTATGAAGATTCAAAATAAAAATTGAGGAGTAATATTTTTAACATATTGCTTAATTTCATTTAGTTTTTTTTTATAAAAAATGTCGAATTCTATATTATTTAATTTAGATAATTTTTATTGTAGGATAGAGTGAGTATTTCTTTTGTTCAATAAAAATTTAAAGTCGAATGATGGAATCTAGCTTTATTTCTTTCACTAAAATTTCTAACTATATAATGATGAGTATCTGAAGTAATTTGAATTCTTATTATTTAATTTTTCTTGAAAGAAAAAAGATGAATATAGTTTATGTTATGAATGAAGAACTAAAAGCAACGAAATCAAGTAGTGATACTTATGTCTACGTTCCTCCAGTAGATAAGATTCTTTGTAGCAGAAAGAATAGAAGCTCCAGTTAAAGTACCTTTAAATCGAAGTCTATGGTGTCATATTGATGTTTGCTATGCCATCCATCTTGTCGTGCACAGTTTGACTTACCAGCCCTTGGATACTTATGCGATGTATAAGAAATATAATTCTTCTTAAGAAGATTAGTTTTCGGACGTAGATATATCCGTATTACTCATGTAATACAAAGTGATATCGAAAGCTAATTTGAAAGTAAAATACACTTTATATGGGTTTAGTTGTGCAACTTGGATACTTTTTACTAGATATACTGTTTCTTTTCGAACCTAAAGATTGCTCTGCAGAAAATATGTAAATAAAATCAAAATTTACGAAAAGATTATCTAAAAATTCGTCTATTTATGCCAGTTTTTAGTAAGCAATTTTTTTATATAATTTAACATGATTCATGTTAGATAAGATGGAATTTATTGGCAGGCATTTTTTAGTGAAATAGAATGTTTTTTTACACAAGTGTATTTTGATTAAAATAAGCTGCTGCACATATTTTAGGAAACATACTATCAGTTAATTGATTAATAGAATAAAATTTGGTTTCATAATAGGGCTTCATCTGGTGGAGAAGAAATTGATCTCCTGAATCTTGATATTTATAATAATAAAATACAAAATAAGAATTAAAATTAAAATTTGTTATTTAGTGCAATAATGGATATAATTTTAATATATATTATTTGTAAAGATGGAATTTTGAAACCAATTTTTCATCACATCTTGATGTACAAGAATTCTGTTTTTGTATACATTTGAAAAGTCTCGATGACGATACCTCAATTTAATATTTTCAAAATTTTACTATTAATTACACTTTTATTAAATTTAATTTTCATTCCTTACCAGTATCGCCATCCGTAGTAAATCTGATTAAAACCAGCTGTTAAAAATTAAAAAAGTGAAAAACAATCAAAATAAAAATCATCTTTGGTAATAAAAATCATCTTTTTGTAATAAAATCAAAAATCATCTTTTGTAATCAATAAAAACCTTTTAAACTGATTTTAAAACTGTTTTTAATTCGATTTATTCACTGAATATATAGTCATCTACTTATCCGACTCCGCGTGAAATTTTTTAGTGTTGTGGAACTAAGAAATAATTCTAGAAACTAGCATTCACTATTCCGAATTTAGATTCAAAGAATATTTATCCTTTATGAACGTTACAAATTTAATCATGGCGCTCTAAAAAACTAAAGAATAATTAGGGAAGTAAAGAAGAACAAATAAGAAACATAGGAAATAATTTTCAAATATTTTTTTATTTTATTTCGCAAAACCACAAGAGTGTTAGAACTTTAGCATAAAAAATTATAATATCTAGAAACATTTGCTTATTCGTAACAGACCCGAAACTATACAATTTCTAGGAACAATTTTATTAGGCAGCAAATAGCGCGATAAATAATTTATTGAGAAAGAATTTTAATAGCTCTCTTGTCTGGAGTCTCCAAATAACCCTGCGATAAACCCGAGAGTTTACTCCATCGGTTCCTGTAATCATGGTTTCCCGACAGCGAAATTGATTACCTTTTACTCCAGTTCATTTAAACTGAATTCATGATGCTGTTATAAATTCCACGAATTAGTATTTACCCAGGCTTTCTGACTGAGATATAGAATGCTGGATATCTTCCCGCTTTTGTTTATTAAATGGAAGCGATGCATTCAAAGCTGTTTATGGCGCAGAAAAGTTTGAAACGCTAGGCGAAATCTGGTAGATAAAGAAACAGTACTGATACTTTATTTAATTTGTAATATTTTTAACTGCATCTGGTATATTTAATACAATAATAAAACGTAACAATAATGGATATCAGTTTATATTTATCTAACTGCTTTTACCGTTTGGACATATATTCTATGGAATGTTTTATTATTTGAAGTGAAATAAAATCAAAATTTGCTACTCCCTTTTATATGAACGTTATAAATACTGTATTCCGAGATATTTTTTTGGCAAAATACGAATGGGAACAATTCTTATTATGATTATCTGCATTTGCTATGAAACAGATAATTGTATCCCAGTCTGAAAATGATAAATTTGTCAAAATTGGATTTTCTACAGTGACAATAAGAATTAATAGAATTATAAGTTTTACAATCCCGCCAATTTAGATTTGACAAAACTTAAAATTACCAAATTGGAATTCAAAATACCAATTTTAATAAACCAGTGGGTCACCCCAAAACTTAAAAATATACTCTCCAAAAAACTTGTTATTTCAGAGTGTACAATAGTGTGTACAATATCAGTGTGTGTACAATATCAGTGTGTGTACAATAGTGTGTACAATGCAGAGTGTACAATATCAGTGTGTGTACAATAGTGTGTACAATGCAGAGTGTACAATATCAGTGTGTGTACAATAGTGTGTACAATGCAGAGTGTACAATATCAGTGTGTGTACAATAGTGTGTACAATGCAGAGTGTACAATATCAGTGTGTGTACAATAGTGTGTACAATGCAGAGTGTACAATATCAGTGTGTGTACAATAGTGTGTACAATGCAGAGTGTACAATATCAGTGTGTGTACAATAGTGTGTACAATGCAGAGTGTACAATATCAGTGTGTGTACAATAGTGTGTACAATGCAGAGTGTACAATATCAGTGTGTGTACAATAGTGTGTACAATGCAGAGTGTACAATATCAGTGTGTGTACAATAGTGTGTACAATGCAGAGTGTACAATATCCCATTATGTACAATAGTTCCGAAATATTAACTTTTGGATTGAATTCATAGTTTTATTGAATTTATTTCTGAAAATACAAACCGGCAGGCAGTCAATCAGTCAGTGAAAGTACAGTCGGCAGACAGCTGCGGAGCTTGTTTCAAACTTTGATATGCGTCTACATTATCGATGTTAAATTTGTGTACCGAATCTTATCTGGTTCTGCTAGTTGTGTAGTTATTGTGTTAAATTTTATTCGAACATGCTGACTTCCTCTGAACAGATTTTATTCAAAATTGGACAGAAATATGCCAATTTGGTGTAAAAACAGTGAATTAAATTGGTGTAAATTAACAGTGAATCATCTGTCTACCTGAAATCGTTATTGAGTCATCTTCATCAGACATACCGGTGGATATTTTCTCAAAAACACGTTTTTCGAAATCAGGAAAGTCTAAAAGGTAAAGATTTGCCAAAATCTTGGGTTCGAATTTCTGACGATTCCTATATTTTCTATGTAATACGTATTTGAGAAAGTAAAAAGAAAACTTGAATGTCAATGGTATCATTCCACAACTCGCATCGGCACGTGAAATGTTAGCTCACAAATTCGAAGATTTCTAGTGTTGAAACTATCCTTTCCATTGCAACAATAGTTTTAACTAGCAAAAGGTCTAATGTATCCTTATTTAGTTAAAGAATGCCCATCAATATAGTTATAATATCTTTAGAATATTTTCTGGCATTTAGAATATTGTAGAATAAATACTTTGCCAGGTACTTGCTTATTTCTACGATACACGCAATAAATCGCCAAAATATGCAAATTGCCATCAATCGAAATCGCCAACTTATTTATTATCTATTATAACAAAGGACCTTGACGATTGTGCGTAATCTAAAAGGCGCCAAGGAACTCTGGAGACATGATAAATAAACTAAAACATTTTACAATAATTCGGATGCATCAACCACATGCCTTTCTGCGTGGTGAACGGAATAACCAGTAAAAATACAAGAAATATACGGTTGCACCACACCGGTCAAATATTCCAGAAACACTTGAGGGTCCCTCTAGTACTCAAACACACTTGCAATGATGTCTGTGCGAGATATCTTAATATTTATAACGAAAAATGATGTAAAAATTAATCGCAATTCAGAAATGCCATCTGCAATCTTAGAAAATGCCTTCGCTGATTACCAGCTACCACCACTAAATCACACTAAGGCAAAGGAAAAAAAACTGCATATTTTTGGGTTTAAGCAATTTTTAAAATTTTAGCAGTTCATTATTGGTATATATGTATAAAAAGTGAAAATGTTATATAGTAATGCAATGCAGGCATATCTCGTGTGCAACAGTCTACGCTATATATGACAAATATCAATGTCATTGCTGTCGTTCATTTATATGGGGAAAAAGTAACTGGAAATCTCTCTGAGGCAACTTCTTTAATTTCCTGCCTGAATTTTCACGAAATCGTTTTTGGAACCATTTGTAGGATTCCATTTAATTCTCTACCTGTTTGTTGTATATTTTCAAATTCTGCATTAAAGTAATCAACCATGATCTTTATGAATTCGATATGGATAATAGATCCATTGAAAGGTATTATCCATTAAAGCATAACCTGAACCCACAGAAACATAATATAAAGTATTGGGAAAGTAATCCTTCAGAGAAAAACATTTGCTTTGATTGCCTTTTCTAATGAACCCTGATAAGTCAATTTGTTTATCATAATAAACTAAAGTAATTTTGGTAAAAAGAATTTCCCGTCTTTGAATGTAGAAGAAATTTCCCGTCTTTGAATCAAAATTTTCATATGGTTCTCTAAATATAAAACGCCATTTCCGGTTAGTTTTAGTTCTGGCAAACTTATATTTTCCCAACAAATCTGGTGGGAATTTATTTTGCTTCTATGTAATTTAAGCAAAATAAACACAATTCTATTTAAACGGAATATAACCTCTTTCAGAGCTAAAGCAATTTAAAGAAAAAAGATCTCGAAACAAATTTCAACAAAGAATTTAAATTATCGAGAAAAGTAAAACTCATATTTTCTTAATAATACATACTCATAAAACAAATGATCTAAATCCATTCTGTTAAGAACCTCCAGCAGAAAAGAATTTAGAAATCTATATTCAGGTTTAAAACCCAGACCTTTTTTTCTTTTATTCATACGATAAAAATTAACAAAAAAAAAAAAAAAAAAAAAAATTTATACGATAAAACAAATTTTAAAAAAAATGCTATCTGAAAATTGAGTTTTTGTCCCCCCCCCATAAAATTGAATTTTGTTTTTATGATTACTTCTGGCTTTTATCAACTGGAAAAGAATAAAAGAACATTAATTTGAAATGGGAAAGTATTCCATGTAATCGAGCCTGATGAATGTGAATCCTTGAGGGCGCATGTTACTAGAGAGAACATCACTTCTAAACGAACATTCAGACTCAACGAGGTGGATATGCATTTTAAAGATAACAGTTTGTAGAACAAAGCGTTTCCCATTGTTCCTGGGGGAGCTTTATTGCTACTTCAAATATCTCATTTATCGAAATTATTTTTTCAAAGTACCCTTTTCTTTTCTTTTTTTCGATTTCGTTTGTGTATTATCGCTCATACATTAAAGGTAAAAGTAATTAGGCATTTAATTAAACTTTTCTGCCAAAAAGATGCGGGGCGTCGTCCAATCAGTATTCTCTTATATTCGTCTATTAGAATATCACTTTTAAGTGTATAAAAATATTGGATTCACATTTATTATATGTTTCATATCTCACAAATTATGTATCAGTAAAGATCTCATCATATATTTTAAGATGAAATTTAAAGATTTATTGATTTTTATAATGCTTTTATTTAACTTAAAGTTTTCATTTATTTACTTTTTTTTTCTAGTTGGAATTCCGTAATTCAGTTTCCCCTAACTTCTTGACATGCTAAAAATTAAGAAGTTTTATATAATTGCATGCTTTTAATAAAATTGTTTTAGAACTTTCAAAAGTTAGTTGCCAACAATTAGTTTTAATTTGGATTCTATATGGGAAGTGGCATTTGATACACAATTGTAGAAATGATAATTTCAAAAATTAATAAATACATTTGCAGAATTTATTATTTTAAATATATGTCTGCAAAATTAGAAAATAATTTTGCTATAAAACATCTGAAGCACATAGAAATATAAATCTTTTAATATAAAACAGAATTTAATTTCCATTTAGAGATTTATTAATTCTTTTTACATGTCTGATTTTTTTAAAGCTTTGTATTTAATCCATTTATTTGTTAAATGGATATCTCATCAAAGATGAAATTTTATAAATAATTTTTCACAAAGTTCATAATACAGTAGAATTCTCACATTTAATATTTTCAAGAACATTTTATGCGCGAATCATCAAATTTCAATTAAATTTTAATCCAGTACGAAAATTCCTATTTAATAGACAGCTCGAGAAATAAATATAAAAATTCTATGCAACTGAGTTTATTATTTATTATTCTAAATTAAAACATAGAAAATAATTTCATTAAAAGTAAAAAAAAAAAATATTTTTATTATTAAATATATGGAGATGCTGAAAACAATTCGTTAATTAAACCGTAGGGATTATTACAAGGAAGCAAATACCAGAATATTAATTGAAAATTAGATTAATAAGAACCTTAATATTTTACTATTTTATTTCGATCTCTATAATTTTAATAAAAATATTTTTTCACAAATAAAGTATTTTATAATCCTTTTTTTAACTATTTTTTTAGTAATAAGCTTTTTCCAAATATACTTTCAAATTTTCCAGATTTTCGACAAAAAACAAACTTCAAAACAAAACAATTGCACAATGTATATTTCTTTGTAATATGTGTACAATAGGATAAACACAATATTCCCATTAAAACACGATTTTGGTGTTCCAAAGAATGCGCATTGGATCATGACAAGTTACAGCACGGCAATGGCAATAAATACGATGCGGCATTAACAAATGGCTGCATCTCAGATTTTGTTTTTAGCCGCCTTTGATGACCATCTGTTTCGCCAGGAGTATTAATTATGTTAATTTTTAATTAAATCTTTTATGCATAAGTTAATTCTAGGGATTTTCAAAAACTTATTTTTAGTCATAAAATTGTGGGAGACTTCAAAGTCTTGTAATTTTAACTAATTTACACTTGTCCTAAGCATTGCGAGTATGAACTATCCTATTAAAGTCTATGAATCATAGAAAATTATAAACATGATTGTATTTTTCATAAATTTTCTAACTTTTGTGACACTGTAGCTTTACTTTTTTATTCCTAAGTTAAACAAATATTAAATAGAAACCTACTTTCTTAGCTTTCCACAAGGGAAAAAAAATCAAGCGAGTAAAAATTTGATGCACAATGTAAAACTTTTGAGCTTCAGAAGTAAATATTATTCATTTATTGAAAACTATGCAAAAAATATTTTTGAAAAATTGCTTATGTTCATGAAAATATGCACTATAATTAGAATCTGTCTTTAAAAAGGGAATTCATTAAAAAATATTTAATAGCATTTTCAGAAGTTATGACGAAAAAAGCCATCAACATTTCAATTAGTATCTAATTATTAAATTTCAATTTTCTCTATGATACAAAACATTTTAACATTATAATTGCTATATTATTTCGTTTAAGAAAAATGGTTGGTATAATCAGCGGTAGAAAGTTTGACCATAGTTTGCGTCAACTGATGCAATTGCAGAGTCACTAGACGCATTACTCCATATTTTTGAGGATTTTGTTCCAATGGATATCCTCATTGCCTAGATTGCAGCTGTTATCCAACAACAACAAAATAAATAAAGGGGAAAAAAATGCGGAGATTGAAATAGGTGAAAGATGGAACATTAATATTCTTTCTTCTGAAGTGAAATGGATGAATTCTGGGAGATTAAATATTTATTGTTCTCGATTGAAAATCGGAAATATAGAAATAATCAATGATCTTTCTTTTATAGAATTTTTTATTAAGATTCTCGGCAAATAGAGTGTCAATTTTTAACTATTGAATGAAAATTTGAAAGTTTGGAAAAATTGAAATGAAGTTTATAAACTACATTTAGTAATTATCCTACATACTTTTATCTATATACTATTTATCTATTGAATTTTATCTATATACTATCATATATACTATTTTTAATGATATATTATCCTATTGTGGATAATGTTGTTTTGTTATGACTTATGGCACTTTGCAAGCCCGCTGACAGTTATCTGTCAGCTATTTAAGCCGAATGAGAGTCTCTTGTTTTTTCAGTAGAGCTTTTTAGGATCAAGAGTACGGCTTAGCTACTCACACATCACAACCCTTTTTGCGGGGCGGACTTCACTCATGCATTTCATTCATTCATCCACAGATCGTAATTTAGACCTGAATCAGAGAGCGATCAACTCTGAACCACCCAGGGGTATTACTCTCGACATGGAGGACTTTCTGACCAAGGCAGATTTATACGTGCGTCAGTCGCCACACACACGCAGAGTCTTCAGCTGGTGGGGTTCAAACTCGCAACCCAAAAGATGCGAATCCAACGCCCTAACAACCAGGCTATCCCGGCCCTTCTTGTGGATAAGAACTTTAGTAGATATCCTATTTATTAAGAACTTCAAAAATAATACAACATTAAGAAGAACAAAAAAAAAAACGATTTATTTCAGGCAAAAAGAATATAACAAAATAACTTCAGAAATAAAAAGTTGAAGTAGCTATCTTTCGCGCTGGGAAAAATATTCCGAACATCATGTGGCACGGGGGGTAATGATAGACCATTGCATTTCAGCTGGCATAGTAGGCAGTAATAACATGTCTCACTATCTATCAATCACAAACACAATGACTAATGCAATCAAACCAGAAGAATTAAGCATGAAACCTTATCTTGCTATATTTTGAAAATAGGAATTTGAAACGAAAATGTCGCACCACTTTTTGGAGTCATAAAATATTCTGCTTTTACTTCAAAAGACCAATCATCACACTTTATATATCTCTACTTGTCATAAAATATTAATGAAATGAAAGTTACTGTAGACAGAGCTTCGACAGTAAATTAAACATAAGATGTCTACTAATAATTAGGAGTATAGACATGCCCTTTTTTACTCTGAAAAAAAAATTGAGTTTCACGTAGAAATTCGCTTTTCACTGAGAAACTGATTGTTCTGGAAAGTGGAAGACAATGGGTGGTTTGGGTCGAAAAAGTTGCCGTCTCATGAAGTTGAAATGGCGCATCTCGGGACAGACAGAAAATAACTGTGCACCCATTTCTTTCACTTGCGTGCACTTAAATAATAAATGACAGCTTCGTGAAACATTTTGAAAATTCTGTTCTAAAATAACATTTTAGCAGATAGTTTTTACTACAATACTGAAGGGACTCGATTTCATATTTCGTCGCTTTATAAAGGCCCCAAAACATTTATATTTTCCAAATTTTACAAAAAGAAAGGAGAAAAATATAAAGCCTCGCCATCAATAACGAATAACTACTATTTGTTTTTCACATCAGGCCTATACATGTAGTCTCATGATCATATAAGATATGGGAAAAAAATTAGAATTATTCTTCATCGATTGCGTTCAATTCAGATTTATTTTTCTTCCTTTTGCGAAATTCAAAAAATTCAAATGCTTCGGGATATTTATTAAACCACAGTTACAGATTTTATTTGGCCAATTTGTTTTGTGCGAAAACACTTTACGATTAAATAATACCACATATATGGTGATAAAAAGTCTAATTTTACAAGCTTGTTTATAAAACAATATCGTAGGTCATGATTTATCAATCTAGGCAGTCTGTAAAAAGTTAGTCACAAGGAAAATACAATTTAAAAAAATATTTCAAAAATCAGATAAAATGGCCAAAAACAATCGTTTTTAGGCGAGAAAAAAATTTCAGGTAGGGTAATTTATGTTGCATATCTTTCAAAACGATGCAAAAAATTAAGTAGCTGATGCGTTAAGTATTAAAATGTGGACATTCTATTAGAATAGGAAGGATCCCTGGCATAAAATAATGACGTACTGGACATTACAGAAGTGAAAACCAATGGATGTTTAATGCTATATGATGTTTTTTTAATGCTATATGATGGAAAATACTTACACATTTGCGAATAATGTTTCAAACCAACATTTCTTCGTTTGTTAAATCCTATTTCCCACCTATTTTAATTTTTTGAAATGTTACAACAGGAATATAAAATTAATTTTTTTCCTTACTGTTCTGAATTTTTTTTTCCTCTTTTGCAATAAATATTATGCCATATATAATGTGCCGTATGGAAAAGAAATGTCACATCCGTTACTGTGTTTAAAAAAAAAATATTCCCATTTCTAAAATGTGAAAAATTAAGATAAAAAGAGCTAGTTGTTGATGAAAAGTTCGCAATTTTTTTTAATCATTAGCTTTATATAAAACAATACTGTTGAACTCAATGAGTAGCAGTGAGTTAGGCATTTACTGAAAAGAAAAATACAAAAGTAATTTTACTAACTCAGTACTTAATTGCACTCAATAATAATAAATATTTATCTGAAACACAGAGCATCCTCGACTGAACTTATAATAAAAAAGACGAAACAATCAAAGGGTTGGATTCCTAAATGTAGAAGTAATTAAGAAGATATATAGAGGAGAGAAAATTTGGAATGGTCTTATCTGAGAAGCAAAATAATTATTGCTTATTTTTATAATGTTTATACGAGATGGAATTTTAGATTCGCGATGACGAATGTTTTAATATTTTCTTACTTGCATAAAAATATATTTGAATAAAGTTTAATCTTTTACATACCGATCCAATCTCATATATGTGCAAAATGAATATATTAAGAAATAGTTCTAAAAACGAGATCACTGTTGTAAAAGGGTAAAAAATGTTCCTACCAAATAAAAGAATCACTAAAGCTCTATAGCCTTTATGAAGCAGAAAGCTTAAATGAGATTTAAACTTTTTTTCTGAAGCATCAAAGCATAATATTTTAGACATTTGTATTACTTTAAAAAAATTAACTTTTAAGTACAATACACATTCAATAAATGTGTTAGATTTCCTATTTTTTGAAAGTGTATCAATACAATATTAAAAATATACTTTCAGCTATGTTTTAAAAATTTTAAAATAAAAAAAAGAAATATTGAAATAAAATTCATATTTTTAAGAAGCTTTTTTTTTTTAACTTTTAGATCAGGTAAATATCGTTTTAGCAGGATAATATGTTTCAAAATAGATGAGATAAAATCTTAATATAACTAATTTTTAATTAAAAATTCAAATAAAATTTTGAAGAATATTTTAGAAAATTCCTACTACCCAGGAAATAAATTCGTGCCGAAATTGGTTGCATTAGGTTCAATGGCCTTTGTAGGTCCAACTCTAAAGTTTGTTCTACGTTGCGTTTTGAACATTTCGGAATCATAAAACCCATAAAATTAGTCACAAAATTTAACCTATGAAAACTTTTTTCCCCTTCCCTTTTTCATCATAGTATACGCCAGAACTTGGAATCTCTAAGATTTTCTGCCAGTTCAATGGGTAAATTAAGTGGAAAAATTTATTTAAAAAATTTTGAGCTTACATACAATACATGAAATAACTATACACAATACAACAGAACTTTGAAAAAAATTCAGTGTTTGGTGAAGAATACGAATTCACGAATTTCGATAAAAATTTGAACACTAACATGCGAGAATAGATTAATATATAAAATTAATTTTTAAAAGAATTTTACTGAAATGTCACATAATAATGATTACGTAAATATAAAAAATGTTATACATATAAATGTAATTCCATATCTTTATGAATAAACTATACGCATGTGTGCGTGTGTGTGTGCGCGCGCGTGTTCGCATTCTGCAGACCAGATAGCTTTGTCCTAGAACAATTCCATTTTTTACAAATATAACTTTCCAGAACAAATAAATATTTTTAAAACTTTAAATAAAATTTGAATTATTATTTAATTTCGATTATTTTTTTTAATTTGTAAAATGTTTTAAATTTAAAAACTTTTTATTTTTATAATATAAATTTAATGGCATTAAAATTCCCAATTTTTGACAATTTTCTAAATATACCTTTTTAAAAATCACCAAAAAATTTCTTTCAAAATTACGTAAAAGAATTCAATCTATTTTCATAGTTTATTCAAATATTTAATTGCTTGAGTGCCTTTCTGTTATTAAAAATTGAGTAATAAAATCCCTGCTTCGATCACATTGCTGAGCAATTTACGTGAAAAGTGAGAAAGTAATATTCTGCTGCTATTACAGCCGATATTCAATCTGAAAGAGACAAGATTACTTATTCCACAATTACCCTGACAATTATAATATTACGATACATGAGTTCAATAGCCAAAGTCCTTTTTTATACAAAAAATCATAAACATCAAGTTATGCAAAAATATTTAATTTAAATCGAAGGCAACCAATATCCCCAGGAAACTATCTGGTCGCCAAAGGGAGCTAGTTTTCAATAAAAAGAAATAGTGCTCGTCATTTCTTAGTCTTCAACATGTTCGTTCTTAGAAAGTTTAATTCCTTTTCTGTGATAGAATGCAATCAATCTCTTGTTACTGAGATTATTTCTTAACACGGAAATTTTTCATCTAAAGTACAAAAAAGGTTAATCTTTATTACGTGATTTAGAGAAATCCAATAAATTCTTTAGAAAAATAGATATGAAAGAGACGAAGCAGGAAGTAAAATATTATTTCATATTGTACAAATACATGATTTGATTTGTAGGATTAATGCTCCGTTTTGAAGTTAGAGCACGATTTCAAGATGCCACGGAACATCGTATTTCTTACCTAATGTCAAATGATCATGCTCTTATCAAATGAAAGATACTTTGTGTTCATACATCCGAGCCCATTATTTTTTTGTGATTTATATCATTTTTATCAGTTTTTTAATATGTAACTTTTTTTTGCATTCAATAACTGGGACTAAACCAAAAATAATAAATTGCAATTAAATAGTGCATGCAATATTGGATCAGTATACCTATTACTGATCGATATGCTATTTTTTGAAAATCTAAGGTTTTCAAAAATTGAAAGGGGTTGCATAATTCTTTTTAGAATGATCTAAAATATATATTTTATGAAATTTGCTATGGAATTAGCTCCCAGATGTGTAGTAATATTTTAAGCAGCTTCAAAGTCGAAATTAATGCATTATTCAGAATATTTCTTTTTGTGTCTGTTTTAGAATAAAAGAAAATAATAAATATCATTAGTAGAAGGAAATCCATTGTAAATTTTATTAGCTACCTGGATTTTTAAAAAAAATAATCTGCATAGTTAAAAGAATAACCTAAAAAAACTCATTTAAAAAAATTGAATTTTACTAACATTTTAGAAATAATAAAAAGTGTCTTGTAGGAAACAGCTAATGAGTACTATTTTACATAAAATACAATTCCAAACGTTAAAATTTTAAAAAAAGTGTTTAGATAGTACTGAAGATAGCCTTGGTTCTCTAAAGATGTAAATTAAGATAAAATTATTAGTGCAATTCGTTTAATGATAGCTTTAGTGTGCAAAATTCTTCTCGTCTGGATTATTTAAGTATTCCTCTCATATATTTAAACAATAAACACTTTCTCTTCCATTATATTTCTATCCCCCTTTGCATACCCTGAACGTAGAACGCAGTAAAGAGTCAGCAAATCTCGAAGGTCACAGCATTAGAAAAGAGTGAATGGCCTGATCTTCAGTTTTAAAGTTTAATGACACAGAATAGACAACTGGTTCTTATTATATTGAATATCATTTTAAAATGATACCTTTTCCCGAATGCATCCACGATTTGACACAAATCTGCACTTTCGTTCAGAAGATTGTATACCAAAGTAATATTTCTAAATTCCTGCAGAATTCTTCCTTCTTTGGGAAACTTTACCATTGGTGAATTTTTGCGTTCATATATACTTAAAAAGAGGGATATTCCAATTTCATGTTACAAGCTTGTAAGTCATATCACTGACTCTCCAACCCGCCCGAAGACACACTGATAAATACTGAATGACCGAACCACCGCAACAGATACACAGGCGGGAACTGTTGTTGAGTCATCAGGGCTATCACCGGCCATAGTACAAACCTTCCCTAAGGAAGTATGCCCCGTCATCGATGATAGGAGCCATACTCAAACTTTTCGTGCCTCCTCCAGGGTGGAGAGATCCAACTACCATGCCGGAAGCATCTCATCCTCATTTCGTGGTGCCCCAGGGGGATGGTACAAACTTGTAAGGGAATTGGAGAACAAGAATACAAATGACAATCACAGAAGAAATTGGGGTCATAATCCATTTCTTTTGTCATAAATACAGAGTGTCGCCATGCAAATGAAATAAGATATTTAGATCCTAACTTCTACACCAATGAAGATATTTTAATAAAATTTTTAATGGTACTATATTTAATTAAAAAAATCATTTATTGCAAGAAGAAAGTATGGTGGACCAGTCCCTATGCCACTCCGATTTCTCGAGCTTCAATTACTTTTTCTGGGGACTTTATGAGACTCCAGTTGAGTCAGTTGGGGATCCCGTTTCTCGAATATCAAAGGCAGCTGCATATGTACTTGGAACACCTGACCTCTTTAGGTGGTATACGCTAATCGAACAACCGGCGCTGTTAAGCATGCATCTCCATTGTTGAACGCAATTTTCAACAATTCTTGTAAACATTACACTTGCCAACGACGACGTTTTGCTCTTTTTTCCATCTCTTGTTTGCGTCATATGCGTCCGTATATTACTATATAATAAATTATCGTTTTAAATAAATGCATCATTACTGAAAATTGCATTAAAATATTTTTACTAGTGTAGAAATTAGAAACAAAACATCTTGTTCAGCTGAGCACCTTGTATTTATGACTAACGAAATGGATTGGCACCCGAGTTTCCTAAGTTATTATTTGTATGCTTGCTCTCTACTTCCGTTACAAGCCTCTACCATGAATTTAGAATCACCCTGTATACAGTAAAATAGGGTCTCTCTTTTGATCCAAAATTCACTACAGATATACAATTCTAATTATATCCCAGTAAACAAAATTGCCTTTCTATAATATTTTGGGTTTTCAAATTACTCTGTTCATATGCATATGAAACAAGCAAATCCTTTTGTAGGACACCATCCGATTTTTATTAGAATTTTACATGTGTTGAGATTTGCACACGAAATTCCATTGCCCATAATTCCCTCTCAATGCATTTTTGAATGAGCACACGCATGCACGAGTCTCTAACATTCTGAAGTAACAATATCTTCTCTTTTTTTTATACTTCGGAACAAGAAATCAAAATAAATAAACACCCACAATTGTTCAACACAATAAATGATGGTTTCCTTTGTTCCATGCGCGTTCGATCAAAGGAATTAAGGCAACACATATCAACCAAAATCCAAAACACGTTAAAGCAAGGTAGCTTAAATGTCGCGTCTTAAGGCACAATTTTAATTTGCCTCCGAGAGATGGAGAGAGGAGCTGCTAAAGCCACGTCCCCCATCAATCTCTGTCAGAGTCTTCAGACGGCTTGTTAAGCCCCTTCCTGTTGAGAAAGTCTGGAATTTAAAGCGCCCGGTGTCTCTTCTCGACTGTGTCGTTTTCTGTTTCCTGGAAATTACTTTAAAATGCACGCTCAGGCGGTTAAAAGGCCGTTTAATCGTTTCAGATGGGGATGGGTTCTTCCTTTTCGCATTAATGCAAGGGTGGAGTGGCGTCAAAATGATCGCGATTGTTGAATGAGGGGCATTTAACTGTAAAAATTGTCTGCTATTGATTTAGCATAGTAAAAGCGATATAATGCTTTATAGCATAGTAAAAGCGATATAATGCTTTATAGCATAGTAAAAGCGATACAAGGTCATAGAAACTCGCTTTGAGATGAAATATGCAGAAATGCAACTGCATTGCTTTTTAAATGTGTATGATTGAAACATCCTTTGTTTTTTAGCAGTAGAATTTTTTTAGCAATAGGGTGAAATGATTAAAAATTCTATATCAGAAGACAAACATAAAATAAGACTGGATCTCCAATGAATCTGATAAGCAAGAACTTTAAATATTTTTAAAGATAAGAGATAAAAAAATTATAATTTTTCCTGATAAAATTGATTATGAGAGGCACTGTTTCATATTTCATATTTTGTTTTCTGTTTCATTTCAATAAATGTTCCATTTTGAAGCTCCTTAATGTCCATTTTTGGGTTTGGCCTTTTGCAATTTTGCACCTTGTTGACATAACATGAAAATGCCTAAACAAGCCTTACACTTTGCATGTTTCTCATCATGTCAGTTGAAATAATTTTGAGTTTCAACTATTTAAACAGATTCAACATGCAGCTTTTTCAATTCTGGGCATAAAAACGAGATTCAACTTCTTGGTATTCGCAGTCCTTAACCATTTGATATCTAATATAGCTGGTTGCAAATATTGTTTTTGAATCGTAGGATCATAGGTTAGAAATTGGTTCAGTTGCAATTTCGGCCTTGCAATGGAGAGTTTTGTTATGAATTTGGATTTGGTACACAAACAATCCGTTATGGTTAAATTATTCCCCAGTGGGGTAGAACATTTGCCAATGCTTATCGGATCAATGTTAAACATTGTAATTTTGATCTCCAAGTAATTGTGTATATCTGAAAAATGAGATGCCGATCCAACCATCTATAAATTTGAGTTTTTTTAATGATAAATTAAATTCAGATTTGCATCAGTTTATAAATCAAGAAAAATAGACCGATAATTTTAATAATTGCAGATATGGGATGAATTTTTACAATTAAAAAAAAACAATTGATTTCTCAAACATGTTTTAAAATTGAATCACAAGAATAGCATCTTGTAATTTACCATCTTATACATATACTTTCATCTGAAATGTATTATTCATAGATTAAGATTAGTTTGTAATACTTGTGTATTATTTTATAAATATAAATTATTTTCATTTTATAAAGAAATAGAGAAATCTTGAGAAAAAATATTACCTAATATAACGCTGATGATAAAATAAGATTAAATTGCGAAATTTAAAGCGTTGGAATATCTTTAATTCAGATACTATTTTATTTTTAAATAATAATTTAATGTTTCCTGTGTTATTACATGATTAAACTGCTTATTTTTATATGTGCTTATTTTTATATTTTTATAACTAAAGATGTTCGACAGAAGTAAAATGGTATTTTCCTTAATTAAATTTTGAAATGTTAAATCTCTAATGTGTTAGATCTCGCTGAAGCAGACATTATTACCAAACAATTTATGACTTATTAATAAATAACATTAATAAATGAGATCTAGCATGTTATTCAAATATTCTTATCAGAACTTTATGAAAATTTTCCCTTATTTTGCTAAGTTTATGTCTGACAACCAAGATAAGAAAAAAAAATAATGAACTACCACAATAATGAGTATTAAACAAATTGCCAGTTTAATAAATTATGAGATAACGCGAAATATGATTCGAAATTATAATTTTTAAAAATAAATTAGTAAACAAATCCAATTCTGAAACAATCTACAGTGATTCCAAAAGTGAATCCTACTAATCTAAAAGCGTCTGTACATTTTAAAAATGTGAAGAAAAACTGTTGTAGCTTGAAACTGAATTCGTAATATGAAATCCAGTACTTTTTCATATCATTTATATTTAGTGTTATTCATATGTTTGAGAAAAAAAAATTTATTAATTTTTTTTTAATGAAAACGCAAGAAGACAGAAATAAAACTCATTACAAAAGAGTTCGTGCTCCTGAAAATTCTCGAATAAATGGATAACTAAAATTATCGTCTCCTCCATTTTTTATTTTTGCATTTTGATAATATTTAAAAAATAGTTTGTCTTTAATATTTGCTTGTTTATCTCTCTAAAATCTATTATTTTTAAATTTCCCGTAATTGTTAGTTAATAAAGCAGCAATCAAAATGTGATTATGTTACATTACAATAGTAGGTATTATGCAGCATATTGCTAAATTGGTATATTTATTTTATTCTACAAGCAATATAAAAAGCTTTAAAGAAGAAAGTGGAATCCAAAATAAAACACAGAAAGATCCTCTAGCTAAGGTAACTCAAATTAATACAAATAACTAGATTTATAACAAAAAGAACACTAGGATAAATCCACGTTTAAATGCTGTAAAGAGTTCTACCAAGTTTACTAAATTGTATTCTGCTTCCATTTTACCTCGAAATGTTCGACAAGTGCTCAGATCAGCAAGATGAGGATGATCAACCTTTGGAATTTTTTTTGTTAATGCAAAATAAAAAAAAAAGAAAGAATAGACTTTTCTTCACAAACTTAATGAAAATAAACCTTAAACGTTTTAGAATCCTGTTTATTTAGATATGGATGTAATTTTAACTTTTTGGGTTCTGATAGACATGTAATTAAGGGGAGAACAAAAATATCGACTTAATCCACATAACTTAGTTGAAGCAATAAATCTTGCAGTTGGAGCTGTTCTTGCGTGGCCTTGCATGCTAGCATCAAGACTAAATAATTTATCATTTATTGGTGTAAGAATGAATATCAGTCAAATAATCATGTTCTTAGTTAAAAGAAGAACTCTCAAAGATATAAAGGGCTTTCTCAAATTTTTGCAAAAAGTTCCGAATTAGGTTGGTTTCATTGTTTTTTTTATGGCGCAAGGGTCAATACTGGCCAAGCCGTGCTCCAAATGAGAAGATATACCGATAATTTAGTGTTTCGTCAATGAAAATCGGTATGGTGAAATCTTAAATCTGAATTATGTTTATTATCTGTACTTCATACTCGTATAATTTTGAAATGGCAACAAAAATCAAGAGTCATAATATGTAGAAATTCAAGCAATCAATATTCCAGTTCCAAAATTATTTTATTCTGATATTCTCAGTTAAATTAATTAAAGTCGAGTACATATTTATCTTGCAATTCTATTTTTTTTTATTCACTATACGTTAATTTACGCCCATTCAACATGCAACTCAAGTTCTAATATCCAAACAATTTCTTTCATATCAACTTAATTGAAAATAGCTGCGCTGCAATTCCAATTCCCACTCTCAAATTACTGCAGTATTTTTGAATGATAGAATGATTTCTAAAGATACGTATTTTTGTATTTCTAAAGATAGAATGACAAGTTTCTAAATGGCATCATGAGTATTCACGACCAACTATTTCCTTCCAAATGGTCTGTTAAAAGTCTTCTATTTCTGATAAATGAGGATTCTGAAACAGGAGTATTTTTAATGACAGAGACTGTCAGGAAAGGGTTATTATCATTACCGGAAGGGGAAACTCATAATTCGTGATAGGTTATGATGTCAGTTGAGTAAGAATACTGTGCCGCAGTTCAAATGCCATCGGCCATGAATCCAGTGATTCTCGCGGCAGTTCTCGAAACCAGGTTTTCCAACAAAATATTAGTTTTTTTTTTTTTCCATTTATTTTTCAGAGGCCTAACAATCTGTTTTTGCCTCCGTCGAACCTTTTGGGTATAAATAAGCTTCAGTGAGTTAATAATATTTAAATAACATTCAAATGTCATCGGCTGTGACTCTAGTGACTTTCGCAGCAGTTCTCGAAACTCTTTATTTTCAGGCAAAATAATTCTTTTATTCGTTTATTTTTCAAGGGCCAAGGCATGGTTTTTTTTGTCTCCGTCAACACTTTGGGCATTTAATGCATTGATCTAATAACATTAAAATGCCACCGGCTTTGACTCCAATGACTCTCGCAACAGTTTTCGAATCTTTATATTTTCAAGAAAATATTTCATTTTTCATTTATTTTTCAGGGGCGTAACCATGGTTTTATTTTGTATCCGTCAACATTTTGGGCATCAATAAGCTGAAGTGCGTTAATAAAATTTCAGTTCAGTTGAATGGCAATATTCTGAACAGGATAATTTTCGGTATAAATCAATTTGTAGAAAGGTTTATGGGAAAATTGGTTTAATGCATGTAAAAACTATGAAACATTAAAAAGGTGGCTCAGTATAAGAATATTGTATGATCGACGAAGCTGAATATTCTTTGGTGATTTCTTCCCAAATGTGGTACACTTGGCAATTCTTTTATTGTAGATATCTAAGATGATAAAAATGTCTTTTTGTCGGTTGGAAAAACATTGTCTTTGTTGGTGAAAAACACCACTATTAGCAAAACAGTATTCACGAATATTTACCTTCTTATTTCCGAAAAAGGTAAATTTTAAGGTCAAAAAACAATTTTACATTTAGGTCATTCTAAGAGTAAGTAAGAGTACCATAGTAAATGAAAGAAGTGAGAAAACACTTAAGTCCTTATTTTTTAATTGACGTATCTAAAATTATAATGTTGGAAATTGTTATTCCTGGAAATTTAATAAACAATACTTTGTTTATTAAGAGTGAAGGAATCAACAAAAGGCGTCTTCAGGGAGTTTTTCCGATCTTCATAACTCATCGACATTAATATGAACCTTAATATGCAAAAGTTATTGCCAAAAATTATAGGCCATTTATTTTTTGCTATTAAGTTTTGGATTTAGAATAAATGATTAAAAAAAATGTGAAGAGTACTTCCATTCACAAATTAACAATATGTAAATTGTTTATTATTTTTTATTTAATAAAAAAGTATTTTCTGTAAATGTCGTGAAATATTAAAATAAATATTTTATAATTTATATAAGTGGACCAACTGCAGCCAAAACTGTTCAGTCATGCCAAAGGATAAAAATTTAAATAGATTGACCATTTAAAGGATGGCCATTTAAAAAAGGATGCCAAAATTATAATGAAAAATCCGCGTAACATAAATGAATGATTTCATGTAATGTAAATGAATGATGTGATGTACGATTTGCAAATGAATGTAATGTAAATGAATGATTTCATTATATTAACCTCACTTGCTTTATTGCATGAAGAAATAAAAGAAAATATTGATGTGTTTTTCCCATACATTAAATAAAGAGTTTACAAGTTATAAGGTTCATTAATTGAAATTTATATGAAGATTTTAAATCAGTTTTATGATTACAGCTAGGCATCAAATCATTGTATTCAATTCAGAAACAAATTATTTAAAAAAAGAAACAATGAAAGAATTAAAGAAGTAAAACAATAAAGATTTCAAACTTCTAGTGGTTCAATGCATGATTGTAATAAAAAAAAATTAAAAAATCTTATGCAAAGCTAGCAATCCAGTAAAAGTCTTGTTTTAATTCCATTTAGAAATGATTTGCAAAGGTGATTTAATTTTAAGAAGTTAATTCAGTCATTAATAACATTTCGAATATAATGATTGCCACTCTAAAACTATCACTTACCCAAGATAACACATAATTGGATTCAGATTTTACAACCTAACTATTTTGGAAAAACAGTTATAGCAAAATAAATCTAAAAGATAAAGGAATATTACCATATTAAAATTACAACCAGTATTAGTTATTACCTTAGAGTTAGTAATACAGGAGATGATAATGTATTGCTAAAAATAAAAGCGAAATAATTTAGAACCATGCATAAAGCTATTTACAGAAACTTATGCGAGAAGATTTCTTAAATTTTGAAATATTGTTTTCAATTAATTTCTAAAACTTTATATTACTTTATATTTTTCTTCTACTTAAGGAAAATAAAGCAATTTGTTAAAAAAATTTTTGAATAAATCCTTGGATAAATTTAGTTGGCTTGTTCAAATATGACTGCAATTTTTGTAAAATTGTCATGTTTTTCCAGATATATATTAAATTTATTTTATAATTAAACGAATATAAAATGGTTCACAATAAAATAAAAAATCATGAAAAATTTGGTTAGATTAAAGAATATTATCTGCATTTAAGACTTTTAGAAACTCGCTGCGATAATTTTATCAGAGAGATACAGTCAGTGAAAGTTCAAAAATAAATATGTCTCCCCCCTCCCCGAAAATAAACTTTCATATTCACTTCACTTCAGTTCAGTTCAGTCCACACATTATATTTATAATCTTTTTCAAGACACTAGATGTTCAATGATGATGCTTCATTATATTCTTACCTAGACAATCACATTCAAATCATTATCAACCGAAAATGACTCAGTCGACAGTTGACATTTTTTCCGGTCATAATCATTTGGTTGAAATTTTTCGGTCATAGTAATTCCGGTTCAAATTCCAGCATTCGTTTTCAGCTAGATTTTCGCATTGCAATGGGCTTAGCGTGGCAATCATAATCATGAAACCTCAAAGTGCCCCCATGAGGACCCACAGAGGAGCTGCGAAAAGTTCTCTCACTCTTGATAAACGAGGCTCCCGAATGGGAAATATGAATTCGATAATGACAGAGACCAACACAACGAGGATATAATCATCCGGAAGGGGAATTTATTGCTTCTGATAGATGATAATGATGTCTGTTGAAAACGAGAGAGCTATATAGCTGTCCCAGAATCGACAAATAAGACTTTATTCTTTCAGTGAGTGCAAAATGTTTTGACACTCAGACATGACTATTTTCCCATCACAGCTTATTTTTTCAGGTTTCACAGTTAAAATCAGTGAGAGTGGTTTTCCAAAGCTTTCTCGTATACTCTCGAATAAAACTTGAGATTCCAGATAACTCCTTACCATGGCATTGGGGTACAATTGTTAAGAAATATTAACCTTTGGAGACAATTTTTACTCAATCTAACATGCTATCCTTGGCGAGTTTTATTGGACATTAATCCCTAGAATATGTTAATAAAAGTCAAATTTGTGTTTCATACAAATTTTTTTTCAACCGATTGAAACAAAAAATTGATACAAACTGAACTTCTAGTCACAAATACCGAATTAGATATATTTAAGTTATACTATTTTTGAACTATCGCATTTTCATGTATCTGAAAGTACAGACCGATAGACAGTTAACTCTGGATTTAGCCAAATCTTGACAGGTGCCTGCACCACAGATGTTAAATCTGTGTACCTAATTTCATCTATCAAGCTCTCTTTTGTTTTGTAATTATAATCGCACAGCCGGACGAAAAAAAAACTTCCTCTGAATGGATTTTACTCATAATTTGATAGAAATCTGAAAATTTGATGAAAAGACTGTACGCTAAATTTCAACTTTCAAGATCAAAGCGTTTTTGAGTTACAGTCAAACGTGTTTATCGAAATGGTTTTAAATGTTGAGATTCATTGAAATCTCGAGTTCGAATTTTTTGAAGATTACTTTCTCTATTCTACGCATACGAAAATGTAAAAAGGCGTTCAGATCAAACTTTTGAAAATATGTATGTAATTCTCTAATTTTTTTAACTTCATGGATATTTAATTTAAAATTAATGGGAGAAAAGTAACATTTATAAAAAGGAACTATCTTCTTATATTTTCAGATTCATTTTTCCTTTACGATGACATGAATTTGTATCATGAATTTATCTATAGATTTTTACTTTTTAAATTAACTTTTGCAAATTAATATACGACCTTAAGTATAGTAATTCCACATTTCTCTGACCTATTTATTGAGAATTGTGACAGCTAAGAGAAAGAAAAAGAATGTTTATTTTTATGTGCGGTTGCTTTTTTTAATTTTTTCCGTATTCTTTTATTTTATTTTTTATTTTGGGTAATATCGTTTTGTTTTCAGAATGGATGCAGCATTTCAACTTTCTTACAAAGTATTTAACATATTCTGACCTATTTAAAAAATAATTTGTTTGAAAATTTCTAAGAATGCGTTACAAAATTTATTTAAGAAGAAACTTTCACACTTTCCACAAATGAAGCAGAAATTAAAAATTGTGTTCAAAACGCCTTGAAAATACCAAGAAATTTTACTGAACATAGGCGAATTGACTTTTTATACTCTGTTATACATTTATATGTAGTGAAATTCTTTTAATTTGCATATAAAATAAGGAAGGAATTGATGAATTATGGAAAACAATTTGTAAATATCATAATCATCATTTGGAAGAAAATACTTATTATAAACAAATATACATAGAAAATTACATATCGCGTATTTACAAGCAAATTATTAATCTTTTGATTCCTGAAAGTAACCGAAACACGAGTACTTTTGCATATGGAGATTTGTTAACAAATAACTTGGTGAAAGAGGTTCTTCCTCTGTTTTCAGCATATTTCTCTTCAGAATGTAATAGTTGAATATTGGTTGTGATTATAAAACTTTTGATAAAATCAATTTTAATAAAGAAATTTTACTGAAATTTAAATTTATATGTTGTATGTCAACACTTCTATATTTATCTCATTCAGATCAATAATTGATTAATGAATGAAAAAATAAAACATTTAAATAACATTTCGGGATATATCAAATAAAATTCTGCTCATAATTCTGTCTATTATCAAGTGAAGCAATGAAGCAAACAAAGGCAATAAATTATTGTCAAATATGAATTTTAGACATTTCCCCTCTTAAGACACTATTGATGATAACGCGCCTTACACCTGCACCCTTCATTTGTAGCAGACACCGGCAATCATTAATTGCAATATCATTTCAGGATACATCAAATAAAATCCAGTTCATAATTATATCCATTATCAATTGAAGCAATGCAGCAGACGAAAGCAATACTGTCCATTATCAATTGAAGCAATGCAGCAGACGAAAGCAATACTGTCCATTATCAATTGAAGCAATGCAGCAGACGAAAGCAATACTGTCCATTATCAATTGAAGCAATGCAGCAGACGAAAACAATACTGTCCATTATCAATTGAAGCAATGCAGCAGACGAAAACAATACTGTCCATTATCAATTGAAGCAATACAGCAGACGAAAGCAATGAATCATTGCCAAAAGGGAATGGCAGACATTTCCCCTATTAAGATACCATCGATGATAACGTGCCCCACAAAAGTGTTCCGTTCGTAGCAGACACCGACAATCATTAATTACAGTATCATTTCAGGTTTCATCAAATAAAATTCAGCTCATAATTCTGTCCATTATCAACTGAAGCTATGCTTCTATTCATAATGAACAACAGATTGAGCCGGAGTATGCAGAAGTTTTAGTCCTTTGCACTCGAAAAAGTAATTCGATGCATAGTTATTACATCTTTAAATTAAAATTAACCTACATTAATTTTAAATTAAAATTAATCTACATCATTTTACCATTACTGTAGCCATTTTTAACAATCAAAATTAAAAAATAAATAAATAAAACATTAAAATTATGCACCGTCTTGAATGGTGAGCGAGAGGTTTTAAAGAAAGCCGAGAAAGTTTTGAATAATAAAATCTCAGCCAAAAGGGTTTCGATTCAATACGAAAATTTAATGTCTGATGCAAGATTAGTAATCGGAGAATTAACTTTAAGTTCAGATAAATCAATTTCACAGAGGATAATTAGTTTTCAGAATTGTGAATTGGCGCAGTTTCTACTCTTCAATGAAAAGGAACTACTTCCCTACAGAGATTTTACCGAGCTAGGGCACTATTAGTGGCAGATTTCCGATTGGGTATCGAGCTAAAATGTGCCAAGAAAAATAAATACTTGAGAGGTAAACGGAACGTTCGTCGATCAACTTAACGGCTTATACGAGTGATCAAAGATGCTAGTCTTAGATAAGCTTGCAGTATTAATGAAATGGAAGCAGCTTTTCCTGTTTCACTTAGAAAATTTGCTTTTATATAAGAGAAAACTGAACTTGTTTCTGTGCGATCAAAAGTATAAATGATACTATCTAGCACTATGAATAAAAGGGTTCTCAAATATGCAATAAATTTCTTCTTATATTTATTAGTATATTTTATAATTATGCTCTAGTTAAATTGCGCAGCTACTGCCTTGATTAATAATGTTCATTTTCTTATTTATGAACGTTGACTTTTTCTAAAAATGTCTTTCTTTTTCTGACCAAAATGTCAAACTTTTTTTTCTAGCTTAGAATCTTCTGTGTTATTTCTAACAATTATTTTCCAAAGTATAATGTATTAATTAGCGGTTTACAAAAAATTTAAATAGATTAATGTTTTGAAGTTTATTAAGTTTCACAACTCAAACCAAGAATGTCAATAAGAACGTTTGCAAAGTAAAGGTCAAAATAAATATATAAATATAAAAATTAAAAATCGATTTTTTAAAAATTAAAATATTAAATACATTTTATGGTAATTTATCAGTAAAGATTTTGTGAATCCCATCTGCTACATTTTATGAATTATTCTCTCTCCGTTGCCACTTATAGAAACTAAATTCTTCCTTTCATTTCATAATTGCAAATGAATTTTAAAAAGAAAGCATACGATGTAGCATAGAATATTGCAGAAAATATTATGGTTTTATTTAATTTAAAATAAAATTTTTATTTTAAGAATTCAAGTAAATTATTAAAGAAATCTTGATGTCATCAGACACTTCAAAATCAGATTAATATCGGATAAACATTTCAACAATTTAAATAATGTAAATGAAACATATATCTGCCATTTCAATTCCAAAAACCAATAGGATTAAATTGCATTTTTTAAATTATTGTTTATAATAGAAAATTTATATTAGAGTTTTTTTTTCATAATAGACTTTATTTTTTCCCTGGATATAAAATAACTTCTTAATTATTTACAAATTTACCAAAGTTCGGTTCAGCAATTTTTATTCGATAAAGGAATAGAAATTAAACTTCATTTATAGAAAATAAATATAACTGTTAATACGTTACGGTTAATGTTATTATTGAGTTAATAATAACAGGTCAAAGTGATTAATCGATATTTCGCATTAAAATTAAAATTAATATTAATGGGCCACTTATTAATAAAAGACCAAATATATTCATTGTAATAAGTCTTATGCAAAATACGAGCAAGAACTTGACCTTATAGTGCTTTTGATATATATAAGAAATTGACTTGTAAAATTTTTAGAAATGTAAGAATATAGTACTATCAAGACTATATAAAACGCTACGGAAGAGGGTACCTTACTCGAGCATGAAAATGAGAAGTTTATATTATATATGTTGGCTATAAGTTTCCTAATAATGATTTTGCAATTGGGCAAGTGCTGTCAGAAGCTGAGGAGGGGGGGGGGGGATCAATACCTAGTTCTGAGGTTTAATGCTTGATTCGCATTGAAGAGCAGAATATTGATTCTTTAAACAAAGCATATTTTGCAAATGAATTTTTTTCTATAGGAAAAATGAGAATATATTTATTAAATACATAAAAAAAGTCAGTTCTATCACAAAGAAATTTCTAATTATTAGAGTTGACAGAAGTCTTTAATAAAATTTTCTATAATTCAACTATATATTCCTAAATGTTTCCCTTCATTTTTAAGGTAATATCTAATTATTACTGATGACAAACATTTCAGTTAAAACCAACATGAAAGAATATCACAAGAAAATTCATTTACATTAAATACCCAAAATCATTTTTATCCATTCAGCTTATAGTTATAGCCCATCCTGGCCTATTATATAATAATTTATACCTGCGCCATTGGACACCAAATATTCGCGATGATCAAAAATGGATATTTTGAATACTCGCAAAATACAAGTATATTTTCAACATGCTTCCTTACTTCTAACAAGTATAACCTTCTTTTCAATCAACTTAACTGAAAATGATTGTTTTGCACATTTTAATTTATATTCTTCGCGAAATCCTCCCATTGAAACCACCAAACTTGACAATCCAATCTAGAAAACTCAAAGTGTCCTCATGAGAATCAACCGCATATCCCTTTCTCCCACGAGCACTGTTAAAAATCTTCCAATCCTGATAAATGAGACTCTTAAATCAGGAGTATGCATTCGATAATCACAGAGACTTACACAAAGGGAATTTGATTGCCCGGAAGGGGAAGCTATGGCTTCTGATAAATGATGATGATGTTAGATGCATGCCAATAAACGAGGCCTCGTTTGCCCTGTGTATTAAAAATCTTACGGATTCAGAAATTTTACATGGATCTCAAGTATCATGATTAATCTCCTAAATTTGTTTGAGTAACTTGATATTGTTGTGTAACTTGTAAGCGGAAACAAATTTGGAATCTTCTTTGTTTGATAGCTACTTTTTATATAAATTGTAGTTATAATAATGAAATCAAAATTCGCTACAAATTTAATAATTTGATGTATGAAATGAATGCATTCACTTTCCTAGTCTCCAGAGAGATTGAAAGAAAATGGATTTTGTAGCGGTTACGTAACTCTACTACATTTTCTTTTGATACAACAGATGGCGACACTTTATTAACATCTATGTATATTTCCGATCACCTTTATTCGTGTCATTATTAAATTGTATTCTAAGTGAATGCAGTGCATTTTTCGTGTTCATGTTTGTTTTGTCTTGTGAAATATGGAACTTAGAAAATAATTAAATAACTGTTCCTGAAACGCTTCTATTATTTCCATCTAATGCAAAATGAAATTATAAAGAGTCTTGTTCCTCTACAATTTCGGATTAAAAAAATATGCATTTATAAATAAAATTATTTGACTATAATTCTGAAATATCCCGATTTTTTTTTCATTAAACAAAAAATTAATATGCCAATACATTGCAAAAGATTTATAGATAATATTTTATTATGCATCATGAAAATGATAAAAAAAAATATTTTCCACCGATAGCATTAGCCAATGTAACTGTATCCTAAATTCTTCTCATATTTTATATATGAGGCTGATACAATCAATCAAATCATGATGCAGCAGTGAAAACAATAATACATCCAAACGTACATAATGAAAACATTAATATTTTCTTTTTTCAATATTATAAGTGAAATTTATGATTTTATGCATGTAGTACCCATTTATTTTTAGTACGAATGCATTTTCTAACCAGTTATTTATACTGTCACATGTTGAAAAAAAATGTAGGGCATTTTTATTGCCCATTATTTTACCTAAAAGATATTAAGATTACCAATGAGAGTAAAATGAATCTTTTAGGATTTTTAAAAGAATTAAATTTTTCTGAGTTAAATTTAATTACTATTTTGTATAAATTATAAAAAAAGTTGGAAAAAAATGTCTTATAAATTCCATGGTATAAAAATATTCCAAGATTCGTGAAATAATAATGAACAATTAAAAAAATTATAATTTTATAAAGTTATATTTGAATTAAATTATTATAACCCAATTACGCATCAAAATGTCATACCACAGATGTTGAAATACATAAAAATGCTAGACAGTTAAAAAAGATCAGGTCGCAGAGATTTTATTGAATGTAATGAATTGCATTGAATTAGGAAATATGTAAATTTCAGTAAAATTCAATTGCAAAAGTAGTATTTTTCATTCAACTTTATTTTCTTACACGATTTCAAAATCAAATATTGTTAATTTAATCGCTTATAGTATATTGCGAAAAATTGATTGTTTATCCATGACAAACTTATGTAATCAGAACAATATTTAACTAAAATCAGATATGCCAGCCAATTATCGTTATAGAAAGATTTAAAGATGAATACATATTTAAGAATTGTTAGCAATGCTGTTCATTTTACAGCTTGTATGTACGACATAGATTCCAATTATGCAGGTTACATTGTTGCTGAAAGACTTTAACAAACTTAAAGTTATTGGATATTTGTTCAAATCGATAAGTACTTTATAATTCTTCGATTCTTTTCTAGCGTAATCGATTATTTTTAAATATACTTTAACCACCATAATTTATTTGTTGTTTTACATTAAAAGAAATAGTTTGTCTTAATGCGGCGTAAGAAAATTTCATTCGTTTTGATAAATTTAGAAAAAAAATGTTATAGGACTAATAGTGCAAAGAAAACTATCTTATACTATAAACGAGAAAAATGTGGGAAAATTAGGCTGTAAATAGGCCTATGTTTAAAATTAAGTAATTATTGCATAAAAGTACATTTAATTGATTTTTGTTTACTTGAGAAATATTTAGCATATTTGTGAATATTCTAATTTTTAAATAAAGCACCTTAACATACTTATTCAAGTTTTTTGGAAACTTTAAATTTAATAGGTTTAAAAAATATTAACTTATTGATTGGGGAGCGTAAATGTAATACTTTGCAAAATATCTAAATGTATACTATTAAAAAAAATCGTCCATTGATTGTAAAAAAAAAAAAATGGTAAAATAAGTCTAGTATGCTAGATAGTGAATAAAAATTCTTTATTCCATGAGGAAAGGGAAGTAACCCAAGACGATCGGAGAGCTTACAAAAGCAATACTTCTTGCAAATATCACACACTTACAGTCAGAAAATGTTTAAATATCAGCTCAACACAATGGTATCCAGTTAAAAAAAACTGAAGCCCCCATTCTATGAACAATACTTCAAAGAAAAAAATTCAGTAGAATCCGTTGTTTTTACCTCTGCCGCATTTATAATTTTCGGAATTGATTTTCTAGAAGGACTGGGATCTTGGTTTCGAATAGGTATACTGCCAAAATTCTTCTATTTCGAGAGTTCATTTTTGTTACTAAATTTTCAAGGTGGTATACATTCAGCATCTATTAAAATATTTGTAAAAGTGATTCTTTGCTATGGAACTGATGGATAAGGGAAGCAATATTACAGATTCGTAAAAATAATCACTGGATAAACAAGGTAATCTACATTTCGTAAATTTGCAACAATAACTACGTATAAAATTACAATAAAGTAACAATACAAGCAATCGATGCATCAATTTGAAAATGTTATAATGACTTATTTTTTTATACTCACTAAATATATAAGTGCATTTTAGTTCTCCCCGTTTAAATTTACCCTATTTGTGCATTCTAAAATACCTTTTGACGAAATACCTGAATTTTTAAAATTCGGATCGAAAATGAGATGCTCCAGTTCCAACATTCATTTTCCAAGCACATTTTACAACTGCAAAATAATTAGCATGGAAATCATGATCTAGAAGCCTCAAAGTGTCTATCATGAAGGTTTAAAGCGAAGTTTTTTTTCCCCCAAGATAACTGTTAAAATTCTTTCACTCTTCATTAATGAGACTTCTGAATTCCAAATATAAATTCCATAATAATAGAGATAGCCACAAAAAGAACATTATGAGCCCAAAGGAGAATCTATGGTTACTGATAAATGATGATGATAATTGCATGCGATCTCTATATACTCATTACAGAAATAAAACTTCAATTGTTCAGTGCGTGAAAAATTTGATGGATTTCGAAATTCGACTCCGATTTCTAAAATCCTTAAGCATTATAATTAATTTTCTTAATGCGTTAGGGGTATGAGGAATTCTTGGGTTACTTTCGTTTCTAAACTTATATTCCAGGTTTGTAAACTTATCCGTTTTTTCAATTATCAATTACTGAGACTATTATTAAAAGATGGCGAAATTTTTAATCTTATTTTCCAGAGACTTTAACAATGTACTGTGTTTTAGGGAACACATTCATCCCTTAATAAAAGCAATGCAAAACTAACTCCGCAACTACTCATTTGTATTGAATAACTTATTTTACTTTTAAAACTACTTAAATTTATAGAGCGACAATTACAACTCACATTTACTATGCAGCAACAGCCGAAACTATCAATACATCATTCCGAAAGTTAATGATTTTCTTATTAGTTGCAGCATCATAGTATCTATAAGGATATGCATCCACTCACACTAAATACAGGATTATTGAATTGAACTTCTCCAGCTCTAAAGACTGTTCAGGGCATTATATAGGTCATAAGGACATGAAATTTGGATTACAAATATTTTAAATCACGACCTCGCGTTCATTAAAAAACAACTAGTACAAGACATCGCCGATAACTACCACTCCACTACGGTGCGATGTAATGCTTTACATAATTTCCATACGAGTACCGTGGCTCTAATCAACCCTTCCCATTTGATAAACCAATGAGGATATATTTCAATTACGCATTCCACAGCATAATTGAAGTGAATATCAATGATTCCACGGACATTATGAACAATGCTTTCAAATGTTACAACACTGCAGGTTGATATAAGGATTCTTCGTGAAGCCACAGAACCAAAACACGCACGAAGGTAAATAAGATGAGTGAGAACACCAATTCGATATTTGATCATTCATTTGTATAAGAAAGTTTGCCATAACACCTGTTTAACGCTACGATTAATGTAAGCAGTTGAAAAGTCCTGCATAAAATTCGCATTCTGAAGGAGGTTACGTTGCTATAGTTCTACTATCAGAAACAATATCAGTTTACCCCGATATTGTGTTTGAGTGCCGAAGAAGATTTAAAGCCCTGTTTGAACCTGTTAAGACCCATTGGCGAATCTTGCAATAAATTCGCACAAAAACATAAATTTTTGAATAAATTGTGAATGAGTCTTCTGTTGTCGAAATGCGACAGTTGTGTTCATTCACTTGACCATTGAGATGGATGGATGTGGATATGATTCTGGCTCAAGATCCTTTGTAGGATAAACTGTGCCGAAGATAAAAGTTCAGAATATAACTGTAGTTTTATTCAGAAAATCCATTGAGAAATAAATGGACTTCATCTAACCACAGGGTATTTTATGAGCCTGTGCTTAGAATGACCCTGTGAAAGTGTTATAATTTGGCTTTCATGCAAGGAGTTGCAGAGCGGAATGTGCACGACACTGAATGCGAATGGATAATTGCTTCTCTGTAGTATTCAATTCAAATGGACTGCTTGTGTCGAATGTATAATTGCTTCACCGATCTCCGCAGCAACACCTTCCAAACCTTAGAGTCCACAGCATAATTGAAATGAACATCAATGATTCCACGGACATTCTGAACAATGCTATCAGACGTTATAACACTGTGGGTTGATATTGGGATTCTTCAGTAGATATTTGGTAGAATACAGAAACCTAGTAAAATTTCATGTTTTCTTGTTATTTCGCATTGTGTCATCATGTCGCATACACCACTCAGTATTATATGTCCTTCTTCCCTAGATAGAAAATTCTTATCTTAGCCTCAGAATTCTTGACATTCTTGTAAAAGTACTTCACAAATGGAGCTTTGTCTACAAAGATCAGCATTTTGTATATGTGTACCAGTGGAATACTGCTTGTTTTCCACCTTTATTGGATTAGTAGTTTGTATGCGCTCTCCACACGTTTCATCTATAAAAATCGCATTTCACTTCTGTTACAGCGCCATCTATTGTGGACATTTCCAACTACAACTTAAATCTATTTGAAAGCATGGCGTATAATATTGAAAGCATGGCGTATAATTAAAGCATGGCGTATAATTCCATGTCATTATGATACATGTGATCTCTTCATGGGCTTCTCTACGTTGGGGGAAGTTTAAATTCCCCCCACACTCTTCATTCCAATTTATTTATCACGACTTCATCCTCAATATATATTCCAACACAACCTTTAAATAAGCTATTCCATTTTAATAACTGAGACCGAAAATAGCAACATACCTTGTTTTAATACCAATATTCATATTTTAAACCAAACTTTGCTAATGCAAAAGGCTTAGCGTGACAATCATAATCTAAAAGTCCCAAAGTACTCTCACGAGTATGTACCGCAGACCTTTTTCTCCCAAGTGAACTGTTAAAATTCTCTCACTCTTGACAAATGAGGTTCTCCGTTGCGAAGCATGAATTCGATAATAATAGAGATCGACACAAAGGGAATATAATCACCCCAAAGAGGGAATCTATGGTTACTGATAGATGATGATGATGTTAGGTGAATGCGAACCCATATATTGAACTAGAGCCAATAAACAAGATTTCATTTGTTCCATGCGTGAAAAATGTAATGAACTCCGAAATTTGACTCCATTTTCTAAGACCCTCAAGTACTACCACTAATCTTCTTAATCCAGGAGGGAAATTGGGAGTCCTTAGGTTACTGTATATCCAAAATTTATTTCCAAGTTTCGTAGACTTGTTATCTCGTGTTATAGCTATCAGTTTTGGAGTCTTTATTAAAAGCTAGCAAACTCATTATAAATTTTAGAATAAATTAGTGAATGAAATGCTATTATTTTAAATTTGTTGATGCTTAATTTAAGTTTGGAGTTAGAAATTTGTGTCCTCCTTTCTACAGAAGATAAAAATAATTAATGCAACAATTACTCCATTATATATGCAACAATTACTCTGTTTTCAGTAAGCTTTTCATATTTTAATCAGATAGGTGCAAAAAAATCTGCATTTGCATATAAGAGGAAAATATATTTTCTATGGATACAACTTCCCAATTGTAAAACATTTTTAAAAACTAACATAATTAAAAATCTGAATTATCCACAATTTTTTATTCTGATAACTAAATATAGCTTTTTCTTTTGTATCTTTGTTTTGTCTATTGCTCTACTTTATTTCAAACTGTTTCATTTGTTTATTACAGAATCTATATAACTGCTCAAATAGAATTTTTAAAATGTACTATGTTATTACCTTTATAATTAGATAAAAATCAGTTTAACTCCCCATTGTTTTCATTAATTTTATAAATGTTTTAATTTTATAAATTTTTTGTTACTACTCTCTTAATGTAGTTATACGTGTTCAGAAAAAAATAAAGCAATAATTTACAAATGTCTTTTAGTTTCTTATTAATATCTTGCTACTGAAAAGATCCGAGTGTATGAAAATTATACAGATGGACTATTTGCATTAGATGTAGATAATTGAGAATTTCGAAGTAAAAGAAAAATGTATTTAAATTTTTAAGGTATGAAAGACAAAGTTTTTTGATAGCAGATTTCAATTCATGAATTGTTTAAGATATTTTAAAAGATATGGTTATAAGCCTATTAAAAACGAAATATTATAGTTCGCTCATTTTAAAATATATCATTTCAAAAAAAATTTCTAAATGATCTGAAATGTTTTGATTACAGAGTTCATAGCAAGCATTTGTCTATTTAGTAGGAACATTTAAAAAGAACAATTAGAGCAAAAATAATAATACAAGAACATTAACCAGCACTACTTTTTTAAATTTATATTTTACTATAATGATTTTTCAAATAAGATATTTAGTTTTCAAATTGACTGTAGGAAATGTTACCGGCATTTTGTTTAAAAGTAAAGCTTCTTCAAATCATTTAATTTGGATGCTATAGAAATAAAGTCGCTATCTAATCGTTGGAGAACGTGTGCGCAAAATAAATCCTGTAAATTTTTAATACTAGAAAGACATGAAGGGCATTGAGGTTACATTAATATGGAATTACATAATTGTATCGGAAAACGTTTATTCAAAGTAAACAAAAAAACTTAGTTGTACATCTGAAAGCACAATAAAAAATTTCAAGAGTAGGCATATACTGAAGAGTAGGAAAAAAAAAAATACAAAATATTGCATTAAAGTCTATCCTTAACTTGAATACTATGTTTTATAAATTATAGGCCTATCAATAAAATTCTTTTTTAAAATTCATTAAAATAAAAATCATTCAATGAAGGACCCTTAAAGTGAGAAAGGTAATAGCACACAAAGACAGTTAAATAGCAAATGGCTATTAAACAATAACACAAAGCGCTTAAAGCCGTTGGAGATCAGTATTCAAAGAGATATTACATAAAATTTCTTTACTATGAAATTAACTCGCAAGTAAGTATTGCTATAGATAATTATATTCATTTTTTTACAAAAAAACATTCATTTAAACATTTCAAAACATATTTTATCGATTTTTTCTAATATTTTATCAATACTCATTGAGATTGAAACTTTTTTAGATAAGAATTCTTTATTTTGAGTTAAAATTTCACTTTTTATTGATATATATTTTTATTCTTTTAATTTATATTAACAATTTGATAGAAAAAGGCTTTTAATATAGATAATGATATGCTCTTAAAATTTGATAAAATATTAACCAGAAGCAACAGAAGGCAATTTAATTACAAATTTGTAAACAATTTTATTTATCATATTCATTTTCTCTGAAAATAAAACGAACGGTTAATTAATATGGCATGAAATATGCTCGCATTAAAGCTGTTCAAACTCCAACTCTATTCATTTTCCTCATTAATATTTATAATCAAACGCATTTAAATATTAAATTGAGATGTAACACAATGCTTTAATTAGATATTTCATTAGAGAAAATATTGGAAGGGATTTATTGATAGCAAAACTAATGGATCACAATATTAATTTGCTGCTAGTTATTGTATGTAGAAATTAATTAAAATTTGTCTCCCACTGTAAGAATTTACATTGAAAATATCAAAATACAATGACATATAATAAAACAAATTAATATTAGTCATTTGTAAAGCCTCGTGCTTAATATTGAAATTTAAATACGATACCTAAAATCATTTTTTTCTTCAAGTTGTAATTAAAACTTTATATAATGTGCCATTACATTATAGTCTTTATTACACTTACAGTGCAAGATACATGGCAAAAAAGTAAAATAATTGTATTCGAATTCTTGGTCAAAAACGGTACGTTCAATTCAGTATTAAAATTTCTCCTGAACATTTTCAATGTAAAAATTTAGTGGGAGAGATTCAACAAAATACACTTTTGAGAATATAACCCTCAGTATACCCCTCAGTTTACTCAAAATATTACTAAAAAGTCTTTCATTCTTGATAAATGATATTGCTAAGTCAGTCAAGAATATACATTCAGTAATAAGAATGACCGACACAAAGGGAATATAACAACCCAGGAAAAAAAATCTATGGTTCCTGATAAATGATAATGATGTCAAGCGATCGCGCAATCACTAGATAAATATTCTTACAGATCCAATAAATAAGACAACATTTGTTGAGTGAATGAAAAATGTTACTGGCTGTAGAAATTTGGCTCATTGAGGACCATTTTCTAGATAGTCAGCAGCAAATATAATCTTGTTTTGTAAGAGAAAGTGAGAATTGTTAGGTCCTTTCGGTCATAAAATATATTTAGATCATTGTAGCTTTAGAACGCTATATTAAAAGATATCTATTTCTTTACTTTTTGTACATCGGGTTTATAAAGAGAGAGTATTGTAATAGCGCCATAATTCGATCTTGACAATTTTGACGAATATACACATTTTTGATCTCCAAGAGTAAGATTTTTCGAATTATATATATCTCAAATACAAGAGACATTACACTTTATCTTATTTTTTCATTACATTTGTAACCTCCTTCGTCGAATATGTATAAGGAATAATGGTTGCTCACAAAAGTCTAATACAGTTTGTAAAAGAAACGATTAAAAAAAGCCGATGCATTTCAAACACAATAAAACCAGCAGATGTTATCTTTCTAAAACTTTCTTTCATACTCTCCACGAGAACGCCTTACATGGCATTAACACACAATAGTTATGAAATATTAACTTTGAGTGTGAAGACGACACCTGAGCTGGCACCCTCCTCTCCAAAGTGGTATACATGGGATTTGCAATCATAAATTGAATTTTTATACCTAGATTCGTATAAAATTATATTAAAAGGAAATTCTTGCGCTCAATTATAATTCATCAAAAAATTAAATTCCAAGAAAATTGAAACAAATGGTAAAACCTAGAAAAGCGCGAAAAGACAAAGAATCTGATTATAGGTAGTTAAACTTCATCAAATCCATACAAAAAATAAAAACAACCATAGTTTTTAATGTAACAACAGTAATCAATAATAGTTCTTGTTTAATTTGCGTTCTGACATGATTCACTTACAAAGGCGATAATTAGATTAGAAACTGTTAATCGAGTCGTTTTGGACATTTCGTCGGAAAGTGATTGGCTTTCCACGGCTTTTCACTTCACCAAGACAACGCCAAAAGGGGAATTCTGATTTGGCAGCCAACTATTATTCACCAACCGGGTGAAATAAAATAAATACTTCAGAGGTTAAAGGAATGTTCGTCTATCAACTTAACAGCTTATCCGAGCGTTCCAAGATTCTAGTCATGAAAGGCCTTGTATTTTATCTGAGATGGAAGCAATTTATTTTGTTAGCACTTAGAAAAATTTGTTTTTATTTGAGAGCAACCAGAAAGATAAATTTCAAAGTAAAAAGAAAAATACGAAAATGATTAATTACATGAAAAGAAAATCTTGTTAGCCTTTAAAAAAAATATCTTTAATCTGAATTAAACCTTCCTTAAACTTTAAAGAGTTATCCAGTTAAGATGTATTTTTCTCCTTGCTTGTGAAATTTTAATTCATTAGAACCCAGGTAATTTCATAGTTAATAAAATTTTTTAAAATATAAAAATATATATTTACATTTCGTCTCTTGGGAATGGATTACAAACAATTCCAAAATCTGGAAAATTGTATTTAGAATTAAAATTATTGGTTTAAATTAATAAATATCTTTGCAATAAATCATATCTGAACATTTTGATTAAATACTCTTAATTTAACATTATATTTAATATAAAAATTTTGCATGATTTATTTCACATAAATATTGATATAATAAAAAAAATCATTTTTTTTTGGTGCAAAGTTTTTTTTTCTGGTAAAAGATGGTACAATAGTTTAATAATTCTTAGCATAGTCATTAAAAAATTAAACAAAATAGTACATATGGCTACTTTACAATGGACATTTATCTCTCTAGTTTTATTATAGGAACAAGAATAAAATACAACTTAATATTAATAATGGGCATTTATAAATGTTATCCTCATTTTTCCGACCATTACTCCTTATATGAGTGGTTTCTGGTGGTGCACATTCTCTCCCTTTATATTATTATTATTTCTCTGATTTGAGTAAAGCAACAACGAGGTAATACTGGATTTTAAGTTATATATTTTTGCTATTTTTATGAGAAAATACCTTTAACGATCCAAATAAATTTATTCTAGAAATTATGAATTATATTTTAAAACTTACTTTACTACTACTTTTTTCTCCTCTTCACGAAGTCCTCTAAAATAAACCAAGTACTTCTCATTGAGAAATGCTTACAAAAGAAATCAGAGGGACGCTTTGCAACATAATGAAAATAAAAATATGCACAAAAATAAATATTTTTTAGGTATTTAAAAATTGAAACTGAAGATTAGAGAATATAATTAAAAAGCCTGAAAAGATAATAAAAACATTGAGATTCTGTTGCTTAATATAAAACAAATAATGACTATATCAAATAATAGCTAAAAAGTTAATATAGAAATTTACTGTAAATAAATTGAAACGGATGCTTACAAATAAGGCAAAAATAAATGATCGACTTCCAATATCTTTTAGGAATAGAATATAGGAATGACCTTCAAACAATTATTTTTACAATAAGATGAATCGCAAAGGGAAAGCTGTTATAGAGGATGCTTTGTCAGAAAATGTAAAGTATTGCAGCATATTAAATATAAAACATAAGTTTGATGGAATAACACTGAATAGTAACAAAAATTCACAAAAAAATAACGTTAAGAGTAGTATCTATTTGAATAGCAAGTCCTTTGATCCGTTAATTTAAATATTCGAAAGATCTATTACTGATACAATATCCTGCACATTATCATATCTGTCATATGCTGCGCTGCTTTAATTAATGCCATTCAAAAAATTGAAATGTGTCACTAGAAGTTTCTATTTCTTTATACCTATTTTATATATTTTTTCTTTCGCTTAGCTCATCAACTAAGAGTCCTTGCATTTGAATTTCCTTTTAGTTTCCGACCTCTTGTTCTATTACAAAAAATGATTTGTTTTAATACGTTAATCTATAAACAAATTTATGAATTATATTTTAAAATACCTTGCACTGTGGAAAATGGAAACAAAACAAATAATTATAACAAAATTATTTAATATTTAGCGGATTAAGTTATTCCAATTTTAAATAAACATATAAATATTTAATTACAACTATTAAATTATTAGAATTTTTATACTTTCTGTATTTTTCCATCAAAAATAGTCAATTTCATGAAAAAAATTTATTTTAATGAAATAATTCCAAAATCATAATTTCTTGGTTTATTGTTTGAAAGAAGGTTACAATTATTTTATTCCTTTGAAACTTATTTTGTTTTACAAGAAACAAAGAAATTCGATTGCGGCATCTGCTCGTCAAACAGAAATTTAAAATAGAATTTATTAAAAATAAAATTTGGATTCGCTTTCCCCCTCAGCTTTCCAGTCTCACCGAAATCAAAATGCAAAAATACATTTCTATTCTATCGTGTCAAGAACGTTTCTGTGAAACCTGTCTACAACATTTCAGGTGCAAATTCGCTTGCTCTGCTGCCACTTTCGAAAGCTAAATGTTACCTTTCTTTTCCGGATCTAAAATAACTGAAGCGTAAAAGGAAAGTATTCCGAAAGGGTGTGAAATATTCTAAGCATATTTCAGAAATTCTTTATAACGTATACACGTACAATCGAAGTAAAAATCATAAATTTTACGAATCCAAATATAATATTATTGGTTAAATTTAATTAGTTAATTTGATCGAAATCATATTAATGACAAACTAAGGAATAATTCTGTTAATGCGCTTATTTCAATACCATCGAAGTTACTAGAAAATAATTACTGAAATTCTGAGAACTTTTATTTATGTGACGAATCAACTTCAGAAATCTTATACTTAAAATCTAGATCTTATAATTCGTTATAGCAATGACCCATCAGGAAAGTACATTAAAAGCATTGTTAAGCAGTTAAATTATTGTAACGTAAATATATCGTGATAAAGAAGTACAGATAACGATGAAGTTAATGGTATGAAAAAATATATAATTTTATAATCCTGTATAATTTTTTTTGTTTGTTCTGCATATAATTTTGAAAATACAAAGGGCTATTGTATTGAGGCCTTGAAATTAAATAATTTTAATAACCATTTGTGATTACAGATATAAGAAATTACCTTTTATCAACAGTTAGATTTTTATTAACTATTTTTAATTGCAAATTATAGTTTGTAGATTCCTCATGATGTTATCTCATATATTATAAACTGTTATATATATAACAGAAACTGTTATACATATTGTTAAGGTGTACGTACACTCTTGAAGATTTTTTTTTTAATTTTAACTTTAAAAATCCAGTTTTTTCACAGTAGGTTATTAATATATGTTTAAACTCATTTCAGTTAGAAAAAACCATATTACACTAATTATTAATTAATTAAATAATATTTAATGAGCTAATTAGCCTATTTTTTTGAAACAGGATCTCTTAATTTCTAATTTGTACATATACACAATTCTAGTTGGAAATGATGCCTAATATTAGTCTTCATGTTGTCTGCCTCAATCAAGTTATAAAAATGTATAGTTTTTTAAAACAATTTTTTCATCAACGATGAATAGAAAAAGCGAGATTTTTTCTGTAATTTTAACATTTAAACAGCTATTAAAAATTTATTTCTATAAATATAACTTTGATTGAGGCACAAAACATCATCTATTTCATACAGATTATTTTGATATATAAATAACTGTATTTGGTTCATTTCTTGTTGAGTTACGATTGTTTGAATGGAGCAACATAGTGGAAAAATATCATTCTTCATAAAATGAGTTTTAAAAACACCGTAACTAGAATTTTAATGAAAGCACCACAAGAAAAATAATTATAACTCGAGAAATATTTCGAATATTGACAACATCTTGGTATCATTTGAAAGCTAAAGGATCAGAGAACATTATTAAGCAATAAAAGAATATTCGAAATTTTGAACGATTTCCGAAGTTTCAAGTGTGTACATACACCTTAAAACTGTTATATATATTATTTACTGTTTATAAAACTGTTATATATTTTTTTTTTATTTTCTTTTCTAGAAATATTTCTTATTTTCTTTCATCTTTCTTCGTTTTACTTTCTCTTATAGGAAGTAAATAAAAAAGATGCATTATAGTCATAAAAAATGAACGTAAAGATTCAACCATTCTACATTTCCTTATTCTTAAAAAGTTTCTTAATTATAAACCGATAAGACTCTGAAAAGTAGCTTAAATATATAATAATATGGTATTAAAGTTAGTATGATTTAATCTATTATATTGATTGGTATTAGTAAAATTAATTGCGAAATGTTAGTGAAAGAAATTTAGAAAGAAGATCGGTCTTCCAAATGCTAAACAATACTAACTCTGGTATGCAAAAATAACTTTCTATGATAAATCAAACAAACAAAAATAAAAGCCAACGAATTGAAAAATGGAAGAAGATAGGACAGCTTTGAAAAAAAAAAATGTTAAATTAGCTTCTCAAAACGAAACACTTTTCTCGAACTTATTCTTTATCTTAGACAAGCAAAGAAATTCAAAAATACAAAACCTTTGTTCGCACTCTTGAACATTTGTTTACATTCACCAGACTAAAAAAATTTGTTCAGAAATAAAAATCGTATGAAAATAAGTTTTCTGACATAAATATATCCTGGAAACATCACGGAACAGAGTTTTGAAATGAAAGAAAATTAATCCTTCCTTTGAAATAAGTTGATTCTCAAATTTCTTTCTCCAATTCCAGTTTTGAATCTCAGCAAAGTTAAGAAGATTAGGACATTCCATTCATCTTGCTATTCAAAAATTCTCACCAGTTCGACAACTTTTAATAACATACCCGGAAACCTGATAATTGAAAGGAAAGGATTCTCAAGTTTGAAAATAAGTTTCGCATCACAAGTCTCTCACCATCCCCTAGTTTCTGTGGAAGATTAAGAAGATTAGGGATTCAAAACTTTCAAGAACAAGAGAAAGTGGAGTAAAATTACAAGAAGCTAGTATTTTTAACATGCAGAGCAAATGAAGTATTGTTCATGGATTCTAGGCAAATATATAGTATTTTTGTGTTCATCTGGCATCATTTATCAGAAACCACTTTTCGAGCTTTAAAAAAAAACCACCATTGTGCTGGTCATCGTCTATCATTATTGTATTCAAAAGTCTAGTTTATCAACTAGTTTACCAAAAATGTAAGGAATTTAATAGTTTGCTTTCCTTTTGTTCTCTACTCTTAACTTTTTAATGGTTTATTGGATGTCATTTTTTTTTATTTCTCGTCTACGTAGTATAGTGAAAGTATAATCGTTAAAAAAATTCGACCTCAAAATTTTGACGAATCTCCAGGTTTTAGACCTCCTTGAGTTCTAAAAACACATTTTCAGAAAATGTCAATTTTTCTGTCTGTGACAAATGAGCTTAACACAAAAACATTTTCAGTTAGACGGTTGAAATTAGGTATACAGTAATTTCACGAAATTCGCAGATTTTTATCAAATTTTAAGTAAAATTTGCTCAGGAAGTCACTCTGTCCGGCTGTTCAAATATATGTTAATACAATAATAAAAAAACGAAGGGAGCTATAGAAATGAAATTTAGTATTTTTACATATGTAATATCTATAGCGTAGACATCTGCCAAAGTTGAACCCAAATCCAATAATGTGTTGACCGTCTGTCGGTCCGTATTTTCAAAAACAAGTCAATGTGATACTTTAAAAACTCAGTAAATTAAATATATCAAATTTCATATGGGATTTTGTGACTACAAGTGCAGTTTATTATCAAATTTTTAACTGATGGAGCAAAATGCTTCTAAAACATAAATTCGATTTTTGGATACTATTAATGCATGATTTTTCGGCAAATAACTCACTAAGGTACTCACGATCGATTCAATAAAGATACTAAATTCATGTCAAAAGATAAAATGTCAGAACTATAATACGCCAATACCATGTAAGACTTTCTCTGGCTTTATATGTGTATTAGAGAGTGCGTATGAAAGTATATGGGGGGGGGCTACTCCCATTGGTTTAGAAATTGCTTCAAAGCTTATTTTGAGATTGAGAAACAATAGTCTTGAATATACATTAACACATTTTACCAGTGCAGATATCTTCATAATATTTTTATTCATCCCCTCACTTCATTCTATATTTTAATAAGAAAATGTAATTAATAATTTTAAGAAAAAAATATTCTTTACACTTCGCAATTTTGGATTTGGATGAAATGTTGTGCTCGGAGGAAGTTCTGCGAATTATTTTCATTCAGAAATCGTTTGAATGCCATTTTCGTTTTGAAATATTAGAAATAATTCAATGTCAAATTAACAATTTCTTTATTTCATGCTTCTTGGAATTCTGGAAGAACCATGAACCAGAAAACCATTTTTGTAAGAATAATTATATATCAATATATAAGGAATGACATCTGACTAAAATTTAAAGATACTTATTAAAAACAAAGTTAAGATAGAATTTCTCTCTTTTACTCTCTCAGCTTCCCCATTCGTTTTAAATTAAAATACAAAAATATATCCCATTCTATCTTGCCAGGAAGATTTCTTTGACGCCTGTCTACCTCATTTTGAGAACCAATTCTCCCGCTTTGTTGCCATTCTCAGATGGAAAATTCTGTCTTTCATTTCGGAATATAAAATAGCAAGTGAGGTGTTAAAATAACAGATGCAATGTGGCGTGGAATATTTTAAGAAAATATTCTTCGATTCTTTAATAACAAACACTCTTTGAATTGAAGCAAAGCTATTATTCTTACAGATACAGGCTTATTGTTATAAATTAAATTCAGCTATGCGTAAGAAATAACAATATCTACGTTATAAATTTCAAATGTAAGAAATATGTATCCGTAATTCTGTTTATAATATATGAAGGCATTCTTTTATATTAAGGAAAGATTATTATATCATTTTAGAAAGCTATCAGTTAAGATATCCAATTAGGCTATAAACAAATTTGGATAAAAATTCGCATTTTTTTTTAATTTTTAAAAACATAAGTACGTTTTTGTCTCTAATGAGATCTTTATTTTGTATCTATGCCAATTAGAAGTCATGATATAGCAAAATGTTGATATGTACGGAATGCTTATTTATATTTAAAAACTTTCAATGTATTTTTTGAAGAATGTGTTTTTTTTCATAATTCTGCTTTACGAGTACCATCATATTTAAAAAAAATCAAGATATCTTTATGAAATTTTTAAATAATGCTCATTACGTTATGCCAAAAGTAAAGAATTATGAATTTGACACTGAATGGTCTAGAAGTGAATCTGATTGTTTAATGTAAGTATTGTTGAAAAAAAAATCCAAATTTTCATATATTACGCATACAAATTTTATTTTTGAGTATAATTCTTAGATAATAGCTGCACTGTCTGATATGTGAAACATGTTATGTTACAAAGAACAATGAAAGGCTGGAAAACTTTTTTTTCTCTAGAACAATCCTAGTTTTTGTATAAATACTATCATTTATATCAAAATATGCTTTTTCTTCAAAAGCTGCATTCATATTTAAAATAATTTCATTCTTTTTCATCATTTTATTTTTATATTAATAAAAAAAATTCCTATAAACATGATAATATTTGTTTGAGTTTTTTGTAAAGATCCCCTCCGAACCTGATCACATACCTAAAGTTCATTATTATAAGGAGATTATTTTTAAATTGGCTTTCCGACTTATCGACTCATTTTAAAATATTATACAAACATTTATTCTTTGCCTATTGAGTTCAATAGGTACAATTTTAAAGTAAACATAGGTACTTTTTTAAAGTAACAAAGTGTGTGTCTATATATAGTGAAAATACAAAACTATTTCTACAGGAATGGTCTTGAACAACCTTTCTAAACCTTCTGAAATGATAAAACAAATTAAGGAAATTTAAATGTTTTGATTGAAGACTATTTGAAGGAAAGACTTTTTACTAGATTGCACAGGGAAAATTCTTATTTTGGAAACTTCTGTGAAATTCCTTTTCCGTTCTTTTCAATGAAAAAAATTATACTTTTTGTAATTATTCAAAAAATATCTACCTTTCAACTTGGATAATTTAAATTTGTCTTTACATTCAGGGTAACTAAGAATTTTAAATAAAGAAAACAATACTCTATAATATTTCAAGGCCTAAAATTGTTATTTCTTTCGAGAATTTCTCCTAATCATAAAAAAATAATGAATGAAAAAAAAACCAATGCAGAAAATAAATAAAACTTTTCATTTCATTTAACTCGAAGAAATTCTGTCTCATCCGGTTTGAGACAACGCTCACTAATTCTGCCAGACTGTCGCGTTGAAGCATTTACAATACAAGCCGAAATGCGGAAACATATATACGCAAGTAAATTTCACGCACTACAGAAATAGCGGAATGCTAAAACTATTTTAATTCTACGTTTATATATATATATTGTACATAATATATCAAAAAAGCATAATTAATGAAATCGCAGCCATCTGAAAGTCAACAAATGAAGCGCCGTCGAATTAATACATCATTTGGCATCCAGAACTGAATAGCCTAATGTAGACAAATATTCATAAAAAATCAATCTGACAGTGAGATCTTTCTTTAGCTTGCTCTTTCTTTAGCTAATTACGTTATGCCAAAAATTATTAATATACATATGGAATGATCAGTATGTGTAAGCACAACACAAAGCTATGAAAGAACTTCTCAAGACTAAACATAATCTTGTCCCCATCTTTATAATGCGAGTACCACTAGCGATATTCACGTTTGAAAAGATTATTTCACGAGAAGTGAAACGCGTGATGTTCTTACTTGATACAAAATTTCTATCAAAATTCAAACTCTTGCAACTGTAATAAAGGATTTGCTGAAAATAAAAAGAGGAAATAAAAACTTGTAATAAATAGGTTCCGCTCGAAATAAATGATAGCAGACTTTTATCCAAAGAGCAAGACAGAAGTTGAAAAATTGGAATGACAACCTTATTGAAAATTGGACAGTTGGAAGAAAATATTATAGAGCAAGACAAATAATTGAAAAACAAACAAGATTCTGCAAGAATGGTAAAAGGAAATGAAGATAAATTGCTTGAATAAGCTCATGTGAAAAATGAAATTTCGTCCCATTTTTTTTAACAACAAAAATAGATTATATACTTTTTTTTTGAACAAGAACCTGTAGGATATATGGTTTTAATTGCACCTAAAACGTCTTTTGTAATACTACAAGTTTAAGGTGACAAGATGAATGGATGATACTACATCCTACTTTTTTTTGCTAATTTTAAGCTTGACTTTGCCAAATCCTGCTTAAAATTTTATGACATGTAAAAATAATTATACTTTTATCATTTTTTTGTTTATAACTTTTTTTAACAATCGTAATATACAAATAACATACAAGGAGGAATTAAGTCATTATTTCAATTTTCTCTTTCTGTACATCCCTTCTATTAATGCATTTTTTTTAATTTAACATTACTGATTCCCATTTTATACTTCAATCTGAACAAAATGCAAATATTTACATAATAACTCCTGGATTGTGAATTAATTTTTAAATTGATGATTCTCATCTCTGCGAGGTTAACTAATAATATAAACTATCATTAAGTGTTTTTCTATTTATGACATATATAAAAAGAAAATATTGTAATCATTAAAAAAATTGAACCGAGATTATAAAGAATGAAAGTAATTCGACCTCACTGAATCCGTGAAAACATTTTTTTTATTTAATTTTTTTTGCGATCACGATAACAGGAAGAAATTTTGAAGTAGGCGTATATAAAATACACATGTGGCATCATAACAAAATGTGCAAATTTTATCAAAATTTGAACAATACCCTTAGACAGGAAGTGTGTCTGCAAGTCGAATTGCAAATGAACATGTTAGCTATAAAACGTAAAATATTAATAAATGAAATTTGGTAATTTTTTTTATCTAAAGTATAGATCCATTTTAAAGTTCGAATTAAATTTATCAAGGGATTGTTTAATTGTCTGTCGGTCTGCAAATTCGCATACATGCAAACGCAATGACATAGCAAAAGAAAATTTGTCATCATATTTATATGTAGTTCTGTGAAAACTCTAGACTGAAAAAAGATATCTAGAATACGTATTTTCTTTTCTTCACTAGACGATGAAGTACAAAATGCTGATATTCGGGGCTCTGAAAATAAATAAGTGAAGTTAAGTCTTTCTTATTAGATATGAGAGAAAATTTCAGGGAAACTAATCCCTCTGGTTTTAATTGAATGTTTTAAAAATATTTTATTATCTTTCTTTCCTTATACTCACATACAAAACTACTTCTTGTCAATGTATTTAATTTATTAATAAAATTAATCTATGTTAAAGATTATAAGGAATAGTCCTCTCACTGATTGCCACCGACTTTTTTTGGCTTTAAATAAAAGGTTCTGAAGTCGCTTACAAATTTATATGTAAATTTTATAAAGTTTTCTTTTGCAGAATTCTTTTACCTCATTTTTAATGAAAAGTTTCAGTCAAGTTTCGCAGTTTTTATGGTACTGAAATTTCCAATATGTGCCATTTGTTTTATCATTTTTTTTTCCTTCTTTCAGATAAACAGATGAAAAACCACTTTTGTAATGTTTTGAATTGTGTAAGCTCTAATATCTCCCACCTTTCCCAATTCATGTTTAGAAAAGTCTGCTACTTTGCTATTAATTTTCATAGTTATTTCATCTCAATTTATTATTTCCATTGACAGGGTGGAATCATCCTTTCGAAATAACAAAATTTAGAAATGTAAAAGAATATATAAGGTTTGTATATTTTTTAATCTTTATACACATATTTTACTGAGATTCTTAAGCATGAAATCACCTGATATTAATATTTCCTGTTTCTTTTAGGAGATTCACATAAATCTATATATCCATAGTATTTCATCTGACATCTATATTAAACAGAACCAGGAAGACATATTTTGAATATTAACAGAATATTTTAAATATAATGTTAACAATGTGGAATACTTTTAGTAAATGACAATATGCGTGAATAAAAATTCTGTGAAAAGTTATAAAAGACACATGTTAGATAAAGAACTTACATATTTGGGATGTAGTTATTTCTTAGTTAATAGTTACACAAAAAGAATTTTTTTTTTAATTTAAGAATTTTAATTAAGAATCTATAGAATTTTCAAAGTTTTTTTTCCTCGTAAATTTCAGAGTAATGTCTCATTAAAACGTTTTCCTTCCACATTAAAATTAAAACAATTAACTTTATAGTAATATTAATTATATTTTTATGTAATTTTTCTCTAGTTTTAATAGAAACTTCAAAATGTATAATGTATATTTTAAAATAATGCTCCATAAAAGTTTTAATTATTTTATTAATTGCATTTATACTTAAATGCGAGGTAATTACTGTAAAGAATGTTTTTGTGTACAATATCGAGATTATAATTATAATATTTTATTTTTTAAACAATTCAAAGATATCATATATCAATCTGTTTAAAAATAATATGACGATACCACGTTTATAGTCTGAAGATAAGAATCTTATAATAATAAGATTTTTTTTGTCTACCACTTTTGAAGTTTTTTTTCCCCTTTGCTAAAATCTCATGTATCCAATAAGAAATTTTTAATGTTTTTTTTTTTTTTTTACTTATCATAGCAATTTTTTTGAAGGAACACGGGAATCTTTCTTTGGTGCTAGCTTATATTTTAAATAGTGATCATTTCATCACTATGCATTTGAAATACATCCTAAATTTCTAAAATTCCATGCATCATCATCCCTTCTAAATTTCTATGTATCACCAAAGTGAGTCCATTTTACCCAAAAAGTTTCAATTTTCATAAATCCATTTTTAGAAAATCCTTGCTTAAATCAGATTACCATCTTGAGATTACTGATTTTCGAAATAGAAAGTGGAACAGCCAGGGCCCATCCAAATATCTCCCAAATTTATATTTGTCCTTTAACATTCAGACAATCTTTCCTTCTTCTGAATATTAAGATTTGACCATTTGAAATATCTTAAAACCTCCATTTAGGGTTTAAACATTTTATTCTCTGAAATTTTAATTTTTAAATTTAATCAACTTAGAGATTTTGATGTACACAAGTAAAAATTTAGTAAAATCATATATACATATTTAAAAGTAGTTTTCATGACACATTACAACAAAATAATTACAAAATTATTGTGCATAGAAAAGAGAGTAAGGTATTAGTAAAAAACAATGAGGTAATTTCCTTTCCGAAATTCAATTTTCTCCTTGCAAACAATATTCGAAATAAATTCCAGCTAACATGTTTCATTCCATGATTAAATTAAAACTCTACTGCTTGTAAATGGAAAAACAAATTTCTGAAAATTAATATTTATTTCCTGAATTCTTACCATTCTTAAGTAAAGAAGAAAAACCTACATTTCAATAATACACATTTCTTGTACAAACTGTTTCGCTCGACAAAATAGAACTAGAACTTGAAGACAGAATGTGATGAAGACAGAACATGAAAAATAACTTACAATTACAAATATATTTTTGAGGGATTATTTTCATTTTACATCGTATGCAAAGGAAATTCTAAGTTGGAAAATTCTGTCCTTGTGAAAAGTCTGAATCAAATAATATCTGTAGGTATGCTAAAAACTTTGATGAAAACTTTTTATACAAAATCTTTTCTAATGAGAAAATTATTCCTAATCCCTTCTTTGAAATAACTTATTTCTCAAATTTCTTGGTGCAGTTTTGCCAAGTTTCACTCTTGCGCCACTAAAATTTATATCCGTCCATTCATCTCAAGTTTCTTACACAATTTTTAACTTTAGAGCAAAGAATTTAAGATCATTAAAACATTCCATCGATGAAATTATTCAAAAATTTTTTCCGGGTTTTGCTTTCATTTACAATAACTTCAATATTTTATCCTTGAAACGGGAGATAATTAAGATTCAAAACTTGGAAATAAGTTTCGAGTTTCAAATTACCTAACAATTCCCATTTTCCCTCACATATTAAGAAGTTAGTGTGAAGTTTGAGAGCATAGTAAAATAGAGTGAAATTTCTGGAGCATATAAAAAATTTCTCCCAGACCAAACATACAAGGTTTTATTTATCGGATCATAGCAAATATATAACATTCCCCATTCAAATTAGCAAATATATAGTATTCCCCATCCACCTGACCTTATCATTTATCAGGAACCACAGAATTTGCTTTCAGGCGATTATATACTCTTTTGTGTCAGTATTTTCCGATATCCAAAGCTGCTCCTGATACAGAAGCATCATTTAATAGGAGTGTAAGATTCTTAACAGTCCTTTTGGAAGAAAGAAAGAAAACGTCATTTGAGACCTATGAGGTCACTTTGAAATTTCTTTATTACAATATCACAGTAGGCAATTAGTAATAAAACACTATTTGAAATTTGGTCAGAAGTAGAAGATGATTTTAATTGCACTAAAAAAGGGAGCATTTCGCATTTTATTACCATTTTCAACATCCTACCTTTGTGAAACTGGATTTTCTGCTGTGGCTACTTTGAAGACAAAATATAGATCTCAGCAGAATTGAGAGTTGCTATTTCTAATATTAAGCCGTCCTTCGAAAAATTTGCTCTTCAAGACAGACCCCAGGAAGTCATTAATAACTATTAAATTGGTTTTAATTTAGTAAGTTGTTTTACTTTAATAAGTTATTAAATATGTCGAAATGTATTTTGTTTTCTATGTGTATGTATGCTTTCCTTTCAGTCAGTTAATCAATTTTTTTAAATAATATTTTCTCTTGGATATTCTCGCCCCCCCCCCTCTATTATGCTCGCGCCCCCCTAGAGGGGCGTGAACCACAGGTTGAGAATTGCTGGTGTTAGAGTAATATAATGGTGAAATTTAAATGGAATTCGACCTGTTTAGTCGGTTGATTTAGAATGTCCTGTTGGGGCTCAAATAATTCATGAAGTGTATTAGAAAGACGAATGAAAAACATAGATTAAATTTCATAGTGAATTGATACCAGTTTCAAGAAATTTCGAAAAAGATATTCAAATTGTCAAGGCATAACTAATTAAATGATGGCAAATCTCTATTTCAATATTGAAGAATTTTGAATAAAAGCAATTAACAATACAATTTGTGAATTAAGAAACTATGTACTTCTTTATTCGATTAATTTCATCACCATCTATTAGAAACAGATTCCTTACACGTATGATTATATTCCCTTTTGTAGGTTTTCTGTCCTTAACCAATGCATACTCCTCTCATTTACAAAGATAAATTTTTAACAATTGTTTTTGGAGGATAACATTCAGCATAGATCGTGAGAGATGGACTTTTCTATTTTGATTGTCATATTAGGACTTTCAGAGTGCTGGAGGGGTTGAATATCGAATTTAAATGCAACTCGGCCTTGCTCGTTGGATATGTTGAAAAGACTTGAAGTTTTAAAAAATATATCCAAGGTCGAGATATTGTTGCACAATATCGTACAATATTGTACGATATAGTATTATTCAATATTTAACAATATTGCAAATATTTTTAATATCATACATTTAAAATAATATATGTGTGCTATTGGTATTCATGCGTTTAATTTAGCATTTAATTTTAATGGATTATATTAAATAAGCTATGTACACTAGATGCTGAAAAGGTACATTTTCTTACTAAATGGTATTGATTTTAAGAAGACAAGTGATACATTAATACAAGAATTTTGCCTACATTAATAATTGCAAAATCTTTTAAATATTAAAACTGTAAAATAAAATGAAGCAAATTGAGATATTTCTAAAAGAACGATTCCATAATAATAATCATAGTTTCCTGTTTATTATGAAAAACATTATACTATCTATTTTTAAGTCTTATTTAAAATGTTAGTTTAATTCGGAGCTTTTTTAACAAATTGCTAAAATTTCATAGATTTCTAAATAGAAATCTATTTTAATTTTCGATATCATTTCGATTTTAATTTAACAAATATCAGCTAGACTTGTGAGCATTGTAATTAGAACTGTCATTCGTCACTACGGATTGTTTTGACAGTTTATAAAAATCAAAACTCAAGGCATTTAAATAATTCAATGCAAGAACAAAAGTGCAGTCTTTTATGAAATTAATTAATTCAAAAACACAGAACAGTGTTTGTAGTCAGTTTATTCCATATCGAAGGGAATTTCAAAATGAAACTTGATATTCACAACTTCAAAGACATACACAATTAATTGATCGGAAATTCTCAACTAAAGCGAAGGGAAAAGTTTGAAACAAATTAACTTGTATAATTAATTTGTGGATTTAAAAATTATATTTTACGGAATACTTCCAATTATATCGCATACAAACAAAAAATAAAAGAATCATTTGTATTATTAAGCACTTTCCATTTTTCTATTGACTTCTGTTCTTTTTTCCTTCACTTTTAGCATCATAAACTTTTTAATAAAACAAAATACTTTCTGGAATGAATTTTTAATTAATAAAACAAAACTATGGCTTAAAGCTCGCACTTTTTTTTTTATCGTACTGAGCAACAGTTTTCAATATTCATATAGGAAAATTGAGGAAGATATTTGGAATCTGATCTTTAACTTAATAGTGATCAATACTTTCTTTTGTTAGTTGAAAATATGCATCATATCACGCAATTTCCTCATTAATGTAAAACAGTTAATTGTTATCTTCTTGCAGAAGGTAAAGAGAATTATTTTTAGGTGCAAAAAATATATTCTTAATTTTACACTCTTTCAAGCATTAATGGCAAAAAGAGTCGATTTTTCTATTATTTATTTTCATACAAACTATGGATTTAGAACATGGACAATTAGGCATGTCGTTTTAGAACCATTCTATGCTACAAGTTTTTAAAGAAAAGAAAACTGAGAAAAGTTTTTGAAATTTATTTAGATTAACGATATTCTGTTCATGAAGAATTGAAGAGAATCTCTTTGTGAATTTAACTATGGGTGCAGGAATATGGGTTAATGTTTTGTTATTTTAATGTCGTAATATTTACGATAGATAATAAGTTTTGAATACAAGGAACTTCCTTAATGATTTAAGACAATTAATATAGATAGGTGATATGTCATTTCGTTATCGCAAATATTACATAAGATATGTTTATCTGATCATAGAGAGCACAATATATATTTGGCTATTCAAGAGAAAAAGTAACTATGCAAATATAATTGAACAATGTTTTTATGTGGATATGCACAAATACAACTAAAGAATGTTTTAAGCAATGACGGTATGTTTTTGAAAGGCAAATGATATTTTGAATAGAAAAAAAAATGACCTTTTATTTATTGAGATATGTCGTAATTCTATAACAAATAGAATAGCTTGGAATATTTTTTTTTAGATGGAGTCTTTCTTTATATTCGAAATATAATTAGTATAAATGAATAATTTTATTGCTTATAATTTTGTTCTCGTAAAATTAACATCTTTCATAACAATTGCATGAATATAAAATTTAATAGATTCATTATGACTTGGTTTCCTTTAAATTTTTTTTCCAATTTATAATTTTTAACTTTGTTATATTTCATAAATTTTGAAAAAGAAAGCATCTTCTTACTAGTGAAATATTTACACGTTTTTTTTTTTACTTTCTTATTTAAATTCCATTTTAGAATTTATCTAAATATTTATAATTTATTACTTTTCTGTGCAAATACACTGCATTATTATGACTTTTTTTTCTCAAATGAACTATCAATACAAACTGTTTTTTTTTATGGGACTGAAATTTATTATGAATGTGTAAATCAATTTCAGTTCTGATAATTTTATCAACAGCTAAAATGAATGCAAATTTATAATTTCACATTTTATTATATAATAATGCGAGAGAAAAAAGTTTACAAAGTTCCATCATCATAAGCCTGAAATTTATAAGTTTAAAAGAAATAAAATAAACCTCACAGTAATAATTAACGAATTAACAATCAACAAACCAGATAATAATGTTGCAAAATTTAGTACTTCAGACAAAAATTAAATAGAAATGGACGAGAAAATGCAGGGAAATAATATTTTGTTCAATTTAAAAGTATTTTAATTATTTCTAATTGTATTTAAACATCATTTGCATGCCCACTGCGCTCGGTAATGATTTTAAATCACTGGAAATTGTCAAATGTTAGTGGTAAGAGCGATTTGTTTTTGTCTAAAAAAGTATGCTGAAATCTGACAAACAGGAAGATTAGGACTTAATAAATATTGTGTAAGATCAGAGGAAAAAACTATTTATGTATGATTGGAGCTAAAACAGTTATAAAAATGCATTTAAAACAATTGGTAAAAACACATTGCTTGAACAAAATCAAAATTTTTTAAAAACCAACACAACAATAAAAATTTGGATTCAGAATAAAAGTCATGGGAAAGTTGATATGTAGGTGCAAAATGTCTAAAACGCTTCAGAAAAGAAAATCCAAGTATAGAGATATAGACAAAAGGTACAGTGTATCATAAAAGAGACAGCCCCTGAAAGTCTTACAAACTTTTATTAAAGTGTTCATTTTTTTTAATATTTTTTTACTATTCGCTTTTAATGAAGCTGGTCGCATATATGAAAACAAAACTATAATTATTTCAAGCTCTCACATAATGTCAGCATAAACTTTGGCTTAAAACATTTATTAACTAAACAATTAGTATTAGACCGAATAAATTAGAATTAACAAAAATGTTTCATCCGACATTAGCACTAAGAAACCTTTTCGTAAATTCGACGCTTTCATCACACTAAAACAAAAGAATCATCAATCTTTTCAGTTGAAGAAGAAAAGGAAGCAAGTGCTGAAAGCGCTTTCAAAAGGCTTGCATTTCTAAGGTAATGCAAAAGTGTGGCAATTAACTGCGTGTTGAAACAACCCGGTTAACTTAATGAGGTTTGAAACGCCCCCAAGGGAGGCTCTTGCAAAATTCTTATTAAAAACTGCTTGTTTATTCTAGGCGCACATTTTAAGCTGTTTAAAGATGATTGCGTTAGACAGGGAAGTTAAGCTGGATAAAAGAGGAAAAAGGATTTATATCAACGAATTGTTGAAATTGTTGAACTAAAACAATAGCTTATAAATCAATTAGATACTTAAAGGCTGAATGAATTATAGATCTTTTTTACAGTGCAATTATATAATTTAAATTCTAACTGAATTTCTATTGAAAAGAGAAGCAATGCCTCCACGTTTTGAATGAAAGAAAATTTTCTATAGTTGAACCAAGTCTTGAAGCTTGCCTTTTCTAACCCCCAGCTGATTCACTGGGAGTATTAATTGTATTTAATTTCAGCTAAATATCTTATGCATAGTTGTTTACGATTCTCTCAAAAGGATATTTTAAGAGTAAGAAGCTTTTTAATTTCATAGCCTTACACTTGTTTCACTGAGTAGATGAACCTTTCTATTTAGTCATGTCCCACGATATTGTACGTGATATTGAAAAAGGCTCATCAGGCTGCTGTTACTTCATTTTCTTATTTCTCATATAAACTGCGCAGATATAAAGCAGAATAATTTTTTTAGCTTTCTGAAATGGAACAAATTAGTTATATAAAGTTATCAGGGGCTTATTTGAAATATAGCAAACATCTTAAATGTTATAATATTTTGATGTTCAATATTTCATGGAATAATGAAAATGATTTATATTTTATTATTGTAAATTATAAAAAAAGCAATTCTGAAAAAGTTTCTAATTTAGGAATCATGTGGCATATAACTTTAAATCATTAAAAATACGATATTTTAAATTTTTGAATTTTAAATTCAAAAATTATTTTTAGGATTAAAAATTATTTTCGTGCAATAGACACCATAATAGACTTGCAATATACCTATTCAAGACTTTATCGTTGAAAATGACAAAATAATAAAAACAAAATTTTTTTTAATGTAAAATTTTTTTAAAAATATTTTTAATAAATTAATATATTTCTTAATTTAGTAAAAAAAAATTGAAAATAAGTTTTCAAAAACTTTGCAAAATTTCGAAGTTACATTTTTCAAAAAACAATTTCCGAAATTTTTTGAGGTGTGCATTTTTACTTTCAAAATGTATTTGCACCAAATCTAATAGATTTAAATTAAATTGTCTATTGTATTGTGCCCCAACAAACACACATCCATAGACAGTTTAGTATTGCTGCATTATTATTTTCTTTAAACTGTCAGCCTCCAAAAGGTTTTAAAATATCAAATACATATTAACTTGGATTTATTACATCTAGATATCATTGTTTTATTAAATATTCTTAAAGTACTATTACCTTATTAATCTGAAAAATTAATTAGACAAATTAATTTTGCTCAGATAAACTTTTTCAAGCTCAAGGTATTCAAAATAATCATGTACAAGTGTATTTTTTAAAAATCTTTTAAAGGTTAGAATATACTTAAATCTCTCAAAGAAAGAACACATTCCATCGAATATTTAGATAACTTATTAATAATTAAATCACTTGAGACCAATTATATCTCAAAATAAATTCCAGTTCATCACATCATAAAAGGAGCATCAAAATTTTTTTAACTCAGAATATAAGATATTTTATTCATGCTAAAACCTCAGAAGTCTGCCCGAAGTGACACTTTATGATAAAATTATATATATGTGGAATTTTGATTTAATGCTTACTAAACGAATACATCAAATATACAAATGAATAAGTGATCGGTTAATTCTATATTTAATATTTCTCCCGTTTATTATTAATTAATCCCAAGATACCAATTATATCTCAAAATAAATCAACTCCGATTCATATATTTATAAAAAATGCAACTAAAGGCAGCTACTCGTGCAAATATATCACATTCTTGACGCTGAAAGACACTGATCAAACAAATTTTATGTATATTGAATTATTTTGAACTGAAAAAATAAATATTTGTATATTTCCTAATCTATTTTTAGTATTTACAAAAGTATATTGTTACGAAATTTCCGGGGTTCGTTTGGATAGAGGAAGTTATATGGTGTGAAGAACGCTCAATCACCAGACGGCAGTAGAAAATAAAACAACGACGTTCATTTACACGAAGACACACAGGACTGCACAAAGACGACAGCTATATACAGCACAGAAGACGATTATCTTCAGCTGAGACGTGCAGCTACATCAGCAGCAGCATATAATAAGACAGACAGTAGCGCACAGCTTAGTTCGGCACTAGCTTCACTCCGTCGCTGCTCCGCTTATCTCTGGAAGGCCAGTTTTTTTACTGTCGATTCCGACTACTCTTCGACACCACTGGTCCACGATTCAATTCACCACAACCCCCCCCCCCGACAGCTGCAGCTCCTTTTATAGGTCTCAGAAGGCGGGGCTAGAAGCCTCTGAACCAATCAGGAACGTTCGAGGTGTAACTCGGTTCCCACTGGACGGATCGGGAAAATTCTCGATGTTTCGGATATAATCTATTTTGGCGCCAAAGTCGCCAAGTTTGTCACCAAGCTCTGGGATCTCCTATGGAACCCACTATGCTGGGAAGCCGCATCAAGGATTCGTAACAATATTATAAATGCGAAAGAATAGAAGACCCTATTAGCATAAAATATTGTACACTGCCTTCATGTCAATATCTTCTACATAATATTGTGCGATATTCTGAATACCGGCCGACATCGTGTAGATATTGTAACAATGTTTTGGGGCATTTTGTGCTAATAGAGGATAGATTCTATGTTTGTGTTGAGCATATGTTTAATATGCAAATTCTAAAAATTAATTCTTAGTCATTTTTCTTACAAAATGAACAAATAAAAACAAATATTCGGTTACAAAATCTCCTTCTTGAGGTAGAAAAATATTAATATACAGCACTTTAGTCTTTTATAGAATCGGTTAAATCATAAAAAATAAAAATCTGTATTTTCTCGATAGTTTCAACGCTTGCGAAAAAAACAATGTATGCTTTATGTTCCATTTTACATTAAAATATTTTATTAACAATTCCTCTCTAACAGCAGATTACATCTAAAAGTTAATTAATTCACATTCATCTCATTAAAAGACGAATGCCTGTGCATACGATATTTCATTTTTAATTTCTAAAAGCACAATTGTATCGCATCGTTAGACAAACATCTATATAATTTCTAAACCATTTTGATTCATAGAAAACGAATGCATTATGCACATCAAAGAATGAATTGACGTATTTTATTTCCCATTGAAATATTCTCCATTTTCTGACTAATTAATTCTGAGAGACTAATTACATCTCAAAATTAATTAATTTCCATTCATCATATTATAAGGCGATAGAAAAAAAATCCAACCACCGGTTACAGGATAACTTATTCTAAATTAAAACCCCCAAAGCATGTTTAGAATGACATATTCTATCTAGACAGCTAAATTAACCCATTAAATTGCAGAATTGCTCATTTCCTTCAAAATTGGTCATCAGTAGTTAATGGCCTTAGGAGCGGCCATTAATTCACACCATCATTTCACAATAAAGGCGTTTAATTACCACTTTAGTAATCAAATCCGGGATCACCATTCATATTCATGGCAGAAGGATAGTTATGGACCTCCTCAGCAAGAACATTTAGGCATTCCTTTATAATTGACCGCACTGCAAACTGCGTTTTCGAGAAGGTTTCATTGTTTACATACTTCCCTTAATTTGCATATGATATTCATTGCCTGCATTGAATAGTAATGTTTCTGTAGTTGGAGCAGATTATGTTCTCAGTCTGAATGGTTAATTTCCATTTTGGACGTTTTAGCGTATGGAGGATTATTGCCTTAAATGATCGTAGATGTCATTGGCAATTGAAAAATTAGGGACTGAAAGATTCTTTTTTTCAAATGTACTGAAATAGTAAAGATAATTAGTTTTCTAATGACTTGAATAATCGTTGAAGTACTTTGTAAATAGTTTATTCCTCATCAATAAATTGAAAAGTTGTTATGACAATGGTAATGGACTGTGATGGTTGTTATAATAGTTACAGTTGTGGTTCTTTTCCGTTACAGTAGCATTAATTTAAAATTTCGATTTCAGGATTATTTTTTAAGAATTTATTTTAAGATGGAATGATATAGACGCAATAATTGGTTTAATAGCTTGAATAATTGTTGGGGTACTTTGTAAATAAATTATTTATTCGTTGCAACAAGTATTAAAGTTTCTATTTTTACATAGCAACAATTGATTTTAATAACAGTAAAAGTGTCAATTATTAAAAAATACTGCGATTCGAATCATTTTTGATAACTTAAATGTGGAACTAAAAGCTGAAATAGCAGTTTAAAAATTTATTATTTAAATAGTGTGCTTGTTATTTAAGGTAGTATTATTTTATTATAATGTTTTATATTTGAGTAAATTGCTCAGATATTTTAAAATTTATTAGCTGATAAGAAATCAATGGTAATAAAATTTTAATATTCACAGAGATATGCAATGGCTGTTAAAATTAATATGTGTATTTTTTTTTTTTTTTTAGTTTTACAACAGAACTTTAATTTTTTTAAAAATGGTATGAAATTGAAATCATTTATCGTATGTCTCCAACCTAAATTCGAAACATGCAATAACCAAATTACAGATTTTAACAATTAATTCACACTACGATAAAAAGTAAACCAAATATATAGTACTGGAAATGACGAAAAGTTATTCGGTTTGTTTAATGAAACATTTATAACATCACTTTCACATTAAAAGTAATTTCTTCCGATTTGCTTATGATTTCTGTTTCTTAACTGAAGAAAAAAAATATTTCTACACGTATTTTTTCTTGTTTTGTTTTTGTTGATTCTGCTTAAATTTGAAGATTAATGAGATAATTTATTTCACACAAAAGCACTTTTGCTGATTTCGAGCTTTTCTGCAGGGGAAAATATCGAAAAAACATTTCCTAAAGCATAAAACAAAATTATGAATAAAAATAAAGATTTTTTTTTTAAATAAAAAAAAGATAACATTGCATCATCTGATAATTTTATATCATCACATGAATGCACATTTCATACTTAATCAAGTGAAATAATTTGCAGCCAAGTGGCAAAATACAATTTTATATTAAGAATACTAATTGCATTTCGTGGCCAGTGGTTGTAAAAAATTGTACATGCTAGAAATATTAATTAAATATTTTATTTCATTTTCCCTTAACGACTTTCTTAAAAAAATTAAAATTTTGATAGGCATGAAATTCTTACATCTTATGGTGCTTTGTATTGTTCAATTTATTGTGATAAATAAGGGATAAAATATTGTCGCAAATTTTTTTTGTTACTTTTTTATAATTTGAACTTTAACCTAAAGGGAGATTTCTATTGTTTCCCAAGTTAGACTTTACCATAAAAAAATCTTTAGAACAATTTTTAAACAAAAACCTATTAAACATAGGGGAATTAATAGTATCTCCATATACTTATTATTAACAACGGAAAAAAAATCTGGAAGAAATATCTGTCTATATTTAAAACGGTTTAAGTGTTCCAATTCAGCAATAAAATATGTTGTATAAGTAAAATAAAAAAAAAAATGATGAAATTAAAAATTTGTAAATAAAAGATTACAGAAAAGATATTTTTATTTATTTTTTTAATTTTAAGAGGATTCAAAAATCATTTTTGTGCTATGTCACTGACCGGATGTTGTAGCGATCATTCCAATTCTTTCGGAGAGAGCGCGCCAAAGTGTGACGCGTGTTTCATTTCGATTAATCATAAAATGGCATCGAGGTGCTGCAGTATTCCCGCCTCTCGGAGAGTACGGAAGAATACAACGTGAGAGTAGCTCCCAACGACAAAATATGTTTTATCAGATTTTACCAAATGGCTCTGAGACAGCATGGTTGAAAAAGTAACTAATTTTCCGAACTATTTAAAATATTTACAGTAATAACATTTGTAGAATTGTTGAATAGTAACATTTAGAACCATCAAAAATTCAATTGCATTGTATTGATTGCATTTAGGAACTCTATGGTGACTTATGTGCAAGTCCACATAAGTAAGCCTCCGTTTCAAGAGACACAAAAAGAGCAGTAACAGAAAAATAAAAAAAATTGTTATTATTTCACATTGTTTCTATTTAATGCCTTTTTATATAAACAAATTTTATTTTAGAAATATTTATGTGTTTCCAAATATATATTTTGATTTAATAATTTTTTTTTTATATTTCTCACTAAAAAATGAGTCTTTTAGTTGCAATAATTTCATGATTTTATATGGTAATAAAAATAAATCTAATTATAATGGTTTTATTATTTTAGTAAATTTTCGTTTATTTTTTTATGAATTGGAATTGGTTTTCTTCGATGTATTTTATGCCACTTTAATATAGTTTTGAATTATATTTAAGCTTTCAAATATACATTTTATAATTGAAAAGCAACTCCCTTCTCATTAAAAAGTGAATATTTTTAGTGCCACTTATTAGTACTATTTTGTATGATCATGAAATTTATTGAATTCCCACTATGAATGATATATGATCAGCAGAAGGAAAGTTTAAAAGTAATAGAACAATTCAGGAAGGTAAATTAGACGAGTTTGTTTGGAATCGAACATAATTGCATTTTAAAATGGAAAGCTAATTACTGTTCTTTATTTCATCATATGCTGAAAGTAGGTTTGTTGCCAGCTGTAATAGAAGGTGAAAAAGAGAAAAATGTAAAGGTTATGTCCCAAACCACCGTTGTGAAATCGTAATATAAACGCTTGATGGGTATAGACTTCTTTGACCGATATTTGGAATAAAAGTTGGTTTTAAGGTGCATATTGCTGATGCACTTTGAAACCAAAGATTGGCCATTTAGCCAGTATATGAATTTGGCTCCATTTAACTGTTCAGAGTCCAAATTTTAAGAAATGCTTGTTCCTATTGAAATATCACATGACAGTCTCCTAAATTACAAAGGAATTAAAACAGAAAACAGAAGAGGAAAATAGAGTGCATGAGAAACGATGAAAATATACCAACAAGATACAGAGATTTTGTGAACCAACTAACGAAAGAAGTGTAACTAGACAAGTTAGAGTATTTGCTTTGATGTATGGATGACAAAATGTTTCCAAAAGTCAATCGCTAGGCATTCAACTGAAGTATTAGAGTATTATATATAAAATACAATATATATTTGTCTATATGAAGGAAAAGTAGCTTCAAAAATTATCATTCTAAAAAAACGTTATGCGAATCTCACTAATGTTTGCAATCTTATTTTGTACAACAATGTTAACTTTTGGAGATGAATTTCTAGTTTACTCAAAGCTAGCCAGAGCAAACAGCTTGGTATATTAAAATAGGGTTTACTAAAGTTTACTGCATAATAAGTTTACGAATTCTGTGCAACTTAAACGAAACCGACTTCCTAATGATCTAAAGCAATTTTGCAATATGCTAGCTACAGAAGGTTATCAGTTCAAATACTGCTGCTCTCGAAACAGCTGTGTAAAACGAATATATAAGTTGGTAGAAAGTTGTTACAATGTTTCCATCATTGACGAATTCGGAAGGTACGATGGCGCTGTTCCGTTTGAGTTCAGTGAACATGGTAAACTTCCGAAATGAAATTCCTAATTAATTCCCAATTAGTTTAAAGTTCCAAGTTTCTCTCAGTTCTCCACTGTACGCAAAATATTCGAATTTGTTTTTCATATTATTGGCTACTCTCTTTTGGCGATCGGCTCATTGCCAGGATTATTGGTAATGCTGAATTTTAATTAAATTCCTTTTGCATAAATTGTTCATAGTTCCTTCAGCAAGTTGTTTTTAAGCATTAAATCCTGATAAATAGCTATGTATTCTTTTTTAATACCCTTTTATTTATTCTGCTTATGATACATGTGAATATTCCTAACAAAGTCAAATTCCATCAACTTTAAAAGCCAAAAGCGCAATAATGCCATAGGCCCATTTTCTAATTGCAAGCTGTTCTTTCATGAAATTTAAACTTCACTTTCTTATTTCTCATACAAACCTCGAAGATAATAAACAATTCATTAGCTTTAACAAAGTTTCTAATTATTTAAATATATATTTTATATCTTATCTTATTTTCTATTAGTTTATGATTTAAATTAAATTGCAACTTTGAGACAATATAATTACAAAAAATAAAGATTTTTTTTTTCAAAAAATTGTCAAAATTTAGCAAAACTTAGTGCATCAATTGAATGGGCATGGTTAAATGAATAGTTTTAAGAAGAGTAAATACAAAATGCTAAGAATTAAGTATATAAAATTCAATACTCAGATTTGACATGTAAAATAGATACTTATCAAATTTTGACCCAGATTTGACAAACAGTCGACTGGTCTTTGTCATACATGTAAGCTCAATTAATCATAAGTGGAATGATTGGAATCGTATTCGGTATGTTGCCTTGTGATAACTATAGTTGTGTGTTGAATTGTGGTTACAATCACTGGACAAAAATGGCAAGTCCAACATACAAATTTTCGCAGAAGATTCATTAAAAATAATTGATTAAAGTCAAAGATCTCTATTTCGTAACTATCCTTCAATAATGGCATGATATGGACTTTACTCAAGGTTCGTAGTTTTAGGCGGATGAAGTGGGATAAGACCGCTATTGTAGAGTATGCTAGAAGGTTTCGGGGGTCCATACCCACCTGTTAATTGAAATAAACTACTTGTGATCTAAAAAGAGGTTGCGTTTTATAGGGGGGGGGGCATAAAATAATCAAGCATGGAAGAGGGAATACCATTTTTGAATGTATCATATACTTACAATACATTCCAGAACTATCTAGTTCTTCTAACAGTAACATTTGGAAAAGTGAGAGAGAGAAAAAAAGCTGTAGAATTACGACTCCACCATCACCTAAGAGACCAATCTGCACGAATTTTGTTACGAAACGCCGCCATTCCAGGCCGGAAATTTAGGAGAAAAAAAAAAGACATCACATTACCACTTCTAGCAGCTGCAGAAACGCTGGAGAAAAATTGTTCGTAAAATAAATATCACACTTTTCTCAAACACTAAAGACAATCTTTCTTAGCCCACAGCTACGAAAAGAGCCTTTAAAAAACGCCCTGGAAGGAAGAAAAGGAAAGAAAAAAAAACAATAAGTTTTTATCTGCTTGCATTTTTTTTCTTCCATCGAAACTGCTTACGGCAAAAGGGAAAGGACAGCAGTTAAGGTAGTTAAAAAAGAATTTAAGGAAGCAAGTATATTAGACGTTTGTTGTATGATTCCTAACTGTATTCTTCTTAAAGTGTTTTTAACTATTCAACATGATGTTAGCGTATATGATGTTTCTTGAAGCGAGTTTATTCCAGCCTTGTTGTATGATACTTAACTGCATCTTAAAGTGTTTCTAACTGTTTTAAGTAACTTTTTGGAAATGTCATAAGTACCGAGATGCATCATGTTCAAAGAGTTTCTGGTGGTGAGAATTTACGATGCGTTATTTGTTACCGGATTGTCTTTAAAATAAAAGCAAGCATTATCCTAAAATGAAATTTTAAAATAAAAGTAAATACCGAATCTGTTTATCTTGATACAAAAATTAACCGACATAGGATGTAACTTCGCATAGTAAATAAATTTTATTACTACTCATTTAGTTTATTTTATATTCCATATAGTATTGGTCCTTACAAAATTACAGCTGCTTACTAAAAACTATTTTCATTACAAATAATTAAAAGATTTAAAAATGACCTTCAGCACATTGAAATGTTTCCTAAACAAAATGATTAATTTTCATTGTAAATAATTAAAAATAATTTACAATAACAAGAAACATTGAATGTTTTCTAAACAAATTGAATAATTTTCATTAATCTAGATTCAGATTGATAAAAATGAAATAAACTATTTAACTACATTTAAAGCAGAATAACATTTCTGTAGCAAAAATACCTATATTTAATGTAGCATTAAAGTTGCCAGGCAAGAAAAATAAAAGGAATTTAAGTATTCTTTTTCTTTTATAATGGCATTTAAGCAACACAAAATTGTACATTATTAATATTCATGCAGAAATATTGTATATATTTTATTATGAGTAATTTGATATTTTATATGATATTTTAATTTGGATTATCTTTTCTAATAATTTAAAGATATAACATACTGGCACGCATTCACTGTTAATTGTAGCAAATAGAGACAAACCGTTTTCAGCAAAAAGCAAAGCTATACATTGTTTTCAGTTTGAAAATAAATACAAACACAGTTTATGTTGTGAAAATATCCTGTAAACTTTAATAGGAATTTTTTTCTTTTCAATAAATAGAAGTAAATTAATTTGAGCATTAGTTTTTTTTCTCAGCTTTTTAAATCATTTGAAACGGTTCTCGTATTCCTTTAAATCTTTAACCTAGAAATTCATTCAAGTGAATAAAATAAAGTATTAGTTGATACTATTTATTTCAAGAACAAAGACTAATACTTTTGGACGATTCTACTCCTCAAAGGAATGATATGTTGTAAATAAAATAGAACGCCTAACCAGAATCCTTTGATAGTTCTATATCTAATAAAGTGCCATTAGATTCATTAATTTAACTTTCCCCTCTGCTTTTCCTTTTGAGCCCAATCATTTTTATTTTGTATTTATTGTGTATACGTATTGTATTTATTGTGTAAACGTGTATTTATTGTTCATATGGCAGTTCAATTGTTGCTGTTTATTCGCCATTGTTAAGTTGTATACGGCCGCTGAAAATCTGTATTTACTTCAATTGCTTTATAAATGTAAACATCTCTTTCCACCCTTCGCTTCGCCCCCCCTATTTAAAAGAAATAACTCCTCCTAGAACATTATCTATATTGCATAGGGTTTTCGTACCAGAAAATATTCAGTAAACAATTTAATAAGCACAAAATTAAAGAAATTCCATTTGTGCTATAAAGGAATGTATTACAAGATTTTTATATTACTAAAGGGTAACCACAATCATTATATATGTAGTATCAAACCAGGAGCTATTTACTGAATATTATATGCTGAGATGATGATATTTTTATACAACAATACAGAAAGAATTATGTACATTTGTAGTAGATGCTGCAGTTTTTTTAAGACTAAATTTATTTACACTTTGTCATCTTATATGATACGTAACAAATTAAAATTGTCTAAATTTTTTACTGAAAACACAATATATGAAAATATTAAAAACTACTATTTATTTAGTATGCTCATTCAATAATGAATTAAAAGATTAATAATTGAAAAAACTGTAATAAAAATCAAAAGATTCTTTCGCAGCTGAAAACGTCACATAAATATATAAATTCGCAGAAGAAAATATATTATTACAAAGAAAACAATTACAAAAGCAGGTTTAATAACACATTGTCAAGAAAAATTGTGCATATGAAACATTGCCATTGTCCTGAAAGATCCCTTTTCTTAAGCATTGGGATTTACTTTGATTTCTTTACTTACCTGATCATGGGGAAACATTTTTGATGGCATTTCTTCATACGGAATATTTATTGCAATAATGATGAAAATATATATTAAATTGTTAGAAATATAATAGATAAAAAGGCTATTAAAAAATTGAAACACTATAAATATCAGTGAATTGCATAACTTTACAGAAAACATTATTATGAATTTATTATTACATTTTTTGGATTTATTGTTACATTATTATGAATCTTAGCTTTCTTGCAATGTATAACTCATCACTGAAATGAGATATTCATAGAATTATTGAGAATGCCGAGTGTATTCAAGTAAGTGATTCTCGAATTTTTAGACTTGATAATGAATCTGACAACAAAATTGAAAGTTCTGGAAAATACAAGAATTATGAAGATATCTCTATTAGAAACCAATATCCAATTATTCTTTTTAGGAATTTGGTTCCTTATCGAAAAAACATAAGAATGTGAGACTAAGAAGTGTTAGTAGAGGGGATTTTTTGGAGTGTTGATCACAAACTTCTTGAAATAAGAGCCTCAATGAATAAGTTTATAGGAGTTAAAGCTCCCTTTTATTAAGAAAACCGAATGTGTTTGACTTAACGACCATCATACTCCGTTATTCTTCTGATAAGCATGTTCCGTTCATTCTTGTTTTTTATAATAATCATGTTCTGTTGATTTTTGTTTTTATGATAACAAATTCTATATATTGGTTATCATAAAAAAATACTAACGTGGTGCATATGATATATTTTATGAAGAGTTAAATATAATCTAAATTCAATTCAGATTTCAAATACGTTAAAATATATTCATGTTATATCTTTTACCTAACATTTTGTAACAATTACCATGGTCTTTAAAATAATAATTCGATATATATAAAAAAGCGAATCAATATGTTGTCGTAGTATATATCTTGGTCCTTTCAGTAAATAAATCAATTGAAAACAATTAAAAGTAATAGTTTTTCTAGCCTTTATGTAAGCATCATGATTTCAGTAACAACTTCATGATTTTATATTATGAAAATGTACTCAGCTAACTTTTTCTATAATATTTTGAAATCCTCATCAGGCTATTCTTACAAATAATATCATAATCGTTTTAAAAACTCAGTATTCCCTCACATATATCTTAAATATAAATCAATCAATCATAAACCTTTGAAAAGATAAGTATTTTATATATATTTTTTTATTATATTTAGAAAAGAACATGTAAAGTAGCGAAACAGGAATTCATGTCAGTTTTTATAAAACTACGTTACATGATTTTATAAAACTAATTTATCTTGAATTAGAGGGCCCGGAGAGTCCTTCATACACTTTCCAAATTGAATAAAAGTTTTGGACCCAATGCCACAAATACTAGTTAAAGAAAGTTCCATTGGGATTTAAAAAAGAAACAGAACTAAATCCAAGAATTCAAACCGAGTTAACTATTCCATACTAAACAAATTGTTTTATAAGAAAACCCTGTCAGTTCGGAAAGAGGAAGTTTAGATTTGAATGTTTTTTAAATTTAATTCTCGACTAAAAAAGAACTTTTTTTGCTTAAATAAATATTTGGATATTTAATGCCACACTCAAAATATTACATTTAATTTGAAGATATGATTGTATATTTTCATATTCAAAATGGAAAGAGGATGTAAAATCTAATTTTGATAATCGAATAAAAAGTTCGAAAAAACTATTTTTATTAAGTTAACTGCATTTAAAAAAATGAGAAACGATAGTAAATGGTGGAATTTTCATGTTTAATCTTAAGTATAGAATCGATTAAGATTCTAATTTATTTATTTTTGAAATATCAATAATGCATATTTGGGACATACGTTTTACATTACAGTGATATGATAAGTTGGAGAATTCAAAAATCCTGTGAACAAATCAGAGGGCAAAAGAAGATTTCATTTGTCTGGAAACTTAATTCAAGAAATTTTCACTTCCTGTAATTGGAAAAAAGGCAATAGAAACCAGTGGTTGTGGTCTCCCTAAAACTTTCTCGCATACTCTCTAACAAAGGTGCAATCCCTAAAAACGCTTTGCATGGCATTAACATACAATATTGGCGAGATATTAACTTTTGGCTCGAAGTTAACATTTTTATTGAATTTATCGTGTCATCCTTGGCGAGTTATTTGGCGATTAATCCTTGACTTGTGGTTAATAGTATCCGAAAATCGAGTTTCTGTTTTAAATGGTTTTTCCTAACTGCTTGAAACAGATACTTGGCGTAATATGACACTTATAATCACAAAATCACATATCAAATTTGATATATGTAAGTCATTGCTTTTACATGTTTCTGAAAGTAAAGACCGACAGACGGTCAACCCGTAGTTGGATTTGAGTTATCGTTTTCGCATGTTTGTTAAAGTGTAGACCAACTGACATGTAATAAGTCGTTGGATTTGACTTAAAACTTAATATGTGTCTAGACTATAGATTTTGATTCTGTGTATCGAATTTTATCTATCAAGGTCTCACCGTTTTGTGTTTATCGTGATAAATTATATTCGAATAGCCAGACAGACGGACTTCTTCTTCTTAGCGGATTTTCTTGAAATTTTGATTGAAATATTCAAATTTGGTATAAAGGTTTTATACCAAATTTCATCTGTCTAGATCAAAGCGTTTTTGAGTTCTTTTTCACAGATAGACGAACATTTTCCTAAAATGTGCTTTTCGAACACAAGGAGGTCTAAAACGTAGAGTTGCGTCAAAAATCGAGTTTGTATTTTGAGTCGATTATTACTTTCTCTATATATGCATACGTGAAAGTAAAGAAAGGGAATTCATCTAATGAAACTTTTTAATAAATTGTTACATGTATTATAAAGTGCAATAGGGAATTGCATGTTGAAAGTCAGCTTTCAGTATTTAATTTCTAAATAATTGCTGTTGTTGAACAAGCTTCGATACAAATATTTATCTTGTGATGAGAGGCAATTCACTAATAATGAATTATCTTCCTAATTAGTAAATAAATATTTCAATCTCCCATAATGACTCGCTTTTCTTTTCAGCTGAATGGAGTATCTACTTTTCTACAACACAAACCTCGCAGGTTTGCACAAATACAAATTACTCTAATTATCGTGTTTACAAGAAAAAATGGGTAAATGATTGTGCGAACTATTGTTCAGGAGAACAAAGATATGAAGGTGTTTTATAAAACTTTGGTTATTAAAACAGATTTACTGAAAATAATAATTTATTAGCAGAAATATAGACGTTAAGATAAATTAACATTTCTGAAATTTTTTTCTGTTACTAGGGCATTATTTATGAAAAATATATATGGACAAAAACTAATAGTTTATAGTAATGACTAACGTTTCAAGAAGTCAACACATGGGCATTGTAATATTGTGTTGAAATTATTCATTATGGATAGTAATTTTATCACAACATTACAATATCCTGGGAATTTAAAAATATTAAAGGAAAATTAAGAAAAAGAGTTCTAACTTTTAACCAACAGTTTGAAGATTCTTTGAACTTTTGTGGGTTGTTGTTGTTTTCTTACTCAGAATTTGGATAGTAAATGAGCATAACAGCCAGTCACAATAATCTTTGTTTATACGGTTTAGTTCTGTAATAACGGGTCGATTAACTGTAATCAAAAAAGGAAGGCATGAATGGTCAACTTTTCAAAAAATATCGAATACGCGTTTCTTGTTATCAGAATGATCACCTTGAAAAATTCATTTTGAAGAATTTATGCAGTGATAAAAATCATGTTAGAATCGCTACTTTTTATAGTTTTACTTCTAATAATTAATCTTTAGGATATCAACTAGTAACTCGAAATTTTTAGGCAGAAAAAAACTCTATACATGTCCTCTATGTTTAAAAATGTTAATTAAATAATTTAAAATTTAATTAATAAGTTAATTTATTTAAAATAACTGAAAATAAATCACTGATTTATATCTATGACACCCTTAAAGGTAATTATTATTAGATTATAAGTTCTTAAATTCTTTAACTTTCTTTCAAATTCTTAAGGGTAATTCCTGTTAGACGGATTATGTATTATAAAGCATAATCCTTAAGTACTCATTAATTTGTCTGCGTTGGGAAATACTAAAATCTTCACACAATTATTTATTAGTTTGGTTAGTTATACTACTAGAGTATTGTATTTAAATAGTTAAAGGAGATAATCGAGTTAATTTGGAATTTTTTGGTACTTAAAGTGATTAAAAAGTATCTTTCTATTTCAGTGAGAAAATTTAAAAAAAAAAAAAAACGCCATTGGCTTTAGCATTAAGCCTCATGCTTATTATTTTTTTTTCATGATAATCTTCTAAGGCATATTCAGTTAACATTTTAAGTCTTTTAAGCTTGATAAATTTTTAAATTGTTTTCAAGAAATTTGATTTGATTGCATTGGATTTTCAAAAAGATTTGTTCAAATATTATGTATTAAACATATTCTTAAAATAATAAGCTGCGGGGGCTTTTCCTTCCAATAAATAAATTCTGCAATCTTGTGTAAAGAGAATTTTTAAGATTATTAAACCTTTTTCTTATAATATGAAACCAAACTTTCCTTTTTAATGAAGTTCCTTTTAAATTAAAAAAAATTATGAGTATATTCATAGATTTTAATTGGATGCTCTAAAATTTATTGATCAAATTGTCGAAAAACTCCATTTAACTTCCAATTTTCCCTTCTTTTAAAAAAAGAAAACATCTCTTTAACCCCAATCTTGGAAATTCGATTCATTATTCTTTGAGGTTCTTTTTCTAAAACTTTAAACTAGCATATTCTATAAAAGGACGAAATTCAAATTTTCTCATTTTCCCCCTCGTTATCAGAAGTGCTTATTTCTGAGTTCTAATTATTTTACTTGGAAGAGGACACCAGAAACTTTCGGTTAATACTACATTTTATGATAATTTTCCCAATTCGGGAAAAAGAATTCTAAAGAGATTTAACTACAGATTTTAATTTCTTGAGAAATATTGAGAAAAAAAAACCCAATAATTTCGGCACTTTTTACTTCATTTTACCCAAAACATTCCATTTTCTAATTTTAATTATGTGAATATTCACGTTTAAATAGTCTCCCAATTTTTTTTTTCTGTAGGTTTCGACAAATTATTGAATTTTCTTTTTCAAAAAAGCATAGAAAACTCACTCTAGAATTATCATCCAAAGCTTAATTCGATTAAAGATTAGTGACATTACGTATATAAACATTAGAAGCACATTACACTTCAAATTGATTGCTTTGATTTTATCTGTTAAACATTCGATGGTTCTATTTTGTGGCGTAAAAATAAACTTTGTAAAACATCTAATAAATAGATATGATAGTTTAATAATAAAAATCTGCAGTTCTAAAAAGATGTGGTTGATAGTTTTGAGATTTAATTCAGTTCATGACAATGATTAGACTGGAAGGATTTGTTAAACGTATGCTCAGCTTGAAACAACAAACCTTATGCAGTTGGTGCTGAGTCTAACTCCTGATCTGTAAGCAACATAGCCAGCATAAGGATTTTTTTTCAGCTGTGGAATCTCATTTGCAGCAAGTAATGAAGTCACTGATTCATATTCACCATTACGCCTTAATAAATTATTTTGGTTGATTCATCTTGACGGTAAACGATCCAATATTAATTTTAGTTATATTTATGACCTATTTTGAAAAACAAAGGTTATTTTGGTTGAAACTTCAAAATTTTGAGTTGCAATTCAAATGATGAGGACGATGCCCGACTCTGATTTCTAGTTTCAAATATTGTTACTATTGAAATTAAATTTATGCTCGACGTATTTAACGCGCAATAGGATTGTTTACATTGTGGATAATGGAAGAATAGCCATTTTAAAAAAGGTACTGGGTTAGAAATGTCAACATCAAAGTTAAAAGGAAAATGGAAAAAGCCTTTTGGTTCATGTTCTGTAAATATAAGTATATCGAGCATTTGAGCTTTGCTTAGGTGCAACAATCTATTACAAACCTTTGATTGGAATGAAATTTTAACGCACTCAGACAATCTCATTATGTTTCATTTATTACCAGGTCCTTTCAGGCTAATTTTTTTTTATCAAGATAATAGTTAATTTTAAAAAAAATGATTTTTCATACAGTTTTCTCATAACTGGTAACGCTAGTTACATAAAGAAATTATCTTTATAAAAGTAAAAATGAATTATTATATGTAACTAAATACATTTTCCGATTAATTTTGCGTTTTAAAGAGTACATTTAATATGTCATCACTTCAAAATGCGTCTGTAATCAATATCTAACTCAAACCGAATCAAATTTGTTGCAACGTTTTCTTTTATGGCCACTTTTCGGATTAACATATATTATGCAAACAATTTGATTATCAAAAGTGATTATAATCACAGGTAATAACTTATAACATTGCATTTATAGAACGAGAACGAGGTCTTACTCTTCATGAAACAGTTCTCGAATCGGAGAAAATATAGATTGACAAATAAAATTTTATGTTCGAAGTATATTCTGTTTAAAATTAAATCCGTGAAATAAGGAAATTAAAGCCATGTTATAAGGATATTATACCTGGTAAGTAAAAACTAACTCCGATATTCATATGTTGTTATACGTTTGTATAGCGTACATCAAGTACATATTGGAATTGGATGTTGGCAATAAGAATTCGTAAAATGGCTTTTAATTCAACGATGACCATTGGGTATGAAGGCATCTTAATCTCATATAACCACATTGTTAGTTTATTGAATGACATTTGTGAACAAAGGGTTTTAAATCATTGATATCCTTTGGATATAGAGGCAATACCTGCCATGCAATTATATCAGTCGGTTAATCTCAATAACGGCAATGATGCAGGTCTACAAGTCATTGATGTTGGCTGGACATGTGGAAATTACCCCATCAAAATGTAATCACATGGGTGGATTAGTCACAACAGCAGCACTGATGCGAGGCTTCGAATAATTTGTGGTAACTGGATATGAAAGCACGTGAACTACAATATACACAAACACTGGTGGAATATTCAGTAATATATAATTGTTACCTTAGCTTTCAAGACACGTTGACAGCATTCGGAGTGATTTCTTATTGTATACAATTATAGAAGACAGTATTTGCATCTATTCTAATAAATATGATTTGGTCTGGTCCACCTCACGACGCCCCGCCTAAACGAAAAGGTCTAAGATCTTGTAGGTCACAGGGAGGAAACCATTATTTACTTTTTGAAAGGCTTTATTTATTGAAAGGCATTTTTTTTATTTATTAATAGGCATCGGATTGTTTACTATTTAATTTAAATATTTTATTTTAATCAAAAAAATAAAAACATTTTCTTGTTAACCCTTTAAAGGGCAATTTTTTTCTAGTCATATTATGTTAAAATATTTCTAGGTTTGAAATTAGAATAAGAAAAGGGATTAATTTAGCTAATTAGATAAATTTAATTTGATTAATTAATTTGGTTAATTAATAATTAAGTAACAAATCAAGACACCTCATTTTGTCTGAGATAAAGAACTGAAGCATCTAAGTTTCTGACTTACTAAAAAAAATTGTCAGAACTTATGCCAACCTACATAATTTCATACAAAAGTTGATAAATTTGTTGGGAAGCATGCTTCCCACGGTCCTACAAAGGGTTAAAAGAGTCCTATAGCATTCTCTTGTTAAAAGAAAATGATATAGGAAATTAGTTATGAAATGCATGACCGTTTTTTTTTTGTTTGTGCTGCAAGAAAAGGAGCACGTATTTAATATCCTCAATGGTTCTGAATCCAAAATTTGACTATAACGGTTTTGAACTATTTAACATCAAATGAATACAGGAACTACCTACTTTCATGGAGAAATCGTAAAATCAAATAATTTCTTATGGTTTTCCTTACATATAAAAATGATAGATATATCATTAAAACCTTGCTTTTTAAATAACGTTGATAGTTAGCATAAGTAAATATGAATGAAAACATATTCCGCTATAGACAGACTTCGAAATAATCTGACACTTGAAGCTATATTTGATAAAGAATGTATCCACTAAAGAAGAAATGTGAGAAATAGGTAGTTATCACACTATTATAAAACCTTTGAATATATTTCAACTTGAAAAAGAAACACAGAATTAAACCAAATTAATGCATGCGAAAGTTCAGACTGAGTATTTATATTTAACAAAGGATAAGTACTTTCCATAAGGATGCTCAGTTATGACACAGATGAAGATAGCATTGTAATATGGTTTTATATTTCAGACGTTTGCTGAAATAGTTCGAAACTCTTCATATACTTTTGATGAAATATATTCTTCTAATTGCGTCATTAAAAATATTTCTTTTAATTATAAAAAATATTACATTTTTGTACAATTTCCATGAATTTTTACATCTATTCGTCTTAAAACGTTTATGAATATTAACTACAGTTATGTTGCATGGAGTTGATGTGCAATCATTTGTTAGGTTTATATGGGTTGCATTCTACCTTTACAAATATTACTGCCCAACACTTTGTTTAATCATAATAATGCCTTCATATTTAAATGGAATTATTATAAAGATTTTCTTGTTTAATATTTCGATAAGGAATTAAAAGTACTATTCTACAATCATACACATTTTCATCTAAATTAGTATTATAACCAAGTATTTGTAGAGCTTGAATTGATTAAGCATTATCAGAAAACCGAATCAGTAAACCAGAAACATTTCGCTTTACATTCGGGGTAAAAGAAAAGCTATTATATAAGCGAGACAAAATGGACAACGATTTCATTAGTTTACAATCAGCTGACTCTGCAGTGACAACAGATTCTAGGTTGCCAAATAATGTGATAAAAATTCATTATCAGTGCTCTACGTTGAAATATCTTTATTATCTGATAAACCAATTAATAATACGTAATACTTTTTTCAAGAAAATAACTATTTTTTGAGAAAAGTAAAAAATACTTTATTCAAAATATGCACATCGCTATCTATATATTTTTTCCACCTGTCCTTGAAATAATGAATGACCTTCTAGAAAATCAGTTACATTTTGATGTGATCTAATCAGCTCAGTAATACTTCGACACCTAAGTACTTGTTGGAATTTCCCTAGAAAAGTGTGTAAGAAAAAGAAAAGTAATAATCCGAAGCTGCTAAATCGGGTGAATACGACGGATGGGGCAAGAGTTCAGAAATAGTGACTTTAGCATCTCACTTTATGACATGAGGCCTTATATTGTTTCAAAATTACTTTTCCATGTCTTGCAGCCTACTCTGGATGTTTTCGATCAGTGAATGGTTTAAATGATCAGTAGTTGATTAATTATTGATAATCCTAATCTTTATTTCAATTGATTTTAGAAGCTCATGGTACACTACTCTTCTCTAAATCCCATCAAATTCAAAGGGTTTTGAATCAGCCATTTGGTATCTTAATTCAACTTACACTCGGGTCTTGCATTAAGTAACGAACACTTAATGCATCTTACGTCACAGTAAGCTTCCATTTAGGAACGATGTTTCTTCTTTTGATTGAACATGAAATACGATTAGTGCTGCACATGCTCTTTATATTGTTTCAAACTAAATATGTTCCATACACAAATACAATATCGTGTTTACTGATAACCGACTGTAGATCAACTACGTTTAGACAGGTACTGTCTAAACCGATTAACAAACCGACATAACATTTGAGATTGTGAACTAACTCTTGTATCCAACGCCATCAAACGGAGAAATAAAATTTTTTTTATCCAATTTACCTAGTAGAAGAATGTTCTGGAAGAAGAATATATGCATTGGAATGAATTTCAATATATTATATATATATATGTTGAAATAAGTTATATGCTAATTGATACAAATACCTTAAAAAGAATCTGAAAGTTTAAATTCATTTATGGTAATTGTATTAAAAAATGTCCAATTCATAGATCTCTGAAACTATTAAAAGAAGTCTCCTCAGTGCAAAATATTTTGCTTTGTTAAAAAAGAAAAAAAAAAAAAAAGACCAAAGCAAAATCATGAGGGGGAAAAATCCAACGTGTAAATAATATTTTAACTCTGAAATTAAGAATTATGCCAATTAAACAAATTTCATAACGGAATTTTAATAAAAATATTTAAATATAAATTGGCAGACGATTATTATATATTAGCAAATTGATTTTTTATGCTATGAATGGATTATCTCTGAAATCTGCTACGATGCCGAAATTTCTGTAGTGCGCGTGATATTTTTCTTTTAAGTCTGCCGTAAGTGGTGCCCTCCAAAAGGTTGCCAACGAATTGTCTATCGTCTCCGAAAGTCAGAACCTGCCAAAAACACCTAAGAACAATAATGAAAATTTTCTTTAACTCCCCATTCTCTGTTAAAGAAGTAATTGGAACATGCAGTGAGAAACTGTAAGAAAGAAGAACCTCAAAGTGACACTGTTCATGTTGCATTTATTAATGTACTATTTTCTGTATTAGCTGTTACGACATCTGTCGTTTTTTCAGTCGTTACTAAACGAATGGTCAACGTTGGTGGCGGCATTTTCCTTCAAACTCTTCCACAACCTGTCAGAAGATGCAACATTAACCCTTATTTAATTAGCGTGTGCTTATAAGGTGCAACTTAAGAAAAAAATTAGATTTCGAATCCGATGATTTTAAAGCTTTTTCGATGTTAAAATGACATTTTTATACCAAAACATCATTTCTGGACATATCATATATTCATTCTTAACAAAAAACTAAATTGGCATTTTACCTTTAAGATTTATGGACATTTTTACATACCAATTACATAATTGCAGATATTTCGCCCTATTACCATATTGCTACAGATTGACTTCAATGCATTTAGCTGTGATAAAGAAAAACGATTCTTTCATATCAATATATCAAAGCAGATCCTTCATCCAATTACCAATCCGCTATAGATTGATAATAGAATTTTTCATGCAAGAAATGCACCTTTCATACCAATATATCAATGCATATCTTTCCCGGACTACCATAGTTCCTTCATATTATATACCAATTCAACCATATGGCTTAAATGCGTAACTTATACTCTAAAAAAGCAATGATCCTTTCCCCCTAATTCATAAATACTGGATTTTATTCTATTACCATATTTCAATAAATCTGGTCTCAACCGAATGAGTTAACATTTTCTATGCCAGAAATGTTAGTAACCGTTAAGAAAGTTTGCTTCGTTTAATATTTGTAGATATTAACATCAATCTAATAGCATCTAAATATAACTTTACAGCAATTCTAAATCGACCTTTTTTTAAAAGCCGAAGAAGAATTTAGAAAAATAAACTTTACTTTCAAGTCATTAACATTTCTCTAATAGTTAATCTTAGTAAAAATTATGACAAACCATTACCGGAAGGAAATTAAATAGGAAGCAATTCGTTTTAATTTTTAAAAACTAGAGCTGGCATCTTATTTAATTTTGCATAGTTATTACCTAGCAATTATTTTCCTTACACTTCCTTTGAATGCGATTCCAGGTGCATGAGCAAAAATGAGTTTTTTCCGGTAAACTGTTTTTCCTTTGCGTTTGCCTAAGATGCCTACTTTAAAAAAAATCTCTATTTCAACAGTTAATTAGGCAATTATTATTTAATGAGCTAATTAAAGAGTGTTTTTTTACTTGAGCAACGTTTTAATCTCAATTTCTTCGTGATACCTTACACGTTTTTGTGCTTAGTTAGAAGTTAATAAAGTATACATCTATTTTCTTGACTGTTCTCTATATTTAAAAACATTAAAATATGTTTAAATTTTTTTTCTTTCGTTATTATTAATTTTTAAGCATTTCAAAAATCCTCGATTCTCTACTGTTAAAAACTTAAAAGCTGACGGTATTTGCAAGTACAAATATAAGACAATGCATAGATGAATTCAGAATATAAGGATTTTTCCTTTGTATACAATATATTATGAGCAGATAAATATAAAATGTAATGGTATTGTTTTGAATAAAAAAATTTTCAAATTTAGGAAATAGCTTTATTGGAATTATGTATGTTTGTGACTAAATATAAACAGTTCAAAACAACTCATACAGCTCAAAAATGCAAGAAGGATAACATTTGTATATTTACTATCAAAATTATAAAGTTCAGTGAAATTTGGCAAAATACTTCCAATGGAAGTCCGTACATCTATTTGAATACAAATACTGCAACTAACTCAGATCTATTTGAATACAAATACTGCAACTAACTCAGATCTATTTGAATACAAATACTGCAACTAACTCAGATCTATTTGAATACAAATACTGCAACTAACTCAGATCTATTTGAATACAAATACTGCAACTAACTCAGATCTATTTGAATACAAATACTGCAACTAACTCAGATCTATTTGAATACAAATACTGCTACTAACTCAGATCTATTTGAAAACAAATACTGCTACTAACTCAGATCTATTTGAAAACAAATACTGCTACTAACTCAGATCTATTTGAAAACAAATACTGCTACTAACTCAGATCTATTTGAAAACAAATACTGCTACTAACTCAGATCTATTTGAAAACAAATACTGCTACTAACTCAGATCTATTTGAAAACAAATACTGCTACTAACTCAGATCTATTTGAAAACAAATACTGCTACTAACTCAGATCTATTTGAAAACAAATACTGCTACTAACTCAGATCTATTTGAAAACAAATACTGCTACTAACTCAGATCTATTTGAAAACAAATACTGCTACTAACTCAGATCTATTTGAAAACAAATACTGCTACTCAGATCTATTTGAAAACAAATACTGCTACTCAGATCTATTTGAATACAAATACTGCTACTCAGATCTATTTGAATACAAATACTGCAACTCAGATCTATTTGAATACAAATACTGCAACTCAAACTCAAGAGGTATGTAGATAAAATTGAGAAAATGCATATTTCTAAAATTTTAGATTTTTATCATCAGTAGGATTGTCAACAAATGGGTTGTTTATTTTTATTCCTCTTAATATGAATGTTGTAAGTGAAAAGGGAAAATGAATTTCAGCCAAGACCTTTACATGAAAATTTTAAATTCAAATCTAATATGAACTGAAAATCTGCCCAAAGTTCGATTTTTATGATTGTGAATTAAATATACTAGCGTGAAATAAATTTTAATAAACGAAATTTTGGTAACAAAATGACATATGCATATCAAATTCAGACACATTGGTTTAAAAAATTATATAAAAAAACAGACTTAATTCTTTTCACTATACTAGGGAGCTTAACAATACAAAAAAGTGAGAATTTCAGTTATATTAACGTATTATTTGAAAGCAGCACTATGTTTTTTTGGAATGAATTTTGTAATTTTGTGAAATGGTCAGATAACGAGGACGACACCTATTGACATTCTATTCTTCAGCCTTCAAACACACCAACTTTCTCTCACGACGTTATATTTAACATTCATCAGGACCGCGTACACGACGGATTTTTCAAGCGAATCGAATTCAGAACCTCGTGCTAAGGTCTCGCCGAAGCCGAAGCCTTACCACTAAGCCACTTCAGCATCAGAATGCGGAAATACGAAAAAATTGGATGAAAAATACTACTCTTAATGAAGTAAAATTTTACTTCAAATTTAAGAGAGAATCTATTGAACTATTTATTGAATTATAAACCTTTTAACAATAATGTGGCTTTTCTCACTTTTAAATGAAAATTCTTACTCCGAACTATATTAAATTATCTTTATGAGGTTAAAAGATGCTTAATTTCTCAAAATAAATAACAATATTTCTTCTAAAAACATATTTAAGAAATTGTTTTAAAGTAATAAATTTTTAGAAATGGATTTTTTTTATTAGGAAAAAAAATTACATTTGACAGGATATTATGACAAATTATTTATTGTCGACTTGCTGTTCGAATACTATATAATACAATTCCATCATCAATTAACTGTTAGAAAAAGGATATTACATTACAAATAAAATCAAAAAGATTTGAACCAGATAAATATTAGTATCAATTAATTTCGTATCATACTTTATTATCAATTTTTTTTATTTTGTTCAAAGAATACTCAAAACATGAAGCTCCATGTATATATCGTTGAATGGAAAATTATCAGATATATTTTATTTGAGTATTATGCGAATTCACATGACTGGTCCAGATAAATCGTTACAAAAAATGTACAAAAATTAGCGAAACTGCATTCCAATTACAACCAATGACAACGAACAGTAAGCTATTCAGAAGTTTAAGAGCTTTTAAAAGAAGGTGAAATCAGCAATCTAATAGGAAAACTGAATATCTAGGCAGTCATATTTACCCACCCATTTACTTTAATTAGTCAAACAACAGTGGGTAAATTATGATAATTATAGGTTTATATATTCCGCTAGTGAAAAAAAGTTTTCCTTCGAGTTCGCAGGCATTAATTGAAAGAGACAATTTCGTAAACAAGGATTGAAGTAATTTATTTGAAAAAAGAATCATTCAGAATTGAGACTGACTCAGAATAAAAAGAAAATAAAAGCTATTCAAAATTAGTGAAATAGAAGTTTAAATATATCTTCTATGTCTCCGATTTATTCAAATATTTGACATCTCAAAATAAACTTTTACTGACTCGACAATAGCATATACAGTAAGGCAAATCCTATTTTTTAAATTTTTTTTTCAAAAAGTTGCTTAACAGATTTACTTTCCTTTTTATTGCCTTAAATCTATATCTATATCTATAATAAAGCTCAATGTGTGTGTGTGTGTGTGTGTGTGTGTTGGCGCTCTACAGGCAAGGTCATTTGACATACAGCTATCAAATTTGGTACATGTATACCTTAGAGATCGGGAATGTGCACCTGGGGTCCCTTTTTTTGAAATTTTAATTAGAATTTTAATTATTAATTAAAAACTAACTTTCCCGCCAAAAAAATCTTCCATTTTCCCCACCGCCAACTTTTTCGCCAAAATAATCTTCCATTTTCCCCAACGCCAAATGATTTAGGCTTTAGTTCTTTTTTTCTCCCAACAGTAATGAGGCTAGGGTTAAGATTTTTCGGCGGATTATTTCAAACGATTCTGTTTATTTTCTTAATGTTTTATGCATTTAAAATTAAACATTGTTAATTAATCCATGTTTCAGATTCATTCTGAAGTACTTTTGAATTAAAATAACACAGAATAAAGGAAATTAAAAATGTATAATCTGCATAGCGTTACCCCAACTGGCGTAGAAAAATTCACGCATTTGCGTTACCGTAATTGGCGAAGAAAATTCACGCATGCGCATTCTGTTCCGATTGTTGCCATGTCAACCATTATCAAACGACGATTTAAATTATTTTTAGATTAGTTGCATGCTTTTGTAAGTAAATTGTATTTATGTTAGTTATATATTTTTTGTATATGCTTATAGTTTTAAGTACATCGTTTTTTAAGTAGTTTTTTTTAACCTGTTTTCAATGATTTAAATTAATTTTATGTTAGTTGCATGCTTTTGTAATTAAATTGTATTTATGTTAGTTATATATATTTTTTGTATATGCTTATAGTTTTAAGTGCATCGTTTTTTAAGTAGTTTTTTTAAACCTGTTTTCGACCGATTATTTTAAACGATTCATTTTATTTTCTTAGTGTTTGATGCATTTAAAATGAAACATTGTTAATGAATCGATCTGTTCATGATGAATCTGAGAAATTTTGTTGACAAATTCTTGAGATAATACATAAATTAAGAAAGATATTCTTTAGTGCCCATAAAGTTTAAACGCTCAGTGACTATTATCAGTAATCATATTATTAAAAAAAATGCTTTGTTTCAGTAAAAAATATTATTATATTAATTGCAGATTAATCATTTACACTTTAATTTAATGTAAAGCATAAATTCTAAGGGAGCTGACAGAAAATTAGAGATATACAGATTACGTTATGACTGAAGGTCTTTATAATATTATGAGTGAATTGAAATTTCGAAATATTTTAATGAAGCTATTAAAGTAGGAATTACATAAAGTATTTAAGTATTAAAATTTTAACGAGCATTAAGATTGGCGAACCGGCTGGTCGCCAAAGGCGGCTAGTATAGAAATAATTTAATCCCAGAATATTCGTTTCCGAGATTATTCAGACTCTAATTTAACGCTATACAAAATGCTTTTAAAAATTCACTGTTATTAGGGTACTTAAAAAAAACTCGTTCTTTTTCAATAGTTTCATTTTTAACTCTTAAATAGCATTGTGCAATACTTATTGTTTTTTAGTATTTCATTTAAATCTTAGTTAAAATTCTCTTGTACAGAGAAATCTTATGGAATAAAAATGTATTTAAATAAATCGATACACTCTTCAGTTCTATGAATATTAAAATTGCATAATGTTCTGGAGAATATACGAATGTATGAATTTGAAAGTTGTGACAAAAACGAAACTTTAATTGCAATATTTTATTATTTTAAATACAGAAATACGTTAATTACAGGAAATTCGTTTCCGCCATGATTCAAGCTCTAATTTTGAGCTATACGAACAGTTTTCGAAAAACCCCTTTTACAAGGACCATCAAAATGAGATTTTTTTATTTTCAATATTTTTTTTATTTCTCACTTCTTTAAAAACAGTGTGGCATACTTTTTTATTCAGTGGTATTTCATTTAAGCCTTAGTTAAAATTTCCTCGCATAAAAAGCAATATTATAGAATAAAGATTAATTTAAATCAATTTAATTTTGAGAAAAATGGAATTGTATAATGTCATTAAAAATATATAAATGTATAAACTTGAAAACTGTGACGCTAAAAAAAGAACTATAACTTTTTTTTTTAAATTTTAACTTTAAAAATCCAGTTTTTTCACAGTACGTCATTGATATATGTTTAAATTCATTTCATGAGAAAAACTATATTACACTATTAATTAATTAAATAATATTTAATGAGCTAATTAGCATATTTTTTGAAACATGATATCTTAAATTCTAATTTGTACATACACACAATTCTAGTTGGAAATTATGCCTAATATTAGTCTTCATGTTGTCTGCCTCAATCAAGTTATAAAAATATATAATTTTTTTAATCATTTTTTTCATGAACGATGGATAGAAAAAACGAAATTTTTCAGTAATTTTAACTTTTAAATAACTATTAAAATTTATTTCTATAAATATAATTTTGATTCAGGCAGAAATCATCCACTGTTTCATACAGATTATTTTGATATATAAATAATTGTATTTGGTTCATTTCTTGTTGAGTTATGATTGTTTGAATGAAGCGATTGAATGAGAATGATTGTTTGACGAATATTTAAACTCAAATAATAGAAAAAAAATTTCAGATAAACTATAACTACACTATCAAGTCATATACTCATTTTGCCCAAACCATTGTTTTATTCTGCTTTTTTCCCGCATTTTTAAATCGATAAATAGTATTAATTACTACAAATTGCTCTTTAAAGCAAAAAAATTCAAATAAAATCTAACAATTCCATTAAATAGCATTGATTACAACAAATTGTTCTTAAAGGAAATTTAAATTAAAATATCAAAAAATATTCTTATAAATTCTAACCAACTCCACTATCAAGACAGATACTCATTTTATCCAAACCATTATCTTTAATTCTACTTTTTTTTTTCGAATCTTTAAATAAAGTCGGTTACAACAAACTGCTCTTCAAGATTATTTAATCTCAAATATCAAATAAATAAATAAATTCTAAACAACTCCACTATCAAGTCAGATACTAATTTTGCACAAAGCAATATTTTTTTATTCTACTTTTTCTGACATCTTTAAATTAATAATCTTGATAACAATAAATTGTTCTTAAAGATCATTTAATCTCGGATATCAAAATAAAAAATTAACTCCAAACAACTCAACAAACTGCTCTTCGAGATCACTTAAACTCAAACATCAAAACAAATTCAAATAAACTAAGCAACTCCACTACCAAGTCAAACACTCATTTTATACAAACCAATACCTTCACTTCTACTTTTTTCCCCCTCGCATCTTTAAAATTGATAAATAACGTCGATTACAACAAACTGCTCTTCGAGATAATTTAAACTCAAAAAAATGAATAAAAAATATGCGAACATAGTAGTTTTATCTGAATACTCAGCATATTTTCTGATAATCTCCGGAAGGCATTTATACGACCAACTCCACGTCTGGATAATGCCGCATCAAAAATTCATGTATTCCATCTCATAAGCAGCAGCTAAATTCCTCATGGTGGCTTCCCCAAATTGAGCAAGGACGAATATTGCAGCAAAAGTAAGAGACCGGCGCATTTACCAAATGAAACGCATAAACCACAAATCGATAAACCATTACTTAGGGTGGTGCGTCTTCTGATATTTCAAGATGTCGATAAACAAGGACAGTGCAATGGAAAAATCAACACTTTTTCTCCTCCAGCATTTGATTTAAAAAGTTTCTTTTTATCGGAAGTTATAATGAATGAGTTTAGAAGGAGATTAATGGTTTTGTTTGGGAGAAGATTGTAATATAATGATCTCGGTTTTGAGTTGTTATCGATCCGACACTTGCGATTAAATAAGAAATGACTGTATATGTCTAAAAGATGAAGTATTTTTTAAAATCTTAGCACAGTTATATAACAATTTAAAATGGACGAATTGAATTTTAATTCTATTTTTTTCTGGTATATTGGTCTTGGAAATATTTTAACTTAAAATAGGGATGAATTATTTTAGAAAGGTTTGAAAGCTTTATGATGATGAATATTCTAATAATTTTGATCGTCGTTTCGAAAACAATTTTCTCCGGCAGCATTTGGGTTTTAAGTTTCTTTTTTCTAATCGAAAGTTATAATGAATGTGTTTAGAAGGAGATTAATGGTTTTGCTTTGCGGAATTTAGAGTTATTGTGATATAATGATTTCGGTTTCAATCATTATCGATCCGACACTTGCGTGTTTAAATCAGAAAGAGTATTAGTATTTTTTAAGTTAAATAAATATACTTAAGAATTTACAAAGGAGAATTGAATTTTTATGTTATATTTAACATTTACATTATTCTTGAAATATTTAATTTAAACTAATGATATAGTTCAGAAAGATAAGAAGTCTTATGGAGCTGAATATTTTAATCATCTTGACTTTAATTTTTTTTAAATCTTATGTTCAAAACGTTTTTTTTTTCCCATAAGCATTTGATTTGAAAATTTTTCATCTAAAGTTCTAAGTAATAAGCTATGAAGGAAATTGTTTTCTTATTGAAAAATTTAAAGTGATTCTAATATGATATCGGTTTAAGACATTATTGATCTAACATTTGTGATTAAATACAAAATATATACTTATCTTCAGAAAGTAGAAATTTCTAAAATTTAACCCACTTATATATAATGATTTGCAAAGAATGAATAGATTTTTAATATTATATTGGTTTTGAAACATTGTAATTTAAAGTAATGAAGATATATTTTGAAAAAATATATCTTTATTACTTTAAATTATAATAAAGTGATACAATAAAGTAATGAAGCCGATAAAATGCATGCTGATTATTAGTAGAAATGCATGCTTTTTTTATTTAAGATAATTTATTTAATATTTGTAAAAATGTAACATTTAATAACGAATTCTTCATTTATTTTCTGACTACCTTCCAAGATTTCTCCCGATATATAAAAAAGAATGATATTTTCAGAAGTTAAATATCTAATTGATTAATTTGAATTAAGTTTTAATTTCAAGTAGAGGCTTCATTACAGTGAATTTAAAAGAATAAAAACTGAATGCAATTTTCTAAAATATTCATAGAATACTATAAGATATGTACAAAAACACAAAAATTTTTTTTAAGAACAACCTTTTATTAAAGTATTGTAAATTATTAAAAATATGTTTTATAAAAAAAAAATTAATGTTTCCCCGATATAAGGAAATTAAATGAATAGCATAATAATATCCCTATTATTCATTTAAAATCAAAAGTACATAATAAAAATGACTGAAATTTGAATTGAGCAATATTATTTCTATATCTAAAACCTATTGATAATTTTATAGCTTCGAATTCTGCAATAAAAGTACATCATTTTATTATACATTTTTCAATATATTCGCCTTTATTTTTATACAAGATAGTTGAATTTCATTTGTCCACGAGAACTATAGAAATCGATAACTCTGTTTTAAAACGAAAAAAATATATATATACAAAGATTTTAATCTTTCCAAAATAGAGGAATTTTAATGCTTACCTTATTTGTTTCGCACTGGTCATCACTTTTGAAAAAGAAGTTCAAGCATTTGCTTCGGCTGGGTTTGTTCCATGAATACTAGCACTATGTTGTCCGTTATAGCTAAACTAACAACTTTTACGTTTGCACTTTCATAAAAGTTTCTTTTACTAAATGTAATCATCTCCTTTCATTGTTTCTTTCACCTCTGTTTGGCAAAATACACTCTCCCATACGCATTCGCAAAAGAGGTTTTCAGAATCTCAGAGTAAACAGTACACATAACACTCTCTTCTTAATACATAAAATCATAATGGACTACAATATGATTTTGAATCTGCGAAACTAAATTAAAGCAGTTCAAGAGAAAGAAATGACTCAGGATTTATGATATTCATAAAACGGTTAATTATTTTTTCGAACCTCTTATTATCAAACAGTTTTTTCAACCATAAATTTCTTCAACAACTGTTTTTGTTTTCATTATGGGAAAATAAAATTTAACTAGAATAAAAGTAGTATGCAAAGAGATGCAGCAATAATGGTGGCTTTACACTCGGCCAGTTATAAGATGCCCAGTAGGCAGTAATGGCTGTCTTATAACTGGCCGAGTGTAAACCCACCTTTATTTTTACTCGTCAAACAAGAACTTAAATTTAAAGTAGTATAAGATCAGTGCAAATAATGAACTGCATATCGTTTTTCAGCTTAACAAATTCCTTGAAATCATAACTATGCAAACTTACCCGAATCAAAAGTTCAGTTAGGAGTGCATGTTGTCCTGGAGTATTTTAATCACTTTCTTGTTTCGTGAGCTCTTCTTCTGATTTATTGTGCTGTTTCATGTATCACCACTGTCAAACAACCACCATCCGCCATTCCAATACATAAAAAAGTTTTAAAAACAAGTCAACTAAAAATAATAGGATTGAACTTGTTTGTATGTCGGCCTGGGGTTTCGTAAACACAAATGAGATTTTCTTAAGATGACCCATTGCAAATGTTTGAAATCAGATTACTTTCAGACAGTTGAAATGAGACATTTCTTTCTTTTCGAACGGTTATCATGTGCCATTTTAGTGTATAAAAATGTATGTCATCATGAGTCTTCTAAAAATATTAGGGCCATACTAATTTGTATGTAGTCTTGGAGTATTTTAGACATGAGTGAGATGTTCTTAAGTCTTTGTATTATGAAACTATGTGGAGTAAACTTTTATGTATTCCCATCATCATATATCATAAATAAAACTATATATATCTAAAAATCTTTTCATGGTGAACAATCATTACGATTATAGTGTTTTAATGCCTAAGATTCATCTTTGAGATAGATGGGCTAAGTATTTAAGATCTGAAATAAGTAAATAAGCGGAATATTCGAACACTTTTCAAAAATCTTTTCATGGTGAACAATCATTACGATTATAGTGTTTTAGTGCCTAAGATTCATCTTTGAGAGAGATGGGCTAAGTATTTAAGATCTGAAATAAGTAAATAAGCGTAATATTCGAACACTTTTCAAAAATCTTTTCATGGTGAACAATCATTACGATTATAGTGTTTTAGTGCCTAAGATTCATCTTTGAGAGAGATGGGCTAAGTATTTAAGATCTGAAATAAGTAAATAAGCGTAATATTCGAACACTTTTCAAAAATCTTTTCATGGTGAACAATCATTACGATTATAGTGTTTTAGTGCCTAATATTCATCTTTGAGAGAGATGGGCTAAGTATTTAAGATCTGAAATAAGTAAATAAGCGTAATATTTGAACAATTTTCAAAAATTTGGAGACGTTTTTGAAAAAATGTAAAACTTATAGAAATGGATTAGGGAACAGTGATGATTAACCCGTGCGCACTGGGGAGGGGACTCATGGTCATCATTCAAGTCGGTGCGTCATTTTGACGTTTTATTTATTTTTCAATTTTTAATGTTAAAAATATCTATAAAGTGTAAAAAGATGTAAATTAACCTTTTGGGGAAATTCAACTTGCAACAATTATATATATTTATTTTTAGAAACAATAAACAAGGCCTTGTATTAGGTGATTATTTTTGCATCAAATTACTTTTCCGAGTGCAAAGAGTTAAATGTCCTTAAGGGTCTCTTTATTGGGCACTGAGATGAAAATAAGTGAAAAACTCAAAAATTGGTAATTTTAACAAATGAGACATAAAAATTATAAATCGATAGCCCTTAATTTAAGATAATGCATTTTTTGAAATTCGCAGATATTGATAATCAAATCAACAATGGAAAAATCAACACATTTTTTTCCATTAAATTTGATTTAATTTGTGTGTGTTGAAAGTTCTAGTAAATGTGTTTTTAAAATTATCAATCGATTAATTCAAGAGAATTTTATAATTAATTTACTTAAATGTTTTAATCCGTTGCGCATTTTTAATGAAAAATTATCTACATCTATTGGTGGTAAATATTTAAACGTAAAATTCGAGAATTTCACACTGAAAAATTAGCTTAGTTTAACTATCTTAATATCTCCTTTGGAAGAAAAATAGGAATCAATTTCAGAGAAGATGTCGTAAATTTAAACCATGAGTAGATAAAGAGGATGTCGTCTTAGTAAACATTTTTTCTCCAGATAACTAATCTTCACTTGAAAAGGGATCTTCAGTATTCGATTACGGATATTGTATTAGCTAAGATTGTTATATATGGTAGATGTTTTAAAGAATTCGGTTTCAAAACAAGGATCTACCGATTCTGAGGATATCGGATGCAATATTACTCTCAGACCTCAGTTTCTTTTGATGAATGGAAAGTTGAAATCTAGTTTAATGTGCTTAATTGCCTCATCATAAATGTTATCGCTACCGTATCGTCAATCAAGATTGTTGACCAGATAAATAATATTTTAAAACAGTTATTGCCAGCCACCTTTATTTTTGACTTCAGTCATTTTTTCATTGCTGACATCCTTGGCCAAATGAAGAAGAATCCTAAACCAGATTACAGTGGAATGGGATTTTAATGGCACAGTAGTCTTGTAATTGTAGTTATATTAACGTCCCGTTATAAGGCAACACTAGGGCTATTTTGGGACGGACCTATTGATTTTGAACCATGGTCAGATGACGAGGACGACATCTGAGCTGGTAACACCCTCTCCACACCACACCAGAGGGAGGACGTTTGACATGACGGATTTAACGTGCAACAGACCCCCTTACACGACGGTTCTCTGATGGAATCGGGTCTCGAACCTGAAATCCTACGGCTCACAAATCGAGACCTTATCACCAGGCCACTGAGGCATTTTTTAATTTTATAACTTGAAATTTAGTTTGGGATTTATTTTATTATATTTAGTGTCTATTTGTAAGATATTCGAGGAATATTTGGAAACCATCATTTGAAGTTTCGAGCTGCACCAGATGACAAAGAACTTCAACAGATAATCATTCTTGGACTTCTTACACCAATCTTTTATAAATAATATATAATTTCTATCGTATCGTCCAACTCAGATATACATCAAATCTGTGAGAAGAAAAATCATATCTGTGAGACGCCAATTTCTAATTTTCTTATTTTAAAACAAATGTTTGCCTGCAAGTGAAAATGGCTAAGCTTACAAGAAAAGATATCTCATATATTTGTTTTTATTTAGATAGTATATACATAGTTTTATTTTGTACAATTTATATGTTAAGCAAGAATATGGAAAATCCTTACCAAATATAGATAAGAAAAATCTCATTATTCTTTGAAGTACGTTTACGTTTGCAGTATTCAAATAAATTATATAAAATCTGTTTTTGTAAAGAATATGAAGTAGAAACAAATCAAAGATTGTTTCATACTCTCAGTGCATTTTAGTAATGAAAAAAGTGAAATAAATCTTCTTTGTTTGGAAAATAAAATATCCGCTACTATGAGATACTGGGATAAGCAGCGTCTCTCAAATAGTAACCTTTGTATCAAAATACAATAGTTTTTGATTTTCAGACAATGGTTTGAAGAGGTTCAGAGTTATTTTCCCATCTTATATGTTTATTATCATAACTCATCTTATATGTTTATTATCATAACATGAAAACAAAGTGCGTTTAGAATGCTCTACAGGAAACCATTGAACTTGGAGCAATCAGATATAAATTTTTTAGATAGTTGAATACTTATTAAGAGAGGTTTCTCGAGAGTTTGGAAATTTTTTAATTAATTAGATGTCATTAAAATTGTGAATGTTCCTTAATAAAATTGGAGTATATTACCAGATAAAAATAATTTCTCCGTTAATTTGAAATGAACAAATAGCTTACAAATCATATAAATTTTATTTCATTGCTATTTGTTCTTTGATTTAATATATATATATATACTAGCCGCCTTTGGCGACCAGCCGGTTCGCCAATCTTAATGTTCGTTAAAATTTTAATAATTAAATATTTTATGCAATTCCAACTTTAATAGATTCTTCAGCAAAATATTTTAAAACTTCAAATTTTGATAGTCATATAATTCTCTCATAATATTATAAAGGCCTTCAGTCATAACGTGATATGTATCTCTCTAATTTTCTGTTACCCCTCGTAGAATTTATGCTTTAAATTAAAGTGTAAAGGATTAATCTGCAATTAATATAATAATATTTTTTACTGAAACAAAGCATTTTTTTAATAATATGATTACTGATAATAGAGTCACTGAGCGTTTAAACTTTATGGGCACTAAAGAATATCTTTCTTAATTTATGTAATATCTCAAGAATTTGTCAACAAAATTTTCTCAGATTCATCATGAACGGATCGATTCATTAACAATGTTTCATTTTAAATGCATCAAACACTAAGAAAATAAAATGAATCGTTTAAAATAATCGGTCGAAAACAGGTTTAAAAAAACTACTTAAAAAACGATGTACTTAAAACTATAAGCATATATAAAAAATATATAACTAACATAAATACAATTTAATTACAAAAGCATGCAACTAACATAAAATTAATTTAAATCATTGAAAACAGGTTAAAAAAAACTACTTAAAAAACGATGTACTTAAAACTATAAGCATATACAAAAAATATATAACTAACATAAATACAATTTACTTACAAAAGCATGCAACTAATCTAAAAATAATTTAAATCGTCGTTTGATAATGGTTGACATGGCAACAATCGGAACAGAATGCGCATGCGTGAATTTTCTTCGCCAATTACGGTAACGCAAATGCGTGAATTTTTCTACGCCAGTTGGGGTAACGCTATGCAGATTATACATTTTTAATTTCCTTTATTCTGTGTTATTTTAATTCAAAATTACTTCAGAATGAATCTGAAACATGGATTAATTAACAATGTTTAATTTTAAATGCATAAAACATTAAGAAAATAAACAGAATCGTTTGAAATAATCCGCCGAAAAATCTTAACCCTAGCCTCATTACTGTTGGGAGAAAAAAAGAACTAAAGCCTAAATCATTTGGCGTTGGGGAAAATGGAAGATTATTTTGGCGAAAAAGTTGGCGGTGGGGAAAATGGAAGATTTTTTTGGCGGGAAAGTTAGTTTTTAATTAATAATTAAAATTCTAATTAAAATTTCAAAAAAAGGGACCCCAGGTGCACATTCCCGACCTCTAAGGTATACATGTACAAAATTTCGTAGCTGTATGTCAAATGACCTGGCCTGTAGAGCGCCAACACACACACACACACACACACACATTGAGCTTTATTATAAGTATAGATATAGATATATAAGGATTAATTTCATGCACAATTCGCAACTTTCTTCTCTTGACAGCAACGAAATAACAGAATTAAGAACATTTAAATGTGTCAATGCTAAATGCCCTAAACACCCATTCAACGGAATTATAAATATGTGCCGTAAATGCATCGATATCACTCAGAAAATTCCTTCTTTATCCATAAACATGATCGATTGAATGCTCGAAGCTCGTGCTTTGTTCAAAAGTTATGCTCACTGAGATGGGTATAAGGAAGAGATGTGCTCTGAGAACTCTCCAAAGCAATCATATAAATGAATAACAGCCTTCAATTAAGCTGGGTCTCTTTTGTATATAAATCCCTTAAGAACATGGGCTATCATTGGGATTTTTGAGGGAGATAGGAAATTTTTCTTATGTTATGTTTTAAGAGAAACTCGGAAGTTCCAATATTCTGTGGCAACTGAACACGACTGATCTTGTGAAAGAGTCATTTAAATAGCTCTCGTGTAACGAAACAGAAACAAATGCTTGATGTTTCATTTATCAGTAATTAATCCTTTATTTTAAAACATTTTATATTGTTTTCAGGTAATAATGGATTTAGATTAATATAATTTCTGAATCAATCATTATAAATGCAAGGGATGTTCAAATGAAAAGGTACGAAATGACACTGTTTGTATAAATGAAGACTTTATTCAAAGTATACACCATAGGCCTGAGCACAACGATCCCATTGATTAACAAGCCGAAAAATTTCTTTTTCTCAGAATTCCTGTGAGAAACCAGTCCTTCACAGCTTCCTTGAGTTCGCCATTCGAGTTGAAGCGCTTCCCTTTCAAATGTTTTTGTAGGGGATCAAATACAGGAAAATTGCAGGGCGACATGTCCGGGCTGTATAGCGGATGGTCGAGTTGTTCCCACTTGAACTTGGCCATTTCCGCTTGTGTGACCCTGGAGACGCGTGGACGCGAATTATATGGAGCAGAATCACACCTTCCGTGAGTAGCCCTGTCTTTTGTTCTTGATTGACCTAAGTAGGCTTCGGAGTGTCTCACAGTACGCATCGGAGTTAATGGTTCTTTTGTATTCGAGGAATCAGTTCCACGTCAATTGGACGGCGCTCTTTATAAGAGCCTCTGCTCTCTCCCTGTTCTCAGGTTCCCACGCATATTCTGATCTATGCCGGAAACTCCAATCGCATCCCTAGATGTCTCGCTACGTTCTCCCATAGCGGCGTAGGCAAATATATTAACAGTTACGTTGTTACGACGTTTTGTACCTTTTCATTTGAAAATCGTTTGTACTATGATGTCGCGGTGTAAAGGTTCGAGTCTCGAATAATTTTTCTCGTTATTATATTAGGACGTATTATTTTTTTTTATATAAGTACACTGCTTGTACTATTTATTTTATATTTTTATTACTTACACATAAAGTTTTTTTATCCTAAAATAATCGAATTAAGTTTGAGCTAAAATGGCTGATTTTATGTGAAGCTTTGGAAATAACATTATTATTATTTTTGTAATTACTAAAATTGTTTCATTATTTTTTTCATTCGAATCAATTACATTTAACATATTAAAACTAATAAACTGATATAATAAGTAATTTTGATGTATTTGTGAAGGACTGATTGCAAAATAAAAATAGCAACAATTACATAAAGAACAATGTGTACTCCTGAAAATACTTGGATGCAGATATGTCGAGGCATAGTTTTTTCCAAAGCAAGGAATATTGCTTAAGTTTGAAATCTTATTATATTTGGAAATCTTATTATATGATATAAACTTTAAATGATTTAATAAACTTAAATAGATGCACAAATTAAATTATATTTTTATTGATTTATCATTTTAATGTTGTCAAATAAGTTTTTAAATAAACACCTAAAAAGACGTCCAGTAATTTGAAATTCTTTTCATAAGTAATGCAAAAACAAAATCTGACAATATTAATGGATAAGAAAAAAATACATAAATAAATAGAAGCATCGTCTGTTTCTAATGAGTTTAGTAAAAAATTATCTGTAAAGAGTTTTTTAATTCTACATCCTTATGCTGGATTTACCTGCATTTTATTGACATTTTTCATTTTAATATATTGAAAAAGTGCATTTGTTATTAGCTTTATAATTAGACTGGAGTACATTCGAATCAAAAAGGCAGAAATTCGATACAAGACCTTGTGTTTAAAAGTCAATATAAATATTTTAAAATATATATTTTAACAAATCTTGCTGAAAATTCTTTGCCACAATCTGAAATTTCAGAGAGATCCTCCATGCTATAAAGTTATTGGTGAAAAAATAACTTATTCCATGATCCTTACCTCTAAACTTATTTCTACAGATTTATAAAATTGTATATTCACACACTTTTATTAAAAAAGAATATGTCTATATAACGAAGTTTTTTGAATGGAAAATTAAAGTATTTAAACGAAATTAATTTACTTTCATTGCAGCGAACTAAATAAAAATGCTGTATTGAAACCTACATAAGTAAATCCTCATACGATATAAAAATAATATTTTATTTTTCTAATAAATGTATTTATCAGATAAAAATAATAAATAAATAAAATATTATTTTTAATTTCGATTATAAATCTTATATATTATTTCTATAAATAAATAATGAAGAAAGATTACGAATAATTACAGAACAAGTACTGAATTTGGCTCAGCTAACATAATTGTTTTCTCCACAAAATAATTTACTTTTAATAAATTTCTGTATATGAAAAATATTTATTTATTATAGCATAGTAGAATTTATTTAACAAGAAGTATTATTTTTCCAGTATACATATGTTACATATTAACAATTCCATAATTTATCAATTGATTCGCAACAGTTTAATGTGCATTTTTCGATCAATTATAGCTTTTCATTCAATACAGGCGCATTAAGTAGATTATTTAATTGTTGAAGTATTCTGCTTCCTCAAGGGTTTCTGTTAAAGGAAATCCTTTATCCATCATATTTAATCCCTTATACATCAGAAAAGTTTACTAGGATTTGAAGCTTTTTTTTTTACTGGTGATACACTAATGGCTTCCTGAACTTGCAGAAAACATTCAACAACTATATCATTACATCAATCTATCAAAAATAGAAAACAACATATGGCTTCATTCAAGACAAAAAAATGATAATTTAGCGATATAATATGTTTAACAATATTTCGTGCTTTTAATCAATATGTCGCTTTATTTGCTTTAACCAATTAGATATACGCTCGAAACTTAAATGAAAATTAATATAACTTAATTTAAAACTATTTAATATTTTTATTTATTTTAATAGTCTGATATATTTGCATGATAGACTATGAATCTAGAAATTATCTCTCTTCTTTACAATGTATCTCATTTATACTGACTGAATCAAAAATCTACGGATTTTTTTAAATCTCGCTTAGGCTGTTATTACCCTCAGTTAAGCCTCATATAAGGCGTAACATTATATTTTGCTTCATATTAGGTGCAAAGAACTCTGAGATCACACACTCCTTTCTTTATTTACAACATCTTAATCTTGATATCCATAATTAAATATCTAATTATAACTCATTTCGAGTTGAAAATATTTTTCAATTACCCTCGTTAATAAGTTTAGTAGTTTGTAGTAATATTGTGACTTCTTAAAATCAAAACGCAGATAAGTTAATCATAAATAACCGAAACAAAGGATCTTTAAAAAAATTTATTAAAGACAGTTTAGAACATGCAATCCATTAATTTTTACATAGAACAAGTGACTGTCCCCGAAACTTTCTCTCACTTCCGCATAAAACTGTGGAACTCTGCCAAGGTTATGAACGAAACGAGACCTCAGATTTCAGAGTTCCCGATACAAGAGTTGTATGCATTGTAGTAAAGCAAAGAAATTAATATCGCTATGATGCGGTAAATTTCAAAAGACCGGAAACACGAATACGTATTTTGAATGCTTTTTATCGATTCATTGAAAAGAAAATTGAACAGTGAAAAAACACAGAACCGTGGTATTAGCCACAAGATAACATATCGAATTTCATTTTTCAGTGTTTACACGCATGCGAAAATACATACGGATAATTATCTATCAAATTTCAATTTAAATGTCTTCAATAGGCGTTAAAAATATATTTTTGATTTTCAAGTATTCATGCATTAATCGCATGGTAGGAATGAATCGCCAAAGCCCTCTTGGTAGATTCATTAAAAATGCTATATTAGATCGAAAAATATACTGGGTGATCAGTAAAGTCCTATCATGGGGAATTTTAAATACAAAACTGCGTCTCACCGGGGAAGTAACACGTATCTATAATAAAGGACAATTCCGAATTTATTGATACAGGTTGCAGTGCCACTAGCAGCGAAATAAGACAGTTGTGTAAAAATAACTAAGAAACTGAAGAAGATCGGCCAAAAAGTCCAATTAAAAAATTGCACTATGTATCAATAATAACATATAGTTATTTTTTCATGAAGTTTCATGATAAACATGGAGTAATTTGTAAAATTGACGGAAATATTGAGGTTAATATTTTGACTTGAAATAAGGTTCGTCCTAATACTGAAAAATACATTTTCCTTATTATCATATAGTTTTTCCGAAATAATTTAAGTAACAAAGAAAACATATATAAGTAAGGATTGCAATACCGGTATACCGGGATACCGAATACCGGTATTTTGAGCCATTTGTACAGTTTTGTAATACCGGTATTCACAAGTTTAAATACCGGTTTTTCGGTATTTACTAGAAATTTTTTAAATTGTTTCCACTATATGTTCAGGGATCGCCAACATAGCAAAATAGTATACGTTTTTGTTTTTATGTCTCCCTAACGGGCGAAATTAACTAACTAATTAATGGCTTAATTAATTGCTTAAATCTAAATTAGCGAAACATGGATTATCCATGAAAGAAAATATTGTATCCATAATGACTAATGGAGCAACAGTTATGAAAAAAGTTGGAAAGTTGATTGGTGCAAATCAGCAATTGTGCTATGCTCATGGAATTCAGTTAGGAATAATAGATGTATTATACCAAAAAAATAAAGAACAGAAGAATCCAAATACTGTGGATATAGAAACTTCGGATTCCAACTTAGAAAAGAGTAAATGTGAGAGTGATATTGACAATGAAGATAATGACAATGTAATTGTTGAAGAAGATATTGCTAATGAGGATGAAATATTAATTCATCAAGAATTGCTTCCTATAATTTATAAAGTTCGAAAAATTGTTAAGATATTTAAACATAAAAGTATAAAGCGTTACGTTAAGCGTAAACGTTAAAAGTATATCGCGCATTTGCTAACAGTACCACTAACTATCGTACATGGTGAAAGAGCGTTTTCGACAGCTAGTATTTTTTTGCACAAAAATACTTTTCAGGCTTAATAACAGTACAATCGATGCATTATGTTTTTTAAGAATCACATTTCAAAAATTTGTATTAGTACCACAGACTGAATAGTGATATTTACAATTTTTTGTGATTTAAATAAATAAGTTGTTCCCTTACTTTTTTGTGATTCTTTATATACTGTTATAATTTATAAGTTACAAATTATGTTTTGTGATATTTACACTCTCTAATAAAACTGGCAAATAAAACAAAGAAACACCTGTGTTTTCTTTCTTTTTCTAAAATTTCTAATACCGGTATTAAAACCGGTATCCCGGTATTAAGATCTCAAAAATACCGAATACCGGTATTGTAATTTTGGTCCGGTATTGCAATCCCTATATATAAGTGATTAAATGACATCTGGAAAACGCAAAGGGGAGGGGGAATCTGAAGATCCGGATTTGCAGCAGTAATGCAAATTTCGAAATATCTGACTAAAACCTGTCGTATAATTAAACATTTTTTCCTGATAAACTATGTGCAGATGGGGGGGGGGCATTGGAAATATTATTCAATGTAGTATACAGGAAATGAAAATGATTATTTTTTATCTTTCTATTGTTTTGGGATTTTAATTATCAATTTTTTTTACATTGTCCGTAGCTTAAATTTTATTTCACCAAGGCTTAACTCGGAGAAATTGAAGGATTGAAATTGAAAATACATTTTTCAATTTTTGGGTGAACCTTTTTTCAAATCACCAAATGTTCATAATCTTATTCTCAAATATGTATGCCAGTTTTTCAAATAACTAACTAAATGTATAATTTACCTCTATTTTTATTAAGATATAGAGCACAATTTTTTTAATTGGACTTTTTTAAATTTAATTTTATTATCTTAATCTTATCGTATCTTATCTTTTATTATCTTAATCTTAATTTCTTATTATCTTAAATTTCTTATTTCGATGCTAATAGAGTCTGTATCAATAAATTCAGCATTTTACTTTACTATAGGTAAACATACAAATAATTGCTTTTGGCCACAAGCTAAGAATATAGCCACGAATAAAGATTACATTTAAATTCAATTAAATCCCATGTGTATATTCTTATGTTCACGTTTCCTTCAGTAAAGCATTTCAAGTTATCAAATGTGATAAATATTAATTACCTAAGCAAACTAAAATTTATAGTCACTTAGGTAATCTTAAGAATTCAATACATTTATTTTATAAAAAGTATAATATTGATCTGATGTTCATTTTTTTTCAGTAAAGCGTTTCAAAGTATCAAATGCGATAAATATTAATTACCTAAGTAAACAAAATTTTATAGTTACTTAGCTAATATCAAGAGTCAAAAACTTTTATTTTTTAGACAATATAATATTAATCTGATGTTCATGTTTCCTTCAGTAATGCATTTCAAACTATCAAATGTGATAAATATTAATTATCAAAGCAAGCTAGGAAATTCAATCACTTAGGTAATCTTAGTAAACAGTAACTTTTATTTTATAAAAAAAATATAATATTTTTTAAAATTTTTATACTTTATAAAAATTTTGGTTTTTTAAAAATCTTAATATAACATTTCAATTAGTTAAACTCTTCTCACCTTAATTAACTCATAAAGATTAATAATTCACAGATAGCAATATATTTTAGTAAATGAGCATTAAATTTCAAGCTAAACCTATACGAAAACAGTTAATAGTTATCGAAACATATGTTTTTAACAATTTCCAGAAAGATTCCCGTGCTTCAGTGAAGCATGAAGATATTATTTCTTATTTAAATTCGAGATACTTGTTAAAAGAGAAAAGGTAAAAGCCTATGCTTCGAACTCGTATAATGATCCGATGCCCGAGGTAAAGTTTGAAGGATGGAATACTTGAGTATCGTCTGCAAAATGTTTCTCGCTAAAACTATATTTCAAGTTAAGTAAAAGCAGTGAATGATTGATTAAAAGTAGTTCAAAATTTATAAATAAAATGCGTCTGAAACTTCCAAAAAATACGTGTCTGGATGGTTTTTGAAATTGTTTTTTTTTGGAACAATTTTCTTTTAATCTAAAAAGGTATATGATAAGAGATAAAATATATAAAAAACTATAATTGCAATGAATTGAGAATAGACAGACACAAAACATAAAATAATAAAGAAATCTTTTAAAAATAAGTAAAAGCATTGAATGATTGATTAATAAGTATTGGCAAAAATTTTAGGTAATATATAATTTAGCTAATATAAAAGATTAAATAATTATTATCGTAATGTGCAATTTTTTTAATCAATGAAGGTAAAGATTAGAAGCAAAATGAAAATGGGTATATATATATATATATATATATATATATATATATATATATATATATATATATATATATATATATATATATATATATATATATATATATATATATATATATATATATAAAACATTAAAAAAAATTTAATAGACATATATATAACATAAATAAGCAACGAATAGGTGAATATGTAACATACATAAAGCATTTCTAAATATAAGTTAAAGTAATGAATGATAGATGAAACACCCTATAAACAAGATTTGTCTGCAATTTAGAAAATGCGCCAGTCTAAATTTAAATAATTATTATCTTAGTGAATAGTTTTTTTTTTTAATTCAATGAAAGTAAAAGTGAGTAATAAAAATATGAATGAATATAGACATAAAATAAATAAATTGCGAATATGTAGACATATAACATAAATAAAAAGCGTACAAACGGATAAATAATATAAATAAAGCATTTCTAAATATAAAGTAATGAATGATTGATGAAACACCTTACAAACAAGATTTGTCTGCAATTTAGAAAATGCACCAATTTAAATTTAAATAATTATCTTAGTGAAAAGTTTTTTTTAATTCAATGAAAGTAAAAATGAGAAATAAAAAATATGAATAAATATAGGCATAACATAAATAAATTGTGAATATGTACACATATAATATAAATAAATAGCGTACAAACGGATAAATAATATACATAAAGCAATTTTTTAAATATAAATAAAAGTAATGAATGATTAATGAAATACCTTATAAGCAAAATTTGACTACAATATAGAAAGTGCACTAGTCTAAATTTAAATAATTATCATAATGAAAAGCTGTTTGTAATTCAATGAAAGTAAAAGCCAGAACTAAAAATATGAATGAATATAGATATAACATAAATAAATTGTGAATACGCAGACGTAATTCAAGAAAGGAAGAGATTAGAAATGAAATGTTAATGGTTACAAACATAACATAAATGAATGTCCTATATTCAGCCATATAATTACATAATTCACAATAATATTAAATAAAGTCAGTCGATTTTAACTTATTTATATAGAAGTCCTGAGGCATCACGGGATATATGTGTTGATGTGTCGGTTCAGGTGCTGCTTCAGAGGGCGAAGGCTACATCTGAATCGGCAACAAAAGTCAAAATATTTCCGACATAACATCGAGCGACCCTTTGATCCTTTATATAAAATTTAGCACATACCTGGTCCATAACCTGGTTTATTTTTTGTAAAATGGATATTTGTAACAATTTAAGTTTAGAGATTTTCCAAAGTTTTTCTTATAACAAGTTGCAGCACAGGATGTAGTAGACCATACCACCAATAATTAAAGAATAACTTTGGAAGATTTCAAGCTTTCAGCTCTTCCGTATTCTGTAATTCGCTTCACAAAACCGAGAATTTTTTATAGTTAAATATTTTATACAGTGAATTTATAGTTTCATTTTAACATATTATAATTATCCTGTAGTTATTAAGGTAATCAGTTAAGACCAATTAAATTCATCAAATGATTAATTTTGATTAGTTCAATTTAGTTATATTAACGCCCCGTTTAATATAACTAAACTAAAAAACTAAGGGCCATTTTTTTTGGTCATATTATGTTAAAATATTTTTAGGCTTGAAATTAGAATAAGAAAAGGGATTCATTTAGCTGATTAGATAAAATTAATTTGGTTAATTGATAATTAAGTAACAAATCAAGACACATCATTTTGTCTGAGATGAAGAACTGAAGCTTCTAAGTTTCTGTTTTACTAAAAAAATTTGTCAGAACTTAAGCCAAACTACATAATTTCCTACAAAGATTGATAAATTTGGTGGGGAGCATACTTGCCACGGCCCTAGAAAGGGTTAAAGCAACATTAAGGCTATTTTGGGACGGACCTCATTATTTTGAACTGCGGTTCGATAACTAGGACACCTGAGCTGGCACCCCTTCTCTAAATTTCCACATCACACACATCAGTGGGAGGACGCTTGGCCCAGACGGATTAACGTGCACCAAATTCACTTACACGACGGTTCTTCGGGGGAATCGGGTCTCGAACTTGAAACCCACCGGTTCTGAAGACAAGACCTTAACACCAGTTCACCACTGCTTGTTTTGGATGGGGGAGATAATAATTACTTGCTGCTTGTCATCAGTATGTAAACTTTATTTCTAAAATATCTGGGAAATTTTACTTATCTGATAAGCTGTACATTTTTGAACCAATTTATCAAAGGAAAAAAGTCAAAAATGCATACACGGCTCTTTTCATTAAACGACGAAGTTAAATACAAAATGTACTAGATTGAGAATGTATATATTTAGAGCCTATTAATTTTGAATACTGATAAAAGTAATAAAAAAATGAACTAATGTTTGCAGATATCCTTGGAAATGTTTTTTTTTAGTTATTTTTGGTCTTTCTTTTACATAGTGTTCTATTTAAAGCTATTGATTTGAGCTGCACATTTTAAAGAATATATATTATTAAACACTATTTTACAAAAAATTTAAGGTATCTGTTGTTTAAAATATTGTTTGCAAAAATTTACAAATTGCTATTGTTAACTTACCTTTATGTGAACTTTTATATACCTATATTAAAGTTTTCTTTTTTAAAAGATAATGATTGAACCTGTGTTTCAATATTTTATAATATTGTAGTTTCAATAATTTTTGCGACATATTGTTTATTCGCTATGTATAAAAACACATTTAAAAATGTCAAATAACCCATAATGTTCTGGTCTATCGTTCTATCTACATTTTGGCATCGTAACCAATTGATTCCTAGTATAAACTTCAATTCTATCAATGACCCGCGGCGTTTATCGTCTGGACATGATAATATTTAGTTTTCAGAATTTCATCTACAAATAAATTATGGTTTTAATATATAAAACTATGATATATCTATCATATTATCAAATGTTTACCGGAAAATAAAGGCTAACGTTACAGATTTAATTGTTACGTGAATCGAATCAAATTTAAATAAATTAAATTTTTTAACAGAATTAAGATTTGAAAAATATTAAAAGGTATATTATCATCGTGAACACACAACTGCACAAAATTCAGAATTCTAGCACAACAAGAAAGAGGCAAATATTGATTGCAAAATTCCATCTTCACGAACATGAAATCAATCAAGTGAAATATCACTAGATTGAATAGACTTAAATAATGGATAATATAAAAGAAAAATGATCCATATATCTATCTATACGAATAAAAGTGGGTTTTAAAAATATTTTGTTAAATTTATTGGTTAACGAAAATATTCAGAAAGACCTCCTACGCCTGTTTTATGTTTTATAACATCAGCAAAAATTTATAAAATGCATATCTTTGAGAAACTAAAGATATCTATCTCAACAATTCTTATCCCCGATATTAATCATATATTTTTATAGTACTTAAAAATGAACTATGTTCAATATTTATGTCTTATATAAAAACATTTCATGGTAGTAATGTTCTTACGTTTAATGCTTTTCTACAATATTTTGCAATCTAAAAAAATTAAGTATGTCTGAAAACTCATTGATGGCATAGTACTTTTATGATCTATTTTGAAATAATACTGAGCTGCTATTTTTAAAAAAGACCTATTAAATCTACCTACCGATATGACGTTTTTGAGTTTTATGTCAAGTATAAATTTAACTGTATCGTGTTACCAGGAAACTGGTAGTAAAGGTTATTTCATTAATACTTGTCAGAAGAAATAAATAAAAGAGGGAGTGTCTCAAATTTAATACCTGACGGTCAGAACGTTTTCTTAATATATCTAGAATAGAGAGACAAGAATAATCATTTAAGCCTTTACTTATCACTGCTGGATTAATTAAAAGATAATTAAAGTCTAACAGCTTCATTTATATAGCAACTGAAGAAAGCTGAGATTAATTATATTCCACAAAATTGACACGGGTAGGTTCTGCTATGATATTGCACAGAATTTCAAAATGACTCAGAATTAATTGAAATTCTTGGAAGGTAATTATTCTCAGCCAATATAAACACCTGGATGAAAGTTATAAAAATATATAAGGAAGGCATAAATGTCTTTTATATAAGCGGGTAATAAAGGAAGTAGAATAGTAACAATTGATGAGATGACATCTGAACTGGTATCCCAATCTTCAAATGCCATACGAACCTAAAGATACTTGATACTTTAAGAAGGATTTATAGTGTTCATAAATATGGTGAATTTTTTATAGGAATGAATGCCGAACATGAAATTTTTAGAGAGTATATCTTTACAACACTATAATACGTGCGCGCTGTAATATGAGTACTATGATTACAGCATTATGAACAAACCATGCACAAACCTCTCAACAGGAAGTACACTCCGTCATCGGCGATGAGACTGTTTCCTAGCCTGACCAGCATTGCTTCATTCTCTAGGGAAAGTCAGAACTGTCATATTGAGTCAGAAAATTCCTGATGAATGTCCTCGAAGCTCCCTATGGATTATTTCTCCATTTAATAAGTTTTTTTTTAATTTTATTTCAAATGCAAAATCGGATATATTATTGCAAAAATCTTCTTCGTCATTGTTCCTTTTTTTATTTGTGTTAGTAAAATTTTGCATTTTATTATTGCACTATTATTAAATTTCTCAATAAAGAATTTATCAATTTCTTGGCCAATATGTGATTTATAAAGATACAAATTTTAAAAAAAATTGCAGTTAGGTGCTTTTTATTGTTTTATCAAGAAACTAACCGCTTTCGGCGACCCGTTGTTCGTCATCATATTAATAGCATTAACTTCGTAATATCAATGAACTTTGATGAGCCACTACGAAACAAAAATGAAATATTTGACTGAAAAGAAAATGTTTCAGGACATTAAAATGTTGTAAAAAGTATTTTTATCTGAGAATATTTTCAAAAATTATCGCAAAATAATCAAATTATTCTTTAAAATATTGAATTAATTAAAATTTTAATTACAATTTCAAAACAAATTGTTTTATTCTCCAAAGTATATTTGGGCAAAAGTCGGTAGATTTCAATGTAACTATCTTGTATAGCGACACCACACACAAATGCACACACATTCTTCTTTTTAATTAGTGTGAAAAATAGATATATTATTGAGGGAATTCTTATAAATACTATGCAAAAATTTTATAAGTAACATTTACATTAAATATGAATTAAGAAGATTTAGTTCCAAATTAGTTATTACATAGATTAATATATTAAATTAATTACGTGATTGTACAACGCCATTTTACACACAAACATCGTACACACATTTCCCTTTATTATGCAGAGAAAAATAGATAAGTTACTGATGGAGTTCTTATAAATACCAACGGTTTAAAGAACTAATATTTACATTAAGTCGTTTCAAAGTAGTTATTACATATACAAATAGGTAAAATGAATTACGTGCATTTTTTTAATATTATTTCTTTAATAAAACAACGCTTCATTCAAAAAAACACTTCATTGTTTAAGTGAACAGCAGAGTTAAACATCAACATTTTTAACAGAAAACCGACACTGGGAAATATATTATAAAAGCGTGAATAAATTTTAATTTAAAGCATGTAAAGAATTAAAAAAATTTAAAAAAAGACACCCGGGGAAATAAATTTATTAATAAAATTTCAATAAAAGTTAGTTTAAAAAAGTTTGCAACGCGAAATACTTTCATGAAACGCACTCTTAAAGCATTTATAAAAATTCGCATCTTCACCACTTTGTTCTGCGGTTATAAGGAGTTGTTTCCTAAAGCTGCATTACGTAGAATAAATGTTCAAGAAACCTCAGCTTATGTAAAGCGGCAATTCTCGTTTCAAGAAAGGCTTGCGTTAAGAGAATTTTAAAGAAAAAGAAACATTTTCACATCTAACTCCGTGTCACCAGCTGGCACTGGCGAGGGGGAAAAAATAAGGAATGCTGCAAAAGGTACACGGCAGAAGGCTAACTGAACAGAATATTTTCTGAAATAGAATCTTAGTTACTTAGAAGCCTGTTAACATGTTTTGATTCTTCAAATTCTGAAACTAGAAAAAATAATATTAGGAGAACTTGTTTACGAATACGTAATTACGAAGTTTGATGGAATTCGGAACGTTTTGGTATTCAGATTTACTATATTTTATGAAAAAAGAAATAATAAAATGTAAGGGTAATGTTATTCTTAGATCTTCATTCTTGTTTTTGTTAAAACCATGACTACATGGTTAGTTTTTATAGCTGAGATCCTTAAATAATAACATCAAGGTTAAAATCGATAATCTGGAATAAATAGATAGTGAGATTATTATCTGAAAAAATCATATTCTACAGCAAAATTGACCTATTTAATTAAGATGCATGAAAAATTGTAATAAAGTATTTTTATCTTATTCTCCTTTTTTCTTTTGAAAAATTAAAATAAAAATACTACAGAAAAGAATCTTTAGAAGAAATTAGATATCAGGTTTTAAAATATAACAAAATTTTTATAAATTTTAAAATACCATGTAAAGAATAGATAATTTTAATAGAATAGAGTAATAAATTAAAATTAAATTCCATTAATTATTTTATTTACGGATAAAAAGATTTAAAGAATAAAACACTTCTGTTAAAAATTATATTTTGATATAAAATCAATTAATGAACCGATTAATATGGTTATAATTTATTTATCATATTATAAAATTCTGAAGCATATTTGAAAAAAATCGAACCATAAATAAACGTAACAAATTCTTCTTGCAATCAGTATCAGAATGTAAATTTTCAGATAAATACAAAGAATAAAAAGTTTAAAATTTAATTTCAATAGTAACTTTAACTTTCTGTAGTGTTTAGGCTCAGAATAATGCTAGAAAAAAATTATTAACACAAAAATAAAAATCTTCCAACAAATTTACACGAAATATATTTTTAAAAGGGATTGCCATATTCTATTTCATGATAAATCAAGTTTATTAGGCAATGTATCTGTCACATTTGGAACCCAATAAAACCAGACTGCTTTAAATTCACGCAGCACACACATACGCACGCACACATACATGTGTATTAGTTTGTATCATTTATATATCTATATTATTTAAATTTTATATATATATAAAATTATATATATATATATATAATAAGTTGGACAAAAGTCTGGATTCCTCACAGAAAAAAATCCCTTGTTTATAATCCCTGCCTGATGGTGACCCTTGAGAAAGACTTCATGCCGGATTATTATTTTATTTGGTTTAATTTTGATGGTTTCTTTTCCTATTAATTTGGTTTTTATTACTAATTGTCTAGATTCATCAGTGTTTTAGTAGTAGCTGCATTTGCGCTCTCTAAATACAATGGTGCTTTTTATGTTTTCTACTATGTTTTAGTTTTTAGTTTGATTCCGAAATAATTTTAACCCTCCTGCCGGCGGCTTTCAGATTGCTATCCTTACCGAAAGCGGCACGCCAAAATAACAGGTTCAACTATAAAAATGTCGCGGTTTGGTCAAAAGGATTGCTTTCCCCTTTTGCGGTCAGTTCAACGCTGTAGGTGGGAAGTGATTAGCAAATTTCATGCTGTGAGTAGCAGATGTTTCTTATCTTAGTCTTTCGATTTCTAAGAGCATTTTTCTTTCAGTGCTTAGGAAGAGATTGACAATAACATCGATTGAAAATACGAAAATGTGATTGGTTTTTTTTAGAGGTTTTTCGATTATTTTATAAAACAATACATAAAATTTATGTTAGGAATAAGTTATTATCATGTTTATTTTGATACTTGTCTAGTTTTTATAAATTTAAAGTCCTCTTCTAATATATTTTTCATTGCAATACGTTTCGCAAATTATTTTATTCTGTAGTACTGTGAATTTTAGATTGTTTCAATAATAGGTTTTAATTTCATAATGCTTATATTTTTGGTTACATATATATATATATATATATATATATATATATATATATATATATATATATATGACGCTACTATTATATATAGAGAGAAAAACTAGTAGTCTCCGACGACCATCAGCTGAGGCGTATTGTTCATATTAGACTTTAGATAAATCATTTGTATAACTCTAAATTCAGGATTTAATATTAAAGCCGTGTTAGTTTAGTTAAGTTCTGTTTCATCATGTGCATCAGTCTTTCTTTATTTTTATTTGTCTATAAAATCATGCAGACTTTTAGCATAATCTTTTTTCCTTCAATTTCAATATTGGAAGTAAATTACTGGATTAAGTATTTTAGGAAACAATGGAAATAGTTTGACTTTCTACTGTTAATGTAACCCATTGTGGGAAATAGATAAAAAAAATTTTATAAAATTGCCCAAATTGTGTTAAAATTAAATTGGAATCTTTAAAAAGACATTTTTTTTAAATTTTGATGTGGTGTAAAAGTCATTTTCGTGCAATACTATTTGGGAAGCTATTGGGGGAAAGCTCAAAAATTAAGCTTAATTTTTAATTAATTAAAATTTTTAAAAACTGATTCCAGACGCACATTTACATTCTCCAAGATATACATGTGCTAAAGTTGTTAGCTGTAGATCAAATGATCTGTTCTAATGAGCCCCAAAACACACACATACACTCGCACACATACATATATCTTTATTGTTAATATCAATATATTCACTTTACAACAACCTTTGAAAATATTTCAGAATATGTTGTTTAATTGGGACACACTTTACGAAAAAAAGTTTATTTTACCAAACAAATGTAACACATAAACACTCTCATATTGTGCATATTTATATAAATTACAAATCAAAAAAGAAAAATTGAAAATTATGCATACAAATCATTTCATTCTTTTTCCTTCGAGTTTAGTTCAAACAAAATTTTATATCCCATTTCTGGTCACATCAGGGTAATTTATCTTTTAACAATATTTTAATTAGAAATGGTGATAAATGAAAAATGTTTTTTACCTTATTTCAAACCTTTAACACGATTTGAAATATATCGTCTGGACAACTTAGTAACTGATAATAAGCAATAGCTGGCGCATTAAATTCATAATCAATAAAATAATGAAAATAGTAATTGAAAAGCAGAATACTATCACTTCAATAAAATATTTCTCAGAAAATTACTTATCATTATATTAATTCTACAAGTTTATTCTAAGATGGTAATATTACCTTATAAAATATGGGTTGTATACGAAAGTAAATAGTTATATTTTTCGAGTCAGAAAATTTTTATTTCAATATAGGTAAAATATTTTACATTTCAAGGTAGAAAAGTATTTATTTCACGAAATGTAGGGGAAATTAATGCTAAAACCGAAACATTTTTTTTAAAGTGAATAAATATTTGTAAATAACTAGAACATTTCATAATATTAGACAAAAGACACAGATAATAAAGATTGAAGTACAAAAATATGAAAGATAATCACTTTTTCCTAATATAACGTATATTTATTTCATTATTAATTGTATGTTAAAGTTTTTTATATATGCCACAGAAATCATATTACGTAAATTGTCTGGCGAATTTAAATCAATATATTAAAGATTAATTTATTTTATATTCATAAAAACACATTTTTTTTTCAATTTTTCAATTTTAATTTATTATAAGCTTGAATTTCATAGAATTTCAAACTTATGATACTGAACGTAAATGGATTCCTGGATCATGGAAAGTGATATACAAAAATTTTAAGTAGTTATTTTATAGATTTTCATTTATTTTGACACATAAAAAAAACCTATTAGTACCGTTCTTATAATTTAGTTATCCATTTTTAATGGAATGAATATTCTATTCTTGCAAAATTAAATTTTACATTTATCTCAGAATAAGCGCTATATTTTTTTGAGAATTAAAATAGATTTCATTAAACATATTTCTATTATTTTATAATTAAATAGCGTTACTAATAGATGTGCAGCTAAATAGAAACAAGTAAATTTACATTTTTTTTTAAAATTCAAAATGTAAATGAAAATAGTATAAACTAGATGCATAAATATATAACAGTAACCTAATAAAATATCATAATTAATGTGAATAGGCTTTAGATGGATTTTTTTAAATATTTTTTTAGATTCTATTAATTCTTTCTTATTACTGTTTCATCAAGGCTGAATATACTGTAGAAGAAAGTTAAATAAATGTATAAAAATAAATCAAATTCAATTGTATTTGAATAAAGGAAAGTTATGTTTGAATTCTGCATTCTAATATTTTATTATTATTTTTATCTCTAGCGTTCTCTTGATATCTCACAACTTATATATATTTATTTCATTTATTTTAGTACATAAAAAAACTGTTGGTAATTTCACAGAATCTGTAATTTATTCTTCAGCATTAGGTTAGTGTAATCTATTAGAGAAATATTTAAAGTTTAAAGAATTTTTATTTTTGCAATTATATAATACATTTTATCCAAAACTTTTCCCTTAGAATTTTTTTGTAAACTATACTTTAAACAGTAAGAATAATATTCTTTAAAATTCATAATTTTCAACTCTAATTTAACTAAAAAAGTTTCAATGAATTTTTTTACTTCTGCTATTTATTTTCGCAGTTGTTGTTAACCTTATCATATGCCTATTTAAGGCATACACTTTACAGAATATTAAAGTATTCTGTTTATTTTCTCAAGCTGGTAAAGGTATTCAAATATATGAATAAAGTGTTTTTTTGTATAAATTGAATTAATTAATTAATTTTAAAGTTTAAAATATCATGCAACAAAATATAATTTTAGCCCTTTTAAATATAATTATGTTATACAGAATTAAATATTGAGATAAAGAACAGATTTTGCTTTATAATCTATTTTATGCATATTTATCACACATTTTCAAACGTGGAGAAATTTTAAATTAAAAAAAAAAGAAATTTTATTTAAGGGGACAGTAGATTTTCAAATAAGCAAAATTGGACGAAAACATGACAATTTATTTTCACCGCTTCATCACCAAAATATATGTTTACTTTCAACTAAAATAGTATTATAAAATGACGTGTCCAGAGAAGAAAATGTTTATTTAAATGACTTTTTTTAAATGATATTGTAATTAGATTTAACTGTTTTTGAAATATTCCGGGTGTCTTAATTCTTGAAGGAATTAAATAAATAGTAGAGATTGTAGTTGTAATTGATTGTAGAGATTTTGGTAAAACACTAAAAGAAAATAGGGTATGCATTTTATATTTCGAGTTTTTTTCAATTAATTAAAAGTAAATTTCATTTAATTAAAAACCTAAAATTCTTATAAAAATTCAGCATGTGCGCATAAAAATATTTCTAAAAAAATTAGCATTTAATTAGAATTACAAAATCATTCGCAGTTTTGTTCCAAATGAACTTATATTGAGTGATGAGGAAAAAATTTTAAAAAAAATCTATAACCTGGAACATTTTAAAATTCTTAAAATTATATATATTTTAGTTTTGTTTTTTTCAAAAAATAATATATTTCATTAAAACAGTTTTGAAAAAAAAATGACATATTTATATTTTAATAAATATGCAAAAAAAAAAAAAAAAAATCAAAACCCAAAGCGAATAATTCGCAAAAGTATATTATAGAGTTCACCATCTCCTTAAAAAGAAAATACAATAGAAATATTTAACTTGAACTTGCTTTAATATTTAAATCAGTAAAGTCATTTGATAAATTTAATTAAATAAATTTTCTCTTATATAAATTTTTTTTGTAAAGTTTTGATTTATATATAAATATCAAATCAATCACTTTCAAAACAATGAATTGTATTTGAGTTAACTATATTTTCACGACATGTTTCATTCCAAACTCAAAACATGCTTTCACTTACCAAATCATCATGGTGCTGGATTGTCTGATCATTACTCGATCGTTGTTTCTGCCCATGGGACAGATCCTTCTGAGGGATATTAGTCACAGTTCCACTAGAGTAATTCATTGTTTACTAGATCTTGGACTACTCCAACAGAAAAATGCACTTCAGCATAATAATGATGGAAGTTTCGTTGGTTTTTCTGATGATGTAGGATATATTTGAAGTTATCTACTCTAAAAACGATCAACAAACACTTGACAACATTATCAATTTCTGTAACATTCGTTGTTCTTGAAAAATAAGTATAGTAAGTACTAAGTTATCAATTTCTCATAAGCAGTGCATATTTCTTAGGAAGAACTCAAACCACCTTAAATCATGTAATTTGTTTATTTATCAAATTGCTCGCAGTTCTTCTAATTTAATGAAGTGAGTGATTTTAATATTTATAATTTATTATTAGTATATTATCATCCTATGAGAATCTGGTAGTATTATATATTATTACCATTAATAAAAACTATTACTATATAGTATAAGCAATGACTTGTATTTTAAAAAGTTATTGAACGTTTTGCTAAAATAACAATCTCTTATACTTAAACGACAGGCACGAATTGCTAATCTATCAATATCATTAATATAAATTTTACTTTTTATTAGAATGTAAAGCACTTATCGTTAAAGAAACTGGCATGAAATATTCAATATCTCCAGAGCAATTGCAGATATTTCTTTCAAATTGCTAAAAATGCTAAATATAATTAATAGTTCTATAACTTCAATACAATACAGCTATAATTATTACTATTTGGAACAGTTATATCACATATATATTTCATTTATACGTTTAATATCACGAAAATATATTTTGCTTTAAAACTACAATTCTATTCAGCGTATATCTCCAGCTATAGTATTAAATAAAACCCTTCCACATTGACAAGCCTATCATGTAATGTAAGCAATTTTAACATTTACAGTTCTTTTATTGGTTTGAGAACTTTCTGAGGCCTGTATGCAGAAAACGTATACTAAACTTTATAGAAAACACTCAACAACGACCAAGCAGAGCAAATATTCCGGTTGAAAATCATCAGGTTGCAGTAACTAATCTAAGTGAGAAAAATCACTTTCCCGTGCCTTTCTCAAGCTCGAATATGCACGTGGTTTCTACAGTGGTTACAATGAAACTAAGTCACAGACACACAACACACACATACGTTACATAATTAATCTTCAGGTAGATATTGTAGCATAGCGGCCCTAGGCGTTGTAGCCGGGAGAACTTATAAAGTGCTACTGAATCATTGGGAAGTCCTGGATCGGGAGAAGCCGGGATCATGTGGCGATACTTTCCCGGCGCCATTTCGGTCGCCAAGGGTGGAGGATCGAGCCAAGCAAACTTTAGTGAACTGGGGGAAGTTATTAAGTGAAATACTTTAACTAGTTGCTCTTGTTGGACGTCCTACATCGGCATGAGAGGTTGTGCCTTAGATCTATCGAAATTTATTGCTCGCAGAATGGCGTCGACATATCGAATCTGGGGAATGCCCATGCGATAGATGGGACATTTTTTTAGGTTTTTAATACGAATGTGAGAGATGTGATATTGGAAGATATGATAAACCTTTGACATTTATAGGAATAAAAATTTGAAATGAAGCATTGACCTTAAGGATATATAATATAGTAGTGTAAGAAATTTTTTTTGACATTATTGGATTTCAATTTTGAGTTGAATATATCTAAAGAGTGAAGTTTGCTCTTGTTGCAATATTTAAATGAAAATAAACTATCGGAAAATATTGGTTTACTACAAACTTTATTTCAGGACGATATATAATAGAAAATAATACAGACCAATATTATATATATATATATATATATATATATATATATATATATATATATATATATATATATATAACAGAAAATTTTTTGAAAAAAATGTATCAGATTTTTAATTCTTATTAATTTCTTTTTTAATTTTTAGTTGAACATTATTTTATTCTATAATTTATGCGTTTAGTGTAATATTTTATAAATAGATGGAAAATCCAGAAGTTCTATTATATTCTATTTTCCTTTTCAATTATTTACTGGCGATCTATTTATTACATTCTATATTTCAGTTTTGCGATGAATCTTTCCGATGATAAATTTCAATGATTTCAATTATAAAAAGAATTTCCTTTTTGTTTTTCTTTAAAAAAATATTCTACTATCTTTGTTTGGTAATTTATTTTTTTATTATTTTTTTCTTTCGACAAAAATGGGCTGTTATCATTATATATATATATATATATATATATTCCTCACTATCCCATCATTACTAATTTCCTTTAGTACGACTTTTTTATATATTATTTAATTTTATTCTCTCTCTCTTATTAATAATGATATTTTTTTTAAGAAAGAAAAGAAGAATCAAGAAGTGAATATTCTGTTAGAGAACTGCTATTATTTATTTCAATTGCGGAAATACAATAAAATTTCATTTTTTATTATTTTAAAAATATTAACAATCTCTGCGTCGGAAAATTTAATTCGTTTATGATTCATTACTTTTTATTTAATTATCTTATTTCATTCGTTTAAAAATTTGAGTGCGATAAAATATAAGAAAGTAAATAGCATTCTCATAGGATTATACACTCTGGAAATCATGATCCAGAACAATTAGGCCTTTCAGAAATAAATTGAATTTTAAACCATTTTACAAAACTTATATGACATCTTAAGAGCAATTACTTCGCAAAATGACAAACACTGTTCGTTGGAAAAATAAATCGTATCAATCAAAAATTCAAACAGGATATAATATTTGGTATTGAAACTATTGTTCTGTATGTTATAAAATCTATTATAAATAACAATTTTAGTTAAATTTTAAGATACCTAGAGTAATTTATTTTTAAATTTCTAAATTATTAAAAAATTACCAAGAATTATTTTGAGTGCAGAAACAGTCTTTATTTTGATTCCTGTAAAACAATAATTAGAGATTAATTTAGTTAAATAAATATTCTTTTTAAGCTTGCACGGTCTAATCTATCGTCATTTGATAAAGATGATACTTGAAATTATGTATTCTTTCCACGTTTCCATGCCGCTTCTAGAACATCTGGTATCTAACGACAGAAACTTCAACAAAGTTTCTTAGAAACATATCTGATAATTTGGAATACATGAAATACATATTTGACAACATCATAAAACTTTTATCAAATATTAAAATGTATTAGCAGTAAGTACCAAATATTCCGACTTTGAAAAATTTCAAAACCTATTTTTCAACTCAAATGTTGAAGCGTCATCTACGAAAATTAAACTGTTAATACTTGGCAAGGTGATAATGGAACGTCATTAGTTGAATCTTTCTTTTTTTTATCTGACTTAGAACAAAGAAATACAACATTCCCATTTTATAGTTTTTAATATCTCTATAAACATTTCATAAGCTCTATAAGTTTTTAATATCTCTATAAACTGTTCATAAGCTCTATAAGTTTTTAAGATATCTATAAACTGTTCATAAGCTATTTAAGTTTTTAATATCTCTAGAAACTTTTCATAAGCCTTTTAATATCTCTATAAACTGTTCATGAGCTCTAAGTTTTCAATATCACTATAAACTTTTCATAAGCTCTATAAGTTTTCAATATCTCTATAAACTTTTCATAAACTCTATAAGTTTTTAATATCTTTATAAACTTTTCATAAGCTCTATAAGTTTTTAATATCTCTATAAACTGTTCATAAGCTTTATAAGTTTTTAATATCTCTGTAAACTGATCATAAGCTCTGTAAGTTTTAATATCTCTGTAAACTGTTCATAAGCTCTATAAGTTTTTAATATCTCTATAAACTTTTCATAAGCTCTATGAGTTTTTAAAATCTCTATAATCTTTTCATAAGCTCTAAAAGTTTTTAATATCTCTATAAACTTTTTGTCAGTCACATAAAGATAAGATTCAAATATTTTGCACTTCAAAACCCGATTCCCAACTTAAGGTAAGTAATTACATTAAAGAGTCGATTTTTTTCGAAATTATTATTTAATATTATTAATGGTTGCATAGGTTTCTTTATAAAACCATTAAAATTTTGTTTCGAAGTCTATTTTTGGGAGAGTTAAATTAATTTTTATATTTGTGTAATATTCATTATAATGCTATTTTTCATCGTTAGATGCTATTTCCTGACATTCTAATCTTTGATAAAACTTTCTTACGAAAAACTTTAAATTAAAATATGAAGCATATATTTTTTTCAACTCTGGCACAATAATTCTTTAATATTTCCTACAGTTCGTGAACTAGAGAATAACTATTATATTCATTTAGAAATAATTTATAGTTTTCTTTGATAATCTAGTGTTATTCGTCATTTGGACTTAATATTTAAGGAATGGATAGAAATACAGCTTATTTTTTTAGTTCAAAAATATATTATATGTTTCTTAAGCTATCTGCAAAGTTTTAAGCAGATAAACCTTTGAATTAGAAATGTCTTGCTTTATATCTCTTTTTAGCCAAAATAAAACTTTATTTTTTTATTTTTTAAGAAAATTGCAGCTTATTTTGGTTTTATAGATGTTTTTTAATATTACCACTTAACTAGTATATTTTGGTTTTATATATGTTTTTTCAATCAATTTTTTGCAAATATTCAAAAATATAACCATTTTCGAACGTTTTTAAAAAATTATTTCGAAAGTAGTCACATACTTTAAATGTTAAGCCTCCTATTAGAAAGTAAAACCGTCGTATTATTAAGCCTCATATTAGGGAAGTCAAAATCAAACATTTGTCAAAACGGCGATGGAACACCATTAGTTAAATCTTCCTTTATTAGCTTTTCTTTTAGCTTCACAAAGACATACCATTCCCATCTTACAATTTCTAATCACTCTGTTTCTTGTTAACAGGATTGGACGAAACAAGAAAGAACGTTAATTCGAAGAAGAACACTAGTGGGCTTTACCTACTGATTGCAAACTGATTGCTGTACCAAAGCTTTACTTCTGATGAATTTGCAGCACCGTAATCAGGAAAAACTACGAAAGCGAAACAGTTGTTTGATTGAGAACCAAAATAAAGTGGTTCATATCCGTAATTTCTTTATTAAATTAAATGCTGTTTTATCTTTTGACGTTCTGAAATTTGATTTGCAATGGATAAATAATTTTGGAAAGCTCGTTAATTAAGACACAAATAAGTCATTCGTTTTAAGACAAGAAGTAGTTTTTGCATCCGTGAACAAACTTCATGAGAGAGGATTTTGAAACAGTATATATTTAAAATATTTCTTCTGTTTTTAAATATTTAAGCGAATGTTAGTCATATCATTTTGAATAAATCACCTTATTTTCACACTTCATTTAATCAATTTAATTTTAAAATATTAGATAGAGTTGAAAATGTTGCGAGTTTTTTCAAGAAATATCTAATATTTGTATTTATTTATATATTTTTCGAAAAAAAAGTGAGCATCAGCATACTAATAAAATTCATACAATGCAAATAATTTCAATTATATAAATTTTATAATACATAAAACTATCTAATAGACTTCTAAATTATGATACATTTAATTAAAAACTTTTAATACATTAATTATGATTATTTGTGTTTTATAAAAATTGGATGCTACAATTAACCCTTTATATCATTTCATAAAAATCACATTAAAATTCAAAATTTAACACTAAAGGGAAAGAATATGTGAAATTATAAGTACATATGTATATTATATTGTATTAAATCTTTGTACATATATAAATAAATAAATATATATATATATTGTGTAAACATAACATAAATATATATTGTGATACATAAATATATAACTATCACAATGAAAGACTTATTTAAACGTCAATAGGGGAAAAAATCGGTATAATAAATATGCATTTTAATATATACGTAATTTTTTATAGAAATGTGAGATTTTTGTGTTATATAAATAAACAACATTTTGATACTCAGTAATCCGAATAAATATTTAATTTCTTTAACATTTTATGACCAATCTCCTTACAGCAAACTTGTTTCCATATAATAATCTTCTTTACTTAATTACACTTTGTGGATGGAAATGTAAGTCTAGATTCAATATAAACGGAAGTAAAGGAAATTTACAGATCGAATTATTTCGTCATATTGTGCAGAAAGTATATTAAAAACAGCAAAATATTATAAATGTAAATGACCTCTTCAATGTTGTTGTGTATTCTAAACATTTTTACAATGACTTCTAGGCAGCAATCTTACGAAATGTTATTCAAAAGAGACTATTAATTAATTTTATTCAAAAATGTACAAATGAATGAAAATAGAAAAGAATTTACCGCAGCTCGAATTTTAATATTCGAGAGTACTGAAACCAACAAAAAATATTATTCCTGTAAACTATGACTCTTTTATTTAGTTGTCGACTCAAAAAATCCCATCTTCTTATTAAAAAAAAATCTTTCAAAATGTTACTAAAAAAGAATCGAAAGACAAATTATGTACAGGTATCAACAAAAAATAAAAAAAATAATAAAAGTCACAGCTCTATTAATTTCGGAGTGTAGAAAATACTACAGCATGCAAAAACTCGACTTCCCAAACTTTCTTGACCAGGTTGTAACTTTTAAGCCACAAAATCTGAGAACTACACTTTTGTAACACAATTCCGTCGTGTTTATTACTTATTTGGATAAGTAATATTTTAGTTGACCCCTTTTTACATTGTAAAATTTGGAAGACAGATCTCGCGTAGGTATTGCGTTATGTACTGAAGGCGATAGAGATATTATTGAGTAAAAATAAATGAAATTTAAAAATTAAGTCTTTCGTTATCAAATATTTAATTAAAGCATTAAATCTTTTGAGACAGAAAAAGTAAGCAATAAATAAATTCTTTAAGAATTAGGAAACATGTTACAGAATGGTGGAATTCATATAAATATACTTTCAGAATAGAAAATGCATTAAAAAAACAATGATTTAAAGAGAAAAAAAAACATTTAATTAATTTGAAAAAGAATTATCATTTAAAAATTTATTTATAACTGAAATGAATTCAATTTTCTTCTACTTCATTTATTTAAGTTGCAGCTTGAATTTAAAATTTTGTGATTTTCGAACCACAAGAAGCGTAACAAAGCGACTTGCTATTATGTTTCTGAACTAAAATCTTTTTTAGATTTGAGCACAAAAATGGAAATGTGATAAAAAAATATTTCAGCGTTGCTGATTTACAGAGTTACAAATGGTTACAAAAAAAAATTGTTATAAAATAATTTGAGGAAAGTTTTAAATTGTTTCTATAGATTTTAAATGCATAAGTAAATAAAAAAAAACAATTATAAGGACTTAATTAAAAATAGAAATAAAGCTGATGTCACGAATAATATAAATAATTGATTTATTATTACTATTATTGAGTTTCAAGTATTTATTCATATTCTATTTGTAATAATAATTATGATAAACTTTATGTTAAAATCTTGTGTTTCAAAATATCATTCAAATTCATTCAAAATTAGGGTTTGACGGTTTTTCAAACCTGTTTTCACAAAACTGGTTTTTTAAAGTAAATTTGACACATTTCAAAACCGGTTTTTAAATTAAGGAAACTGGTTTTCCGGAACGCCTGTATGTTTCTCTTCTCCAAGAAAAAAGTTTTATCTTCAAGTTTTATCGGTTGGGACCGATTCGTCTAGCAGCTAGAAAGCTGAGAGCGACGAGATGCCAATGAAACAAGTAGAATTAGCAATTCTTTTGCTGTATTTACAAAATCCACGAAATATTTCTAGTTCAGCGAATAAATCTAGTGTACTTTCTTTAGCTTCAAAAACCGAAATTATTAAGTTATCTGGAAAGATATTGTGTAGAATATTTCCAAATCCTTATGTGAAAACCGAATCTGATGAAGAGAAAATCGAAGAAACTACTCGTCAGAGTTATGCTTTTTAAAAGGAAGCCATGGAAAAATCAATTCATAAGTTTCTTGAAGACTCTGAAGAAAACCTTACAAATACAAAGACACTGAAGGCTGAATTTTCATTATTTGAGGCAACGAATAAGAACAAAACGCTTAGATTTGTTATTTGATGCCATGAAAACTACAAAACGAAACCTAGTAGCTAGTGAAAAAGTAGTTTTAATTTCAGGCAATATTATGTCCAAAATAAAAATAAAACTTAGCAACATTTCAGTGGATATTTTATGTTTTTTTTTAAATCCTATTTTTTAGGAGAAATTAAAATTAGTGAAAATATTATAAATATTATTTGAAATTTCTGTTTGAGTTTTCGTTATTTTGTGTAAGTAATATGTATATGTAATCCTTAATTTTTTAAAATTTTTTAAACTTTATATTGATTTTGTTTTTTGTTATTTCATATAAATTAAATAAAAAAAAATTTCCCTATTCTTTTTTTTTTTTTTTTTTACAAAAATTCGTAAACCGGCTAAAATCGTTTTTTTTTTTTTTTTTTGGAAATATTGAATTTGAAAACCTGTTTTTCAAAAAGTTGGGTTTTTTATAAATCCCATTCAAAATGCAGTATTGTTTTTCGTCTAATAATAACAACAGTATCCCTAACATCCGGTCTAATGTGGCAGAAAGACTGGCCGGATAACAAAAAAGTCGGATAGGTCGGATTTCTATGAATTCATTTCTTTGCTCACGAATACCAGAGGACAAAGTTTTGATACCAAAATTCACTGTTTAAATAAATATTTTCTAACTTCTTATAGAGTACTAAGCCCCCCATTTATCTCAATGTAAACGCAGCCGCGGCCTGGTTAATCATAGAAGCAGTTGCTGGTAACGTGCCGAGTTAAAATAGAAGGCTCCGTATTTGTAGTTTATATATGTTGATATACTTCACTGCATGTTTCCAGAAATTATTACAGATAAAGTAAGTTAAAAGACATAAACTATTCACATTTTAACATAAATTCTATAATGCCCAACTTAAATGCAGGAAACAAATACAAAACATTAGCGCAAATCGAGGCCTAATTCATAAGGAAATTGGCTCAAAATGATTTTATTTTGCACTGACAAATGATTACATAGATATTAAAAGGTAATCATAAGATAAGAGTCAAAACTTACAGTTTTTAGAATTTGCAAAAGTCCTTGAATTGAATTGTTTGAAGTTTTATGGCGCAAGAGCCATGATGTTGGCTATGCTGCTCCAAACAATGTGTAAAATTATCTCATTTTAAAACAGTCATCGAAGAGATGATGAGGAGAAGCAAAAAGTAAACAAGATTTAAATCAATGGATAAAACTTTATGGACTTTAAGGAAGCAAAAATTTGGACATGAGGTGTCTTATCAAGCAGTGAAGATAATGAAGGGAAAGACTTTTGAAAAAACTGTAAACGCTGGGTATTGAAATTTGGGCATTCTGACAAAATATGTTGTACAGACATTTGACAATGGCATTGCAAACACAGTGGTGGTTGTTCACCTAACAACAAATGAATATGGGTGAATCGAGTGTGTCCAATTCGTAATCGTGTTAAGACAGTATCCGCTTTTCTGTTCGCTAATGAGGGCCAGGGTTGCACATGGGGTTTGATAATACAAAGTTTGTTGTTTGTTTCCAGATCCCACTGTCTTTGCCAATTAGAATATAGAAGCTTTTTAATATGGTTCTTTATGTCGTTCACAGGAATATTAAAAGCCATTGAAGTAGTCGCCAATTTAGCAGCCTTATCTGCCACTTCATTGCCCTTGCAAAAGTCCTTAATAGATGCTTTGTCTCTCTCATTTAATTACGATAAAAGAAAACTAGGCTGGATATTATGAAAGCCTGATAGTTTCGAACCGGATTCTCGAGATTGCACTGTACTTAGAAACCTGATGCCACTGAAAACTATGATCTGATTAAAGATAAAAATTTTAAACGTATTTGTAATACTGGCATCATTTTACACAAGAAAGAAAACAGCAAAGAATACACAAAAATATGTTTTGTTGAGACATATAAATCACCCCAAGAACTACCAGATTTTCAATGTTCATAAAGAAATAAGCAAAAGTGAGAAGAGTCTTTCCAATGATTCTTATTCCACTTCCTCAGAATTCCACTTAAAGTAACTTCTCACCCGGACACACATTAAGCCTTATTTTATTCCTTCCATAATTTCCTCGGTGGAAATCAAATGCTCAGAGCAGTGAGAATCCTGGAGACTTAATCTTTTGTCACATAGTTGAAAGTAATATCTCTGGGGATATATCAGAAAGAAAACTTTCTCTCTCTGTTCAAATTTTTATGTCGTTTCTTTTTTCCCTTTTAAAACGCCGCAGTCAACATATTTCAGAATCCGCAGACACAAGGAAAAAAACTATTGTTAAAAATATCAAAAGAGTACGGAAAAAAAAAATACTTCCGTCTGTGTCCTTGCATTTTTTCCGTTTGTGTTTTTATATGGATGGAATGCACTCAACTCAAAATAAGAAAGAAATATACTTTTTTTATTGGTCAAATCCGAATTCGTTTTTATATATCGAACCAATCTTACAAGCTGTAATCTTTACATAGCAAAAAAAATTTCCAAAAAGAAGTAATATGAAGTCGACTTTGTTGATTTTTGCAGAATATTTGAGGTGTTATAGTATTACATAAGATTTTTTTTTTTGAAGAAATGCGAGAAATGTAATGGTGTTATTATAGATGATGGTTCCAGGAAATTTCGGATGTTTGGTGAAATGAATTTTTTTGGATAGATGTTTTTGCAAAGAAGTCGAAGAAAAATCCACAGACATTTTCACGAGGATGGTTTCTGTCAGCTTATGATAAGCAAATGGTCTGAAAATCCTTGAAGGTGTTTGTTATTACAAATATTAGAAAAGGTAAAATCTATCAAGTCGAAAAATACTGTAGAAATCTGATTCATGTGTGTTAATTTTTGATTTGATAAGTTCATCATAAAACAGGCTGTTAGGTATTTCTGTACTTACATTACAAAACAATTAAATTATTTATTGAAAGCATACATTATGAACTTTAGTTATATATTCTTTCTTTTATTTTTAGCTTCAGAAGACACAAAAAATGTAATAAGAATTCAAACAAATATACTAAAAATACATGTCAAAATTAATATATTTTTAAACACTATTTTCTATTACAGTTAATAAGGATCCGACACACACACACACACACACACATAAATATAGCACAGGCACAGAAATGGTATCGTATGTCATAATCCCTGTAACTTACAGATCTTTTTTTTGTGTGTGATTCTTTAATTCATAATAAAACATTTATCAGTAAAAAAAAAAAAAGAATCCAAAAATTATTTACTAGATACATTTTTTTGTAAATATAGTTCTCCACTTTTAAAACTACCTACAACAGTAATATATAAGAGCATATAAAAATATTATTTTTCTTGAAGGAACCAATTTGTTGCTGAATAAATTTGCTCTATTTTAATTAATTTTTAAGCATATTTTTTAACAACAAATTTAATTTTAAAGTAAAAGAGTGATATAATTTACAAATACTTAATATTCAGTTTACAACAAATCATATAAGACGTGAATTTTTGTAATTATCTTCAGTGCCCAGATTAATCCCATTAGGGTACCTAAGCATTGAAATTCAAGAAGGTCCCTTTTTTCTCCATTTAATTTCTCAATTTAATCTCAATTTAATAAAATTCAATTAAATTAATTAACTTTTCACTAGATACTTTGTATTCGCTTTAGTTTTAAAATAAGTTTCCAGTGTCGAAAAATCTAATTAACTGATAAATATTTCATTGCTTGTTTCTCTTCAGAGATGTATTTTCAGTATTTCAAATATTAAAAAAAAATCCCTCAAATTTAAAAACAGTTTTTAACGAAATTTTAAAAAAAGTTTAAACACAACTTAAATGTGATTTATTTATCATACTGGAATTTATTTATGATTAGAAAAATTAGTTTTTAGAAAAAAATGTTTCTTTCTTTAAAATTTTTAAACATTTTAGTGTAAAATTTGTAAAAAAGTCATTAATATATATATATATATATATATTGTACATTAGAGAAAGAGAAATTTAGTTGCCTCCTCCCCCTCCCGCCTTAACAGTTTTCTTCCTTTTACTTATCTATTTCATAATCCGATTCTGGTTAATTCTAATCTAAGATTTTCTTTGTCTATATATTTCCTCTTATGGGACCATTAAGCTCATCTATTATATTTATTAGTTGCATTTTATTCAATTAGATCAGTTGTGCATATTTTGATATCAATGATTCCGTCAACAAAGTAGTTTTAGGGTAGGAATTATGACAGACGTTATTTTAATATTTTCAAATTGATCGGTTCTATCTATTGTGTGCCTTCCTACTAGAATCGAGTCCAAAGACATTATATTGTTATTACAATTTTAATGGCCGTGCACTGCAACTAAAAGGGAAATGTATTTTTTGAAGCAGTACAATTAGTAGAAACTTTCTTTCCTAACCTTCTCTAAGGAAGAAAAGGCAGTAAATATTTTGCTCTCTAATTCATAGATTACGCTTAATTGCATATCAGTCTGGAAATCTGTTGTGGAATAACCTCCCTGCATTTACTTTAGTCTAACTACTAATGTCTCAATTACTCGAATTATTACTCCCACAAAATTCATTTTAATAAATTAATAACAAATTTCATAATGATGCTTATATTCTCCACTTCATTGCAAAGGGAATCCTGGGATAGGATACTGTTTTAATTGAATGCATATTTCAAATTTATTATCGAAGCAGTTTTCGCTTATTAATTCAATAAGTAGTTAACATTATAACTCTTGCTGCTTCAATTGCTTGTTTCTCATTGCTTCCTATTTGCGAAAAAGAAATATTTCAGTACAATTTTGGGACTAAAACAAAGTATCATTTTATTAGTTGGTATTAATAATTATTTTACAAGATAATTTTATGAATATAATTGCGAAATTAAATTATTATAGACTTGTACTTATTTTAACTACTACATCTAAGAATTCTACCTACTATTATAATCATAAAATACATCAATACAATAGTTTATTCAGAGCTGAAGTTGTTACACGCATTTCATGATTTTAGCAAGTGCATCAAACTTTTATATAAATAATTATCGAATTTATAATGAATCATTCGATCCACATTTTAACGTCTATATCGAGCAATCAATTCTTCTTGATAATTAATTTTTAATAAAACAGAATTTGCCATTTGTCTTCAAAAAATAACTAAATGAAACAGTCGAAAAAAATAATCCATGTCCTCAATAATTTAAAATCATTCAGTTAAATCACTTAAGATGCGTTATAAATTTCGGATGGTGATTTTCAAAAATTCTTTAAAATAGTTATATTTTTGAATTGGTAAGAAGAATAGATTTAAAAAATTCCTATGAAAAGAAAATGCTTCATTTAAAAACTAAAAAGATTTTAAAAATTAGAAGAAATGTGAATTTTTTTTCTTGAAAACAGTGAAAAGCAAAATCTTCCAGTTTAGAAAATTTATCAAATGAAATGTTCAAAATTTTGCAGAAAACTTACGAAATATATTGAATCTACATAAAATAATAAATAATCTGTACTTCTGGAATTTCATATAAATAACATAAACTTTAACTTAAATTCAAATTATGAAGCATTAAAGCAAGTGTCCGTGTCAAGCTGATAATATTAAATTTTACGGATTACTTTTCCTGTAATTGAGGAGCTTCAAAGAAAGATGATATATATATATATATATATAACTTGCATTAGAATTTAATTTATATAGTTTTCTTAAGAATATTTTATCAAAAGAATATGTAAAAATGGTATTTTAAAGACGTAAAATTCCATTATAATATTTATTAGACAATTATAAAAATTAATAACATTTCTCAAAGAATATAAGTAAAATAAGGAAAAGGAATAAAGAATATAATTCAAACAGTTATGTAAAGAAACTTTCAAAATAAAGAATATCGAATTAAAAAAAAAAGCATTTTTTTCTCCAAAAATCAATTTTTTTAGCATAGTTACCTAGTTTAACGAGCATTTTTTCCTCATAAAGGAAAACAATCTTCTTGAAAAAATACTAATACTAATTCTAAAAATCAAAAAACAGAGAATTGGCAACCGAGTTTATTTTTTTTTTATTTTATTATTTTTTTTCTTTTATAAAAAGAACTAACAGTCTAGGCAGAAACCATTTAATTATCATACTCGTCTAAAAATATTTTTTGATTTAAAATTTTAAAATAATAATATAATTACAAAATGCATAATAAATAACTAAATTATAATTTATACTCAATCGTAAAAAATCTTAAAGGATAGATTTTGTGCTAAAAATTTTAATTTGCTGCACTTTTTGTTATTGGAAATTTACGATGACTAAGATGAATTTGGAATTTGTTGTTTGTTTCTTTAACCAGTTTCACAAACACATAATCATACGCACGCGCGCACACACACGCACGCACGCACACACACACACACACACATATATATATATATGAGTTCCAAGAATGAAAATATAGACGTTTTAGCAACAATTTGGAAAGACACAGTAAGTTTTCTCCCTTCTTTTATGCAAAATGTCATTTAATACCATCGGTTGAATAACCTCACAGATAGTCAATATTTCCTAACACGGGTTTTTCCCCCCCTAAAAACTTGAATTCAAATTCTTTGGTTGTGTTTTCGTAACTGTAACCACAAACATCTTTAGATGACGTCAGAAGGTTTTTTATTTACTGTGCGGAGAAGATTTTGTTGCCGCATTTGACATCTCTTTCTCCCTTAATTCAATTTTTCTCCTCGACATAACATACGAGTAGTTTCCTAAATCCAATGCAAAACAATATTCTCTTTGGATTTCCATGTTTACATCCGTTGGCGGTTTATATCAGCAAAAATTTTTGGGGTAACATATATTTGTTTAAAAATTCAGGCTGTATTGAAAAGGTTTAATTTTTTCGTACACTTTCGCAATTACGTTTCCTTTCAAACAAAATTTCAGTTAAACTGTAATTAAATAAAGAAACTGTTTGTTTTTTTCTGAAATGAAAATATTTATTTTTATTTAGAATTGATTAATTTTTACCACCGATTTGAAATTCGATAGTTTTACTACAATCCAAAGAAATTAAGGCAATTCAGAGGATTTCATTTTAATACCTAAAGTTTTTAAGGAATTGCAGCTTCATAATACAATTTTATCTTATGAATTCAGCTTTATAATATATAGAAGCAGGCATTAAAACAAAATTATGGGAAGAAAAATTCGATTATTTGTTTTATTTCTGAATTTTTTGCTAATTATTATCTCTATTTTTATCATTAACACCATCTCATTTACTACATACACATACATTTAATATTAATGTATGTGTGTATTGGCGATCTAGACCTCTGGTCATCACCTAGAGCTACCAAACTTGGTAAGCATATTTTTTGGAAAGTAGACATATGCACCATAAAGTTTTCAAAATTTCAAAAAAAAAATTAATTAATTAATTAATTAAAATTAAAATTTTTAAAAAGTTTGCCGGTGTTTCACTATAACTACTGAAATTATTATAGCATAATTTTTATGTCATTTTACAATTCATTAATTTTTATCTATAATACCAATTACTCGTCGTATTTCGTTATTCTATTTTAATTATTTTTAAAAATATTTAAAGTATATTTTAGAATAACATGTTTCATTTTAAAGTAAAAGAAAATGATATAATTTTCTTGATTATAATAATATTTCATCCTGTTCTTTTCATTATCAATTATAAAGTTATAAGGACTCAACTCATTTCTTCATATTGAGTAATTCTCAAGTAGGCAGGGCATTTGATAAATTTTGAAATTATATTGCATTTATATATAAAGTTTCAACATCAAAATTCAGAAATAGTAAAATTTTTAACCATCACCTATTTTTTAAAACTGCTGCCCTTTCCTGTGATGCAACTGGATAAAGATATGGAAAGAAAATTAGGGAAATATATCGATCAGAGAACAGATCAATATATGGATTCCAAAATAGTATAAGTTATATGTTAATTAGAATTTGAAGTTTAAGCATATATTGCTGAGAAAGCTATTAAAAATATGTTACATAATATATTTAATTCAAATTTTTAGCAAAATTTTATCCCGTAAAACTATTTGCTCATCAAAGGCAACTATTTTTCTATACAAGATATAAATTGTACTCTTCCAAGTTATTTAAGATGCAAAAGTTGATTTAATTATCACAAGATTTAATTCACTAAAATCCCTAATTTAATTCTGATATCGTCTCGGCTCAGCGAAATGTTTGCATAACGCAATGAACATAGAATTTTGCTGAGAAATCTTTTTATACGGTAATCATTCAGCTATTCAACAGTATGAAACTACACTATATGATTAAAGATATATCGACACCTTCGTATTTATTCATTATTTCTTTAGAAATTCTGACAAAAGTTTCTTCGAAGTTCGACCAGGCAAAAAATATTCTTCGACTCACATTTCATGAAGAAGATTTGGTATTTCAAGGGAATTTTGAGTACTGACCAGAAGCTGATGAAGAAGAAAAGGATTTTGAAATTCTTCGTTTAACAGAAAACACATAATAAATTGAAAATTAAACAATGGTGATATTTGTTGAAGGCAATGTTTCTATTCAGAACGGAAAAACGTGCAGTTTCTAATTTTCTAAATATCCAAAGTTTCTGCATGTTTTCTTTTTGGTATGCAGAAATAATTTCCAGCAAAACGTATAAAAACATAAAGAAAACAAATCAAAGTATTTTTAAATGTTATATTAAAATTTGAAAAGGAGTGCATATTATAAGCATACTATAATTAATGCATAATGTAAATAATATATAATAGTAGAATAGTGCAAATATTATATATTACGGATATAATATGAGTAAAAGAATAATCAAGTTATACTAAGTAGTAAATTATATTTCCATAATGTAAGTAGTAAATAGAATAGAGATAGTATACGTGAAAGAAATGAATAACATTAGAATAGCATAAGCGATGTATATTATAGATTTAGCGCAAGTAGTTCATAATATAAGAATAATTTAATCAGTTCATATTATAGATATAATTTAACTAAAACATACTGTGATAGTTCATAGTACAGGCAGAGCACAATATAGTAAAAAATAAACAACTGGGACAATACAAAAGTTTTCAAAATGTAATTTATTTAGTATAAGTTCATTTGAATGTATGGTATATTAATTTAATAGAAAATATGTCTTTCAAACAGATCTAATGTTATTCTACACATGCTTTGTGTTTATGTGATTTTATTATTTATAATATTTTGTTTTTATTTAATTACTTTATTTGTATTTTTGTTTCTTTGTATATGTATTCATACAGTAAAGATTAATACTGAACATAGATGGCGCAGTATGCGCTAACCCATATGTATGTTTGGAATGTGGGGGAAGCGCACTTGAGCTGTTTTTGTAAACACTTCTCCCTGAGAGTTGGTGTGAAACTGGTGCAAGTAGGCACCGCTCGCTCTTTTGTTAGCGGCAAAAAGAAGTATTCGTTCGCTCTTTGTTAGCGGCAATTTCTACTTTAATTGTAATAGTATTATGTGTTACCTTATATATGTAAAGTCATCGTCCATGTGTTGTTATATGTGTGTGTGTGCAAAATAAATAAGAAAAGAGACAAGAAGGCATCTTTCCTTGACTTAAATACACACAACCAGCTACATAAAAAATTGGAGGCACCGACGAGATGTCAGCATGAGAAACAGATAAGTTTCTTTCATTTGTTTCTTATTATTATTGATTATTAATTTGATGTTTTTAAAGAGAAGAACATCTGAAGAGTTAATAAGAAGTTCTCGAATTGCGAGCGAACATAATTTGCTTTAGTTTCGGTTCCGTTTCGCAAACGATTTGTTATATAATTTCTTTTCAACATGGACGATCCGAAAAGATATAAGGAACACATAACGCAAATTAAAGTCGCAAGAGGCAAGGTTAAGGCCTCCTTAACTAGATTAGAACATTCTGCAGATGAATTAGAATCAAAAAATGAAGTAGTGATTCGTTTGCAGAGGTTAGAACTTTTGAAAGAATTCGAAAAATTAGATTCAGAGTTAACTATTGAGGATTCTGAAATAGAGGAATTCGAAAATAGATATTTTTCCTTGAAATTAAAGTTTCAAAATAAAATTGATGTCTTTAATACATCTCAATTTACTTCTGCTCAAATACAAAATTCATCAGTTCAATCTATTTCGAATTTTCGTTTGCCAAAACTTACTATTCCAGTGTTTTCTGGTAAATTTGAAGATTGGATGAACTTTAAAGATTTATTTGTATCCACAGTTCATTCGCAGCTTTCACTAAGCAATAGCCAAAAATTTCAGTATTTAAAGGGTTTGTTGTCTGATGAACCCGCTTCTTTAATTAAGCACATACCGTTGTCCAATGATTCCTATGAAGAAGCATGGGGAAAATTAATGGACAGGTATGATAAGAAGAAGAAAATTATTAATGCATTAATCAAAACATTTTTGGAACAAAAAGGCATCTCTCAAGCCAATTCAACGAATTTGCGAAATATAGTTGACACGAGTGATGAGGTTTTGAGAGGGTTAAAATCTTTAGGAGAGGCATCTAGCAGAGATCCATGGCTAATTCATTTGTTATTGCAAAAATTAGATCCTGAAACAAGAAGACTTTGGTCCGTGAAAACCTCAGAAATAGAATTTCCTACGTGGGAAGAATTCTTGGAATTTTTAAATACCAGATGTTCATCTCTTGAATTAATGGTTTATAATGAATCTGATGCTAAAATTCCTACTAAGTTTAATTTTGTTGCATGTGAAAATATTCAAAGAAATAAAAGTAATAAAAATTGTTTGAAATGTTCGGGAATGCATAAATTGTTTAAGTGTATTAAATTTAGAAATATGGATTTGAATGCTCGGAAGAATTTTGTAAAGCGAAACTATCTTTGCTTTTTATGTTTGAATTCTCATAAAATTAAGGATTGCACTAATTGCCATTTAAAGTGTACCATATGTAAAGGAAACCATAATTCACTCTTGCATGAAGATGTTAAAAGGGTAGTAAATAGTGCACGTGTTTCAGAATCCGAACCCGAACCTAACGATCAAACCCCAAAACACCCCTCCGAAGACGACATCCGGGGGAGACAAGGGGGAGAAACGCAACGCAATAAATCAGTGGAACCTAAATGGCCTGTTAGTTCTAGCACATGTCTAAACAACTCCGAATTTATAACCTTCCTTCCCACGGCAAAGGTTTTACTGTATAATAGTGGGGGTGATTCTTTCTTATTCAGAGCTTTACTAGATAGTGGTTCGGAGTCCAGTTTTGTCAGTGAAAATGTAATAAATATTTTAGGACTAAAAAGAAAGAATGCTAGAGTGTCTCTAAGTGGGATAAGTGGGGTTCAAGCAGGAACCACACGTGGCTCAGTTAATTTAAAAATTGGGTCAAGATTTAGTGAAGAATGTGTGACAGTTAATGCTTTTATTTTAAATAAGGTTACTTCTCAAATCCCAGTTGAGAATATTAACATTAAAGAATTAGATTATTTGAAGGGCATCACTCTGTCAGATGAAGATTTTTCAAGGCCATTAGTATGTGATATAATTTTAGGTTCTGATTGCTTTTTCTCAATCCTTCGTAATGGAAAAATTAGTGGGTCTGAAGGACAACCAATTGCGCAAAGCACAATATTTGGATGGGTTGTCGCAGGTCAGATTCGAAGAGATTCTATTTCATCATCGTACACACAATCGCATCTGATTTCCGTTGAAAGTGATTGTAACATTGATTCTGTTTTGCAAAAATTTTGGCAAATGGAAGAGTTGCCGGATAAAAAGTTTCTTATGTCAGATGAAGAAGAATTTTGTGAAAATCATTTTAAATCGACTTGCAGGATAAATGATCAGGGTCGATTTGTTGTAAGATTACCTGTTTATAAGGACATTAATCAGTTAGGAGATACAAAGGGAATGGCTATTTCTAGGCTTCTAGCTATGGAAAAGAAATTTAAGTTTGACTCAGAATTTGAAATGGAATACAAGAGTTTTATGAGAGAATATGAAGAATTGGGGCATATGTCACCTAATAAAGATTTTGATTCTTCTAAACCGGATTGCTTTCTTCCTCATCATGCTGTGCAAAAGAAAGACAGCATTACAACCAAATTTCGAGTTGTGTTTGATGGATCCTGCAAACCGCCTAACTTTAATTCGTTGAATTCAGTTTTGGGGGTAGGAAAATTATTGCAACCAGATATATTTACTATTCTTGTCAGATTCAGACTAAATAAAGTTGCTTTCACTTCCGATATAAAGCAAATGTATAGACACATTTTAATTGATTCAGAAGATCAAAATTTGCAAAAAATAGTGTGGAGAAATTCACCTGATTCCACTATTAAGGAATACAAACTTTCTACTGTAACTTATGGAACTTCATCCGCTCCATTTTTAGCTACTAGATGTTTACATCAAATAGGCTTGGATTCTCAAATTATAAATTTTGAAATATCTAAAATAATTCAAAATTCCTTTTATATGGATGACTTGATGGCTGGAGCAAAATCTAATGAAGAAGCAATCGCGTTAATTCAAAAATTGTCGGAAATTCTAGATGTCCGAGGATTTCACTTAAGAAAGTGGCGTTCTAATTCTCCACATGTCTTAAATAATTTAGCTGAATGCCTGAGTGCTAATGAATCTAATGTGGAAATTCATCCCGAAAACTGTTCTAAAACTCTGGGACTTATTTGGAACTCTTCTACTGATTGCTTTGTTTTTAAAATTGACTTTAATTTTGAGAATGAAATCACCAAAAGATCTTTTCTGTCACAATCAGCAAGGCTATTTGATCCTTTGGGTTTTCTTTCACCCTGCACAATATTAATAAAAATCTTTTATCAGCAGTTATGGTTGCTGAAACTTGATTGGGACAGTGCCTTACCGGAACATTTTGCAGTTAAGTGGCGTAAATTCAAAAAGGAATTTCAGCAAATATGTCACATTTCTATTCCGAGATGGCTTCTAACTACAGAAAAGGAAATTACTCTTCATGGATTTTCGGATGCATCGGAATCAGCATATGCCTGTGTAATTTATGCGGTTCAAAGAACTGATAATGGTGTTACGAAAGTCACTATTTTAGCAGCTAAAAGCAAGGTAGCTCCGCTAAAGCCTGTATCCATTCCACGGCTGGAGTTAAATGGAGCTCTCCTGTTAGCCCGATTATTATCTGTTCTAATTAAAACTTTTAATGATCATGTTATTAATATATAT